>NC_068926.1:15292500-15917500 GCF_023091745.1 Budorcas taxicolor | reverse complement strand
ATTTGCTCAAAATAAGTTAACTTCTTTTCTTATTTTTTATCAGACTTGACTGTGGGATGTGGTTAGTTCTCAGAAGTGACAGACTGTTCTCAATTTTATCAGAGAACCTCTCAGACAGACTCTTAAAGAAAAACAAAGACAATCTCCATTAAACCCAAATGTTCTGTCAAAACCAATTTGACAGAATTATCAAACCCAATTGTCTGACCCCAATACTGATGAAGTGAAAATAATCTTAATGACACTTTGTATTTCTTTATATTTTAAATCTAAAATATGGTCTAGAAAACAACTAAAAGTCCCATCCTGACTGCTCATATCTTTTCCTTCCCAACAGACCAGAGATTTTACTGTTCCCTAATCTTATGAGGCAAGATACCAGGGAAAGGCCCTGAGATCAGTTAGAATTCCAGAGCTCTATTCCCAAATTCCTCATTTTCTACTTATATGCCATTAAGTCACAAAATCGTAGAGGCTCAGTTTCTTCATCTATTTATTGGGGTGGAGGTAAGGAATAAATTAGGTCCCTTTTATGAATGGACTTTTCTATATGAAATGAAGTTTACTAATATCATTATTCTAACATTTACAAATATCAATACCAATATTTGCCAATACTTAGTATTTTATTCTTCTGTAAAGTGGTTTTTATTGACTCAGTTACAGACCACTCCTTAAAAGCTCTCACTGGGTCCAATATTTCTTTGTGAGTACCAAACCAGTACATGAGTCACTGCAGTTCACAAAGTGAAACTCATACACGCTATGGAGCTATACATGCTGAAACTGTCCCACTGGCAGGGTGATAAATGATGAGCAGTTGAATTGCTTCATGGAGGTGTTACTCATTGGATCACTGTAAAGAATAATCTGCCTAGTAACTTTTCAGTATCCACTAAAGAAGCCTGCAAAATCTGGTTTTAAAAATCAAAAAATGTCATATTAGTTTTCCAGCCACACTTAGCATACTACCCATTACCCACACAAAACTCTACTCTAGGAGGGAGTGACCGGCATAAATGGCCTTCCTCAATTCACAGGACTCAAAGAACACTCTGGAGTTTTACTTCATTCATTTTGTTTTACATAAGAATTCTTGAACCAAAGCGTAGCAACAAGTAAATACCTCTCTGCCATCATTCATTCCTTAGATTTTTACTTTTATTTCTACCTTTTTACTGGCTTTGCTTTGGTCTAGACTATTTAAAAGCATTCTCAGAGTCCAAAATGTTTAAAATATACAAGATGTTGATAGTTTGGGATTCAAATGTGCTTGTGTCCACTGAATTAACTGTTTTATTTTTTAAAGTAAAGGGAGGAAAAATAATATGAAAGCAATGATTTTTTTTAAAAAAGAAATTGCCCTTTTAAACTTTTCTTTAGAAAAAACATAAATAGAAGAACTACAAGCGACTATTTTTCCTATAAATTTGGCTATAGAGACTGGCAACGTGAGGCTGCACTTCACACCGTCAGTGCTGGTGGGTGAGACGCTCACAGACGTCTCCAGCTCAGATTTGTGCAGGGCCCAGACAGCTCTCACTCTGCTGGAAGGGAATCCTCAGTAGAGGTGTAGTGACAAAAACAAAGGGCGCTTCAGTTTCTCTGCAGAGGGCTAGGCAACAAGCAACAGGAAACCTATGCTGTGTCAAAAGCCGGGCCCTCCATCCAAATTCATTGCCTGAAGAAATAAAAGCCCACTGTGGCTTCATTTGAGGATTTGTCCAAAGCTTGAAATTCCAGTCACTGTGTAAGTTAAAACCATAGATCTGAGACTAAATTTGGCCTAAGGACCAGAAGTTGCCAACCCCAGTCTACATGCTTAAGCTACTGCTCAGATTCTTAGAGAGAAAGTTCAGATCATCTGTTAGCTCCTATGATTTCTCTACTATCCAAGAATCCTGAAGCTAAAGGGCAAGGGTTTCTGGGTTCTTGATGGAGTAATAGTCTGTCCATCCCCAAATACTGTTTGTTTGTTTGTGTGTATGTATCTTTATAAAATATCCACTTTGTTTCATTCAGTCATCATTTTTAAATCAAGTCAAGTCTTCTGAGTCACTATATCCGTTCTAGCCAACACGGGCTAGAAGCTGAAAAATGTCTCCTGACTCTTGTCTCAGAGAACTCAGTCCCAGAAATTATCCATCTGAAGTAGAACACAATTGTCAGTTCAGGTGCCTTTGAATTCAGCAGCACTGGCCAAATCCTAGCTGTCCTCAGACTTGCGCTGGGTAATCAGAGGTGCCTGCCACAGGCTTTCACAAGGGCAATGGCCTGAGCCACTGGGGCAGTGCCAGTTCAAGGTCAACTCCAAGCAACTGTCTCTTTCCCCTAAGAACTTTCTTCTGTGAAGTCAGGTCATTGTTCTTGCCCCATTCCATTTCATCTCTCTTCTTGCTATTCAGTGTTAAGCAGATGTTAAGCAATGTTAAGCATCAAGCAGAGTTTATCCTCTGCCCTCTAGAAAAAAGCAACAGCCGCAAGCAGAGGAGTGGGCTTTGACAAGAATGCACGCAACTCTACAATCCTGTTCTTAAATTAGCCAAAGGAAGCTTAGGCTTCGAGGAGAAACCACACAGGAGAGCAAATAGAGAATGAAGACATTTTTTTGTTTGTTTGTTTTTAACTCAGGATAAAATTGTATTTGAACCAGGATCTGGCCTAAGGAATTATGTGACTTTGGATAAATTACTCTCTTTCAGCCTCTATTGTCTAAACTGTAAAACAGAAGTCAAAGGACAGATTTCAAAGAGTTGTTGTAAAGATTATATGATGTAATATATGTAGAATGCTAGGCACATAATAGGTCCTTTTTAATTAAGATTAATATGAATATAGACTCTTTGTGATCCCATGGATTGTACAGTCCATGGAATTTCCAAGCCAGAATACTGGAGTGGGTAGCCGTTCCCTTCTCCAGGGGATCTTCCCAACCCAGGGGTCAAACCCAGGTCTCCCACATTGCAGGTGGGATTGTTTACCAGCTGAGCCACCAGGGAAGCCTAAGAATACTGGAGTGGGTAAACTATCCCTTCTCCAGCAGATCTTCCTGACCCAGGAATCGAACCACGGTCTCCTGCACTGCAGATGGATTCTCTACCAGCCAAGCTACCAAGATTAATATGAATAAAGTTATACACTGACACAAAAATGGATTGTATCTATTCAGTATTCTTATAGTAATTAAATTCTCAAGATATTCCAAGTTGGTTCTGATTTGATATAACCTTATTCTTTTGTTAATACATTTATTTCACATATCTGTGATATTTTGGTACCTTCTTGTTTCCACATAAACACAAAATAAAATGTATACTCCTTTCTGGATCATCTGTTATTTTCAGAAACCATAGTTACCATGACTATGTTGCCTTCTGTGAAACCAGATGTGCATTTATACTTGTTCATTTCCCCTCTGATGAGGCACTTCCAAATGAGAAGCCAAAAAAAGCAGAACATTTTTATTTATTTTCTGGCTGCCCTCAAAGGTACTACATGTAAATGGTAAACTCATTCTCTAAGCATGGATTTGTCTGGGAGGTTAGTGTCCCTTTACTTAGAGACAGCTGGTCCACAGGGAGGCATTGTCTTAATAACTGAGATGTCCCAAGGGGTCATGGGAAGACCTGCTCCTCTGTTCTGTGTATTCCTTCATCAAGAAAGGAAGACTGAATGCTTATAAAGCTTCTTTTCCTTGCAATTAAAAATAAATGGTACAGCTCAAACCGAATAGAGCCTGATGGAAACAAATCTTCTTCTCTGATGAAAGCTCATTTCTTATACACTGCCTCCCTCCCCTGACTCTTCACAGGGAAAGAGGAAGAGATCCTTTGTTTTGTCCCTCGTCCCTCAAGGGACCAAACAAACAAACAAACAAAACAAAACCAGGGTACAGAGGATAGGGGGCATCTTGAAGAGAAAAGTGGCCTTATCCAAACAGGGATCTAGGGAAATAACCATCTAGCTCCAGGTTTCATCAACAGCACTATTTGTATTTTCCCATTCTGCAGAGAATCGGTCATTTCCCTAAGGCTGTGGCCTCTTGCTGCCAAGAAGGCAGTGTTCTATTTACTTCTCAAATTCTTAGAGTTTGGTCAGCTTTCTCAAAAATGTCACATATATATATCCTTGTTCCTTGTAGTCCAGAAAATTAAATACCATTTATCTATCAACTGATATGCCACTTTGGGATATGTGTCCAGTCCAGTAAATCACTGGACTTCTTTCCATGGTTTCACAGTTACCATTCCAAGCCAGTGAGCCCCTCTAGATTAAATGAATTTGCATCATACATTAAGAGATATCTGTAACATTTTAAAAGCTTAATAGCCCCTCTAATTACTTAGCCAGTACAATATGCTTTCCTGTTCTTAGTTTCTTCTGCATTTCTGTTCTTTATTCTTCCTTCCTCTCAGGAATTTTAAGACAACAATTTTCTGAAGACTAGGATGTCAGCCTCTGTAGTTCAGATCTCCTGAGTGGATTCAGAAGACAACACTGCCTTGTTCCCTGGTCACTGCATTCTATGATAATCAATTGTCTGCTGTAAGATGGCAGAAAGTATAGTGCTGAGTGTGTCGCTCAGCCGTGTCCAACTCTTTGTGGCCCCCATGCACTGTAGCTCGCCAGGCTGCTCTGTCCCTGGGAGTTCCCAGGCAAGAATATTGGAGTGGGTTGCCATTTCCTCCTCCAGAGGATCTTCCAGACCCAGGGATTGAACCCGCATCTCTTGTCTCTGCTGCATTGCAGGTGGATTCTTCACTGCTGAGCCATCACAGAAGGCCAGCTCATACTAATATCCATACCAGGAACATGTGTTGGGAACATACTCTTCACTTACGAATATGTTTTTAAGGCTACTCCTAGAAAAACATGGCTCTATATCATGCTAAGCTGATTTATGCTCATTAATAATATTCTTCTGTGTTAATTCTGTTATTTCCTGTAGAATCTTGAAGAGTCTCTAATTCATTGAGCCTAGCACCACATCTTGCCCTCACTGTTCATTTTAGTTTATTTTCAACTGATAGAGCCTACTTTGTAACTTTTCTCATTTGGTATTGTTTTTCTTATTTGTGTTCTCTTCCACTTTCTCAAATGTCTGCTGTGTGCTCTCTTCTCTTCTGTTCCAGATGATGTCTTTACTAACCTATGTTTCTCTCATCACTCTGAAAGATGAGGTTATCAAAATCATCGCTTGTATATTTATTAGGCTTGGAACTACTGGGGTCAGAAATATATCTCTCTTAACAAACTACAGCATCTCCCTTCTGTTAAGAAAGCATTTTTTTTAAGTCTTCATAGAAGTAAAACAAAAATGTGCACTTTTGCCCTTAACTGCAGTGTGGGAGATTTTAATTTACACACACTTCTCTAAAGAGTATGTGAACTATGCATACCTACCTACATAAGAAATATTTGTTGGGAAAATCAAAGGACTGTGTAAAAATTGGACTATTAGATCAGAAAATTTGGATGTATTTTTCTTTCTCCCACCCCCCCCCCTTCGTTTTCTTTGCCTTTGTCTTTTAAGATACTGAGTTCAAAATATTAATGTTTCTAATCGAAAATTAGGATCTCACTTTCCAGGGAGGATAATTATACCCACGTAACTTGAACTAACAATATTAATACTAGGTTTCTAGAAAATTAGAGGGCAAAAAAGCAGCTCAGTGTTTAAGGTTGAAAGATAAGAAATCAATCCAAGGAATCAATACACACACACACACACAAACTAAATAAATAAATAAACTAATAAATAAAGGCATCCTCATGAAAGGATTCCTTAGACATACTGAAATAATCCTAGAATTTTCGCCCCTATACTACATCAATGAAATGCTCATACAGGGAATTCCTTGGCTGTCCAGTGGTTAGGACTCAGTACTCCCACCGCAGGGGGCATGGTTTGAACCCTAGTCATGAACTAAGATCCCACTAGCCAAGCAGTGCAACCAAAAAAAGAAAACAAAATGCTAATATAATACAAATTTTAAGGTTTTTCGTAACTAAGACAATAAAGGAAGCATGCAGAGAAGATGAGGGTGGGCGGCAGAAAACACAATTTATGGTACACTTCTTACGGAGCAGGTGGCATTGGGCTTAAATTTGCTTGTGTTAGCTGGGGTCCAGGACAATAATATGCCTATTGACACTTCATGATTCCATTAGTTCCGTATCCACATTTTTGACTAATCAGTCAGATTTGTAGATCATGAAGACTCGTTAGTTGTTATTTATTTTTTACCCATAGCTCAGTAGCCTGAGTTAATTGTTTGTTAATGACATCATTCTGCTCTGTCTGGTCCTTTGTTCATTGGTGATTTAGCTTTGTAACAAGAATTTTAAGACGACCGACACTTTGACAGTAGAATCCAAATAAAGCTTGAGGAAACGATGAGACTAACGCTGCAGAGAGGAAGCAGATAACAGAGTTGCTGAGGGATACAGGTAATAATTTGCATGAGGGAATTGCAGAGGTTTTGTTATAGAAGTTTTGCCTCAGAATTCTTGCTACACTGAGATTTGAGTGTAGCTTCTAAATTATGTTACAACGGGCTCACTTGTATATTTAACAAAAGCCAGATTCAGATTGTTGAGAAATAGATCCTGAAATCAAATTTGTTACTTTTTCCCTGTAAGAGAACAACATAAAAATACACCACTATATATGTATCTGTGCATTAAATAAAAACATATTAGCTTGAACTAAAAAATGGCCAAGAAGATGAAATTCACTTCTACAGCTGGGAATATTATACTAAAATAAACTAACCACTCAATTCTAGTTCTTAATTTAAGTATTACTGAAGAATCCGTAGAGAAAGAAAAGAGTAACCTCTGCCTGGAACAATGTGCTCTTGAGAAATGCTCTTTGATTGTGCTCTGGAGCAAGGAAGATGCCAGCTGTACAGAAGACAGTGTATTTGCATATGAAAAGAGCAAATCTGGTTCAAATCACTGCTGTCAGTATCAAAAGACTCTCAAACTCCAGTCTGTCCCTAGCTCCCCCGTTTCTCTCATGTATTTTTCCTGTTTTCATGAATAGCACCTAGATGGCTGAGACTCTGTCCTCAAGAACTGAATTAAAAACAAGTCTGTGCTTGTATCTCTTCTGATTTTGATCTCCCATGCTATATGATGTCAACCCCAAACTGGCCTGGCATCATTGCCTAATAGTTTGCTCAGACTTGGCTCATAGTATCTAAGCTCCAAATTCCCGTTCCATGTCAGATACAAGGGCTTGCAGCTTTCTGCTGCTCTTTTCAGCACGAACATATGTGCTGCTTAAGAAGGGATGAAGATGTTATTCTGAGAATAGAGGCAGGTCCCCCTGAATACTAAGAGAAACATTGTGAGTCAGTTCATGGAAATCTGTAGTGTTACCACTAGGGTCACAGAAGGGGAAGAAACACAGGGAACAACCTTAAATCTTTAACTCATCCAGGGACCAAGACAACAGTATTTTTCCAGAACTGCCATAGGAGCCCTAGGGTTCCGGTTCAGGAAAAGCATCAAGCCCACCCATGGATCCCGCAGTGTACATGGTGAGTGGAGAGGGGCTGCTTCCTTGATTCACCTCTGAACCAAAACACGAAGCCAGAGTGGCTAGTGGAGACGGGTAATTACAGGAAGAATGGCAGAAAATCCAGAGCCTGAGTTGCCAAACTTGGATGTCTAAGAGAAGTGTGCCCAAAGTTCCTAAATTCTAACTGAGGATACAGAATGATGTCCAGAGGAATTTGAAAGTCTGAAGAAGAAAAAAGGAAATTGCCATCTGGGAATGTTGCCTTCAGGGGTTGACTGTCCCCTGAGAATATCTGAGGTCCATTTGTTTGGGCAGGAAGTAGCAAGCAGAGGAAAGCAGTTGTTGAACCTGGATGATTTCACGCACAAAACACTGACTCACCATCTGGGTTTCACTAAATCCTGCATGAGGCAATTTTTAGACATGCTTTCCTGAACCAAAATGCTACAGAAAATACATTGTATATACTGTACCCCAGGGCTTGAGGTTTATTTTATTTTTTTAAAAAAGGACGTCATTGATTTATTTATTTGGCTGCCCTGGGTGTTAAATTGCAGCACTCAGAATCTTTAGTTGCGGGATCTAATTCGCTGACCAGAGATGGAACCAGGGCCCTTTGCATTGGGGGCAGGGAGTCTGAGCCACTGAACCACCAGGGAAGTCTCAAAGGCTTAAGGTTTAGAAGGTGGAATTTAAATTAAGGTAATTTTAAAATTTTGAGTAATATTTTTCTCACAAATGTATTGGACTTAGTAGTTAGATGTGGGATTAATAGATATGGAACTTCCTGTAATGCCAAATATTTGACAAGTAGTTTTAAAGTATTAAATCAGAGCCAGACAAGGGTAGATTAGGAAACAAGGAAGGGAAGGGAGGAGTGTTGGGAATAGAGATGGTAATGAACCTCTCATTGTATCATCTATCTAGAACATCCTTTGTGGAGGGGCAAGTCATCAGTCCTCGTCTTTCTTGAGTTCCTTGCATCAAGCATAGGTGTGATTCTCTTGTAGACAAAAGAAAAGCTAAATATTCATGTTGAATATGGAGATTTAAGAGGGTCAGTTCTCCCATCATAAGATGGTTGACTCACAGGAAATAACACAAGCCTGGTACAGATAAGCTACAGCTGGAAATGGCTAGTGAACCAGGGGACATGGCACAAAGAGGAGGAAGACAGTGAATCTGTGCGTGAGAAATCAAACGTGGGCTAGCTTGAGGGCGGAAAGCGTCTAGTTATTTGGAGCAAAATCCACAAGGTCAACACTATGTGGAAACAGCCCAGATCAGAAAGCTTGAGAGTGAGAGAGAGAGAGTGGTTCTAAGAGAATCAGAGTTTGAAGGAAACGGAGAGCACACTTTTCAGAATATTTGGGATCTTCAAGTAGAGCCTCAAGTTCAGCGGAGTGCCTGTGTGTTGCATGTAGAACGCTTCAAAGCCCTAGCTATACAGGAAGTTTCAGAACAAAGGAGCCATTGTTTACCTTACTCCAACTAAATTAGAGAATAACCACCTTCTCAGGGAGAAGGCGACGGCAACCCACTCCAGCACTCTTGCCTGGAAAATCCCATGGGAGGAGCTTGGTAGGCTGCAGTCCATCGGGTTGCTAAGAGTCGGACATGACTGAGCGGCTTCACTTTCACTTTTCACTTTCATGCATTGGAGAAGGAAATGGCAACCCACTCCAGTGTTCTTGCCTGGAGAATCCCAGGGATGGGGGAGCCTGGTGGGCTGCCGTCTGTGGGGTCGCACAGAGTCGGACACGACTGAAGTGACTTAGCAGCAGCAGCAATTTCAAAACACAGGTGGGACTAGATAAGATAAGACTATGAGACACCTTCTGTTTGAAGGTCTCCTTGGCAGTTCTTTCTTGCTCTGTGTGAAAGTGAAAGTGTTAGTTTCTCAGCCGTGTTCGACTATTTGTGACCCCATGGACTGTAGCCCAACAGGTTCCTCTCTCTGTCCATGGGATTCTCCAGGAAAGAATACTGGAGTGGGTAGCCAGTCCCTTCTGCAGGGGATCTTCCCGACCCAGGGATCAAACCAGGGTCTCCTGCATTCTTGCTCTGGGCAGTACATGGTCAAAGGCTCAGGGTCATAGATCTCAGTGCTGACCAAAGGACTTTGGATTTGTTATGGAATCTCAGTATTCTCATCAGGAAATAAGGACAATAAATTACAGTTATTCTCACTGGGTGCTTGTGAAGATCTAATTAAATATATAGGGCAAAAAGATACATTAATTTCCTAATGATGTATTAATAATGTGCTTCTTCCTTTCATGTTTCATAGCTCAAATACTCTGTGAAATAAGAATGACTATATACAACTTACTTACAGATAAGGACTCACATTTTCAGAGAAGGTAAGGGATTAACCCAGAATAGAAATTTTAAGATATCACTTCAGCAATAATTTATACCCCTGGCACCATTCTTAGTGCTTTAAGTACACTACCTCATTTAATTCACAAAATAGCTCAGGAAAGATGAATTTTTCAGAACTGCACAGGAAGCCAGTAGCAGAATCAGGATTCAAATGTGCTCAGAAAGGCAGCCCAGCTCATGTTCTCAAAAGCTGCCTTGGACTGCCTCCATTCAAGCTCACACATGGTAGGCTGAAATCAAACCTCAGTCCATTTCCGCTACTTAGTTGCCTGTTATACTTCTCCTTATTTGTGTGTGTGTGTGTGTGTGTGTTCTTAAGAGCATCTCTCTAGGAAGATGAGGTGGCTCAGATGGTAAAGAATCTGCCTGCAGTACAGCAAACCAGACTTCAATCCCTGGGTCAGGAAGATTCCCTGAAGAAGGGAATGGCTACCCACTCTAGTATTCTGGCCTGGAAAATTCCATCGATGGAGGAGCCTGGCAGGCTACAGTCCATGGGGTTGTAAAGAGTTGAACATGACTGAGAACAGCTAATACTTTCACAGGGAATGGTTTACTTCTTGATGCTATCATAATACAGGAATCTTGAAGTCACTTTGTGAAGAATTTTGGGCATAAAATCCACACAGAAAGCAACTGTCAACTATCCAGTCTAACTACAGAACCCACTTGATCAACTCAGCCCGTGACTGATTCTTCTGTCGGTTCTCTCTAGATGAACCCCGAGGGCAGTCAGGTTCTGCCGATCTTAGTATAACTTGCAAACAACAAAATATCAACAGTTAAATAACTGTCTTCATTGAGAATACTAAAATGAATTGCTTTTTACAAACAATTGTGTTAGCAACAATTATAAAACATTTCAAGGTCATTTCTAAATCTAGAAATTTATTTTATGAAGCAATGTGAGTCAAGAAGCAACGGCTTTCATGCCTACGTTCAGTTCATGGATATTTACTGAATGTCTCAGTGTGCCCAGCATGATTCTAGGTGACAGCCTCATAGCAGTGAACAGCAAAGCAAGTTCCTTGTTATATGGAGCTTAGAGTCTAGCGAGACATAAAGTTAAAAAAATAATAATAATTTAGTGAGAATTTTAAACAGGGTGATTAAATTGAGAGTGTTGGGGGGAGCATGGATCAGGAAAAGCTTCTCTGAGGAGGTGAAATCTGAGTTGAAATCTAAAACATACCAAGAACCAGCTGATTGGGGGAGAACACATGTCCAGACTCAAATGTCTGGCCTGTTTGAGAAGCAAAAAGAAAATGCTCAAGGATGACAGTGAGGCTGCAGAGTGAGCTGGAAGTTCAGTGCAGGTAAGGGCCTGCTCCCCAAGATCCGTCTAGAGTGTGGTAAGATATTTCAGTTTTATTCTTTTTAAAAAAATTTTTATTGAAGTATAGTTGACTTACAATCTCGTGTTAGTTCCAGGTGTACAGCACAGCATATTGATTTAGTTTTATATATATGTATATTTCATTATTTTTCAGATTCTTCTCCCATATAGGTTTTTCAGACTGTTGACTAGAATGTCCTATGCTATATAGTAGGTTCTTATTGATTACGTACTTTATATATATTTGTGTGTGTATATTAATTCCAAGTTCCTAATTTAGTCCTTCCCTGACTTCCCTCTTTGGTATCCATTAAGTTTGTTACCAAAATCTGTGTGTCGGTTTCTGTTTTGTAAAGAAGTTCATTTATATTATTTTTAAAAAATGGATTCCAAGTATAAGTGATATCATGTGATATTTGTCTTACTGTCGATTTTATTCTAAGTAGTTTCACTTAGAAGCCCCTGAAGGGTTTTAACTGGGGAAGTAAAGAAATCACAATTCAATTTTTAAATTATTTATTCTGGCTCTTTCACTAGGAAGAGAGTGTGAAGGGGCAAGAGCAGATGTAAGTAGACCCAGGAGGACTTTGGTAACCAGCCCAGGTGAGAGCTGATAGACACTAAGAATTGAATGCTGTCGGTGGCAATGGATAGAGGTGGTCAAATTCCAAACGTATTTTCAACACAGAAAATACAGGACTTGATGATGGATTTGACATGAGGTTGGGGAAAAGAAGAATCAAGAAAGAGAGTGTGAGGATTTGCATAACCTAATAGATGGTGATATATTTTAAGGAGATGGGTATCTTTGGGGAAATGAAACGTTTGGCAGACAGAAATGGGAATCAAGGTTTTAACTATCTTGAGTTTAAAATACCTCCTAGGAAGTCAAGTGTCTTGAGCAAATGACACTGTGGCATGGAGAGCAAGGATCAAAATTAGAGGAAGGAAGCGCTCCAGGGGGGTGTTAGTTACTCAGTCGTGTCCAACTCTTTGTGACCACATGGACTGTAGCACACCAGGCTCCTCTGTCCATGGGATTCTCCAGGCAAGAATACTGGGGTGGGTTGCCATTTCTTTCTCCAAGTCCTCCAGGGACCAGATTCTAAGATCTGATGGTTTACCTCTCAGACACAGAATTAAAGATACAATGAGAAATAGAAAAAGTGAGGGAGAATTCTGGTTACAAATCTTGGTCTTAAAGGTGTATTCCCTTCTCATGCATTTTCCTTGATTTATTTAAGTCCAGGATATTTCTTCCCCTTAACAACAAAACGACTCTTGGTGTCTGAAATAGCCAAAAGTACATTTTCCTTCTTTAACTCCTTGAAAGTCACACAATCCACAGTGACTCAGAGAATGAGCTCTAGAGTGAGCCTGCCTGGATTCAAATCTCAACTCCTCAGGTTCTCCATAATTCAGTTCCAAATTGTAGATGATAATGGTGCCTAAAAACTAAACTCAACATTCATGATGGTGATGGACAGGGAAGCCTGGCGTGCTGCAGTCCATGGGGTTGCAAAGAGTCGGACACGACTGAGCGACTGAACTGAATGGTGCCTAATCAGAGTTATTATGAGGATTACATAAGATAAAATTGGTGAAGTACCTGGAACATAAGAAATATGCAATAAGTGTTTGATATCCTTAAAAAACAAGACCTTCTAGATGAGCAAGTGGAGATATCTAATGGCCAGTTGAAAAAGAGAGGAGGAAGATTATCATATTAAGTGGGAAGTAAGACAGAGATCATGATATAACTTAAATGCGGAAACTAAAAAAATAATACAAATGAATTTATTTACAAAAAAAAAATAAAACAGACTCACAGACACAGAAAATGAATTTATGGTTACCAAAGCAGAAAGGAGTGGGGAAGAGATAAATTAGGAGTTTGGAATCAACAGATACACACCACTATATGTAAAATAGGTAACCAACAAGGACCTACTGTATAGCACAGAGAACTATATTCAGTATCTTGTAATAACATATAAAGGGAAAGAATCTGAAAGAAGAATATATATATATGTATGTATGTATAAATGAATCATTTTGCTGTACACTTGAATGTGACACAACATTGTAAATCAAGTACATTTCAATTAAAAAAGAAAGAAAAAAGAGAAGTGAAGGCAAGAATTACAAATTTTGGAGGTAAAGACCTATAAGTATCATTTAAAGCCATGGACTTTGAAACTGTTTAGAGCAAGAGAGTGTTTCAAGTTTTGTGAATATTAAGGTAAAAGTGATACTCTGAATTTGAGCAAGTTTTGATGTGGGAATAACTTGCCTGTTCAAGCTGACTTCTTTCACCGACCCCCCCAGAGGTGGCAGCCAAGAGCAAAGTCTCTGTCAAGGTCAAGAAGAGGCAATGGAGGAGTAGGGGCTGAGCACGTGCAAAGCTATGGGCTTTCCTGTACCAGATACAGGAGCTCAGGTAAGTCATTCAACCCCTCTGAAAGTCAATTTCTGCTGCTGTAAAACCGGAAGAGCACCACCAGTGACAATTGCAGAAAGTCAAAGCTCAAGTAAGAGGCATTCGGGAGAAGACTGCTCTGTACAGTGGACATGCATGTTCAGTCGTGTCCAGCGCTTTGTGACCCTCTGGGCTGTAGCCCACTAGGCTTCTCTGCCCATGGGATTCTCCAGGCAAGAATACTGGAGTATTTCCTCCTCCAGGGGATCTTCCTGACCCAGGGATTGAACCTGCATCGAAGGAAATGGCACCCACTCCAGTACTCTTGCCTGGAGAATCCCCATGGACAGAGGAGCCTGGCAGGCTACAGTCCACGGGGTCGCAAAGAGTCGGACACAACTGAGTGACTTCACTTTCACTTTTCACTTTCATGCACTGGAGAAGGAAATGGCAACCCGCTCCAGTATTCTTGCCTAGAGGATCCCAGGGACGGGAGCCTGGTGGGCTGCCGTCTATGGGGTCGCACAGAGTCGGACACGACTTACGTGACTTAGCAGCAGCAGCTCCCTCATTGCAGGTGGATTCTTTACCACTGAGCCATCAGAAAAGCCCAACGGGGAACATGGGGAGGGGCTATTCTTTAATCTCTACCAGGTCTTTTCCCAGGCTTGGTTCC
Source organism: Budorcas taxicolor (assembly GCF_023091745.1). Lineage (NCBI taxonomy): Eukaryota > Metazoa > Chordata > Mammalia > Artiodactyla > Bovidae > Budorcas > Budorcas taxicolor. The sequence goes on along the minus strand of NC_068926.1, from coordinate 15,903,156 downwards.
CAGGCAGCCTAGTATATTTGGATGCCATCTGCTCAGCAAGAAGCTGCACTGACACATTTCAGCCACACATACGACAGCATCATGGGACCGTGCTCCCTCATAACCTCAGCGGCTTCCTAGTGAACCAAGCTGCAGGGCAGTCCTGATTCCTCAATTACCCATAAGTAGCAACAGATGCGGTAAGGTAGACCTGTTCCAGTGACCAGCACTTTCAGCGATTAGACAATGGGGTGAAGACAGTAATTAGGTAAACCGCACACAAAGATAAATACATGGGATGGAGCACGTTGATCATGCTCGAGAGACAGATAAAGAAGGCAGAATGTGAGCGTGTAAAAAACCCCTCTAATTTAACAAATAATTTGCGAAAGCCAGGTGGAATAATCAATTCTGACCTTCCTTAACTAAATGTTCCTGTGGTTTATTATTTAGAAAGAGATGGGAACAGAAGAATAGGTATAGTTGATATAAGTCACAGCAACAAAATTCAGTTAAATGGTACACTCCTGGCAAATAGGAAGTGAGGCCAAAAAAGACATTTGTTCTCTTACGTACTTTTCATTTATTAACTGATGCCACGTATCTCAACCTCCTAAGGGATACCAAGCTAGAATTATGACCAGTGGCAATAAGAACAGCTATGTTTCAGAGGCAACATGCATTAAATCTTGAGTCAGCAGAAACCACTACTCACATGACAGTTCTGTTAAGAAGCTCTAATTAAGGGACTTCCCTGGTGGTCCAGTGGCTAAGACTCCACGTTCCCAATGCAGGGGCCTGGGTTCAATCCCTGTTTAGGGAGCTAGACCCTGCATGTCACAACAAAGACCCAGAGCAGTCAAATACATAAACATTATTATTTTTTAAAAATAGAAGCTCAAATTGGTTCATTTTCTCATCCTTCAATTAAATCTCTTATTATTTCAGCAGTACAAAAACATGATGTAGGTCTTAGATAACCTTTTCTGGTCTTCCCTTCCCCCATTCTGAACTTTTAGTAATTGGCTGCAAAGAACATGACTTTTGGAATTAAGAACCTATATTCCTCCACTCCAAGTCCTATGCCGTTAGGCAAATGACTGACTTCACCTGTGAAAGGGGAATAGTAAGCAGTACCCGGCAGGTCTGTTGTAAGATCAGAGATAAAATGGGAAAAGACACATCGAGGAGATTCCTGTGTCTGTAAGCTCTGCATAGGCACGCGACTGTCAAGGGCACAGCATGGCTACAGATTCTGCTCAGCATGGCTTGAGACTTCTCTGAGTTTCATCTAGTGTAGCCTCAAAGCCAGTAAGACTTAACACCAGGCACTTAGGAGTTCACTGTGTGATAGCAAACTGTCATGCACAAAAATGCAGTTCCAAGACCCCTGTTCAAAAAAGTACTCACTGAATACGACAAAGTGATTTATTCAAGGTTATATCCAAAGTAGCAAAGGTTAACCCATCATCAAGTATATTAGTACAGATATCATTTCAGGTGCTTCTATATATTAATACATTTAATCCTAACAAGAACTATAGTAGGTAGTTACTGACACCTGTTCCTATTCTACAGAAAAGAAAAGAGAGAATCAGAGGCATTGTGTCATTTCTCTAACGCTGCATGGCCAGCTGGTAACAAACACATTGCTAAAAGGCAAGAGCAGTTTTCCCACTCCCATTACCTCCCCATTCAGATCACAGACTGAAATTTGAACCGGGAATGCAAAATCATTGTCTGTTACTCTGGTTGTTGTGCTGATATACTGTTGTTCTGAAAAAAATCTCTCTTCAAAAGTGCTGCCAGTTACTGGATTCTGTCAAAATTGAGATAGCTCCAAGAAAGATAAGTCAGGCAAATTCTTGTGTCTGTAAGCTCTGCGTAGGTAGGTAATTGTCAGGGGCACAGCATGGCGCAGAGCCCATTGTATCCAGCTCAGCATGGCCTGAACCTTCCCTGAGTTTCACTATAGCCTAGCTCCAAAGCCAGTGAGACTCAGTTCTTCCTGATACCCAAATACAATTTGCAAGTGATCCAATAATGTTTAAAGACTTGCATTCATTTAGATTTTTAAAACAAGCTTCTAATGTATGTGTGACAATTATAAAATATTGCAAGAGATTTCTAGAGCCTTAATTTATTTTTAGAGTGGGATTATAAGTAATAAAGAGGAAAATGTAAATGAGCATTAAACTCATCACCTTGGGAAACGACATGTAGGGTGTTTTTTGTTTTTTATTTTGTGTGTGTGTGTAGTTGGCTACCACCTTCACCTGAATTGTCTCTTGTGTCTCTTCTAAACCAGTAGACAGGGTTATCGTTACCATCTTTCTAAATTCCATATATATGTGTTATTATACTATATTGGTGTTTTTCTTTCTGGCTTACTTCACTCTGTATAATAGACTCCCGTTTCATCTTTTGGACTCTGTGGGAGAGGGCGAGGGTGGGATGATTTGGGAGAATGGCATTGAAACAGGTATACTATCATATGTGAAACGAATTGCCAGTCCAGGTTCGATGCATGATACACTGAGCTCGGAGCTGGTGCACTGGGATGACCCGGAGGGAGTCGATGGGGAGGGAGGTGGGAGAGGGGTTCAGGATGGGGAACACATGTATCCCCATGGCTGATTCATGTCAATGTATGGCAAAATCAATACAATTTTGTACAGTAAAAAAATAAATAAATAAAAATAAAAACAAAAAAAATCTAAACAGGCAGAAATCCTGCTCATCTTCTAGACCTGGTCCAAATGCCACGTCCTCTGAAATGTTGTCTCTGATACCACAGTTATAGTTAATCACTGCTTGCTCCGTACTCCCATAGTTCTTGACTTATGTCTTTGTTTTGCCCTTATCATAATCTGCCTGACCGTATAGTGTGTTTCTATAATATCTAGGAATTTTTTTAGAAATAAGGAGGGAGTATAGCCTAACGGTTAAAGGCTTCAGATTGCACAAAAGTCAACCTGGATCCCAACTCTGCCACTCATCTTCCATAAGATCTTTGGGAAGTTGATCACTGGGAACCTTAGATTTTTCATCTTTCCATTGAAGATAATGTGGGAGACTCCTGGGTTCAAGTTACTTTAATTGTTATGTCTAAGTATCTTTTCCTATAAAACAAAGATGATATTCTTTTAAAAGAGCATTTATCTTACAAATGGAATTGCGAGAATTAAATAGTATATGTAAATTATTTACAACAATGTACATTGAATGAACAAGCACCCAGTAAATGTTAGCTATTTTTTTTTAATTCCCCTTCATGGATCGCAGCCTTGTTGTGGCAAAGGGGCTGTGTAACTCAGTGAAGCTCTGAGCCACGCTATGCAGGATGGGTGGATCATCGTCATTGTGGAGACTTCTGACGAAACATGGTCCACTGGAGGAGGAAATGGCAACCTGCTCCAGTATTCTTGCCAGAATCCCAAGAACAGTATGAAAAGGCAAAAAGATATGACACCAGAAGATGAGCGCCCCAGGTCTGAAGGTGTCTAGTATGCTACTGGGGAAGAGTAGAGGGTGATTACTAATAGTTCCAGAAAGAATGAAACAGCTGGGCCGAAGTGGAAATGACGTTCAGTTTTCGATGTGTCTCGTGGTTAAAGTCCAATACTGTAAAGAACAATATTGCACAGGAACCTGGAATGTTAGGGCCATGAATCAAGATAAATTGGATGTGGTCACTCAGGAGATGTCAAGGGTGAACACTGATCAACATCTCAGGAATCAGTGAATTAAAATGGACAGAAATGGGCAAATTTAACTCAGATGACCGTTATAGCTACTACTGTGGGCAAGAATCCCTTAGAAAAAATGGAGTAGCCCTCACAGTCAATAAAAGAATCTGAAATACAGTGCTTGGGTGCAACCTCAAAAATGAGAGAATGATCTCAGTTTGTTTCCAAGGGAAACCATTCACCATCGCAGTAAGCTGCCTCTGCCCCCAAACATTGATGCCGAAGAAGCAGAAGTTGACTGGGTCTATGAAGACCTACAACATCTTCTAGAATTAAAACCAAAAATGATGTCCTTTTCATCACAGGGGATTGGAATGCAGGAAGTCAAGAGATACCTGGAACAACAGACAAGTTTGACCTTGGAGTACAAAATGAAGCAGGACAAAGGCTAACAGAGTTTTAAAGAAAATCCTTAAAAAAGTGGGAGTACCAGACCACTTTATCTGTCCCCTGATCACTTCATGGGAAATAGATGAGGAAACAGTGGAAACAGTGTCAGGCTTTATTTTTGGGGGGCTCCAAAATCACTGCAGATGGTGATTGCAGCCATGAAATTAAAAGACGCTTACTCCTTGGAAGAAAAGTTATGATCAACCTAGACAGCATATTCAAAAGCAGAGACATTACTTTGCCAACAAAAGTCCATCTAGCCAAGGCTATGGTTTTTCCTGTGGTCATGTATGGATGTGAGAGTTGGACTGTGAAGAAAGCTGAGCGCCAAAGAATTGATGCTTTTGAACTGTGGTGTTGGAGGAGACTCTTGAGAGTCCCTTGGACTGCAAGGAGATCCAACCAGTCCATTCTGAAGATCAGCCCTGGGATTTCTTTGGAAGGAATGATGCTAAAGCTGAAACTCCAGTACTTTGGCCACCTCATGTGAAGAGTTGACTCATTGGAAAAGACTCTGATGCTGGGAGGGATTGGGGGCAGGAGGAGAAGGGGACAACAGAGGATGAGATGGCTGGATGGCATCACCAACTCGATGGACGCGAGTCTGAGTGAACTCAGGGAGTTGGTGATGGACAGGGAGGCCTGGTGTGCTGCAATTCATGGGGTCGCAAAGAGTCAGACACGACTGAGCAACTGAACTGAACTGAACTGAACTGAGAAACCTGTATGCATGTCAAGAAGCAACATCAGAACCAGACATAGAACAACATACTAGTTCAAAACTGGGAAAGGAGTATGAAAAGGCTGGATACCTTGCTTATTTAACTTATGTAACCTTGCTTATTTAACTCCTTGCAGAGTACATCATGCAAAATGCCATCCTGGATGAATTACAAACTGGAGTCATGATTGTTGGGAGAATTATCAATAATCTCAGATATGCATGTGATACCACTTTAATGGCAGAAAGTGAAGAGAAACCAAAGAGCCTCTTGATGAGGATGAAAGAGGAGAGTGAAAAAAGGTGGCTTAAAACTCAACATTCAAAACACTAAGATCATGGCATCTGAGATGTAAGATCTACTTGCCATCACTCCATGGCAAGTAGAAGGGGAAAAAAGTAGAATCAGTGAAACATTTTATTTTCTTGGGCTCCAAAATCACTGTAGATGGTGACTGCGGCCATGAAATTAAAAGACACTTGCTCCCTTGAAGGAAAGCTAAGACAAACCAAGTCAGCATATTAAAAAGCAGAGACATCACTCTGCCAACAAAGGTCCATATAGTCAAGTTGTGGTTTTTCTAGTAGTCATGTATGGATGCGAGAGCTGAACCATAAAGAAGGCTGAGCGCTGAAGACTTGATGCTTTCAAATTGTGGTGCTAAAGAATACTCCTGGACTTCAAGGAGATCAAACCAATCAATCCTACAGGAAATCAATCCAGAATATTCAATGAAGGGACTGATGCTGAAGCTGAAGTTCCATTATTTTGGCCACCAGATGTGAAGTGCCGACTCATTGGAAAAGATCCTGATACTGGGAAAGATTGAGGGCAGGAGGAGAAAGGGGCAACAGAGGATGAGATGGTTGGATGGCATCACTGACTCAATGGACATGAATTTGAGCAAACTCTGAGAGACAGAAGAAGACAGGGGAGCCTGGTGTGCTATAGTCCACAGGGTCGAAAAGAGTCTGACATGACTTAGCAACTGAACAACAACACATTTTACAATGTTGTTAGTTTTTGCTGTTCAACAAAGTGAATCAGCCATGCTGCTGCTGCTAAGTCACTTCAGTCGTGTCCAACTCTGTGCGACCCCACAGACGGCAGCCCACCAGGCTCCCCCGTCCCTGGGATTCTCCAGGCAAGAACACTGGAGTGGGTTGCTGTTTCCTTCTCCAATGCATGAAAGTGAAAAGTGAAAGTGAAGTCGCTCAGTCGTGTTGGACTCTATAGCAACCCCATGGACTGCAGCCTACCAGGCTCCTCCGTCCATGGGATTTTCCAGGCAAGAGTACCGGAGTGGCTTGCCATTGCCTTCTCTGGAATCAGCCATATGTATACATATATCCCCTTCCTCTTGAGTCTCCCTCCCACCCAGCCCTCTGGGTCATCACAGAGCACTGAGTTGACTCCTTATGCTGTACAGCAACTTCCCACTAGCTTTATCCCCCTCACCTCCCCCAACATATCCACATATATGTTCTCTGTGTCTCTATTCCTGCCTGGCAAATAGGTTCATCTGTATTTTTCTAGATTCCATATATTAATGTATATGTTAATACATGATATTTTGTTCTTCTCTTTCTGACTTACCTCACTCTGTATGCTATTTTTAATGTTATTATCCTGTAGAACTGTGGTAGGAAAAACATAGCATCTTGTTTGCAAAGAGAGAAGCACACGGCAGGTACTCAAAAACCAGTAGCTTTTACTGTGCCCATAATACATTGTCCTTAGAAGGTGCTCCTCAAAATGACTGTTCAATGGAATGTAATGCTTTATAAGGGAAGTATCACACTATAGGAATAAAGAAAATGGCCATGAACTTATAATGAGGCAACAAAATAGAGCAAGTGCATTCTTAACAGTTGCTTCTCTTGCTTGAAAATCATCCTGCAGCTTATATGAAGAGGTAATATTTTTATTAATATTTTAATCAATAGATTAAATATAAAAATATACCTCTGTGCTTAGTATTCCCTTAGCTTACCTATAATACCACATAGAAGGTAAAAATACTAAAGATACAGTAAAATCTTCCATTTTCCCATTGGAGCTTTAAAAAAGTCAGAGCTTTATGATCATTTATAAAACAAAGATCAGCAGGAGAGGAGAAGTGTGAACACAGGAGAAAACTGGCAAGTTTGCCTTCCTTAATTTTTTTTTTTCTTTCCGAGAAACATATAAAACAATGACTGATTTATAGCAATTCATAAACTATGAATGGATCTGACATGCAGGTTAATGAAAGCCTTAGCAAGCTATAAAAGCCACCTCTATAAAGAGATGAGACAGTTTTTGTGCAGCTTGTCAATTTGGGAATATTTTATACACATTTTCAAATTCTGAACACAGAAAACTGATCACATGACTTACGTGACTTTTTTTCTTTTTTTTTCCTAGCTGGGCTGTTAGATATATAGGAGCTATTTATAGAAAACCTAAAATCAGTACATAGAATCACATATATGATCCAAGAGAAGAACAGAGCCTTTAGAATCAGCATTCTCCTTGTCCTTATTGAATGCCACTCTAATATTTGAAGTTACCAACTCAAGGACATCTTGGCTTTGTACCATGACATAATGCTGTGATAGAAATGAATTTTAATCACTGAATTCTAGGCTGTTACACATCATTTACCTGGTCCAGATATATAGTGGGTTGCCTGTCCACAGACCTTTTTTTTAAAAAAATCTCTATTTCCATAGAGAAAACAGAGTTTCTACAAGGGTGTACTTCAGTTTGTTTATTTAGTCACATTATATATGGCAGAACTGACATGGCTTACAGAGTAAATGTGAAATAATTTTCTATAAAGTACTTGGAATCACTGATTTTTCAGTACATACCATGATTTCAAAGGACCGGGAAGTAGATGAATCAAGAAACTTATTTGAGAATACAGATTTTATTTTCTCTTCTAGGAAGACAAGACAGCTGGTTTTTTATACATAAATTGGTATAATAATACATAAGTACTTATTGCATGAACCTGGTGTGAGTGTGTATTCTGAATTCAGAGTCTTTATCTTGTCCTGAACCAAACATCTGCTGCTGTCCTGGTCTAGAATGTGATTCCTCCTTTGCTCCCAGTTTGAGCGCTGTTTTCTTCCTTCACAAACTGGCTTTAGTTAAATCTTCTTGGAAGGGAGACCTGGCTGGCTCAAATAGTAGGAATCTGCCTGCAGTGCAGGAGACCTGAACACTATCCCTGGACTGGGAAAATCCCCTGGAGGAGGGCATGGCAAGCCACTCCAGTATTCTTGCCTGGAGAATGCCCATGGACAGAGAAGCCTGGAGGACTACAGCCCATGGGGTCGCAGAGTCAGACACGACTGAGTGACTAAGTGCAACACAAGTCTGCCTTGAAAAGCCTTTGACTACTTTTTATCATATTAGTTTGATCTTTCTATATTCTTAGAGACCTTGAAAATTAGCTTAGCTTTTAAGGATCTTTTTAATGACTTCAGGAGTCTTAGGCTGAACGAAACTAAAACTAGTTTCATCTCTTTAGCTATACTAAGAGTTAATTGAAGGCAAAGAGCAGAATTTTACCCCTTCAAATATGCCCCCTTTTCTTGTTCAGCTTATTCGGGTGTTTATTTAAATAAATGAACAGCTAAGACATTTATATGAGCATGTTGCAGAAACTTTGGAATATTTAATAAAATACCTTAATACTTTCCTCTGGAAAAGCATAACAAAGGAAATGGAAATTTTTCCAAGTTGTGAGACCCATGATTAAAGTCTATCATGCCTGTTCTTCCGATCATTATTTTGTGCACACAGACACAGTTAAATAAGGGTTTTGTTGTAAATGCAGTTTGTTAGCCTGCTTTGACAACTCTTACATTTCCTTGTTGAATAAAATATCCTTTTGACAGATGATTTTTAATGACTACATAGTTTTCCATCTTTAAAATATATGTTTCACTATAAAAAATAAATAACACATGCTGATTGACTCTGAGTTGGGGATGAAGTGGAGTGGCTCAAACTTTGCTTTATCAGTTCTATATTTGAGGTATTAGAAGAAAAGTCAAGAAATGAGATGGGCAAACAGAAATCAAGAGGGTTGTCAGGGAACTTCCCTCATGGGTCAGTGGCTAAGGCTCCATTCTCCCAATGCAAGGGTCCTGGGTTCAAACCCTGGACAGGGAACTAGATCCCAAATGCTGCAATTATTTTAAGATCTGGTGCAGCCAAATAAATAAATAAATATTTTTTAAAAAGAGGATTAGCTATCTGAAAATGTATGATGACACAGGACTACATTGCAGCAGTAAATCTGCATGGTCTATTACTGATTTTAATCTGATATCGTTCTCACTATATTAATAATAAAATTATAGAAATCAATATGGGTTTATTAACTTTAGAGAAAACAGAGATATAAAGCAAGGATCTATTAAATAATTTGAACCTCAAACCTCAAATAATTTGAACCTTATTTTTTGTGCTAATAAAATCTGTAGAAAAGAACTGATGCATTTTTCAATTCAAGAGGAAGAAGTCTCTGGGGGGAAAAAATCATTTTATCATTCTTAAAAGAGAAAACAGCTTCACAAAAGGTGAGGAACTGAACAATCATTTGACATTGAATCCCACCTCTCTCTAACCCTTACTCACTAGAGTCTCAGCAACACCCAAGCACCAGGATTGATCCTATCATCCAGAGGTTCAGTCCAGGTGCAGATGAGGGAGACTAAAAGAAGCCTGGGAGCAGGAACTCACTGGCTCCGCCCCTCTCTTAACATTGTCCTATTCTGACTCTGACATTCCCAGTTCAGTCGCTCAGTCAGGTCCGACTCTTTGCGACCCCATGAATCTGACATCCTACTGGCCCAATAAACAGTCCTTCACTATTTGCAATTTCCAATTTCACTTCAAGACCAGTTCAGCTCATAACCTGGTTTCATGCCCAATCAAACCAGCAACCTGAGTTCCTACCCTCGAGCCCCAGTCTTCTCATTCTTCCAACCCTATTACCTGCTGCGTAAGTATCTCCTATAGTCTGCCCCCTCAGGCTGGGAGAGTCACCTGGATCTTGTGTTCAGTATGGATACATTCCAAATCAGCCTCCACACCCTGCCTAAGTCTCTTCGGACCCACAGAGGCCTGCCTCGACTCTATGTCCAAGATAGGCCCCAAATAGGCCCTCTGTTCTCCACACCAACTCCTCCTCCCCCAGGCACAGTCTATAGAGTTGCCCTGTTTCTGCCTACACAAGACTTAATACTTTCTGAGAGTACTTTTTAAGTTTTCTATGCTCCCAGTAAAGTTGAGATGAATGAATTACTTGCATTTGTTAGGGATTTCACTCCCTCCACCATGTCGCCATGTTCCTATAAGTGACACCAAGGCTGGTGATGTGTGTAAAGCGTGTGTTTCAATGTACCCTGCAACTGCTCACTTGGCTTTCATCAGGTATCAGGCATCAGCATGTAAGTTATTTCAAGAATGTGACCTCATGCTGTTAAATGAAAAACACAAGAATCACATGTACATACACACATGCCATTCTCGCCTACAGATTAACGTGCATTAGTGACTATTGCCTTGGATTCATGATATATGTGGTGTCCATATAAAAATATGAAAACATTCCTTTAAGTATTCTATTCACTTTGGAGGTAGTAAATGGAGGCATGACAATAAGTGTGATAAGTATAATCAGGGAACTAAACTTAAGAAACAGTTCACAGGAATTTCTTTTCTTTCATATCTTTGTCAAATGACTCAATTCTATATATAATTTCCCACAATGGTTTCAAGAAAGAAATGTTATCTGATTGTGAGAAATGATCCCTCTTCATAAATGCCAGCTTTGTTGAAATAAAACAATTTTATTAAACTGTAAACAAAATCTGTATTCTCTTGGATTTTTACTAATTTTTCTCTTTGTGAAAATAAAAAGGGTACCTATATACTTAAGTTAAACAATCAAAGACACGTGAAAGCATAGCTATCAGTGTACAGGTGAATTACACAATTTAAACGCAGTCAACCACTAGAAATACTATTGACGATGAGCATGCGATCCTCATCTTATCAGTACATGTTTATCTTTTACTATCAAGATATTTTTAACCAATCAACTTGCTCAATTGACTAGACATCTCCCACCTGATTAACTTGAATAAAGATATAGCAATGGAACTTCAGTAAGATATAATGATTTTATATAGACAAGACAGAAACAAATCCTTGATGGAAAGTAACTCATACAAAATAATATGACACCTACAAAATTAGTTTGGCTGTTCACAATTTAAAAAGCAAGGCCACTGAAACTCTCAATTTATTTGAATACTTTGGTACAGACTCGAGAATCAAATGTAAGAAAAAAATTATTTGGATGGATAAACAACACAGTCCTACTATATAGAACAGGGAGATATATTCAATATCCTGAGATAAATTATAATGGAAAAGAATATATTAAAATGTATATATATACATATATGTGTATGTATAACTGAATCACTTTTCTGTACAGTGGAAAATAACATGACATTGTAAATCAACTATACTTCAATAAAAGAAAATCTACCTCCAAAAAAATTTTAGTTGAAAAATTAGTTGGAAAAAAGTTTCTCACATCCTTATTCTGTTTCTAGATTTTTTGTAGTAAGATGCTTTGCTTTCTTTCTCATTATTAAATATGCATATTCTTAAACAGTGAAAAAATATTTAAGAAAATACTACTGTTTCACTTATTAATTATGAAATGAAGCTATCTATATGATAGATGAAGTCTTGAATAATTTGTGAGATTAAAAAAAACTTAAAGAAAAAAATGGTGACAAAAATATACACTAAAACCTACATGGGTTTGGCTGTGATGTCTTTGAAAGAATAGTTTAAAAAAAATCTTCAAGAAATGGTACAGTTAAGGATCTTTTAAGTGCTAAGAAGTATAACAAACAGTTTAGGAAATACATATTCCAGGATCAACAACACAATTCCCTGAAGATTCTAGATAACTTTCTTTTGTTTACTCATCAAGGATTTCCTGCCATATGACAAAATAAAATTACCTGTTGTTAAGAATTCTAGTGTATTTTTTGAATAGATATGAAAAAAGAAAATTAAAGTTTGCTTTTTTAAATGGGAGAAATATTATTATGAATAAATTCTCAGAGCTGCTCACCTCTTAAATCTATGATTCAAGCCAGAAATGTAAGTGATGACAGCATTGTTCCCAAACTTGACTGTACTTTCAAAACAATTAGTATACTCTTTGAAAAAGACAGGAAACTTTAATTGAAATAGAAGATAGGTATTTGCTCCATGCATTCTGTCTCCATGCTTGACTAACAGCCTCTACTCTGATTACTTCTGCCTAATTCAGATTTCCCCTGTTCTCCAGGATTCAAGCAAGAAAGCTTTCTTTGGGCTTTGAAATACTTTTAATGAGTCTAACAACTCTTCATTTTTCAGAAGTCTTGCTGAAAGGTTGAAAAAAATGAATATATTATCTTAAAAATAAAAGATGAGTAAGTCTCAAGTAACAAGAGTTATAGTTAGTGAGTCAGGAGGTGCCAAGGTCTTTTTTGATACTTGGCTCCCTTTCCGAAAAGTGGATTTTTTCTTTATTTGACAACATCTGAGAATTTTCTAGACAAATAAATAAATAAATAAATAAAGTATATCTTTGTCAGTGGTTGCCAGGCATTGCCAGAAAGACAGGGATGAACAGGCAGAGCTCAGAGAACTTTTAGGGCAGTGAAGATACTAAGTATGATACTATAATGATGAACACATGTTTATACATTGTCCAAACCCATAGATAATATATAACTGCAAGGATGAACCCTAGTGTAAATTATGGACTTACGCAGTCTCAGTCATGTATGACTGTTTGTGACCCCATGGACTGTATGTAGCCCATGAGGCTCCTGTGTCCATGGGATTCTCCAGACAAGAATACTGGAGTGAGTTACCATTTCCTTTTCCAGGGAATCTGCCTGACCCAGGGACTGAATCTGGGTCTCCTGTTTCTCTTGCATTGGCAGGTGGGTTCTTTACCACTGAGTCACCCAGAAAGCCCCAAATTATTGACTTAGGATGACAATAATCTGTCACTGTGAGTTCATCAACTGTAACAAATGTACCATTCTGGCTGGGGGATGCTGGTAATGGGAGAGGCTATACATATGTAGGGGCCAGAAAGTACCTAGGAAACCTCTATATCTTCTGTCCAAATTTGGTATGAACTGCAAACTTTTCAAAAAATAAAACCTATTAGAAAGATAAAGAAAACAAAAGCAAAAAAATTATGACTGTTTTCTCAATAAGTTATGCTTCAAACTGTAATATTTTGAGTGACAGATGTAAATTTGAAACATTTCATTATATAATAAAAATATATATTCCTAAAATAATTGGAACTTCAAATCACTACAAACTACTACAGAGAGTGGAGATATATGTTTCAACTTGCCCATAACTTCATAAAATATGTATGTATTGACATTCAATGATTTGGATATTAAAATATATCTGGTAAAATTTCATACAAATAAATGTAAAAATATTAGAAACATTTCAAAGTACTTCAGGACAATGAAAGAAGAAAAGTCTCAATAGTTCATAGGAACCATATTTTTACCCCCTTTAAATGCCATCTTGCAACTAATTCCCTAATAGCACTTTGTAGTCATAACCAATTCAAGTTCCTACTCACTAGCTAAGTAGTGGACCAGCCTCAGGATATGCATTTTTTTTTAAACTACTGCTACATAAGCAAAAATTGTTTTTATTGAAGTGTAGTTGATTTACAGTGTTGTAGGGGTGCACATTTTTAATTCATCCTTTGACAAACTTACAAATTTCTACATGTGATAGATTCTTAGAGTTGCTTAAGCAAGTTAAAACTTTCAATTAAAATTAAATTCTTATGTATACTATCATGTAAGAATCGAATCACCAGTCTATGTCCGATGCAGGATACAGCATGCTTGGGGCTGGTGCACGGGGATGACCCAGAGGGATGTTGTGGGGAGGGAGGTGGGAGGGGGGTTCATGTTTGGGAACGCATGTACACCCGTGATGGATTCATGTCAATGTATGGCAAAACCAATACAGTATTGTAAAGTAAAATAAAGTAAAAATAAAAATTAAAAAATAAATAAATTAATTAAATTAAATTCTCAAAGTCAAGGATCTCTCCACAATATCAACATGGAAGAGCAAGGGAATATTTTTGAGTGACCAAAGGGGAGCACAGACCTTGTAAACGTCATAAAGAAGGACAAAGGAAAACTCTACATGAGCCCAGTTAACCTCTCAAGGAGTGAGTAATTAGACACGTGGATGTTGAGTAATGATTTGCAACAAACTGTATTAGAATGAGTGTTGGGCAAAGGACTTGTGGTCAGCAGATCTGACTGACAGATACAAACCCATCACCTCTGAAGTCCTCAATCCTTGGGTCACAAGCTGACCTGCTCCACAGCTCAGATTCTTCACTTATAAACTGGGGAAAATAACACTTACCTTATAGAATGATTTTTTTTTTTACAGAATAATATTCATGAAATGTGTAAAAATATATTATAAGTAACAGTGATATCAGTAACATACCTAAAGTTGTAAACTGTATGTACAAAAGGCTTATTACATTTATAGCTATAAATGAATAAGAATTTCTTACCAAGGATGAATTCCAACTGTGGTTCATCTGGAGTCTTCTGAATGCCTATGAATAATAGGCACAAATTCAGATTGAATATATTTAACTCATCAAAATCATGTGAACATATATAACTCTTACCCTGCCCACAATGTATAAACGCCCACAAGGTCTGCCAACATTATTTGGCAGAACAAATAAACTCAGTTAATCATCCAGACATATATAACAAGTCAATTCTCAGGGCAGGATGTAATATTTATAGCAAAACTAGATATGGCTAAAGATTTGATTGCTCTATTTAGTTCCATGGTCGTAAAACAGAAATATTGTTTCTGTAAGGCATGAAAAATGCAAAACATATTTTTCATCTGTTTCTGTTTCTTTTGTATATATGTCGACAGAGATGGACCCTTCACAAGGATGACCTCATCCAAGTCTCTGAAACAGATTTCTCCTTCACACCATTTCAACCTTGTGCTAATAGTAAATAATTAAAGAGCTATTTCTAGTTAGGTTACTCAGGACACGATGATGGCAGTTATTCTGCCAATTTACTGATAGCTCAAATCAGGATTCTGTCAAATGTTCTTTCCTTTTTTGGCAGTTAAAAAAAAAATCTATTAACATGGCTAAATGATTTAAGATGAAGTGAGAGGGAAAGTAAGTTTGAGAACAAAGGTAAGGAAATGGGAACATCTAATGGTTAGAGGATAGAAAGGTAAGGCTGTGGCAAGTAATAAAATGGTAGATGGATTCGTTAAGACCACAGTCTGTTTCAGAGCTTCCTAAACAAGAGTGGCTGACTGGGGATATAGCCATTTTTTTTTTTCAATATCATCAAATGAACTATAATCTATAAAAATAATGAATCACTATGTTGTACACCTTCACCTAATATAATATCGTAAGTCAACTATACTTCAATAAAAAAAGAAAAAAAAGAAATAGAGATCATAAAAAATATAAAACCAAATAAATAAAACTACAAAAAGTAAGCACAAAGAGTGACTTAAAGAGTGACTGAGAATTGGGATGTCATTTGTCACCACTCATGGTTGACTAAGAAATAAAAGATTATAAAAATCTTCTCCTTGTTTATCTTTATTGGTGTACTCATCAGATAAAATTTATATGTATTAGCATTTAGTCATGAATATACTGTATCCACTACAGACTGGCATTTGCTATCCACCTCTGCAAGGATTAAATCATGAGCTGCTGCAGCTGCTGACCTTCAGTATCCCCTGGAAGGAATTTAGGGTAGAGATCATAAATGAGGCACTCTATGATTTGGAGAAAACCAACAAAAAAAATGGCAGAACAGGTTTTCAGATAGATATTTTCAGGAGACAATTTCATAAGCCCAGTTCTTGCATCTCCTCATATCTAGAGAAGTACTAAAATCCTTCAGGGTGGCACCTGCTCCTCATAACTAGCAGTGGCCTTCATGAGAATAGCAGAAACCTTCTGCAGAAATATGTGCTTGACTGCATGTACTCCTCTTTCACCAAAATCACATGTACACTGACCTTTCCCCCTGCTTCTCTGCAGCAGTTCCTCAGAGCTATCTGAAATGCTGTCTCCCGGGCTATAGTTTTCATTTTGTCCAATAAAACATAACTTATAACTCGTATGTTGTACACTATTTTTTCAGTTGACAACTGTTAGAACCATCTCTTTGTATAAAAACCATCTGTTTTTTATGTACAGAGTCCATATTTTTTGCATTTATGTTTACTTTTATTTCCTACTGACATTTAACAATTTTAGACTTTCTAAGAGGGGTTAGATTGACAACTATTAGGTAGGTCTTTATTAATTTCAAAGTACTGTAGGTTTTTTTAAGGCAATTAACAATTCTGCTGTTAGCTCTGACCATCAAATTACTCAAATAAACTTATATAACCAGTGTCATTTTCTCAAGATTATTTTTATAATGTAAATGAAATGAGAGGTTAGGCATATGTTTGCCAGGGCTAAATAACTGGATAAGAATCTTTTGAATAAAACACAACACATGGCTGATTCATGTCAATGTATGGCAAAACACTATAATATTGTAAAGTAATTAGCTTTCAATTAAAATAAATAAATTTTTTAAAAAGTTTATGCTAAACAATCTAACCCAAACACTAGAATGTTAAGCATGAGATGAAACATATACTTCTTCCAGTGATTTTAATTACTTAAGTAGCACAAAAACCAATGCTCATGTTCAAATGCTAATCCTGGCCAAATAACCAAGCTTGCTTGCTCTATTGATGTGACTTAGGTGCGGCAGCAACCACTAAGCAGCTAGTGTAATCGTTGTGCCCTAATGTTTCCAACTGAAATGTCTTTGGTTTTAAAGAGAAAATTTCTAGGTTTCAAAAAATAATTCCACATGAGAGTAGAAATATGTTCAATAGAAAGTGTGCCACAATAGCCCCCTAAATGGTGTCTCGGACCCTCTCTGTGCATCCACAATCAGGTTTCCATCAACATCCAGAGTGATTTTTTCAAAATTCGAGTACTGTCTTAGTTTTCCAATTGATCTTCAAATAAAGATCAAAATTCTTATCAAAAAAAGAAACTATATACTGTTCTTAATACACATTCAAGAACAATGGTTCTATTTGATATTGAACCATTTCATAGACTATTATCTCCCTCACCCAGGATAAAAGAGGAGAGACGTATCATAGACTTAGAACACTAAAATAATAGTGCAAAGGAACAACATTATTTAATTTGGAGGTGCACTTATACTCACTTGTGAACTGAAAGTCCCCGGTGTCATTTGCCTGGGGGGTAGGCAGAAAGTTCTGGCCTTCTTCTGATGCTCCTTCCTCTTTGATTTCCATGATCAATCTTCACAGTTCCTTAAATCTTCCCACTGTTTGTGCCCAAATGCCACGGCCAAAGACTCCTGGTTTAATATAGGTGTATTTTCAGCTAAAGTCCTGATCTTCCCACTCTGAAATTCTGCATTTAGGAAACAGAAACAGCAAAAGTCTCAGTCACTTCCAAGTTCAGTATAAAGCTAAAAACTCAAGGTAGGTAGAGCCTACGGCTACCTTCATATGAAATTCCTTCCCGCCTCTCCCACTTTTATTTTCAGAATGTATCCACACAGTTAATGTATCATAAACTCTGGGTTAAATGGGTATTCTCTATGTAATAATTTTACTGTCATATGAGATACTTCTAAATCCTAAGAGGTATTTTCTTTCTCTTCTAATTCACTTTGTAAAATAGCACATAGCTATAGGAGCTGCTAAATTAATATGTACCTAATTTAGCAGCAAGAGCAGATAGCGTCTTCACAAAGCATTAGCATGTTCAGCCAAGCTGTATCTTACTATCATTCCTTCCATTAGAACTGCCCTTTACGCTTATCTCCCTACCCACTTTTGTTACAACACTATTCATGAGCACTTTAAGATCATTTGGCACAACACTTTTCTTCCAAGATGAGCTAACAGGTTGTTCAGGGACGTTCCAACTTCATCATTATACATAGTCTCTTGCTTCTTTGCCTAATCAAAGTTTAAATGTTTAAAGACTGGGATATATGGTGAAAAGAATGAACAGTAATTTTAAAAAGCTAAAATTCCAGGGCAAACAAAAGGAACAGCAAAATGATGAAAATTAGCATGGGGAAAGAAAGCCTCCAAAAATTTAATACCCTGTTACACAGACAGACTCAAATAGTACTGAATTCATTTTGATTTTTAGTATGTTACACATGACCAAGAGTGAATTAGGGGAAAAAAAATCAATGTTGTTTTAATTCAAGTTACCACCTGAATTAAAATGTATAAAAATCTTTAAACGTCTACCCAATGCTATTTAATGAGATAGCAGCAATGGGGTTTGGTTTGGAATACTGATTTGGTTTCCAACTTTACAAGTTCATAAACTCACTCTTTGTTGTTTTCATAAAAGCAACTTCGTTTATAATTCAGCTCTAGTGTTTAAATGTCATCTGGCAAAAATTAAATCCAGAGAGCATCTTGAATCTTTAGAACATATTACAATAAGGTTGCAGATAAATACACATTGGCTTCTAAGGATATAACTAGGGATACTTGCTGGGGTAAAAGGCTATAGTACTATCAATAAGACCAAATCCATTAATTTGGTAATTATATTTTTTATTGAGTTATAGTTAATGTACAATATTACATAAATTACAGGCATACAACACAGTGATTCACAATGTTTAAGGTTATACTGCATCTATAGTTACTATAAAATATTGGCTATTATATTCCCTGTGAGGTACTATATATCCTTGTAGCTTATTTTATACATAATAGTTTGTGTCCCTTAATTCCCTACCCCTATATTGGAAACAAAAGCAAAAATAAATGGAACCTAATTGAACTTAAAGGAAACCGTCAACAGGATGAAAAGACAGCTTACTGAATGGGAGAAAACATTTGCAAATGATATGACTGATAAGGGGTTAATATCCAAAATATATAAACGGCTCATACAACTTAACATCAAAAACAAACAACCCAATTAAAAACTGGACAGAGATCTGAATAAACACTCTTTCCAAAGAGGAGATGCAGATGTGCCAATAGGCACAAGTAACTATGCCAAGCATCACTAATCATTAAGGAAATGCAAATCAAAACCACAATGACCTATGACCTCATACCAGTCAGAATGGCTATCATCAAAAAGAACACAAACAAATGTTGGAGAGGATGTGGAGAAAAGGGAACCCTCATACACTGTTTGTAGGAATGTAAATTGGTACAGCCACTGTGGAAAATCATAAATACACACACACACACACACACACACACACACACACACACACACACACACACATAATTTTCCATTTGAAACAAGATGGATAAACTTGGAGGGTACTATGCCAAGTGAAATGTCAGATAGAAGAAAACAAATACTGTATGATATTACTTGAATGTTAAGTCTAAAAAATACAACCAAGTAGTGAATATAATAATAATAATAAAAAGAAGCAAACTCACAGGTACAGAAAACAAATTAGTAGTTTCCAGTGTGAGAGGGAATTGGGGAGGGGTAATATAGGGGTTAAAAAATTATATTTTAAATTAAGGTAATATTTTCTTGTTGGATTATTTAAATTTAGATATCTTCTTAATAAGGAAAGGCACATATTTATCGTATCACATCCTTTAAGAATCTATGACAAATGCATTAGCATTAGTGGAATGCATTAGTATCTGTGGAAGAGCGCCACATGTGTGGGACTCAGAGACATGGATTTGTTAACTTTACTACACACTTTGATCAAAGACTTAATCCCTAATCCTGATCAGTCATTTTAAAAACTGTAAAGGAGATCTAAATAAGGCAATACGGATATCCTAGCAAAATAATAACCTGGTACACAAATGTAAATAATTAACAAATGTCAACTCCACGTGTGGGTTTTGTACACTTGTGTAATTTGAGGGTGAGTAGAGAGGACTAAACTAAGATGCCCACAAAGACCCACTAACAGGGCTTCCCTCATGGCTCAGACAGTAAAGCGTCTGCCTACAATGCGGGAGACCTGGGTTCAACCCCTGGGTCAGAAAGATCTTCTGGAGAAGGAAATGGCACCCCACCCCAGTATTCTTGCCTGGAAAATCCCATGGATGGAGGACCCTGGGAGGCTACAGTCCATGGGGTCGCAAAGAGTCGGACACAACTGAGCGAATTCACTCACTCACTCAGGGAGGACAAAACTAAGATGCCCACAAAGACCCACTAACATAGTCCCATTTTAAGCATGCCCATTCGAAACTGAAAAATGAACTCAATTTTAGAGAGAATGGAGCCAGACCTATGAAACAAAGATTATTTGACACCCTTTTAAGATTCTATTCATTTCCATTCTATCTTTGCTGCATCTGAGGACAAATTTCAGGTTTGATAGTTATCAGCAAGGCAAAGACCTCAGAAGGAATCAGCTACAGTACTGGCAAAGTAAAAACCAAGCATCTCCAGCTGATAAATATAGCCTTTGCCTAGGGTTATGGTTAGGCGCAATAGTTCCTTTTCTGTGTCTGTTTGGAAACTTTTTGGTTTGGAGATCATGCATAAAAATAGACTGAGGTCTTTACATACCACGCAGAAGTTTAAAACAGCCAGAGACTAAACAATTCTTAAAGCAGAAAGAAACCACATTAAGTATACCTTAAGCAGATTTGATTTTTAGAAGGCTTTTGTTGCTGTTTTTAAGTAGCTAAGTCCTGTCCTACTCTTTTGCGACCTTATGGACTGTAGCCTGCCAAGCTCCTCTGTCCATCGGATTTCCCAAGGAAGAATAGTGGAGTGAGTTGCCATTTCCTTCTCTAGGGCATCTTCCCAACCCAAGGATCAAACCTGCATCTCCTGCATTGGTAGGTGGGTTCTTTACCACTGAGCCACAAGGGAAGCCCTTTTAAAAAATGTATTGAAAGTCAAAGGGGAGAATATACTAGAATGTGACACCTTGGTAAGGAGATCAACCTGTTTGAACGCAATTCTAATATTCTAGAAAAATAAAATAATAAAAAGAATTCATGCCAACATAGAAGCAGATAACTAGAGAAGAAAACTGGATCCAAACCAATTAGAACCTGGATTCAAAGCAATTATTAAATAGAATTACCTAGACTTGGTGATGGAATTAGATGTGATATCAGAGTTGAGATAAAGGAAGACACAAGTTTCACATGGGACCCAGTCTAGTTTGGACTATTAAGCTCTCTGTAGAATACACTAAGTCCCCTCCATGTGAACCTTCAAGTTGTGAACTTGCAAAGATGCACACGTGCATTCCACCAACATCAGATGGGAATGAAATTGCAGCTTGCCCTCTATTTCCTACTGCGGATGACCCTTCAGGTCAACCATCTCCCACCTCCTCACCCTCCTCCACTCACTAACTCTTCTTGCCTGTTCACTCCATGTTAGCTGCCGTATGCCAGCTGTTGCGCTATACTGCTGTACTTTTCAAGGCACTGTACTGTAAGATTTAAAATGTTTTCTTTTGTGTGTGTGTTTGTTTTCTATGTATTATGCATGAAAAGTATTATAAACCTATTACAGTATAGTACTATATAGCTGATTGTGTTAGTTGGGTACCTAGGCTAACTTTGTTGGACTTACGAACATGCTTTTGGAAAGGAACTCATTCATATGTGGGGAACTTGAAGAAGGAATTACAGTCAAAGATGATGAGTTTGATTTTAAACATGTTTCTGAGATGCCTTGATATTCAGAAAGCAAATGAACACATGGGTCTAGATCATGGGAGAGATATTAAGGCTCTTAAAATATATTTTTGGTCAATTATTCTTGACTAATGGTTGAAGTCAAAGGGATGCATAAAGTCACAGAAAGCAAGGGCATGCACTAAGAAGAAGGATGACTAAGGACTCAACCTTAAGGCACAAAACTATTTCAGAAAGCAAGAAGACATGTCACCTGGGAAAGGGACCAGCAATGATTGGGAGAGCAGAGAGGAGTGACTAAGGGTGACAACATCATTGTTTCTCAGATAAACAATGCCACTGGGTTAAAAGATGACTTCACTTTTTTTAAAGAATGGGGACACATGTGCATATTTAAATACTGAAAGGACATAATCAAAAGAATAAAGAGGAATTAAATATTAAGAAGAAAGGAGATGATTGATGGGGCAAGGAAAATCTAGATGCTAGTATCTGCTGTAATGAAAGGAGGGGTAAATAGAAAATTAGATATGATCTGACACGTAAGGGAGAGAAACTGAAGGATATTCGCCCCATGGCGTCAGCTTTTTTTTTTTTTTTTCAAGGAAAGGACATATTTGTGAACTCTGGGTAAGTAAAGATGTCTCAACCTCACTTCAAAAGCACAGTTCATAAAGAAAAATGTTAATAAATTTGACTACATTAGAAGAAATATATTATGTAAGCAAAAGGTACCATTTAAGTGTGAGATAATTTATATACTGGGAAAATATATTTGGAACACAGAAGTCTTCCATTTCTGTTTACATGAGGATGGAAAGACTATTACTCCTACCAGAAACTCAAGAAAAAGCTGAATAGTATATAAAATCCTAACTTTTCCTTAAGTAAGCAGAGAGCTGAGGTCTCAAAGCAAGCAACCAGCCTGAGCTCTTAGCAAAGATAAATTCCTCCAGAGAGCAGGGCTGTCTTTCACCAGAAGAAGGGATGCTAGGCTCCAAACAAGTTTGAAATGGAAATTCAGTCAAAATATTTAATGACTTACTAAAGGTCAGGGTAGGTTACCATGAGCATATACAGCTACTGAGAGCCACAAACTCGAAAGTAGTTTATATCCACTAATAGACTTTTTTCTTCAGGAACCTCACCAGACGCTCATGAGAAAGACAGGGAGCAGAATAGGATGTGAAGAAAGCATCCTTGATAATTCAGGACTCTGGGAGGCAAGCAGCAGGAAAAAACATAGCGCGTCACTTGGACCCGCCTCTCTCCAGAACAAAATTGGCCAACACTGTTGCCGTCAGGGCACAGGTGAAAACTCATTGCGGTTAGGGAATGCGAACAAGAGAGGGGGAGGAAAGTTTCCTGAGATTGTTCCGTTACAGATCCTCTATTTCTAAGAGAAGGACAGAATCACTGAGAAAGCCCTATCCATAAGGCCCAAGAGCTCAAGACAACAACAATAAAAACACAGTCAGGAGAAAAGCAAATAAGCGATCAAGAAAACCAGACTCATACTATGCGGAAGTTGGAATTATCAGAAAGAGAATACACTAAAAATTGTAATGGAAAAGGCAAACAACCTGCATGACCAGATGGATATTTTTAGCAGAAACTATTGGAAAGAATCAAATGGAAATGCTAGGAATGTAAAAGACAAATATTTAAAGACATCAGAACCCTGATCTAAGAAGCACAGAAAGCACCAAGCAGAATAGTCACATACATACACACCCCAATAGTAAAAAAAAAAACAAAAAAAACAAACTTGTGCATATATCATATTCAAACTACTAAACACCAAAGTTAACGAAAAAAAAATTTAAGGTAACCAGAGCAAAACTGCAAAGTACAGATAGAAAGTTAGAAACAAGAAAACATTTTGACTGCTTAGGAACTATGTAAGTGACATATTTAAAGTTCTGAAAGAAGAAAAACTATCAGACAAAAATGCTATACAAAGTAAAAATAACCTGTAAAAATGCAGAGAGACAAAGACTTTTGCCCAGACAAATAAAAAGTGACAAATTCATCACAAGCAGAGCTGCACAGCAAGAAATACTAAAGGAAGTTATTCAAGCACGACATAACAGAAATATCTGGATCTGCAAAAGAAACGAAGAGCACTATAAATGGTATAAAGGAAAATAAATGTTAATTTTACCTTTTCTTACTTTGAGTAACTAAAAAAGACAATTTCCCAAAGCGGAGGTTGGCCTAATTTTCCTATTAAGGACAGATAGTAAATATTTTAGGCTTTTGGAGTCACGGAGTCTCTGTCAGAGTCACTCAACTCTGATGCTACAGTGTGAAAGCAAATAGTGAAAATACATAAGCCGGTAGGCCTGGCCATGTGACACTAATATTTTATTTGCAAAACTAATTGGTATTCAGACTTTGTTTGACCTGCAGACTAGTATCTACCAAACACTGGTCTAAAGCACAATTAATAGCAAATATATTGTATGCTTCTCAGTTCAGTTCAGTCGCTCAGTCATGTCCGACTCTTTGCGACCCCATGAATCGCAGCACGCCAGGCCTTCCTGTCCATCACCAACTCCTGGAGTTCACTCACTCACGTCCATCGAGTCAGTGATGCCATCCAGCCATCTCATCCTCTGTCGTCCCCTTCTCCTCCTGCCCCCAATCCCTCCCAGCATCAGAGTCTTTTCCAATGAGTCAACTCTTCACATGAGGTGGCCAAAGTACTGGAGTTTCAGCTTCAGCATCATTCCTTCCAAAGAAATCCCAGGGCTGATCTCCTTCAGAATGGACTGCTTGGATCTCCTTGCAGTCCAAGGGACTCTCAAGAGTCTTCTCCAACACCACAGTTCAAAAGCATCAATTCTTCGGTGCTCAGCCTTCTTCACAGTCCAACTCTCACATCCATACATGACCACAGGAAAAACCATAGCCTTGACTAGACGGACCTTAGTCAGCAAAGTAATGTCTCTGCTTTTCAATATGATATCTAGGTTGGTCATAACTTTCCTTTCAAGGAGTAAGTGTCTTTTAATTTCATGGCTGCAGTCACCATCTGCAGTGATTTTGGAGCCCCCCCAAAATAAAGTCTGACACTGTTTCCACTGTTTTCCCATCTATTTCCCATGAAGTGATGGGACCAGATGCCATGATCTTAGTTTTCTGAATGTTGAGCTTTAAGCCAACTTTTTCACTCTTTTTTCACTTTCATCAAGAGGCTTTTTAGTTCCTCTTCACTTTCCACCATAAGGGTGGTGTCATCTGCATATCTGAGGTGATTGGTATTTCTCCTGGCAATCTAGCGTATGTAAAAGTAACATCAGTAGCAAGATGATGAGAGTGAAGAACAGGGAGTTATTATCGCTTTCACACTAAAATGATAGGCTTCTCTGGTCACTCAGATGGTAAAGACTCTGCCTGCAATGGACGAGACCAGCATTCAATCCCTGGGTCAGGAAGATCCCCTGGAGAAGGCGATGGCCACCCACTCCAGTATTCTTTCCAGGAGAAGCCCCATGGACTGAGGAGCCTGGTGGGCTACAGTCCATGGGACTGCAAAGAGGTGGACACGACTGAGTGACTTTAACTTTCATTTTCACGCTAAAATGATAGTATACAATTATATCACTAAAATATATAAAAGTAGACTGTTTGCTCTTAATCCAACCACATCAATAATTACATTAAATGCAAACAATCTACACACACAGACACAGATACTTCAATTAAAAGAGTGAGACTATCAGCTCGGATAAAGAAATAAGTCCTAACTATATGCTTCATGCTGTTCGGGCTTAGTTGCTCAGTTGTGTTTGACTCTTTATGACCCCACGGACTGTAACACAGCAGGCTCCTCTGTCTGGGGATTCTCCAGGTGAGTATCCTGGAGTTGGTTGCATGCCTTCTTCCAAGGGATCTTCCCAACCCAGGGATCAAACCTGGGTCTCCTGCATTGCAGGCAGATTCTTTACCAGCTGAGCTACCCGGGAAGCCCTTCGTAGTTACATTTATGCGTCATATAAACATGAAATTTATATATTTTTCCAGTAGTCATGTATGGATGTGAGAGTTGGACTATAAAGAAAGCTGAGCACTGAAGAAGTGATGCTTTTGAGCTGTGGTGTTGGAGAAGACTCCTGAGAGTCCCTTGGACTGCAAGGAGAGCCAACCAGTCCATCCTAAAGGAAATCAGTCCTGAATATTCACTGGAAGGACTGATGCTGAAGCTGAAATGCCAAAACTTTGGCTACCTGATGAGAAGAGCTGACTTGTTTGAAAAGACCCTGATGCTGGGAAAGATTAAGGGTGGGAAGAGAAGGGGACAACAGAGGATGAGATGGTTGGAGGGCATCACCGACTCAATGAACATGAGCTTCAGTAAGCTCTGGGAGTTGGTGATGGACAGGGAGGCTTGGCGTGCTGCAGTCCATGGGGTCGCAAAGAGTCAGACATGACTGAGTGACTGAACTGAACTGAACTGAAATGTGATATATATGCTTCATAGTTATTTTAAATAGAATGACATACACAGGTTAAAGTAAAAGGATCAAAAAATGTAAACCATGCAAACATTCATCAAAAGAAAACTGGAGTGACTATATTAATATAATTAAAATAGATTTTACACCAAGGAATATCAAAAGGGACATTACATACATGTGTCTCACAGCAAAGCTTCATAATACATGAAGCAAAAACTTAACTAAAAGGAGAAACAGACAAATCTACAATGATACGCTTGGAGATATCAACATCCCTCTCTCAGTAATGGACAGAAAAAGTAAACACAAATCAGTGAGGATATAGAAGACGTAATAACACTGCCAACCACTTGACCTAATTGACATTTATAATACAATGAATTCAACATCAACAGAACATACGTATTTATTTCAAAGTATATATTGAATATTCACTAAGATTATATCCTAGATCATAAAACAAACCTGAACAAATTGAATAGAATTGCAATAAAAACATGTATGTGCATACAATACACACTCACACTCATTAGAATCAGAATGAAATTACTACAGTACATATCAAAATATGTTTGAAGGGAAATTTAGAGTATTACATGCTTATAAAAAAGAAGACATCAAATCAGTGATCGTAGTTTTCCCTTACAACTAGAAAAGGAGGAAATAAAACCTACAACAAGTAGAAAAGGGAAATAATGTGTGCAATTAAGATAACCAATGAAGATTTAGTATCCAGAAGAGCTTAAGAATGTTAGAAAAACAAACCCAACAGAAAAAACTAGCAAAACATGTAAATAAGCAACTCAAAAATATTAAACACAAATTGCCAAGAAACATATTAAGAGATTTTGAACTTTACTAGTTATCATGGAAAAGCAGGCTAAAATTACATAAGCATCGATAAGTAAAAATTTCAAAGTCTCACAACCTCAAATATTAATGAGGATTTGGAGCAACAGAAACTTTCATGCACTGAAGATGTTCCAATCATAATGGAAAATAATTTGGTAATACTCAGTTCAGTTCAGTCAGGTCAGTCGCTCAGTCGTGTCCAACTCTTTGTGACCCCATGAATCACAGCATGCCAGGCCTCCCTGTCCATCACCATCTCCCGGAGTTCACTCAGACTCATGTCCATCGAGTCCGTGATGCCATCCAGCCATCTCATCCTCGGTCATCCCCTTATTCTCCTGCCCCCAATCCCTCCCAGCATCAGAGTCTTTTCCAATGAGTCAACTCTTCGCATGAGGTGGCCAAAGTACTGGAGTTTCAGCTTTAGCATCATTTCCTCCAAAGAAATCCCAGGGCTGATCTTCTTCAGAATGGACTGGTTGGATCTCCTTGCAGTCCAAGGGACTCTCAAGAGTCTTCTCCAAAACCACAGCTCAAAAGCATCAATTGTTCGGCGCTCACAGTCCATCAATTGTTCTTCACAGTCCAACTCTCACATCCATACATGACCACAGGAAAAACCATAGCCTTGACTAGATGGACCTTTGTTGGCAAAGTAATGTCTCTGCTTTTGAATATGCTATCTAGGTTGCTCATAACTTTTCTTCCAAGGAGTAAGCGTCTTTTAATTTCATGGCTGCAGTCACCATCTGCAGTGATTTTGGAGCCCCTCAAAATAAAGTCTGACACTGTTTCCACTGTTTCCCCATCTATTTGCCATGAAGTGATGGGACCGGATGCCATGATCTTTGTTTTCTGAATGTTGAGCTTTAAGCCAACTTTTTCACTCTCTTTTTTTACTTTCATCAAGAGGCTTTTTAGTTCCTCTTCTGCCATAAGGGTGGTATCATCTGCGTATCTAAGGTTAATGATATTTCTCCCGGCAATCTTGATTGCAGCTTGTGTTTCTTCCAGCCCAGCGTTTCTCATGATGTACTCTGCATAGAAGTTAAATAAGAAGGGTGACAATATACAGCCTTGATGTACTCCTTTTCCTATTTGGAACCAGTCTGTTGTTCCATGTCCAGTTCTAACTGTTGCTTCCTGACCTGCATATAGGCCTCAAAAGTCACGTCAGGTGGTCTGGTATTCCCATCTCTTTCAGAATTTTCCAGTTTATTGTGATCCACACAGTCAAAGGCTTTGGCATAGTCAAGAAAGCAGAAATAGATGTTTTTGGAACTCTCTTCCTTTTTCCATGATCCGGCGGATATTGGCAATTTGATCTCAGTTCCTCTGCGTTTTGTAAAACCAGTTTGAATATCAGGAATTTCACAGTTCATGTATTGCTGAAGCCTGGCTTGCAGAATTTTGATTATTACTTTACTAGCATGTGGGATGAGTACAATTGTGCAGTAGTTTGAGCATTCTTTGGCATTGGCCTTTCTTTGGGATTGGAATGAAAACTGACCTTTTCCAGTCCTGTGGCCACTGCTGAGTTTTCCAAATTTGCTAGCATATTGAGTGCAGCACTTTCACAGCATCATCTTTCAAGATTTGAAATAGCTCAACTGGAATTCCATCACCTCCACTAGCTTTGTTCCTAGTGATGCTTTCTAACGCCCACTTGACTTCACATTCCAGGATGTCTGGCTCTAGGTGAGTGATCACACCACCATGATTATCTGGGTCGTGAAGATCTTTTTTGGACAGTTCTTCCATGTATTCTTGCCACCTCTTCTTAATATCTTCTGCTTCTGTTAGGTCCATACAATTTCTGTTCTTTATCGAGCCCATCTTTGCATGAAATGTTCCCTTGGTATCTCTCATTTTCTTGAAGGGATCTCTAGTCTTTCCCATTCTGTTCTTTTCCTCTATTTCTTTGCATTGATCACTGAGGAAGGCTTTCTTATCTCTCCTTGCTATTCTTTGGAACTCTGCACTCAGATGCTTATCTTTCCTTTTCTCCTTTGCTTTTCATGTCTCTTTTCACAGCTATTTGTAAGGCCTCCCCAGACAGCCATTTTGCTTTTTTGCATTTCTTTTCCATGGGGATGGTCTTGATCCCTGTCTCCTGTACAATGTCATGAACCTCTGTCCATAGTCATCAGGCACTCTATCAGATCTACTCCCTTAAATCTATTTCTCACTTCCACTGTATAATCACAAGGAATTTGATTTAGGTCATATTCTCAGTAACAGGGGTTTATTCTTACGTTTCATCTTTCAAAAGTAATAGCAGAATTAAAAATATGATTTCAGGAAAAAGTTTTTCTTTGGGAAAAAATGGCATAAGTTGGCAAATATTTTACCTAAAAAACAAAATCAAGCATATATTTAAGGTCAAAAGCCTCTCTGTCTTCTCATGAGTGTCCTCAACAGACAGAGGATAACTCTCATCAGAGCAATGGATGCACATTCAGGGGCAATGATTCTGCCCAGGAAAACCAATTAACCAGTTGTGTCAGAGGACAATTGAATTCCTCAGGCCATCAGTATGGTTTAACCACCTACATTAAATTTGGTGAGGTGATGCTTTGTCATGAGAGGATTAAAGATGTGAGCTGTCAAGGCTCCACTTTGATCAGAAGTCCAGCTTTGGAGGCTCAGTATTGACTTAGTTAGCTATGCTTCCTTTAACATGAGGAAGCATCACAGACATGAAATAGAAGACACATGGATAGAACATAACCAAAAACAACATTATTTGAAGGCTTTTCCACTGAAAATGTGGTTCCTGGATCTGCGGTGTCTGCATCACCCGGAAGCTTCTGAGAAACGCAGAACCTTGAGCCAGACCCCAGATCTACTAAATTTGAATTCACATCATAGCACAGATTATTTTTATGCATATTCAAGCTTGAGTCCCACCACTTTAAGGCAAATATAAGGTAAGAAATGGTTCTAAATCACAGTGAGTATTAGATGGTCACTGAAACTAGCAAATTCTTGATGTTCAGAAGGACAGAACACAAAGAAGCAATACAGAGAACTCCCTAGGACAAGCATAGTCGAAGATTTATGCCTTTGGCTCACTGTCAGAGGCCAGTCTGCCTGCTGCTCATTGGTTTCAGTTTAGGATAAGAACGACATGTATCTCCACTGTATATAAAGTAAGAAAGGGAGGCTCTGTCAATTCCAGTGATAAGGCATCCTTAACCCTGAGAACTCAGAGCACTTCAGCACCACAACAGATTTGCACCAGACTTTAAAATCTTAGTCGCTCAGTCATGTCTCACTCTTTGCAAAGAGTAGCCCGCCGGGCTCCTCTGTCCATGGATTCTCCAGACAAGAATACTGTAGCTGGTGCCATCCTCTTCTCCAGGGGATCTTCCTGATCCAGGGACTGGACCCGGGTCTCCTGCACTGCAGGCAGATTCTTTACTGTCTGCACTACCAGGGAAGCCCAGAACTTAAAGTTTCTAAATCAAAGATCCTAACAGGAAGCACTTGGAGCAGCTTTGGGAATATAGCAAGTCTGCCACCTGACTTGTTAAACTGTGTTCTGTGTTGTCACAAAAAGGAAAGCAATCTGAAGAATTACAAAGCAAATATGTGAAAAAATGCTTGATTTAATCTCAGTCAACTCTTCCCAAGAGGTTGGTTACATATGTCTACTATAACCACTCTTTCAAACACTGAGATAAAATGTTCTAACACAGTACAGAATTGAGACTTAAAGAAACTAGGGTTCATTCCGTTTAAGAGATGAGAACATTGAGACCCAGAGGTGGGACAGAAAAGCTCCACAGGCTTAGCAGCCACTCTGGGGTTGGTTAGAAGTTCTTTTGTTCTAAGGTGGGCTTTTAACTTTCTCTCTTTTTTTAAATTATTTTTTATTGGAGCATAGTTACTTTACAATGCTATGTCAGTTGCTATTGTACACCAAAATGAATCAGGCATACATATACATAAATTCCCTCCAGTGTGGATTTTCTTCCCATTCAGGTCACCACGGTGCACTCAGCAGAGTTCCTTCTGCTATACAGTATGTTCTCATTAGTAATATTGGTATCAACAGTGTTTATGGGTCAACCCCAATCTCCTAATTCACCCCACTCCCTCCTTGGCATCCATACATTTGTTTTCTACATCTGTGTCTCTATTTCTGCTTTGCAAATAGGATCATCTATACCATTTTTCTCAGAAAAGGCAATGGCACCCCACTCCAGTACTCTTGCCTGGAGAATCCCAGGGAGAGTGGAGCCTGGTGGGCTGCCGTCTATGGGGTCGCACAGAGTGGGACACGACTGAAGCGACTTAGCAGCAGCAGCAGCATACCATTTTTCTAGATTCCACAGATATGGGTTAATATACAATATTTGCTCTTCTCTTTTTGACTTTTCTCTTTCCGTCACAGTATGACACTTTTGGTTGCTACTCACACAACATCCAAAGGATAGGAATTTTCATCGAATGTTCTGGAAAAGGTTGAAATTTCAAGGAAATTTTTCTCTATAAATATTTCATGTGACACATGACATTTTGCTTACTTAACAAAAGCTTGTAAAACTGGTCACCAGCTCTAAACATATTGTTTGGTTTTTTTAATTGCTATCATACAGCAGAGGTTTAAAAAAAATGGTACAAGAAAGTTTTATAGAAATTTACTAGATGCTTGGGTATTTTTAAATGGCTTTCTCTGTCATCTGAAAATTATCTAAAGGACAGGCATCTACTGTCTATACTTAAGATGACAGAGCTTTTCTCCTGATACTATTATTCGGCAGCTGCGTGTTCCAAATGTAATGGCTCCTAGCAGTCCATCTCAAGCCTATCTCAAGAAGCAGAGGCGTGCAGAGAGAAGTTTAATTTGGATGGAGGTTGATTCTTCCTTCACACGTACTAAAGAGGGCTTTGAGGAAGTGCTATCTCAGCAACGTCAAATACTGCAAAGTCCTTAATGTTCCACACATCCACCCAAGGCCAGTTAAATACTACGTGTTTGAGAAAAACTAAAACTGAAGCTTTGGCTATATCCTCAGGCCATTTCTAATATAGACATCAGAAGTTATTCATTCACAGAACCAACTGAATTCCTTTTGAGACTACATTTCAGGTTCAAATTAGTATTGACTGAATTAGCTATGGTATCTGATGATTAATTTCTCATTTTCTTTTGAAATCTGAAATTTCAAAGTAAGATAATAAATTTAATTAAAATTTTATCTTCTGCTTTTTATTATGACAGGCAAGAATAAATGCATATTTATGATCATTACAATTTCGCTGTAACTCTCCAGAGATGTTCATAGAGTGCCCGAGGTTAT
Source organism: Budorcas taxicolor (assembly GCF_023091745.1). Classification (NCBI taxonomy): domain Eukaryota; kingdom Metazoa; phylum Chordata; class Mammalia; order Artiodactyla; family Bovidae; genus Budorcas; species Budorcas taxicolor. The sequence continues at coordinate 15,870,859 of NC_068926.1, read as the reverse complement.
CTACAAAGAATATAGTGTGACCTAACTAAGATTTCTCCATCATACTGCTTACTGCACACAGATGATAAGTCTGAATTCTCTCACTGAAAGCAGTTTCTCTACACTCAAATGTGTACACAATCACACATTCTACCTTAAAATATTTACTCAATAAAACTGCACTACAATAAGAGCAAACGATAGGTACTCAAAAAAATAAAATTTAATTGTTAAATCTGAATTGGGAAGAATATCAACAAAAAAAACAAGGCTGAGTAGTGAAGTTCCAAGCCATTGTTCCACCTGCAAATTCATTTAGTTTCTCTGGTGCCTCTCATGCAACTAAAGAAATCATGGATTAATTGAGTGAATTCCCTTTAAAATATGAGCTAATCTAGGATCCGCTAGAATATGTACGCATGCTGAATCACCTCAGTCATGTCTGATTCTTTGTAACCCTATGGACTGTAGCCCGCCAGGCTCCTCTGTCCGTGGGATTCTCCAGGCAAGAATACTGGAGTGGGTTGCCGAGCCCTCCTCCAGGGGATTTTCCCAACCCAGGGACTGAACTCATATCTCCTGCAGCTCTTGCATTGCAGGTAGATTCTTTACCACTGAGCCACCAGAGAAGCTTCTTTCAGCTAGAATATATGAAGGGCTATTACTGAGACAGTATGGAATTTAAGTATAGTTTTATGTGAAAGTAAGTCATTGATTTATGCCTGAATACTGAATAAATCTTTTTCCTTTCCCATCTTTGCAGTCTCAAGCTAAGGCTCTCCAACTTTTAGGGCTGTTTTCACTTCTCATGTAAGGAGAAGTAAGGAAAGAAAATATCATAATCATTAATGCATGTGACATGTATTTATTGAGAATCTGCTATATAGAATAACCTGTTTAAATGGAAAAGATTTTTATATTCTGTCAAAAGTACTAATTTTCAGTCCTTAAATAGCATAAGCAATATAACATCCACCTCTTCACCCTCCTCTCCCTTCTCCCTCCAACCCCCTACTCCCCAAACCCCTCTCTCCCTCCCATGAACATTTTAGCACTTAATACTGCCTGGTTCCTTTCCCATTAGTGAACTCTCTGGGAATTTCTTCATCAATTATTTTCCTTTTGTCTGGCAAGTTCTTAAGTGTGTCTCTGTTTGACTTGACTATTTCTTGCTGTTGTTCTAGGGTCTTTTAAAACTCTATGTTAGTCTAGTGTGCATATCTGAATCCCTCTCATGCCTGTATGCTTAGTTGCTTAGGCGTGTCTGACTCTGTGACCCCTTGGACTGTAGCCAGCCGGGCTCCTCTGTCCATGGGATTCTCCAGGCAAGAATACTGGAGTGGGTTGCTATGTCCTTCTCCAGGGGATCTTCTCCACCCAGGGACTGAACCCATGTCTCCTGTGTCTCCTACATTGGCAGCAGAATTCTTTGCTGCTGAGCCACCTGGTAAGGAATGGCATGCATTGTTACAGTAATTTAGCAGGAGTGACATAGCAAAGTGGTGAAGAGAGCTATTCTGGACCCAGACTGCGGAGGTTCTGCACCTTTGGGATCTAGGGCAATTAACTAAATCAAACCATTCCTTAGTTTCCTCATCATAAGTTGGGAAAATGGTAATACCTGTTTAATGAATTGTGGAGAGGATTAAATAAATATATGCAAAATTTTAGGTATTGCATTTCTAGCAGAAATGGACCAAGGAAACTGAATATTATATGCCTCACTGATTACAAGCAGAATCAAAAAGCAAGCTACTTGAGCATCTTGAAAAATAAACAAAAGCAGGAAAGTTGTGAGAGGGAACTAAAGTGTAAAGACAGAAACCGCATGCGGTGACTTTTCATTTTCCCCCATTTTCTTTCAGTTCAGATCTGAAGGAAGTTCTTGTTTTTTGACATGAGCCAAAAAACTGGCAAGTTTAAAAGAATTTAAATCATATGTGTATATTTTCAGAACATAATGTAATTAAACTAGAATTCAATAACAGAAAAATATCTAAAAAATACAAATATTAGGGAAATAGGTAACACACTCTTTATTTAACCACTGGGCCAAACAGGACACCACAAAAGTAATTAGAAAATAATTTGAATTATGAAAGTAAAGAATAATAATGAAATTTGTGGAATGTACCCATGATAGAAGTACTTATAAAAATTTATTATATTAATATTAGAAAAGTTTCAAATTTATGATCCAAGTTACCTTAGGAAACTAGAAAGAGTACATTTTCATAAAACTAGTTTTCTAGTAAAACTAGAAAGACTACATTCTCCCATAAAGGAGGGAATAATACATATTAAAGCAGAAATCAGTATGATTGAAAATTAAAACAATTGAAAAAAATTCAATAAATCCCAAAGATAAATAAAATTGATAAACTTATCCAGACTGACCGAGACAAAAGAGAGAAGCTATACATTAGCAATATCAGGAATGGAGAAGGAGACATCACTACAAATTAGAACTTAAATAATAAAGAGATATTCTGAATAATATGAAAATAAATGTAACAAACAAGGTCTTACTATATAGCAGAGTGAACTGTACTCAGTATATTGTAATAAACCATAATGGAAAAGAATCTGAAAAAGAATATATATGTGTATATATAACTGAATCACTCTGCTATACACCAGACATTAGCACATTTTAAATCAGCTATAAAGTGTAATTATATAAAACTGAACAAATTGCTTGAGCAAAAACTGCCAAATCTCACTCAAGAAGAAATGTGTAAGCTGAATAGTCCTGTACCTATTACAATACTTGGATTCATGTTTAAAAGCTACAAACAAAACTCCAGGCTAGATGACTTTTCTGATGAGTGGTACTAAAAATTTGAAGAACAAATAATAAAAATCTACACAAACTCTTTGAGAAAACCCAAAATGGGGAATAATTTCCAATTTCTTTTATGAGGCCAGCATTATCCCAGTGCAAAATCAAAGATGCTATAAGAAAAGAAAAATACAGAAAAACATGAATTTTGACTCAGAAAAAAAATATCAACCAAAGCTTAGCTATAACAGATCTAATTCAACAGTATATAAAAGTAGTTCATTCTAGAATGAATCAGTATACAGAGGAGTTTATCTAGGAAGGCAACATTAAAAAATCAAATACATATGATCATCTCAAAGAGGCAAAAAAAGTAACTGACAAAAATTCAACATCCAGAAAAAAGAAACTCTCAGTCAGAAAACTGTTTAATAAACAAACAAACAAAAAACTCTCAGCAACTTAAGAATGAAAGAGAAGAACTTTGATTATGGAAATCTACAAAAGTGTTATAGTTACCATCGCAACTAGAAAATAAAAGACTCAGTACTTTGATGCTAAGATCAGGAATAAGGTAAGAATTTCCACTCTCACCTTTCCTCTTCAATTTCACAGCAGAAGTCATAACTAAAGCAATAAGGCAAGGAAAAAAACAAAAGACATACAAATTGGAAAGAAACAAATTCGCAGACAACGTGATTGCCTGGGTAGAAAATAGCCAAAAATATATACCAAAAAAGCTAGAAAAAATTTTATCGAAGTTGTGCAATATAAAGTCAGTATACAAAAATCAATTGTCTACAAAATAGCTATGAAAATGGGAAAATAAACTTCTCAAAAGAACCATTTATTATAGGACCAAAAGCAAAAAGTTAGAAACAAAATCAAACAAAATATGAACAGAATCTTTATGCTATAATCTACAGAACACTGATAAAACAAATAAGACAAAATCAAATGAAGACATATACATGTGTGTGTGTGTTCATCGGAGAAGGCAATGGCACCCCACTCCAGTACTCTTGCCTGGAAAATCCCATGGATGGAGGAGACTGGGAGACTACAGTCCATGGGGTGGTGAAGAGTTGGACACGACTGAGCGACTTCACTTTCACTTTTCACTTTCATGCACTGGAGAAGGAAACGGCAACCCACTGGAGAATTCCAGGGACAGAGGAGCCTGGTGGGCTACTGCCTATAGGGTCGCACAGAGTCGGACACGACTGACGCGACCTAGCAGCAGCCGGAGTGTGTTCATGGACTGAGTCTCATGATTGTTAAGATGTCAGTTTTTTTTCTAAACTGACCACTAGAGGCAGAGCTAGGCTCCTGACTGCAAGGTACATAGCTGTCACAACTAATACATTTAGAAAGGCAACTGGACTCACGGCTGATGTGACTGCAACCTGGTGCTCAGTGGCCTAAATTCATACTACCAGTAACTCAGAAACCAGTGTTCAATCAAGCAGCAAACACAGTCAGAGGTCCAGTCCCTTGCTGAGCTGTTTGGTAAATGGTAACAAAAATAGAGTGGAGGGTAAAAGGAAAGAGCCATTAATATACAATGTGGCTGGGCTCTCATTGGCACTGTGTTCAGTGTCACCTTATATACTAATAAATGGGCAACAAGGAACAGTGCCTGAACACAACACACAACAAAACAGAAAGCAAAGTGGGTAAGATAATTATCTCAACAGATAACCTGAGACTGCTTCATGGAGGAGATGCTATTTGGCCAGATTTTAAGAGATTTATACACCAGAAAGGTAGGTACAGATAAAAGCAAAGGGAGGCAGGGAAGAGGGAGGGAAAATGAGAGAAAAGAAGGAAGAAAAATACCGAAAGTGGAGGCAGTGCGAACAAAGACCTAAAGTTACAAATGTAGAATATGCATAGATAACAGGAAATTAGCTAGTCGGATGGGAGCAGAGTGCATGGAGCAGCAACAGGAAGTGGGTTCACTATCACTGAATGAAATCATCCACAGGGAGGCATAACCACTTGTGTTTCCAATGTTAGACATGGTGTTTGTAAACCAGAAGATAGGGCAATCAGGGTTACCTACTTCCTGCCCTGTTAGTTCACTGCCTCACTCTAAGTAAACAAATACTAACTGAGCAGCCCTTATGCCTATTATTAAACAAATAATAAATGAGCAACACAGAGGCAAAGTACTGTGAGTAATTCAGGAGCAATATGTCACTATATCCTTAAGTGGGATTTACACTCTGGACAGCAGAATCCAAACTACTCACAATTAAAAAAAAAAAAAAACCACAACAAATACTTCAGGTAAAAGGATTAATGAAACTGCCTTCTAGTCTTTGCCTCCAAGGAACAGAATCAATAAGCAATTTCTGAATCTATGGTATTGGCAATATTCTGCGCTAGATATTAAATGTATAGTCTCAAATTTAGTTTTGTTTCCTTTTCACTTTTTCTCTTTTTCCCTTCTTTCTAGAACTGAAAGAAGTTCTCTAGAAGGTATCTAGTTAACTAGAAGTTATCTAGTCAGTGTGTAAGTCGAGACAAATGCTAAAGAAACCACATTGTAGAATAGATATTTTTAAAGGACCTCTTAAAATACCCATTTTTTTAATGGGTAAACTGCGATTGAGAACAATTTGAAAATTTGTCCAGGGTCAGACAGAGAATGAGTTAGGGAGAAGGGATTTAACTCCAGTTTGAACACTTTAAAAATCCATTGTTTTTATACTGAGCAAAATACAGTCCCTGAAAACAATTTAAAGAAATTAAAAGAATTGTCATTTAGTTGTGAAAATTCCTTCTGAAAAAGGAAACAGTGAAGTTCAATTTCATGCCAGAAAGTGTGTTCCTCAGGCACCAACTCATTCTAAAATAGGTGATTATTCAATCTGGCTATAATATTACCCTCTCTGTTTCCCTCCCTGTTTTATGTTTTCATGTTAATCATTTTACTTTCTTTTCTTTTTTTAAGCCATATTCAATTAAGATTTCTAATTAGTTTTCAAATTTGAAACACATCTCTAGTAGAAAGCAAACCACAAGAGCAGTAATTAAGGGACAGCTGTCTCATCTTTCTGGGGAAGAAAAAAGGCTTTTTTGTTTCTAAGTTATAAATACTAGAGAAGTTTTCAAGATTTTTTTTTTTTAAGAAATAGTTAACTGAGTAGTTAACTGACTGAATTGATCTAAAAAAGTCAGTGTTCTTTCCGACACATGCTGAGAATCTTTCTTCTGGGATAACCTTAGGTTAACTCTAACACTATGAACTTTTATTGCTGCAAATACAGAATCTCCACATTTTATACAAAACCAATCATTTCTTTAGATTCTAAAGTAGGCACTAACCCAAGATATCTCCCTCACTTTTAAAATTATGTGACTTTTACAAATAAAGGAGCATAAGCGCTTTCAGTGGAGAGGAATAAGATTCACAGCAGCTAAGATGCAGATACTATTTTTTTGTGTGCGGTTTTCCTTTAAGAGAACAAATACTACTAACATTAACACTGAAAATTACTTCAGTTCAGTTCAGTCACTCAATTGTGTCCGACTCCTTGCGACCCCATGAATTGTAGCACACCAGGCCCCCCTGTCTATCACCAACTCCCGGAGTTCACCCAAACTCATGTCCATTGAGTCGGTGATGCCATCCAACCATCTCATCCTCTGTCGTCCCCTTCTCCTCCTGCCCCCAATCCCTCCCAGCATCAGAGTCTTTTCCAATGAGTCAACTCTTCGCATGAAGTGGCCAAAGTACCGGAGTTTCAGCTTGAGCATCAGTCCTTCCAAAGAACACCTGGGACTGATTTCCTTTACAACGAACCGGTTGGATCTCCTTGCAGTCCAAGGGACTCTCAAGAGTCTTCTCAAAAACTCTTTCAGAAGCATCAATTCTTTGGCGCTCAGCTTTCTTCACAGTCCAACTCTCACAGCCATACATGACCACTGGAAAAACCATAGCCTTGACTAGACGGACCTTTGTTGGCAAAGTAATGTCTCTGCTTTTCAATATGCTATCTAGACTGGTCATAACTTTCCTTCCAAGGAGTAAGTGTCTCTTCATTTCATGGCTGCAGTCACCTTCTGCAGTGATTTTGGAGCCCCACAAAATAAAGTCTGACACTGTTTCCACTGTTTCCCCATCTATTTCCCATGAAGTGATGGGACCAGATGCCATGATCTTCGTTTCCTGAATGTTAAGCTTTAAGTCAACTTTTTCACTCTCCACTTTCACTTTCATCAAGAGGCTTTTTAGTTCCTCTTCACTTTCTGCCATAAGGATAGATTACTTAGTAAGCTTTTACTCCAGTATTCCTTATTGGTACTTTCAGGTATTATTTTCACATACAAACTATAATCAGGATTTGAAGCAATTAACCATATAATTCAGTTCAAGAAAACTCTTCTGCCTGAAAAGCTAAACCACTGAAGCAAACAGTTTGTTTGTTTTTTCCTGGCTTGAATTATCCAGATTCTAGAAAATTATTAAACACAACTTAATGTGCAAATCCATAAAACAGGTCTAGTTACCTAAAAGCAGGCCAGCCTCAGGAGCATAAGGAACCCCTTAAAATACATATTTCTAAGAAGAAACTTCTAAAACAGTTCCTAATGTAAACCTGGAAATAATGGTTAAGTAATAGCAAGTTCACTAAAGGTACACACACATACAGAAACACATTCATATACGTATATACTACAGAACTTCCCAGAACCTATGTTGATGCATGTTTAAAGCTCCTAAGAGTGGTACAGTATTCAGAAATTTTCAAACCTTTTTGATCCGAAACCGTTTTATATAGAACAGATCATGGAACTAATATTCGGACTCACTGAGAAACTTATTTTGCAGTCATAAGCTTTTTACACTGTACACTGGCAGGAGATGCAGGAGGGTAGGGTTGGGTGGTAGATTTGAAAGCTTCTACTAATACACCCAGGGGACCAGAAGAAAGACCAAATGACATAGGACAGAAATGCCAAGGGCAAAACGGGGTCAAGCAAAGCTGGTCTGAAGATGCTTCTATCATAACCACTGAGACCCTATGGGACTAGGCTGATTGCCATAGTCATTCATTTTACTTCTCTTTGGCTGCACCCCAGGGGATGTGGGATCTCAGTTCCCTGCGCCGGGATGGAACCTGTATCCCCTGTGCTGGAAGCATGGAGTCATAACCACTGGGTCATCAGGGAAATCTCATTTTTCAACACAGCTTCATCTTCTGCTTCTCTCCGCCTCTGTGACCTTCCTTAATCTTTGTCAGTTATGTTCTTTATTCGCTGCTGTTGCTTCTACCTGGGACTCTTTTCTTTATACTTCAGCTCTTAGCTTAACACCATCTTCCACAGAAACACCCTCTGCTTAGTCCATCTGATTCCTCTCTTCTTTCCCAGTATTTTCCCTACAGAATCTCTCTTCATAACATTTATCACAGTTTTTATTTATGTATTGATACTTGTGTATTTATTTCATATCATGTTCACAGGACTACAAGCACCATGAAGGCAGGAATAGACTATGCCTGTTTTGTCCAAATTTATGATCACCAAATACCTCATAGATGAGTGTTTGCCATATAGCAGGTCTTTTATAAACATGTTTCAATTTAATAATAAATAATAATTAATTCCTTCACATATCTCCCTGAGAGAAAGTTGCTCAGTCGTGTCTGACTCTTTGCGACTCTATGGACTATACAGTCCATGGAATTCTCCAGGCCAGAATACTGGAGCAGGTATCCTTTCCCTTCTCCAGGGGTCTTCCCAACTCAGGGATCAAACCCAGGTCTCCTGCACTGCAGGCAGATTCTTTACCAGCTGAGCCACAAGGGAAGCCCATGTCTCCCTTGGGTTGGCCTAACTGAAATCCTCAAAATTGATTTAATGTATACATAGAAATAAGTTCCTCTTTAGGATATAATTATCTATCTATAATATGCAGTCATACACAATCTAAAACATCAAACTTGCATTTTTGTAAAATATTTTTATAATGGGGGCTGTAGGTTTAAATAAATCATCAATCTAAATCAATATTATGGGTTGATTATTGAGAACCACACTCGTACCTGCTTTCTTGTATTCTTCAAATACTTCTACTCTTTATTACGGCCTTGCTGATTTCAGAGCTCTGCAAAGAACAAAAAGACAAATGTTAGGATTTGGTGTTTCACCAGGAACTCCTCTTTAAAAAAAAAAAAATTACTGGAGTATAGTTGCTTTACAATGTTGTGTTAATGTCTGCCATATGGCAAAGTGAATCAGATATACATATACACATATCCCCTCCTTTTTTGGATTTCCTTCCCACTTTGGTCACCACAGAGCACTGACTATATATACTTCCTGCACTATACAGTAGGTTCTCATTCATTATCTGTTTTATACATAGTATCAATAATGCATATATGTCAATCCCAATCTCTCAGTTCATCCCACGCCTTCCTTCCCCCTTTGGTGTCCATACATTTGTTCTCTACATCTGTGTCTCTATTTCTGTTTTGCAAATAGCTTCATCTATAGGAATGCCTCTTTCCTAGGTAAAATATTTAATTTGCTTGCAATACCCATTATTCCAATCTTGAGGACTTATGATCACAAGATTCATGGAATACAGCTATTTCTTATTTGTATTCAACTTAATCTGCTTCTTTCAGCTCACAGAGGTCTACAGGAAAGAAGTCTAGCTGACTCATTTATTTGCTTTCATGCGCCAAGCATTATTCTAAGTTTTTGGATCAACTCATTTATTCCTCATAACTACTGGGCAGGCAAGGGTTAACTCAGCAGGCTTGAGTTCCTGAAATGCTATCCTTTCTAAAGAAAGGTCCTTCTTCAGAACTGGCCTTAGTCTAGCTCCTGGAAGATGACCTCTGAGCTCTTGGAATAGGCTGATTGATAAAGTCTCCATATGTGTTTCTACTGCTCTAGGTGGCCCAGATACATTTATGGTGAACACCTGTTTTTGCTTGAAGAGGGGTGGCTGAAATCTGAATAGTGAGGTCAGTCATCTGGTGCTGCAAGCTTCTGTGACTGACCTCTAATAAAACTCTAGACACCAGAGGTCAGCTGAGCTTCCCTGGCTGACCACATGTGACCACTTCACACATGTGGTCACACATGGTGGCTGAGAGAATTAAGGGCATCCCCATGTGCCCTTAGGGGCTTCCCAAGTGACTCGCCAGTGCAGGAGGCAAAGGAGACATGGGTTCGATCCCTGCGTCAGGGAGATCCTCTGGAGTAGGACATGGTGACCCACTCCAGTATTCTTGCCTGGAGAATGGCATGGACAGAGAAGCCTGGTGGGCCACAGACCAGGGGATCTCAAAGAGTCAGACACAACTGAGTATGAACACACGCAGGTGCCCTTAAGACATACAACACCTCCTAGAACTAACACCAAAAAGGGATGTCATTTTCATCATAGGGGACTGGAATGCAGAACCAGGAAGTCAACAGATACTCAGAATAACAAGGCAAGTTTGGCCTTGGAATACAAAATGAAGAAGGGGAAAGGCTAACAGAGTTTTGTCAAGAGAACATGCTGGTCACAGTGAACACCTCCTTCAACAAGGACATTACCAGATGGTCAATACCAATATCAGATTATGTTCTTTACAGCCAAAGATGAAGAAGCTCTCTACAGTCAGTAAAAACAAGACCTGGAACTTACTGTGGCTCAGATCATCGGCTCCTTATTGCAAAATCCAGGCTTAAGTTGAAGAAAGTAGGGAAAACTACTAGGCCATTCAGGTATGATGTAAATCAAATCCCTTATGATTAGACAGTGGAGGTGATGAATAGATTCAAGGAAGTAGATGTGGTAGACAGAGTGCCTGAAGAACTATGGATGGAGGTTGGTAACACTGTACAGGAGGCAGAGAAACCATTCCAAAGAAAAAGAAACGCAAGAAGGCCAAGTGGTTGTCTGAGGAGGCTTTACATATAGTTGAGGAAAGAAAAGAAACAAAAAGCAAGGGAGAAAGGGAAAGATATACTCAATTGAATGTAGAGTTACAGAGAATAGCAAGGAGAGATAAGAAGGCCTTTTCAAATGAACAATGCAAAGAAACAGAGAAGTGAAACAAAATGGGAAAGACTAGAAACCTATTCAATAAAACTGGAGATAAAAAGGGAACATTTCGTGCAAGGATGGGCACGATAAAGGACAGAAACAGTAACAATCTCTTCTTCTCTATCAGAAGAAGATATTAAGAGGTGGCAAGGATACACAGAAGAACTAAACAAAAATGGTCAAAGTGAATCGGCTACACATACGCACTGCTGCTGCTGCTGCTAAGTCACTTCAGTCGTGTCCGACTCTGTGCGACCCCACAGACGGCAGCCCACCAGGCTCCCCCGTCCCTAGGATTCTCCAGAACACTGGAGTGGGTTACCATTTCCTTCTCCAGTGCATGAAAGTGAAAAGTGGAAGTGAAGTTGCTCAGTCGTGTCCGACTCTTAGTGACCCCATGGACTGCAGCTCACCAGGCTCCTCCATCCATGGGATTTTCCAGGCAAGAGTACTGGAGTGGGGTGCCATTTACACACGTATCCCTTCATTTCTGGATTTCTTTCCCATTAAGGTGACCACAGAGCATTGATTAGAGTTCCTTGTGCTAAACTGTAGGCTGTCATTAGTTATCTATCATATACATAGTATCAGTAGTGTATATATACCAATACCCACCTATGACTGTGAGTATAACAGCTTCTCTGAATCTTGCGAACCCTCTAACAAATAATTGAGACTAAAGGTGGACTTTGGGATCCCCAGCAAACCACCCTGTGAGATACTATTACCCGCATAATATAGACAGTGAAGTGAAGTGAAGTGAAAGTCGTTCAGTCATGTCTGACTCTTTGCAATCCCATAGACTATATAGCCCACCAGGCTCCTCTGTCCATGGAATTCTCCAGGAAAGAATACTGGAGGGGTTAGCCATCCTTCTCCAGGGGATGTTCCCGGGGATTGAACCTGGGACCCCTGCACTGCAGCCAGATTCTTGACTGAGCCACCAGGGAAGGAATTGGCAATGGACAATGAACTCTGAGGTGAGCCAGAATTCCACAGCTAGTTTAAGTGTTAGTATTTAGATTTGAACCCAATGATCTGGTTTAGGCATTTTACCACCACTGTGACATGTGGTTTATCAAAATATTTATTATGTGCTGTTCAATACGTGTTTCAAAAAATGCCACCTGGTTCTTTTTCTTATTTTGTTAGCAAGGATGATAATTTTCAAATTGTAAATGTACCATCAATTACCAAATTTCATTTTGTCTGTCAACAAAAGAGCAATAACTTTTATTGAGTTAAAGTTGTACTTTCTGCTGTATTTTACTCAAAACAAATTCTCTCCCAGTCATGTCAACAATGCAGATGTGAAGTTAAGATTTTCTCATTCACAGCCTCATATATTTCTTCTATATAGTTTTTAATACAGGGGGATGACAACTACAGAGTTAGCTTTAAATCAAACACCAGGTTTTATTTAATTTGGGGAAAACAAAACACCTTATCATGGTTTTTCTTAAGATTTATGATATTTTGAGCCTAAGAGATCCAGAATTGCCTTGAAGTGTTAGAAAAAATAGTCTCACAACAGGAGAAAGCATTAAACTAATCAGTTGCTATTAAAGAAAATGTAAACCGTCTACTGATTTCTAAATACAATGGATTAAAATAATATGCCAGTTATGTACAAAAATTATGAGTTCACTATATTAAGCTTTTTTCAGGTAGACTGCAGAAAACACTTTGGTCTAGTTAATCATTTTCATCAGGTGTGTGAAGTAGCTTTATTCATTTGACTTATTCTAACACTGGAAAAAAACCCATAGTTCATTATCTTATCTTTTTAAATGCACCCTAAACTAAGCATTGGACACTGTTGTACACATAAGGATTCCTGTGTCTTGTTCTTATCACTCAGACTGCACATCTCTTGATATTCTGGTGTCACGACAATCGCAAAAGTAAGGAGTCTACCTTGCAGTGTGGATATTCAGAGGCCAGTGTAGTCTCAGACTGTCCAAACAGTCCTTAAAATAACTTCCAAAAGTACAAGTAAAGAATGCAGGGGAAGGGCAATCCCTCACATAGTGATGATGAAATACATGGAACGTACACTGGATAACTGTGAAAGTGCAAAGAATAAACGCTTAAGATGCAGAAGCATCAATGGTGTTATGTGAGCCTGAGTCTTTCATACTTGTTTTGTCCCCTTTATTTTGTTATTTATTACTTCTCAGCTCCCATCACGAAACAAGAACTAATTTACCCAAACCCACCAAGGTGCTGGGTTGTCTTAAATAAATATCCCACACAGTGAATGCAAACGAAAGCCCTATTTAACACTTCTTATTGCCTTCACAATAAGTGATCAAGTAGAATACTGGCCTTAATTAGGACATAAAGTTTTCTTTAGAAAATAGAGAATTCTATCTTAGACAACTTCAACTAAATAGAATATTATTGACTAGCAAAGAAATTAGGCAACATTTTTATTTTATTTATTTATTTTTTTTTTTAGGCAACATTTTTAAACTGGTGTAGCCTCTATTGGGCTCTACCTTATGCTTCCTGGGTTCCTATATTCATCCCCTGTGGCCCTAAATGGGGCAGGCTCTCATGACTCACATTTTCCCTCTACTCAGGAGTTCTGGTGTGATGGGGATATAGCCAAAGTCCGAGCTGGATAGCTGCCTTTTCCACACTGCCCCATGAAAGCATGCTGGGCTTGAGACACCTTGTTGTTGATCTCAGACAGCCTGATGACTCCAGGTCAAGAGTCCCATCAGTGAGAGGTTTGGGGATATTATGCCACAGGCAAGAGCTAAGTAGGGTGGGGTTTAGAAAGGACTAGGAAGAGATGACATATATGTCAGAATGTTGTATAGTATGGAGATCCTCTCTGCTTCTGAAAAAGCTCAACTATTTGTCCCCTAAAAGATCCAGCAGTTAAAACCCATTTCACAGATATTATATATAACATACACACATATATATACACACATAGTAGAATTACTAGAATCTGTCTCTGAAATAGATGTGAAAATTTAACCCTATCTCAAAAGTAGACTTTTTAAAAATTAAATTTTAATTAAAGGATAATTTACAATACTGTGCCTCCCTCTTAAACCTTCCTGCCACCTCCCATCCCTCTGGGTTGTCACAGAGCATTGGATTTGAGCTCTGTGCATCATACAGCAAATTCCCACTGGCTATATAACTAAAAGTAGACTTTTAGAATCTTAGTTTAGGTCTTCAATTTCCACCTCTTACTGTAAAAACAAAATAGGATTTATAATAGCTAAAAATGAGATTATTCTCAAGTGCTGACAATCATCACATCAACTAAAAAACTACAAACAATTTTCTACAAGAATTTAGAAAATGAATCAAGAAAAGTCTCAGGATACAAGATAAATTTGCAATAATAACTTCAATATAACAGCAATAAACAGAAAGTAAATTTTTTTTAAAATAAACAAATGTAGCTCCCAGTGGCATCAATCGTCCTGACTCACTACAGCAGTAACAACAAAACCAACAAAGTACTTATGAATAACTCTGTCAAAAAAAATTATTAAAAGCTATAAAGGAAATAAGGACTATAACACATGCACGAGCAGGAAAGTACTTACAACAAAAATATCACTACTCCTGAAATTAATTTATATTTTTAGCATAATTCAAATCAAAATTCTAGTAGGGGTAATTTTAGAGTCTGTCAAAACTTTCTAAAGTTTACTTGAAGAAAGAGTCATGGATCATAAGGAAAATTTTGAATATAAATATTAATGAGATGTTTTGTTCTAACTAATGATAAAACACGTTGTGACACAACATTTAACATAGTACAGAACTGGCTTAGAAATTGACATATAAGATATCCCAGAAACATCCTATTTTATGCATTTATTCAACATATATTTAATGCCTGTCATATGCCAAGCACTATGCTAGTTATTGAAGGGAAAACACAATTCCTGCCCTCAGAAAAATTTGAAGGGGGGAAAACTAGCTATTTTCATTTTGATAGAAATTGACATAAATGGGCATAGGGCTTTATGAATGCGTATAGAAAAGAAATCTAATAAAATAGACACCACTAATTAATGAAAAAGAAATTGTTTAATAAGTAATGTTGAGACAATTGCCTATCTTTTGAAACAAAAATCTAATATGTCCCATTAGATATAGATATAAGTTGCAAACATATTATGGAACTAAACACAAATGAAATGCAACATAAAAAATAAATGAAAATGGAATTGATTATTTATATGTCTCTTTGGAGAGGGCAAGTCTACTTCTGAAGGATATAAGTGCTAAAAGAAATTAGAAAGAATAAGACAGGTTGACTGGACTACGTGAGAAAACTTCCCTAGGTAAAAAACATAAAAAGAAAAAATTAAAAAGCAAAGCAGATGTGAAATTATTTGCAGCAAATACAATACATCAAAATCTATTTTATATAAATACTAAATACCAAAATCAAAATGAAGAAAGAGCTCATTAATGAACATATGGAAAAATGTTCAACTTCATTAGTACTCAAGGAAATAACCATTAAAACAATGATCGACAATATTTCATCTAACAAATTGGCAATGAAGAGAAAATGTTCATCTATGGTGCCATTTTGAAATTGTTTTGAATGCCACTTTTCTAAAACCTGTAAAAGCTCTACAAGTATTCCTATCCTGTTGCAGAAAATCTTGAAAGAATTCTCACTATATAAAATTCATACAAGATGCTCATTTCAGGCACACTCTATTTGAATATCCACTAATCCATAGCACCATTTAGATAACTGCTAGTCAAATGTTCATCATCCTATCACAGGCACCATACCCAGTTCAGAGGAGGCATGCAAGAAATGTCTTGAATATTGAATAGATGAACTAATGGGTTTATTTCTTCATCATTAAAATAAATTAAAGTGGGACTCTGGCTTCTCAAAAAAGTTTTCATAGTCTTTAATCTCAGTTCAGTTCACTCGCTCAATTGTGTCTGACTCTTGTGACCCCATGGACGGTAGCATGCCAGGCCTCCCTGTCCATCACCAACTCCCAGAATTTACTCAAACTTATATCCATTGAGTCAGTGATGCTGTCCAACCATCTCATCCTCTGTTGTCCCCTTCTCCTCCCACCTTCAATCTTTCCCAGCATCAGGGCCTTTTCAAGTGAGTCAGTTCTTCGCAATAGTTGACCAAAGTATTGGAGTTTCAGCAACAACATCAGTCCTTCCAATGAATATTCAGGACCGATTTCCTTTAGGATGGACTGGTTGGATCTCCTTGTAGTCCAAGAGACTCTCAAGAGTCTTCTCCAACAACACAGTTCAAAAGCATGAACTCTTCAGTGCTCATCTTTCTTTATAGTCCAACTCTCACATCCATGCATGACTGCTGGAAAAACCATACCTTTGACTAGACGGACCTTTGTTGGTAAAGTAATGTCTCTGCTTTTTAATATGCTGTCTAGGTTTGTCATAACTTTTCTTCCAAGTAGCAAATATCTTTTAATTTCATGGCTGCAGTCACCATCTGCAGTAATTTTGGAGCCCAAAAAAACAGTCTGTCACTGTTTCCATTGTTTCCCCATCTATTTCCCATGAAGTGATGGGACCGGATGCCATGACTTAGTTTTCTGAATGCCAAATTTTTCACTCTCCTCTTTCACTTTCATCAAGAGGCTCTTTATTTCTTCACTTTATGCCATAAAGGTGGTGTCATCTGCATATCTGAGGTTATTGATATTTCTCCTGGCAATCTTGATTTCTCCTTCTGCTTCATCCAGCCCAGCGTTTCTCATGATGTACTCTGCATATAAGTTAAATAAACGGGGTGACAATATATAGCCTTGACATACTCCTTTCCCAATTTGGAACCAGTCTGTTGTTCCATGTCCAGTTCTAACTGTTGCTTCCTGACCTGCAGACAGATTTCTCAAGGTCAGGTAGTCTGGTATTCCCATCTCTTGAAGAATTTTCCACAGTTTCCTGTGATCCACACAGTCAAAGACTTTGGCATAGTCAAAAAAGCAGAAATAGATGTTTTCTCTGGAACTCACTTGCTTTCTTGATGATCCAGAGGATGTTGGCAATTTGATCTCTGGTTCCTCTGCCTTTTCTAAGTCCAGCTTGAACATCTGGAAGTTCACAGTTCATGTACTATTGAAGCCTGGCTTGGAGAATTTTTAGCATTACTCGTGTGTGAGATGCGTGCAATTGTGTGGTAGTTTGAGCATTGTTTGGCACTGCCTTTCTTTGGGATTGGAATGAAAACTGACCTTTTCCAGTCCTGTGGCCACTGCTGAGTTTTCCAAATTTGCTGGCATATTGAGTGCAGCACTTTCATAGCATCATCTTTTTGGATTTGAAAGAGCTCAACTGGAATTCCATCACCTCCACTAGCTTTGTTCGTAGTGATGCTTTCTAAGGCCCACTTGACTTCACATTCCAGGATTTCTGGCTCCAGGTGAGTGATCACACTATTGTGATTATCTGGGTCATGAAGATTTTTTTTGTACAGTTCTCCTGTGTATTCTTGCCACCTCTTCTTAATATCTTCTGCTTCTGTTAGGTCCCTACCATTTCTGTCCTTTATCGAGCCCATCTTTGCATGAAATGTTCCCTTGGTATCTCTAATTTTCTTGAAGAGATCTCTAGTCTTTCCCATTCTGTTGTTTTCCTCTATTTCTTTACACTCATCACTGAGGAAGGCTTTCTTATCTCTCCTTGCTATTCTTTGGAACTCTGCATTCAGATGCATATATCTTTTCATTTCTCCTTTGCTTTTCATTTCACTTCTCTTCTTTTCACAGCTATTTGTAAGGCCTCCTCAGACAGACATTTTTCTTTTCTGCATTTCTTTTTCTTGCTGATGGTCTTGATCCCTGTCTCCTATACAATGTCATGAACCTCCATCCACAGTTCTTCGGGCACTCTGTCTATCAGATCTAATCCCTTGAATCTGCTTCTCATTTCCACTGTATAATTGTAAGGGATTTGATTTAGGTCATACCTGGATGGTCTAGTGGTTTTCCCTACTTTCTTCAATTTAGGTCTGAATTTGGCAATAAGGAGCTCATGATCTGAGCCACAGATCATGAGTCAGCTCCTGGTCTTGTTTTGCTGACTGTATCGAGCTTCTCCATCTTTGGCTGGAAAGAATACAGTCAATCTGATTTCAGTATTGACCATCTGGTGATGTCTATGTGTAGAGTCTTCTCTTGTGTTGTTGGAAGGGGGTGGTTGCTATGACCAGTGTGTTCTCTTGGCAAAACTCTTAGCCTTTGCCCTGCTTCATTCTTTACTCCAAGGCCAAATTTGCCTGTTACTCAAGGTCTTTGATCTAGTAATTCTAATTCTGAGTTTCTATCTAGGGAAAGTGAAAGTGAAGTCGTTCAGTCATGTCCGACTCTTTGCGACCCCATGGACTATTGCCCACCAGGCTCCTCAGTCCATGGAATTTTCCAGGCAAGAGTACTGGAGTGGGGTGCCATTTCCTTCTCCAGAGGATCTTCCCAACACCGGGATCGAACCTGGGTCTCCCACACTGCAGGCAGACGCTTTACCCTCTGAGCCACCAGAGGGCTCAAGTAATCCTAAATGGGGAGGGGCGGGGAGAAAAGGTGTATACATAAGGAATTACCACAATAGATAAAATGTAGAAATTGCCTAAATATTCAAGTATAGATGAATCTTTATAAATATTGTGTTATTTTAATTTGGTGGAATAGTATGTCACCATTAAAAAGAGTTTAGAATTCAGGTTTAGAAAGATTTATGCAAAATATTAAAACTGAAAAGCAAGTTCTAAAGTTACATATCTTGTATATCAGTGGTACCCAAACTTTTTGGCACCAGGGGCTGGTTTCATGGGAGACAATTTTTCCATGAACTAGGGGGTGGGGGACTGAAGCTGAAGCTCCAATACTTTGGATACCGGATGCAAACATACAATTCATTGGAAAAGACTGTAATGCTGGGAAAGACTGAGGGCAAATGGAGAAGAGGGTGTCAGAGGATGAGATGGCTAGATGGCATAACCGAACAATGGATATGAACTTGGGCAAACTCCAGGAGATGGTGAGGGACAGGGAGGCCTGTCATGCTGCAGTCCATGGGGTCACGAAGAGGCAGACACGATTGGGCAACTGAACAGCAACGGGGGTGGGGGATGGTTTGGGGTGACTTAAGCACCTTACATTTATTGTGCACTTTGTTTCCAGTATTATTACATCAGCCCCACCTCAGATTATCAGACATTAGATCCTGGAGACTGGGAACCCCTGTATAGGTATACTGTAGTAGGTAAGACTCAGCATAAAATCCTATCTTCATTAACGGTATCTCCATGAACAACTTAACCTCTTCAATGATATTTGGCTTTCGCTATCTGGCTTACTTCACTTAGTATAATAATCTCTAGGTCCACCTATGTTGCTGGAAATGGCATTATTTTTTTTTTCTTTTAGTGGCTGAGTAATATTCTATTGTACACATATACCACATCTACTTAATCCATTTGTCTATTGATGGGCACTTAGGTTGCATCTATGTCTTGCAATGAACACTGGGGTGCATGTTCAGTTTAGTTCAGTCCAGTTCAATTCAGTCGCTCAGTGGTGTCCGAGTCTTTGTGACCCCATGAACCACAGCACACCAGGCCTCCCTGTCCATCACCAACTCCCAGAGTCCACCCAAACCCATGTCCATTGAGTCAGTGATGCCATCCAATCATCTCATTCTCTGTCATCCCCTTCTTCTCCTGACCACAATCTTCCCCAGCATCAGGGTCTTTTCAAATGAGTCAACTCTTCGCATGAGGTGGCCAAAGTATTGGAGTTTCAGCCTCAGCATCAGTCCTTCCAATGAACACCCAGGACTGGTCTCCTTCAGAATGGACCAGTTGGATCTCCTTGCAGTCCAATGGACTCTTAAGAGTCTTCTCCAACACCACAGTTCAAAAGCATCAATTCTTCGGCGCGCAGCTTTCTTCACAGTCCAACTCTCACATCCATACATGACCACAGGAAAAACCATAGCCTTGACTAGATGGACCTTTGTCGGCAAAGTAATGTCTCTGCTTTTCAATATGCTATCTAGGTTGGTCATAACTTTTCTTCCAAGCAGTAAGCATCTTTTAATTTCATGGCTGCAGTCACCATCTGCAGTGATCTTGGAGCCCCAAAAAATAAAGTCTGACACTGTTTCCACTGTTTCCCCATCTATTTCCCATGAAGTGATGGGACCAGATGCCATGATCTTCATTTTCTGAATGTTCAGCTTTAAGTCAACTTTTTCACTCTCCTCTTTCACTTTCTAGGAGTCCTCAAATTTTTTGGAAAAGGATGTATTAGTCATTAAACAGAAGATGACGTGTTAAGAAAAAGAAGAAACTGACCAATTAACATATCTTGAGCAGTTAAAAGCATGCAGTTCACATGCATATCTCAGAATCTCAAGCTAGAAAGGGACAGCAAAGATCACTGTGGAAAAACTGCCATGTAGTCTTGCCACCCATCTGTCATCTGAAACACCTCTACCCCACCTCCTGACCAAGTTATCACAATCATTGATACTGAGTTTAGTAGCTCACTACCTCAGGAAGAAAATACCAGTAATTCTGTCTGTAGTTATTGTTGACCATTAGAAAGCTCTTCTTTAAAACTGAATCAAAATATATTTATTTACAAAAGTTTCTTTTTTTTTTTACCCTCTGAGTACATCTCCAACATCTGAGAATTCCTTATACTCCCATCCTGGATATGCAATACAATGCCTTAAAATCACTTTATAGCAACCCAACTCGAAAGACTTTCATATCTACTGCACACACTTGATACTTTGATTCTGTGTCAGTCTATCATTCTCTTCTGCTCCAAAGCAGAGATATGAATTGCTAGATCATAGAAACTGTCTCTTCTCTCTCTTCAGATCACAAACTCATCATTTCTTTGACTTCCATCAGAGGAAAACTAACTTGTACTCGGCCATTGTTTTAAAAGAAATTTGGAACCCAATACAAAATTCACACGTTATTGTTTTGGAAAAGAAAATATTTCTACTTCTTTGTTTTCCTTGAAGAAGCTAGGCAAAATGAAATAGTAAAAACCATTCAAAACTAGGAATCTGGCAATACAGATTCTAAGTCCTGGTTCTGCTAACAAATCCTGTATCATCTATAAAATCCAGCTTCTTCCATCCCTTAAGGGATAATTTAGATTCTTAATATCTAATGACTGGATTTCTAACAAAGAATTAGATCTCTAAGTTATTACCAGATTAAGTAAATTTAAAATAAAACTACATTGCATTTGTATTTAAGATTTCCTTTTAACCAATAAAGAGAAATATTAAATGGGATTGGAATCAAATGCACATAACCATTAGTTATCCATCTGATCACCATCAGGTATGCATTTTGTGTGTGTGTGTGTTCTTGGAAATGGACATCATCAACAGATAACTGTATTCAGAAGATGTGATATATATAACCACATTACTCAGACATAACTAATGGAATGTTATTCAGCCATAAAAAATGCATACTGCCATTTTGCAGTAACTTGGATGGACATAGAAAGTATTGTTCTTAGTGAAGTAAGTCAGAGGAAAACAAATAACTTTATGATATCACTTATATATGGAATCTAAAAGTAACACAAAGGAACGTATATACAAAACAGAAAAAATTCATAGATATAGAATCAAACTTGTGGTTCCCAAAGGAGAGAGGGAATGGGAGAGGAATAAATCAGAGGTATGAGATTAATGAACTACATATAAAATAGATAAGCATCAAGGATATACTGTATAGCACAGGGAAATCACACCTGATATCTTTTAATACAGGCTTCCCTGTTAGCTCGGCTGGTAAAGAATCCACCCGCAGTTCAGGAGACCAGGGTGCGATCCCTGGGTTGGGAAGATCTCCTGGAGGAGGGCGTGGCAACCCAATCCAGTATGCTTGCCTGGAGTATTCCATGGACAGAGGAGCCTGGTGGGCCACAGTCCATGGGGTCACAAAGAGTCTGACAGAACTGAGTGACTAAGCACAGAGTGCACATCTTTTAAAACATCCGAAATGGAATATAATCTGCAAAAATGCTGAATCACTATTCTATTCACCGGAAACTAACACATTATTGTAAATCAACTAGGTGTCAATTTAAAAATGTTATTGACTCCTTGATCCAATTTTTGGCTGAGGCGGGTAGGGAAGGAGTCCTGTTTTTATAAAGCCCTTCAGGACCCGGGCTAAGACAGACCTCACCATCTTTCAAGCAAGTGGCTTAGTCACCCTGAATATGAAATTCCAGCAGGGAGACTAGGGAAAGAGAGAATGAGGATCACCAGAAAGCCCTATATGAGCCCGGTCTGTACGCTCACTTTATGTGCCTGAGGGCAAGACGGCTTGAGCAGCCCTAACACTACTCCTTTCCAAGGAACCAGGATCTCTGATGAACAACCGGCCATCTCCATGATAGCCCAGTATAAAGATTTTGTGGGTTTCAATTAGACCAAGGCAGTTGACAAATATTTGTCTATACTGATGCCAGAGGCTCAATAATGAAGTAGAGAAAATGAATGATTTGGTATTGAGGGCTTTGGTAAAACTGGCATCACAAACAGGTGACGATGAGGATAATCAGAATGTGGTGATTATTAGCTGCAAACCCTTCACAAAGGACAGACAACAGAGGTCCAGGACCAAAGCAGCTCTGGATGAGAAACGTCAGAAATGTCTCTGACATTTTATGACATATTCTAATATGACATAGAAGTCATATGAGAAAAGAGAATTAGTAGGATTGTTATTTTCAATCCTATAACTGAACTGCAGTCTTTTAGACCAGTACTTCTATGCCATGGTACAGAGATCTAGTTGTCAGGGATTGGACGATAGACAGGGGAGGTACAGTCCCTCATTTTGCCAGTGTAAAGCAATCACTCCATTTTTCTCAAAGCAGGGCCAGCCAGATTAAAACCTTTAAAAGTCCTGAACTTCAAAAACATTACCATGTACCATCTCCTACCTTGAAGTAAAAGTGAAAGTCGCTCAGTCCAAGTCGCTCAGTCCTGTGGGGCTCTTTGAGAGCCCATGGGTTTATACAATCCAGGGAATTCTCCAGGACAGAATACTGGAGTGGGTAGCCTTTCCCTTCCCTAGAATTCCCCTGCCCCCACCTTATATCATTTGAAATAAAAGCAATACTAAGCTATACAGTAAGTGTAACAAAGTCCAATAAACTTTTGATTTTTTTCTCAAATACACACACACACATACTTCTTTTCCCTTATAGGTTATTACAAAATATTAAATAGAGTTCCCTACACTATACAGTAGGTCCTTGTTGGTTATATTTTTTATGTAAGTAGTGTGTATATGTTAATCCCAACTTATTAATTTATCCCTCCCTCCACTTCCCTTTTCCCTTTGCTAGCCACAAACTTGTTTGTTTTCTGTCTGTGAGTTTCTTTCTGTTTCGGAAATAACTTCATTTGTATCTTTCAGGGGTTTTCTTTCAAGATTCTACAAAAAAGCAATATCATACGATATTTATCTTTCTCTGGCTTACTTCACTTGGTGTGATGATCTCCACATTCATCCATGTTGCTATAAACATTATGTCTTTCTTTTTTATGACGAATCTACTTTTTCTGACTCTTTTCACTATCACATCTCTTCATATGTTATGTTAAGAAATTAAATGTTTATCGAGTAAATGACTGAAAAAGTCAACAGATCTATGCATTAAACAACATGTTGCATACCAGAATTACTTCGGGATTCAAGAGACTCAGTCAGAATATTTGGGATATTTGGCATTTTGAAAAAGCTCCCAGATGATTTGATTTCATCAGCTTTGGGGAAAAATTGATGACTGATTCCACTGAATCTAAGGTAAAACTTTTAAATCACATTTCAGACAAAAATGCAATGTGGTTGTAATTACCCAAACATAAATTAATAGGCCTATGGTTTAGCACCAGAAAGTTGAGAGATTATTGGAATCTACTTCTTAGAAGATGTAGTGAAAACCTTTCAGGAAAGGACATTTGTTCTATTTGTGCAGTCTAGTGTGTGGGAAGTAGTAAAAAGAGATTAACGGTGAATGAGCCTCAAAGTAATAATCATCACAGTAACATTATCTTTAGTATCCTCATGAGAGTGAGGAAACAAGAGAAACAGTTAAATATTAGAGATAAAAAAACATGGTAGCAATATGTGGGTATTAGTTGCAAAATCATTTTAAATTAAAATAGAGAAAGTCAATAGCCTACAAGAATCCTAGTGACTGCATACCAGATTCCTTACTATAAACCCAGGAAAAATGCATGCTGTGACTCAAAACTATAGGCATGGCTAATAAAGGGAAACGATGATATTATTGTAGGGGAAATGGTACACGCTTTTACTTTGTTTAAAGTTCAACCAGCTCTGTCAATTTGGATATAACACAGCTTTGAGATTTTGCTCTTTCGAGCAGCTTCACACACAAGCAGTAACTACTACAAGTCAAATGCCATAAACCACCCCTGTAAAAGATCATCTTTCAAAACGTGGTCAGACGAGCAGAGTGAAGATGACAGGAAAGCCCTCAAAATAGCCTACAGATGGAGCATTATCTAGGAATAAAATGTTTTCCCTCAAAAACAACTTTGAAGATTACCTTTCAAGGAATGTCAAAGCAAATAAAAACACTTTCTTCCAATATATCAAAAGTAAGGAGCCAGCTAGAGATTCAGCAAACCCATGATTACAGTCTGTCAAAGATAACTCAGGACTTAGAGTCTTAAAAAAATAAAAGAAAAGAAACAGACTAAATCTGATAGGATGGTTTCTTTGAAAGGAAGGACGTTCAGAGATACCATGTATTGTCCCCTAAAAATGTTAGATTAGAGGTACAGAATGAAATAACTATATAAAACTCATTGTAGCAGGTAAGCATTTTTGAGGATACATTATTTTCAAGGCTGATGCCTAAAAATATCTCATTATCCTCCTTGCTTTAGTTGTTTCCATATTAGAAGGACTGGTTGAGAATGAAAGTAGTGAGGCCAAAAGAATAGGATCAAGGACCAAGAATAGAATTATCCTACGGAAGATGGGATCCAGAAAGCTATTGAGATGCATGCTATTACAGAGTTCATAACAAGAGCAATAGGGAAATTACACCTTGGAAACCCCAGTGGCTCTAGAAAGAGATTTCAGAAACTGGGGTTATGTTTGAGTAGCAAAGGCACAAAGATCACTGTCAAAACTCAGAATGTTACTGGGTTGATTTCAATGTGGTTCCATAATTGTAGATGGAAGGCTGCCATCGTGTTTCCCTAAAGCAGTGCTATGTCAGAGCTGCTGCTCCAGCTCATGTGAGTCATATCTCCCCAAATCTGCACCTAGTAGTACCATGTTAATAGCTTGAAATGAGCCATGGGAGTACTTATTTAGAAAATGGGCAAATACTAAAAACCAGAATTTTTTGTTAGTTTCATTCTTTAGAGAGCCAGTTTAACAGCATATCTCTGCCTTAAAGGGACAAGTTCAAGGCACTTATGAAGAACGACTCCAAAAGAAGAAAAAATTTAGAGGACACGTACTAAAGAAAATACAAGGATGATGATCCAAGAGCTCATTTGGGTCTATAATAGATTGTGTCTGATTAGATACAAAATACTTCTGAAATAATGTAATGCCATTCAGGGATGATGACTCCAAAAGAAGAAACAATTTAGGGGAGACATACTAAAGAAAATACTAGGATGATGATGAAAGAGCTCATCTGGGTCTATATAGATGTTGTTTAATCAGATGACAAAATACTTCTGAAAATAATGTTATGCCACTCAGGGAGATGAAGATGAACAAAATCAATGTGAATATTAGATGCTTTTGGTATATTTATAAATGGATGGGTTTATCTCTCTCACAAAAGAAGCCCCTGAATTAAAAAAAATTTCGAGGTGTATGATAGAGAAGCAAAAGCATGGACAAAAGTCATAAAGAAAAATGACACTTAGATCCAGCAAACCCCGTCTGTGCTACAAGAAGTATAGGACAAAAGGGTCCAACATAAGAAGCAGATCTGAAAACTATAAGAAATTGAAAAAAGAAATTGAAGATGACACAAGTAAATGGGAAATACACAATGCTCATGAGTTGGAAGAATATTGTTAAAATACAAATTCAATGCAATGCATATCCAAACACCACAGGCATTTTTCACAGAATCAGAACAAATAATCTCAAAACTTGTATAGAACCCCCAAATCCCTAAATAGCCAAACACTGTTCAAAAAGAAGAACAAAGCTGGAGGTATCACACTATAATTTTGTTGTATAGTTAATTTTAAACGATGCAACAAAAATATAGCAATAAAAATATGTTAATACAATAAAAACAAAAACAGATCAATGGAACAGAATAGTCCAGAAATAAACCCACACTTATATGGCTCTGTGAAATAGAGACAAGACTACACAATGGGGAAAAGACATCCTCTTCAATAAATGGTTTTGGGAAAACTGGAGGACTACATGAAAAAGAATGAAACTAGACTATTTTCTTACATCACATAAAAAATAAACTCAAAGGGGATTGAAAACTTAAATGTGAAACCTGAAATCAAAAATCTCCTGGAAGAAAACATAGAAAGTATGCTCCTTTGACACTGGTCTTAGTAGTAATTTTTTTTTTAATACATCTCCTCAGTCAAGGGAAACAAACAAACAAAAATAAGCAAATGGGATTACATCAAGCTAAAAATCTTTTGCACAGTAATGAAAACTAATCAACAAAATGAAAAGGAAAGCTAATGAATGGGAGAAGTTCTTTGCAAATGGTATTTCTGATAAGGGGTTCATATCAAAAATATATAAATAACTCATACAACCCAACACACACACACACACACACACACACACAAACAGTTGAATTTAAAAATAGGCAGATGACCCAAATAGATACTTTTTCAATGGAGATATACAGATGGCCAACAGTCACATGGAAAAGATGCTTAAAATCATTAATAGTGAGGGAAACGCAAATCGAAATTCAGAATGAGATAGCATCTTGCACCTATCAGAATGGCAATGGTCAAAAAGACAATGAATAATATCAAGTGTTGCTGAGGGTGTGGAGAAGTAACTCTAGTGCACTGGGTGGCAATATAAATTCACACAGGCACTGCAGAAACTATATAAAACCTTTTGGAGTTTCCTCTAAATAAATAAATAAAAATAGATCTACCATATGATCCAGAAATTTCACTTCTGGGTATTTTCTACACAGGAAGAAAAAAAAAAAAAACCCTCACTAATCCAAAAAAAATGTATGCACACTAAGGTCCACTGAAGTATTATTTCCAATAGCCAATATATGAAAGCAACTGAAGTGAATGGATAAAAAAGATTATATATACAATGAGCTATTATGCAGCCCTGAAAAGAATGAAATCTTGTCGTTTACAACAACACGAACTGAGAGGGATTATGCTAAGTGAGTAAGTGAGACAGAGAATGGCAGATAACGGTATGATATAACTTATATGCGGGTCTGAAAAATACAACAAACTAGAGACTCTACAACAAAAAAAGCAGACTCACAGATACAGAGAGCAAAGTAGTGGTTACCAGTGGAGAAAGCTAAGAATGGAGGGACACTACAATGGTAGGTGAGTGGGAGATACAAGTTATTGGGTATAGGATAAGCTATGAGTATCTGTTGTACAACATGGGGAATATAAACCAATATCTTATAATAACTATAGATAGAAAGTGAAAGTGTTAGTCACTCAATCATGTCTGACTCCTTGTGAGCCCTATGAAATATAATGTGCCAGAGTACTCAGTTCCAGGGATTATCCAGGCAAGAATACCGGAGTAGGTAGCCATTCCATTCTAAAGGGGTTCTTCTAGACCTAGGGATCAAATCCCGTGTCTCCCACATTGCAGGCAGATTCTTTACTGTCTGAGCCACTAGGGAAGCCCATGAACAGAGTATAACCTTTAAATATAACCACGTTATTGTATACCTATAACTTAAATAATGTTGTACAGCAACTATACATCAGTCAATAAATAAAATAGTCCAAAAAAGTGAGTGTATTTTTGTCTTAGGATCCAGCAAAATCCGGGAGTTCACTAATGCACTGCCCTACCCTATTCAGCAGAGTGTTGTCCAACAGATTCTTCTTTAATGGTGCAAATATATTCTAACACATTCTGTTCTAGAGTGTGTCCACTACTACATCTGACTATTGAGCACTTGAAATGTGCCTGGCATTACCAAGGAACTAAATTTTTCAAATCTGATTTTAGTTAATTGAACTTAAATAGCCATATGTGGCTAGGGGCTGCTGTCTATATTGCAATGCCGCTTTATAAGTAAAAACAAAACCGTCCACCAGATACATAAAGGAGCAGCATCATTCTCAACTTTATAAGAACAGAACTTCCCAGGAACCAACAACATCCTCTTGCATAGGGGCCAGATTTCACTCTGGTGAGGCATGGAGTCAATCATCAAACCACATGCATTAAAGGAACAGAAAGAGCCTCATTGTGGTGTGGGATGGCTTCCACCCTTGAGGACTCTATTTGGGATGGAATTGCACTAGGTTAATACTCCTGCCCTTCTCCTCCCTCCTGGACTTCTAACTCTGTTTCAAATCATTAGAAACTGTGCATTCTTTCTGCTTCTGTCCTTGTGCTAAGCCTCTAAGAATGGGATCTGCCCCAAGCCAGACACAGTCCATCTGCATTTGTCCAGCTCTGTCTGATTGAGAGGCTAAGTTTAATTTCAGAGTGAAGTATTAGAAGCTCCATCTGGCATCAAGTATGTCACATCATCTAATCAAGCTTTTATTAGTAATAAAGCTGTTATTTAAAGCCCCATTTGTCTGATTTGTGTCTACTAATAAGTCCCTTCCAAAACACGAAGGAAAAGAAAAATAATTGATTGATCACCTCTCCTTCTCCCCTCAGAACGTCAACACTCAATATAGCTGACGGTTAATGGCTTCAAAAGTAAAATGTAAAATGTGTCTTTCTGGTGGACTCTCTTTATTCTGAAACTACTTGAATGATACTGTTGGGCTTATGTATGTGTTGGCTTATATTAAGGCAGCCATGTGTCAGAGAAGTAAATCATATGAAAGTGCTTTGTACTGAGATTAAGGTCTTTCCTGCCCTTCTTGAGCTGGTCCAATTCTGCATTATTTACTTTCATAGCACCTAGTACTACTCCTTTGTCACACATCATATCCTAATTTGTGCGATTCATTAGTGAACAGCTTACAATTCCCATTAGGTTGTAAACTCCGTACGCTTCATAAGGAAGAAGACTGTGAATCTTTTAATCATCATTTTATTTCTAGCATTTCGAATAATGACCAGCCCATAGATGATTCACTCCCTAAATAAATAATTCAATATTTCATTTAACTGCATAAAAGATTATCATCAGTATGAGCAGAGATTATGTTGTCAGTTTAATTTTTGGTTTATTTTATGCATTGGCCCCAGAAATAAGGGTCCCATAAAAGGAGAACTCTACATTGGAGAAGCATAATAATCTCCAGGAACACAAAACTAATAGTGGTCAAAGGACAGTGACTGGATTCATGCTGTTTTTGCTTCCATTTCACAGGTCAATGCCAAGGGTCTGACAACAGATTAGTTAAATAATTCAAACTACATAATACTGGTGCTCAGGCAGCAAAACCAGCCTCCACTTGGTGAATGACATTATGTTCAAAGCACACTAGAAAACATAAAAGAGTCAAGATTAGAAAAGGTGTTTTTTTTTTTTTTTCCAAACCACTTTCCCAAAGAACCTCCTCTGGCATTTTTGGGTTCATAGAGTAAAGGCAAGTAAGAACTCTCTGTGAGTAGATATTATCAATGGACTTAAGAAGCAGTAATACCTGTTATTCATCCTTAAAGTTTGCATCTTCCATGTTTTGCATCACAGTTTCCCTAAAATCTTAGTAAAATTTGTAAACTTGAAACCCCGTGTTTTATGAACTTACGTAGAGCCTATGTTTATTTTTTGATCAAACCGGAAAGCAAGGAATTAAAACAGCATTAATACAACTAATTTGGCAACCCACTCCAGTATTCTTGCCTGGAGAATCCCATGGACAGAGGAGCCTGGTGGGCTACAGTCCACGGGGTCGCAAAGAGTAGGATACGACTGAGCGACTTCACTTCACTTCACTTCAATACAACTATATGATTAAAAGCAGCGGGATGGTCTAAAAAATAAACAGCAACCAGGACAGCTCTGTGGAAATCAAGAGCGTTCCCTAGAGATCCTCAGAAATTCTTGCTACTATGTAAATGAGGACTCAAGATTATTACCTTTGGACATTTAAGGAAAATGTGATATGAAAAGATGGCAAACCCATGAAATCTAGGGCTCAAAATTAATTAGAAAAGGCTGAAATGGGGGTCTGGAAATCTTTAGACTACTTCTTGAGAATCTGAATCATGAATCTTAGTGATAGAATAGCTGATAAGAACTACAGATGTTGTACATTATAAGAGGTCTATTGTAAAGAATTTCAGAAAAATATTCCTTAGAACAGTATGTACAGTGCTTATTACTGTTTTTAAGAATATCCGAAACTTAAGCAGACCCAGAAAACGGCATCTAAAGCCATAAGGTAAATGAAGTATGAGGACTTCCCTACAGAGTTAGATTAAAATTTAACACTTTGCTAACTTGGAAACAGAAGCTGAGGAATAATATCAACATAAAAAATGAGCATCTTAAAAGTCAATATAACTTACAAATTTAATATATATTTGTTTAACAAACTCTGTATTAGGACAGACAAATATGCTTTGAGGAAATAAAATTATCAGTATTTTAATAACACCAATAGACATATATCTGGAATATTCACATATCTGATAATTTATCTGATAACATATGAAAAACTTAGTTATTAAAAATCTGGTCCCATCACTTCATGAGAAATAGATGGAGAAACAGTGGAAACAGTGTCAGACTTTTTATTTTGGGGGGCTCCAAAATCACTGCAGATGGTGATTGCAACCATGAAATTAAAAGACGCTTATTCCTTGGAAGGAAAGTTATGACCAACCTAGATAGCATATTAAAAAGCAGAGATATTACTTTGCCAACAAAGTTCCGTCTAGTCAAGGCTATGGTTTTTCCAGTGGTCATATATGCATGTGAAAGTTGGACTGTGAAGAAAGCTGAGTGCCAAAGAATTGCTGCTTTTGAACTGTGGTGTTGGAGAAAACTCTTGAGAGTCCTTTGGACCGCAAGGAGATCCAATCAGTCCACCCTAAAGGAGACCAGTCCTGGGTGTTCATTGGAAGGACTGATGCTGAGGCTGAAACTCCAATACTTTGGCCACCTCATGCGAAGAGCTGACTCACTGGAAAAGACCCTGATGCTGGGAGGGACTGGGGCAGGAGGAGAAGAGGATGACAGAAGATGAGATGGCTGGATGGCATCACCAACTCGATGCACATGAGTTTGGGTGAACTCCGGGAGTTGGTGATGGACAGGGAGGCCTGGCATGCTGCAATTCATGGGGTCACAAAGAGTCAGACATGACTGAGTGACTGAACTGAACTGAATGGAAACCTTGGATATAGCCTGTCTTTAGGTTTTAAAGCCACAACTTCCAATAACTATAATTTAAGGCATCCAAATACTACAATAAGAAGGGCCTGAGTATATAACCAATTAAATTCCAGAATATTTTGAAAAAAGCAATTTAAGCAATAGTTGATATGTAATTTTCTAAAAGAAAACATCTGGACATTAAGGAATTCCTCAGAAGAAATTTTCTTTGTTCGGATATTATGAAAACAATTATAATTAGGGGTCTTGTGTTAAGTTTTTGATTAATAAGGATTTCTATGTTTAAAATATCTACCCAGTCAAGGAGGGAGGAGGGCTACAGTTTTTATCAGAATGTTAACTAGTCATGTGGGGATTAAAAACAGAGATTCCTGACTACTCATCAGAGAATCCTGGTTCTGTGTGGGCTTTTAGCAAATGAGTCTGCTCTTTTCCAGAGAATGTAAACAGCTCTCAGAGAAAGCATGCATAGATACATTTTTTTTTTTTTTGACTTGACACAAGGGGAGATATAAAGTTACTTTGATAGAGAAAAATTTGATCTTAGGCCAGAAAGCTGACAGGAGACAACAAAGCAATCAGAAATCAGGCACAATCTCAACCTTCATTTAAATGTTTTCAGGAACATCTCATTGGAGTGGAAATTTTCTCATTAAGAGAAAACAAATCAAATAAAAAACCCTTAGGTATTTAACTTTTAGACTGAAAGTCTGTATTTCTGAGCCTCAGAAAACAGTAAATAATGAAACTCATGCAAAAAGAGCTCTTTTCCAAAACCTGAGTTTATGTGAACATCATATAGATCAATTGGAGAAGGCAATGGCAGCCCACTCCAGTACTCTTGCCTGGAAAATCCCATGGACAGAGGAGCCTGGTAGGCTGCAGTCCATGGGGTCACAAAGAGTCGGACACAACTGAATGACTTCACTTTCACTTTTCACTTTCATGCATTGGAGAAGGAAATGGCAACCCACTCCAGTGTTCTTGCCTGGAGAATCTCAGGGATGGGGGACCCTGGTGGTCTGCCGTCTACGGGGTCGCACAGAGTCGGACATGACTGAAGTGACTTAGCAGCAGCAGCAGCAGCATACAGATTAATACTCCTTTGTCAGCTAAGAAGGAAAATAATTCATTTCTCATAACATAGTTCAAATAGTTCATTTGATCCTCAGGACATTCCTAAAATGAATAGGAACAGGTATCATGATTTACTTTTTTACAAAAGTAAAACTCAGTCTTAAAGAACTAGTGAGTATATCAAATAGTCGCTTACTTTATAGCATCCACCACGTGAACTGATTTAATCAGGGGTTCAACTAGGTTAAGAAATTGACATTTCAATGAATCTGTCTGATTCTAATCCCATACCCTTAACCCACTATATTTTAAATCTCTTGTCCAAGGGAGCATGCATTTACTACTAGAATTAACATTTAAGCTCCCCAAATAGTGTTTTCCCCATTAGACAAGTGGCCTCCCATATCTGTTCACAGCTGAACAGCAGTGTGTGTAAGACTGACGGTGGCTACGCATTCACCTTTCCCTTTTTTCATAAGCACACACCTAGACTGTATCCTCCAACCCTTCTGTGCAGCTGGGTGTGGCCATATGTCTGAGATCTGATAAAGGAGTGTAGACAGAAGGTCTGTCTGGACTCTTACCCCAGACCTGACCCATAAAATCCTCTTCCAAAATCCACTGTGTTCTCTCTCCCTCTCTCCTAGCTGAATGAAGAAGACATCAAGAAGTACAAATCCACAAGAAGGAGGATCCTAAATCCCTATATTGCGATGCTATACTTCTATCAATAACTACCATGAATGGCCAAATTGAAATTTATATGAACAAGAAAGAAACTTTTTTTTTCAATAAGCTATTAAGATTGTGGAGTTTCTAAAGGGGTTGCACCAGTTCTTATGCTCACCAGCAAAATGTGAGAATTTCATTTGCTTCACAGTCAACAAAATGTGATGCTCTTAGTCTGTCAGTCTACAGATCGCAATAACTCTAGCTTGAATTTGCAGTTTCCTGACAATTTGTCATTTTAAGCATTTTCCATACGTGTTTCATTCATTTGTCACATGTTCATTTGACACTATTCCTATCTTTTCCCCATTCCTCCATCCATAGGATTCTCCAGGCAAGAATACTGGAGCAGGTTGCCGCATCTTTCTTCAGAGGATCTTCCCGACTCAGGGACTGAACCTGAGTCTCATGTATGGCAGGATTCTTTACCACTTGAGCCACCTGGGAAGCCCCATGTATAGAAATAGATTTGTGTAAAATTGGCCTTGCGCCCTATAACCTTTTCATATTAACTTATTATTTATAATAGTTTAACTTTAGGCTTGTCAAATTTTCCTACATATATGTGTCTTCTATGAATAAAGGCAGTTTTAATTATTCCTTTGAATTATTATGACTTTTATATCTTTTTCTTATCTATTCATATTGACGAGGACCTCCAGTACAATGTAGAATAGAATCATATACTTTGCTTACTCTTGATCTTAGCTGGAAAGCATTTAGAATCTCACCATTAAGTAAGAATGATGTTTGCTTCAGAGTTTTTCCCATGAATGGGTATTGAGTTTTTCAAATGCTTATTCTGTATCTATTCTCTTGTTCATATAATTTTTTCCTTTCTTCTGCTAATGTGGTACAATATAAGATTAAATCTTCAATGTTAAACTAATCTTGCATTCCCGGGATAAACTCCAACTGCTCATAACAAATTATCCTTTTTATGTATAATGGAATTGCTTTGCCAATATTGGGTTAAGGATTTCTCATCTCTGTTCATGAGGGATAATGGAATGCTTTTTCTTCTAATGCCTCTAGGTTTAGAATCATGATGTCATAAAGCAGGTTGGGAAGTGCTCATTCCTTATATTTTATGAAAGTTTGCATAACATTGGATATTTTTCCTCATTAAATACGTATAGATTTCATTAGTGAAGCCTCATGGCCTGCAGTTTTCTCTATGGGACCGTTTTGAATTATAATTTATCAGATACAAGACTGCCATATGTTTCATTTTTTCTTATGTCAGTTTCAATAAGTTTTTACTTTTAAGGAAAACCTTCATTTCAACCAAATTGTAGAAGTTATTTGAACTGAATATCTTTCAGTTCAGTTCCATTCTGTCGCTCAGTCGTGTCCGACTCTTTGCGACCCCATGAATCGCAGCACACCAGGCCTCCCTGTCCATCACCAACTCCCGGAGTTCACTCAGACTCACGTCCATCGAGTCAGTGATGCCATCCAGCCTTCTCATCCTCTGCCATCCCCTTCTCCTCCTGCCCTCAATCCCTCCCAGCATCAGGGTCTTTTCCAATGAGTCAACTCTTTGCATGAGGTGGCCAAAGTACTGGAGTTTCAGCTTTAGCATCATTCCTTCCAAAGAAATCCCAGGGCTGATCTCAGGACATGTACTATTAGCCTCTCTTTAAAATCCAGTACTAATAATTTGTACTTGCTCTTTTCTTGGTCAGTCTTACTAAGGATATATCAACTTGATTTTGATAAAAAGAAAACTTCTAGCCTTTTAACTTTTTTGTCTTTTTCCATTTATTGCTTTTCTGTCTTGAGTTTATTATTTTCCTTCTTCAGCTTACTTTGGTTTTAATTTTCTCTCTCTTTTCTAGTTTCTTAATGTGAAAACTTAGGTCACTGATTTTAAGTACTCTTCTTTTCTAATATAAGCATTTAAAAGTGTTCATTTGTTCCCAAACACTGCTCTGGCTGCATTTCACAAATTTAATGTGTTTTGTTTTTATTTCTACTTAAATTAAAGCATTTTCTAATTTCCCCTTGGAAATCTTTCTTTGGCCATGAGAAACTTAAGTCATGTGCTACTTAAATCTCAAATATTTGGTCAGTTTCCAGGTAACTTTTTTTTTCCTAATTTAATTCTACTGCACTTATTGTGGGTCAGAGAAACTACTCTGTAAAAGGGAATTTGGGAAGGTATTGAAACTTCTTTTATGGTTCAGCATATGCTCTATTTTGTCAAGTACTCTGTAAGTACTGGAGAAGTGTGTGTTCTGCAGATGTTGAGAAAGGTATTCTACAAATATAAGTCAGATCAAGTTGATAGATGGTGTTTTCAATTTTTTAATGTGAAGTGACGGTTGCTCAGTCGTGTCCTACTTTTTGCAATCCCACAGACTGTAGCCGCCAGGTTTCTGTCTATGCAATTCTCAAGGCAAGAATACTGGAGTGGGTTCCCATTCCCTTTTCCAGGGGATCTTCCTGACCTAGGGATCAAACCTGGGTCTCCTGCACTATAGGCAGATTTTTTACCATCTGAACCACCAGGGGAAGAATTGATTTTGGCGGGGCAGGTCTTTCAATTCTTGAGGGGGGAGGCCTGTTAAAAATGCTTACTATGATTGAGCATCTACGTATTGCCCCTTTAATTCTGTCAATTATGCTTCATGTATTTTAAACTGTTATGGGTGCATAACAAAGACTTCCCTGGTGGCTCAGACGGTAAAGCATCTGCCTGCAATGCTGGAGACCAGGGTTCAATCCCTGGGTGGGGAAGATCTCCTGGAGAAGGCAATGGCAAACCACTCCAGTATTCTTGCCTGGAAAATCCCACGGACGGAGGCGCCTGGTAGGCTGCAGTCCAGAGTCAGGCATGACTGAGCGACTTCACTTTCACTTTCACTATGGGTGCATACCCCTGGAAAAGGGATATGGATATGGATATGCATACCCCTGGAGAATTCCATGGATGGAGAAGCTTGGCGGGCTACAGTCCACAGGGTCACAGTGTCCAAAACGACTGGGAGACTGAGCACGCACTCACATATGGATGCATACATATGTAGTATAGTCGCCTCACCTGACCTACTGATCCTCATATCATTATGAAATAGTTCTCTTTTTCAAGTAACAATCCTACTCTTGATGCTTACTTTGTCTAATCTAAATATAGCTCCATCTGCTTTCTAATTATAGGTTACTGTTCACATGTTACATATTTTCCCATCTTTCACCATAACATATGTCGATGTCTGTATAAGAGTTGATCTCTCATGCTCCAACTCTTTGCAACCCCACGGACTGCATATATATACTTACCAGATTTGCGTTTGTGTTTGCTTTGTAGAACTTCAAAGCTATTATTCCATGGCTTTCTATATGCCATTGTTTCTGATTTTAAAAAGCCATTCATAATTCGTGTTACAGTTCTTCTAAGGGTAATGTGCACGCTTCTGTTGGTTGCTCTCAGTTTCTTCCTTTATCTTTATTTTTCAGCAGTCTAACTATCATACGACTAAGCATGATTTCGTTTTTATTCATCCCACTTGTGGCTTTTCTGAGGTTCTTGATTTTATAGGTTAATTGTGTTATTTTCAGCAAATTTGGGGAGTTTTTTGGCCATTGTTTATTCAGAAATGTATCACCCTTTCTCCTCTTATCCTGGGACTCTATTTTTAGATACTAGACCTTTTGACATCACTTCACATATAACTGAGATTGTGTTTATTTAAAAAAAAAGTTTCTTTGTTCTTCAAATTGGTTTATTTCTGTTGGTCTCCGTTATCCTTTCTTCTGCAGTTTCCAGATACTGTTTATCCCATCCAGTAATGTATTTAAAGTTTAAATTTTGTACTTTTAAGTTCTAGAATTTCAGTAGGATATTTTTAGCTTCAAATTTGCTGTTGAGAATCCTTATGTGTTTACTGATTTTTTCCTATTACTGCTTTAAAACCTTGAACATATTTATGATAGTTACTTTAAATGGTTCTTATAAAGAGACTGCTATAAACACCTAATTTTAGTGTTTTATTTTCAGCATCTCAGTCATTTAGGTTTCTGTGTCCACTACATTTTTGTTTTCCGCTCTGGAACACATTTTCTTCCTTCTTCACATGACTAGTAATGCACGTTTTGTTTTACTTTATGCTAGATATTGTATATCTTACAGTTAATGCAATCTTGAGCAAGGTGTTTTTCTTTAAATAATGAGTTTAGTTTGGACAGGCAGATAAATTACTGGATGATCTTCTCAATCTCATCAAACGTGTTTTGTTTTTTATTCTTTGTTACAGAGGATTTACTTTATCTTCAGACATGATGTGGCCCTACCTTCATGGTATGGTCCTTACTTGCAAAGCATGACTTTTCTGGAATTTCAACTGGTTGAGGTATTCATCAGTGTTATTCTACTCTGGACAATCGGACTATTGTCTCCTCTAACACTGCACAGTTTCTGGCACCTCCAGTCTACTAGTAGGCCCTCGATACATTTCTGTCTTTGAATCAGATACTTTAGCTCCAGATTCAATCTCTGTCTTTTCCTCTCTATTAAATCTCCACTCTCTGCTCAGGATCACTCCCCTGCTTCAAGTCATAAATTTCAAAAGAGTGTGAGGCTCAACTGACATTCTTTTCCTTTCAATAAGGAGCAAATTATTGGACTATTGCCAATGACTGTAGACAGCTGTTTACTATATTTTGTCCAGGTTGATAGTTGTTTCCATCAGGAGGGTAAGTAAAAACGAATTAATTTGTTATGGATGTTAAGAAGTCTTGCATAATAAGCATCTTAATCACTAATATTCTATAAATTTCCAATATTGTACTTTAAATTAAAAATGTATTAACCAATAAATGTTAGTTAAATAGTATACATAAAGTTATAAATGTATCTCTTAAAAACTTTCGTAATGCTTCCTTGACACTGATTCCAAAAATTGGCTGATCAAGGGGTAGGAAAATATTTCTGGTTCTTGAAAATCCTCAACTCTGCTTTGAGACCAAACAGAGGGTCAAATTGTAAAAGCCATACACATATATAAAATATACATGTGTATATATATGTACATATATACGTGTGTGCACATATGTATACGTATAGCTATTTCCGTAATAATTATATCAAAGTAGAGCACCATTAGTAATGCAGTAGAACACCAGGTTTTACATATATTTCTACATACTAAATATTTTATTTTCTTTTATAATGATGCAAATTAGGAATAATATAAATTCAATGTCAGTCTTTGAAAAGGCAGAATACCAAGTTCTGCCAAACCTGGCCAAAAATAGGCAAAAGTTTCCACAGGTTTCTCTGTCCTCCAGGAGTCTCCCCTGCCTGCAGCCATCCTGGGTACTCAGCCTGGGTTCTCAGCCTCCACTTACCCCAGAGCCCTTAGGTGTGCCCCTCAACCCGAAAAAGGTGCTACCAGCTCTTCAGTGTCAAGTAGCCACTATCATTTGACTGCTGGGATTTTCAACTCTTTTATTAAATCAAGAGTTTGAGATGAAAGTAACTTCACTCTGCCTTTCCAAGGTTTTTGTATCATTGCTTTAGTTTCATGAAAGCTTTAAAATATATCACAACATGTCCCTAACTTCTCCAATTTTGTAAAAAAAGATGTACTTAGTTATTTATCTTTGGCTGTGGTGGGTTTTCCTTACTGTGACAGGCTTTCTCTAGTTGCAGAGAATGGGGGCTACTCTCTAGTGGTGGTGTGTGGGTGAGTGGGCTTCTCATTGCAGTGGCTTATCCTGTGGAGCACAGCCTCTAGGCACCTGGGCTTTAGGAGTTGAAGCACACAGGGCTCTAGAGGATGGGCTCAGTAGTTAGGCGTGGACTTACTTGCTCTGAGGCATGTGGGATCTTCCAGGACCAGGGATCTAATTGATGTCCCATGCATGGCAAGGCGGATCCTAACCCCTGGACCATCAGGGAAGCCCTAATCTCTCTAATTTTGTTGCTTTGATGCTGAGTGACTATTATGACTTTGTGGGAATAGTAGTTTTCATCGGTCAATCCTTGCTCCATAGTTTCGAGTCCAGTTCAGTCGCTCAGTCATGTCTGACTCTTTGCAACTCCACAGACTGCAGCACGCCAGGCTTCCCTGCCCATCACCAACTCCCAGAGCATGCTCAAACTCATGTCCATCAAGTCAGTGATGCCATCCAATCATCCCATTATCTGTCGTCCCCTTCTCCTCCTGTCTTCAATCTTTCCCAGCATCACAATGAGTCAGTCCTTCACACCAGGTGGCCAAAGTATTGGAGTTTCAGCTTTAGCATCAGTTCTTCAAATGAATACTCAGGATTGATTTCCTTTAGGATTGACTGATTTGATCTCCTTGCAGTCCAAGGCGCTCTCAAGAGTCTTCTCCAACACCATAGTTCAAAAGCATCAGTTCTTCGGTGCTCGATTTTCTTGAGTCCAACTCTCTCATCCATACATGACCACTGGAAAAACAACAGCTGTGACTAGACTGACCTTTGTCAGCAAAGTAACATCTCTGTTTTTTAATATGCTCTCTAGGTTGGTCATAGCTTTTTTTCTAAGAAGCAAGCATCTTTTAATTTCATGGCTGCAGTAACCATCTGCAGTCATCTTGGAGTCCCAAAAAATAAAGTCTATCACTGTTTCCACTGTTTCCCCATCTATTTGCCATGAAGTGATGGGACCAGATGTCATGATCTTAGTTTTTTGAATGTTGAGTTTTAAGCCAACTTTTTCACTCTCCTCTTTCACTTTCTTCAACAGGCTCTTTAGTTCTTCTTCACTTTCACCATCTGCATATCTGAAGTTATTGATATTTCTTCCGGCAATTTTGATTCCAATTGTGCTTCCTCCAGCCCAGTGTTTCTCATGATGTACTCTGCAAATAAGTTAAACAAGCAGGATGACAATATACAGCCTTGACATCCTTCCCCGATTTGGAACCAGTCTATTGTTCCATGTCCAGTTCTAACTGTTGCTTCTTGACCTGCATACAGATTTCTCAGAAGGTAGGTAAGATGGTCTGGTATTCCCATCTCTTGAAGAATTTTCCACAGTTTGTTGTGATCTACATAGTCAAAGGCTTTGGCATAATCAAAAAGCAAAAGTAGATGGTAAGCAAAAGTAGATGTTTTTCTGGAACTATCTTGTTTTTTCTATGATCCAACAGATGTTGGCAATTTGATCTCTGGTTCTCTGCCTTTTCTAAATCCAGCTTGAAGTTCACGGTTCATGTACTGTTGAAGCCTGGCTTGGAGAATTTTGAGCATTACTTTGCTAGTGTGTGAGATGAGTGCAATTGTGCAGTAGTTTGAACATTC
The DNA here is from genome assembly GCF_023091745.1 of Budorcas taxicolor. Taxonomy (NCBI): domain Eukaryota; kingdom Metazoa; phylum Chordata; class Mammalia; order Artiodactyla; family Bovidae; genus Budorcas; species Budorcas taxicolor. The sequence goes on along the minus strand of NC_068926.1, from coordinate 15,830,379 downwards.
TTTGGCATTGCCTTTCTTTGGGACTGGAATGAAAACTGACCTTTTCCAGTCCTGTGGCCACTGTTGAGTTTTCCAAATTTGCTTCCAGGCCCTGTAGGGAAAAGCCACATGGAAACGGCTGCTGTTCAGCTCAAGTTGGGAATGTTTTCCTCTCTCTGGACATCCAGTGCAAAAGCACTCGCTGATTCTACAGCTTTCAGGTATCTTTGAAAATGTGATTTTTTGTAATTTATCTATCTTTCTAGTTCTTTTTTTTTCATTTTTATTTATTTTAAAATTAATTTATTTAGTTTAATTGTAGGCTAATTACTTTATGATACTGTAGTGGCTTTTACCATACATCGATGTGAGTCAGCCACGGGGGTACATGTGTTCCCCATTCTGAGCCCCCCTCCCACCTCCCTTCCCATCCCATCCCTCAGGGTCACCCCAGTGCACCAGCCCTAAGCGCCCTGTCTCGTGCATCAAACCTGGCCTGGCAATCTATCTCACATATGGTAATATACATGTTGCGGTGCTGTTCTCTCAGTTCACCCCACCCTCGCCTTCTCCCAGAGTCCAAAAGTCTCTTCTAGTCTGTCAGCAGTCTTCTTGGCCTCATGCGGCTTACCACATTCTTCTTTGAAGAAAAAGCCCATATATCATTTATTTCTGTCTGGCTAATTTTGCTCAGTATTATTCTCATTGTTCTCATTATTCTCGCTCATTATTCTCATGTATGGATGTGAAAGACGGACTGTAAGGAAAGATGAGCACTGAAGAATTGATACTTTTGAACTGTGCTATTGGAAAAGACTCTTGAGAGTCCCTTGGACTGCAATGAGATCCAACCAGTCCATTCTAAAGGAAATCAGTCCTGAATATTCACTGGAAGGACTAATGTTGAAGCTGAAACTTCAAAACTTTGGTCACCTGATGTGACTCATTTGAAAAGACCCTGGTGCTGGGAAAGATTGAAGGAGGGAGGAGGAGGGGAAGACAGAGGATGAGATGGTTGGATGGCATCACCGACTCAATGGACATGGGTTTGAATGAACTCCGGGAGTCGGTGATGGACAAGGAGGCCTGGTGTGCTGCAGTGCATGGGGTCACAAAGAGTCAGACAAGATCTAGTGACTGAACTGAACTGAACTGAACTGATTCTCATTGTTGTTTAGTATTCCATTGCATGACTATACCAAAATTTATTTATTCCTTCTATCATTGTTTGTTTGAGAAATTTCTACTTTCTGGCTCCTATGAATAGTGTTTCTTTGCAAATTCTTGTAAATGTCTGTGAATAGATAAATACATGTTTGGTAAGTGTATAGTAATAGAATTGCTGGATCATGGGTACATATGTGTTCATTTTTAGTAGCTACAGCCAAACAGATTTTACAGTGACCATCCTATCAATATTTACATTTCCATCCACAGTGTAGGAAAGATTCCACTTATATATTTTTAATTGGCTATATTTTTTCTAAGACTTCTGCCATATTTTTATTAGGGTATTGCTTTTCCTATTGTTTAGATAAATTTTTTATCTAAATATATTTTACATGCCTTCCCATATATTATGTTCTTTCTATTTTATTTTCAACTATACCAAATATCCTGGAGTAGGAAATGGCAACCCACTCCACTATTTTTGCCTGGAGAATTCTGTGGACAGAGGAGCCTGATGGGCTACAGTCTGTCCATAGGGTCTCAAAGAGTAGAACGTGACTGAAGCGACTTAGCATGCACACATGCCAAGTACAACGTGCAAATTCCTTTAGATTACTTATACTTTGAGTTATTCATATATTGTCTTCAGTTCATTAGAGAGTTAAACCTTAACTTTATCACAACAACAAATTCCTTATCCATAGATTTACCTGTCAGTATTTAATATAATGATGTGAAATATCACTTTATGGCTGACATTTATTAAAAAACATAGGAAAAACCTAGATTCACTGTTATTCTTTGGAGATAGAAGTAAAGGTGGTAAATATCATAAACAACAAAAACAACAAAGCAGAAAGAAAAAGGGATGTCCGTATTTTAGAATGCTTACAGCTGTATAATCAGAGTAAAACTGATCTGTAATTAATGAAATGAAGCTATTTTTTGTTTTGTTTTTGCCTTATGTGGGCTTTCCACAAAATACCACATATGAATGGTTGTGGCTGCCACATTTCTTCAGCATGCCCATCCTAAAGAGGCTTTTTTCACTGACACTTTATTAGCCATGTCACATTCAAATAAACAATGTTGAGCTTCAACTCTCCAATTCTAACTATAACTATTAGCATCACAGAATGCCAAACTAACAAGTGATGCAATATTCCCAAATTATATTTATCTTGATATTCAATGAAACCAATTTTCAGTCTAACATGTGTTTACAACACTGTCTTCTGGAGAGCTTACATTTTTAAAAAGTGCAACAGAGAGTTAAGGCTACATTTGTTAATGATAAAAATCTCAAATTGATATGGAAGAGACTAACAAGCCCCAACAGTTTTAAACTGGCTTTAAATCCACAAAATGTGTCATACTGTTCTAATCTCTGCCTCACTTAGAGTATATTTTTTTTGTTTTTATTTTTTTTTACTTAGAGTATATATTTTTTTAGTCATTACATGTTGCTTTTATTTTTTTATTTTTTTTTAATTTTAATTTTTACTTTATTTTACTTTACAATACTGTTGTATTGGTTTTGCCATACATTGACATGAATCCACCACGGGTGTACATGTGTTTTAACCAAATGCCTTATTGGCTAGACACGGGATGAATAAACCAAAGAGTCAGTTATAAATAATTATATCTGCAAACAAAGTTGCACTTACAGAAGGAAAACCATGTCTAAATTCTTGATTTCCTTTCAATTTCATTGATTTTGCAACATCATCTTGAAACAACAATATCTTCCAACAACAGACTTCTTCCCCTACCAGTACATTACCACTGGCTCAGTCACTGCACCAAAAGCCTACAGTATACTTTAGCTGGACAGAAGGATGCAAAGGCTTATTTCTACTAATACATGCCCAATCACTACCCATCAGAAGCATGTAGAGAAAATGAAAAAATATTTCAAAATGAGCTGAAGTAGACTACTTTCAGTTATGGCCAAATAAGGCACAGATCAGATTTACTGGCACAGAAAATGCTAAAGGTATTTACAAATGAAAAGACGAAACTGTAGTAAAAGGACTTATATATATATATGAGTTATGTTTAGGAGCTTTAAAGGGACTTGAAATCATGATATAACTTTTATTACTATCCTGCAACTTACTCTTTATCTTTATATTAACTTTTCTTGGGTGATTTCATCAGGAGAACAAGTCAGCATCCAAAAATGACAACCCAAGCTATATATGACCAGAACTCAGATCTACCAGGCTTTACCAGTCACATCATTCTTCTAATGGGTAAGTCACTTCCCACAAAGCAATGTGACACAGAAATTAACTGAGAGAATTATAGCTGCCTTAAAGTTGAAGATGGCTATGACTGTGAGAAAGTCAATTGTCATAACAATTTATAATTCATTTGAAATGCTCTGGTTTAGATTAAAAGATAATCTTCACAATGTATTATTAGAAGACAAAATTATGAGTTAGAATTGTCAAATATATAAAGAGCAAACTAAAGGCAAACCTGTGTGTCTTTGTAAATATCTAGTCTCCAGTTTTAAGAGAAGAAACAATTTTACAAAATGTACATAGCATTTTGAAAAGTTATTCAGACAGGCTTTTCTCCCTGTAAGAACTAGTTATCAGCATCTTTGAAGTTGCATAATGCAGAAGCTGTTCCTTTATTCCTGTGATCTGCCTTGGATCTTTGAGGATAAAGAAAACATGTCTATTCTGTAAAAACCATTGAACTTATCTAGAGAGCTAGAACTGAGGTTTAATCCCACTGAGAAAAGCTCTGGCTGTTTACTTGACTTATCGAGAAGCCAGCAACCCAGCACTGAGAGAGAGGAGACAAATAATATTTAATAAAGGCCTCAACCATGCAAAATAACAATAACCAATAACCTGAGAACAGGGAGACATTGTTAGCACGTGACACTTGATTAAAAGGAGGTTTAATCAGGAAACAATGGTTTAAAGCAATACAAAATAAAACTTAAAATAGCTGTTAATTGTGTTGTATCTATGGGGCTTCCCAGGTGGTAGTGGTAAGGAACCCACCTGCATGCAGGAGACACAAGAGACATGGGTTTGATCCCTGGGTTGGGAAAATCCCTTGCATAGAAAATGGCAACCTGCTCTGGTATTCTTATCTGGAAAATTCCATCGACAGAGGTGCCTGACAGGCTATAGTCCACAGGGTTGCAAAGAGAAGGATGTGACTGAGCATACACACACGAACACACACGCACACACACACACACACACGATTGTATCTATACCTGTGTGTGTGTGTTAGTCATTCAGTCATGTCTGACTATTTGTGATCTCATGGACTGTAGCCCGCCAGGCTCCTCTGTCCATGGGATTTTCCATGCAAGAATACCGGAGTGGGTCGCCATTCCCTTCTCCAGAGGATCTTCCCCACCCAGGGATAGAACCTGGGTCTCCTGCATTGCAGGTAGATTCCTTACTGACTGAGCCACCAGGAAAACCCCAAACCTCACCCATCATGGGGCTTGAACCCACAACCCTGAGATTAAGAGCCTCATGCTCTACCAACTGAGTGAGCCTGGTAGCTATCTATACCTATGGTCTCCTTTATTGAACAGACTCAATGAAGCCAACTAAGAATGAATTATGTTACTCAAGTTACACAATAGTTTTGTGGGGTTTTTAGTGATTTTTATTTACAAGCTATTTTGTTTTGTTTTGTTTTGTCTGAGATTTACTGCACAGGAATAGGAATAGCTTTCACCAGGAAATGAATGTGTAACTGTTCAGACAGTCCATGGAAACAGCTACTCTGAGAATGTAGTTATTCATCACCCCTCAGAGGTCATGACTACAGAAAGATACCAGTTACCAATTCAATAATTCCCCAAGTATTCCTTACTTTAACCAATTGAAAAAAAAAAAAAGATCAAGCCCACAGGCTGTTAAGAAAGTATTTAAAATCCCTTTAAGCCCTGAAAGAGTGGTAAAGAACCCGCCTGCCAATGCAGGAGAGATAGGAAACATGGGTTCAGTCTCTGGGTCAGGAAGATCCCCTGGAGGAGGGCATGACAACCCACTTCAGTATTCCTGCCTGGAGAATCCTATGGTCAGAGGAGCATGACAGGCTACAGTCCATAGGATCACAGAATCAGACACTACTAAAGTGACCTAGCATACTCGTGTGTATACTCGTGTATACAGACACACACACACACACACACACACACATATCTAAATATCTTTACTTCTTTTTCACTACCCTAAGCCTTTAATCTGACCTAAGGCCCTTCATGACTAATGAGAGTCAAAAGGCCAAGTCCTTTGCCTGGACCTAGGCTTTCCCAAGAATGCTTTGCTTGAGTCTTAGAAAATAAACTCAGGAGCTCCTCTCTATTCACATCAATCTCTAAGGTTTTTGCCAATTCTGAGTCAAACCAATAGCTAGCACTCCCAGAAGCCAGGAAGGCCATGCATGGGAGAACACGCATGAATTTTCCTCCATACAGAATAAGGCTTGGTGAAATTCTGAGAACTTCACTGAAGGCCAAGAGCAGGACCTAATAAACTGTGTTTTTGGAGGCAAACTACGTGGTTCAAACATGCCTACTTCTGAGAAGGCTGACTTTAATAAACTTTGGTGTCCCCTATATTTTGGGATGGAGAAAATACATTAGGCAGATTGAGACCTTGAGGCCAAAAGATTACAGAGAGACTTGAGAACGGAATGGTTTTTCAAGGAGCAATAATACTTGTAAATTCTTGCAGTTGTAAATTCTTTCTCTACTTCTTTGATATATAAATCCTCTCTCAGCCTCTGGCCAATTTTACAACCAAAAAAAAAAAAAAAATGTCTTTCTCAAGGATCCAGGAGTCTTCTCTTTGAAATGTAGGCATTAAGAAACAAAGTGCCAAGAAAAGGTAGACTATTTGAATAAGCCAGTGTCTAGTAAAGAGACTGAATCAATAATTAAAATTTTCCAAAAGAGAAAGCAAAAAATAATAAGAGTTCAGTGATGAACCTTCCTACCAAACATTTGAGGAAGAAATTATACTAGTTTCCTACAATCTCCTTTAAAGGACAGAAACAGAAGGAATATTATCTAACTTTTTCTATAAAGCCAGCATAATTCTAATACCAACAATAGACAAAGACATTACAAAACAAAAACAAAGAAAACTAGACCAACCACTCTCATGAAAACAGATGCAAAAATCCTCATCAAAATATTAGCAAATTGAATTTTATGCTTTTTTAAGCATAAAAAGAGTTACACATGATACCAACTGGGATTTATCCCAGATATACAAGACTTGTTCAACATTCAAAAGTCAACTAATATAATTTATCACATCAACAGGCTAAAGAATAAAAATTACATCATCATATTGATTGATGCAGAAAAACCACTGGACAAAATTCAACTTTCATTCATGACATAAACTCTCGGAATAGTATAACAGAGGAAGACCTTCTCAACTTGATAAAGAATATCCACCAAAAGCCTACAGCTAACACTATACCTAATGGTAAGAAATGTGAAATCTTCCCAAATGGGTGGATCTCAAAGATGTCCCTTCTCACCATTCCTTTCCAATATGGCACTGTAAGCCCTTGCTAATAGAATAAGACAAAAAAGAAAAGAAAGGGTATGAATACAGGAAAATAAAGACAAATAGTCTTTGTATGCAGATAATATGATCATTTATGTAGAAAATCTGAAAAAAAAAAAAGAGAAAAACTGACCAAAAAACTCTTGGAACGAATAAACAATTACAGCAAGGTTGCAGGGTATGAGGTTAATATACAAAAGCCAAATGCTTTCCTATATACCAACAATGTACAAGTGGAATTGGAGATTAAAGCCACAAAACTATTTACATTAGCATCCCACAAAAGTTAAATACTTAGACACAAATCTAATAAAATATGTGCATGATCTATATATGGGAAACTTTAAACTCTGATGAACAAACTCAAAGAAGTACTAAATAAAGGGAGTGATATTCCCTCTCTGTGAATAGAAGACTCAATATTGACAAAATGTCAATCCTTCCCAACTTGATATATAAATTCAATGCAATTCCAATTAAAAAAACTCAGCAAGTTTTTTTTAATGGATATTGACAAACTGATTATAATCATTATATGAAGAAGTAAAAGGCTCAGAATAGCTAACACAATATTGAAGGAAAAGAATGAAGTTTGAGGACTGATACTACTCAACTTCAAGATTTACTGTAATACTATAGTAATCAAGATATTGTAGTGTTGGAAAAATAACAGAAAATAAAATAATGGACTAGAACAGAGAACCCAGAAATATACCCTCATAAACACAGTTGACTGATCTTCAGTGAAAGAGCAAAGGCAGTGCAATGGAGCAAAAATATACTCTTCAAAAAATGGTGCTGGAAAAACTGGACATCTTTATCAGTAAATATTCTAGATATAGACCTTTCTCTTTTCACAAATATTAACTCAAAATGTATGTGGACATAAATGTAAAACTCAAAACTACAAAACTCCTAGAAAATAACATAGGAGAAAGCCAAGAAGACCCTAGCCAATGACCTTTTAGATATACTAACACATACCGACTAAGGTCCGTCTAGTCAAGGCTATGGTTTTTCCTGTGGACAGGTATGTATGTGAGAGTTGGACTGTGAAGAAGACTGAGCGCCGAAGAATTGATGCTTTTGAACTGTGGTGTTGGAGAAGACTCTTGAGAGTCCCTTGGACTGCAAGGAGATCCAACCAGTCCATTCTGAAGGAGACCGGCCCTGGGATTTCTTTGGAAGGAATGATGCTCAAGCTGAAACTCCAGTACTTTGGCCACCTCATGTGAAGAGTTGACTCATTGGAAAAGCCTCTGATGCTGGGAGGGATTGGGGGCAGGAGGAGAAGGGGACGACCCAGGATGAGATGGCTGGATGGCATCACGGACTCGATGGACGTGAGTCTGAGTGAACTCCGTGAGATGGTGATGGACAGGGAGGCCTGGCATGCTGCGATTCATGGGGTCGCAAAGAGTCGGACACGACTGAGTGACTGAACTGAACTGAACTGAACACATACAGATGAAGAAAAAAAAAAAAACGATAAACTGGACTTTCTCAAAATTGAAAACTTCTGCTCTGTGAAAGATACTATCAAGAATTAGAAGACATACCACCAGGAGAACATATTTTCAAAACTCATATGTGATAAAGGACTATTACCCAAAATATATAAAGAACTCTTGAAACAATAACAATAAGTCAACTTAATTAAAATATGAGTAAAAGATCTGAACAGACACCTTACCAAAGAAGATATACAGAGGGCAAAGAATCACATAAAAGATGGCACACATTTTACGTCACTTGGGAAATGCAAAATAAAATGGCAATAAGATATCACTACATACTTATTAGAATGGTCAAAGTCTAGAATACAGACAACACCAAATGCTGGCAAGAGTGTGGAGCAAAAGGAAATCTCTCATACATTGCTAGCAGGAATGCAAAATGGTACACCACTTGGGAAAACAGTTTGGAATTTTCTCATCAAAATTAAACATACTCTTACCATTTGATCCAAATACTCCTTATTTTTCACCCAAAGGAACTAAAAACTTCTATCCATACAAAAACCCATTCACAAACATTACAGAAGCTCTATTCATAATTGCCAAAACTTGGAAGCAACCAACATATCCTTCTAAGGATGAGGGGATAAACTGTGGTATCTTCACACAGCGGAATATGATTCAATGCTGAATAAAATGAGTTATGAAGCCATGAAGCAATTTTTAAATACATGTTTTTCTGTGAAAGAACCCAATTTAGAAATGCCCACGTGCTGGAGAATTCTAACTATACCACTTTCTGTAAAAAGCAAACAATGCAGATAATAAAAATATTAGTGGTTGTCGCAGGAGGCAGAGGGAACAAGAGGTGAATAGGCAGGGCTCAGAAGGTTTTTAGGACAGTTAAACTACTCTGTATAATACTATCATGATGAACATAACTCCTAATACATTTGTCCAAACTCATAAAATGGACAATATCAGGAGTGTACTCAAAGGTAAGCTATGGGATTGGGGTGATTATGATGTGTTAATGTTGGTTCAGCCTTGGTAACAAATGCACCACGATGCTGAACGACACTGACAATGGGGGAGGCTGTGTATGTGAGAAGGTAGAGGATATATGGGAAATCTCTGTACCTTCCCTCAATTATGTTATGAACCTAAAACTGCTCTTAAAAATGAAGTCTTTAAAAAAAAAAGAAATACAGTGCTTTCTTTTTTTAAAGCTGAATAGTATTCCATTGTCAGGCTTCCCCAGTGCATCAGTAGACAAATAATCCACCTGAAAGCAGGAGACATGGGTTCAATCCCTGGGTCAGGAAGATGCCCCAGAGAAGGAAAGTGACAATCCACTCTGGTATTCTTGCATGAAAATCCCATGGACAGAGGAGTCTGGTGGGCTACAGTCCAAAGGGTCGCAAAGAGTAGGACAGGACTGAGTGACGACCACGCACGACACATTCCATTATCTGTATATACCACATATCTTTACTCCATTCATCCAGGGATGGATGCTGCCATTAACATTAGTGTGCAAACGCTTCTTTAAGATTCTTAAAAAGAAGAAAACCATGTCATAAGCAACAACACAGATGAGCCTTGAGAACATTATTCCATGTGTATGAAGTATCTTAAACAAACTCACAAAAGCGGTAAACACAATCATGGCTGCCAGAGGCTGGGGGGAGGAAAAAATGGGGAGTTACTGTTTAACGGGTATTAACCTTCAGTTATGCAAAATAAAAATGTTATAGAAATCTATTGTATAGTATTTTACTTATAGTCACTGTACTGTGCACTTAAAATTCTGCTAAGAAGTAGATTTCATGATCTCACTTAGGCTTTTGTAGAGTTTTTTTCCCCCACAATAAAATATATATAGTGTTTCTATCTCCCCAGTATCTGTAAGGGGTAACTTAGAAAAGCACCAATTAGTAAACACAAATGGCCTAATCACATTAACCAACCTGCCTGCTAAATTCCAATACTTCATCTAGGAACTGATAGCTGTTGACTCCTATGTCACAGACCCAAAGATGTAGAAACTGCAATGCCTCTCACCTTCCATAGAATATCCTGATAAGAAAACCTGAGTCACAATGATATAATGAAGGGAACGTACACTCCACTTTAGGAAATAGGAGAGACAAGAGACAAGAGAAAATTAGAGTGCATGGAAAATTAGAACTTTTGGAAAAGATAAATGGATATCTGAATAAAATTTAGCTAAGCTCAGGAAAGTTTATGGATGCATCTGAGTGTGTGTACACACACACACACACACACACAGAGTTAACAAAGTTGATTTCCAAACTAAAGATTTCATTAAATAGAATGAAAGAGTGGATTATGATCACCTGGAACTACAACTGTAGCTACCAACTGTAGCTTGGAAGATCAAGAGTTGCATTACAAAATTCCGAGCAAAACAAGCAAACAAACATTGAAATGGAAAATACAAGGGAAAAAAATAACAGATATGAGATTTGGAGAAGAGATACAACCTAATATTCAAATAACAGAAATATTAGAAAAAGAACAGAAGAAGGCAAAATAATAATTAAACCATAGAGGAAGATAAGTTTTCTGAGGTGAAGAATAATTTAAAAGGTCATTTCAAATGCCTTATCAAGTTCCAGACTTTATTGCTAAGAAAATATATATTCCTAGGCCTATGCAATTAAAAATTCAGAAGTCTGAAAACAAACAAAATAATGTATGAGCTTAAAACAACAAGGAACCAGCTAGCAAACAGAAAAGAAAACCAGAACAGTATGAGGTTTCTCATAGGAATCTCATGGACAGAAGAATAAAATTTAGAACTAACTGAAAGGCAAGTTTGGCAACACTAGAATCTTTTCACCAACCACAATATTCATCACCCATTAGGGTAAAAAACAGTATTTGAGAAATGACAGTAACCACCCATACACTATATATGAAGAAAATACTTAGAAAAATACTGTAACTAAATAACTGGATTGGCATTTAAGATGAGGGAAGGTAAGCTGAACAAAGAATACAGAGCGGGCTGAAATAGTTATGTCTTATGCTCTGATTACGGGTTCTGAGAAAGTGAAGGTCGTTGTTAATGATAAAACAGAAGCACAGGGTATTTTGAAGCAACATATAAAAAACAGCCTTTAGCATTTATCTTCTCTAGCAATAATAAACTTAAAATGGAAAATTATATCATTTATAATACACACATATATAAACACTACAAAATACAGAGAAAAGTAATAAAATGGCATAAGACACGATATATGAAGAAAAACATATAAATTGTATTGAAAGTAAAAGTGTTAGTCATTTAGTGTGTCCAACTCTTTTCCATGAACTCCTTTGCCCACCAGGCTCCTCTGTCATGGGATTTTCCAGGCAAGAATACTAGAGTGGGTTGCTGTTCCCTTCTCTAGGGCATCTTCCCAACCCAGGGATCGATCCTGGGTTACCCGTATTGCAGGCAGATTCTTTACCATCTGAGCCACCAGACTATTGTACTAGAAGATACTAACAAAATCTGAACCAAATAGGAAGGTCTTTAGATGAGAAGACATATCATGAAAATGACCATTTCCCTCCCAAGTTAGCACATACATTTAATGGAATTATAAATCAAATCTCAACAGGAATTTAAATAGAATTCAATAAAATAATTTGTGAATTATAAGAGAAATAGATGTCCAGCTACACCTAATGAAATCATGTAACAGAAGAACAGTGATAGGGTCTTAAGAACTTATGATAAAGCCACTGTATTACTACCATATTTAATATGACCTGGTAAAGAACAAAACTAGATCAATGGAATGACAGTATAGACACGGATCTTGCTATATAGATTATTAGAGAAAGAGTAGATTATTAAATAAATGTGGGCACAATTAGTTACCTAAAAATGTAATTATTTATCTCTATTTTATATCATGTGCTGTGCTTATTTGCTCAGTTGTGTCTGACTCTTGCAACCCCATGGCCTGTAGCCTCCCAGGCTCCTCTGTCCATAGGGCATCTCCAGGCAAGAATACTAGAGTGGGTTGCTATGCTTTCTTCCAGGGGATCTTCCCAACCCAGAGACTGAACCCAGATCTCCCGCATTGCAGGCAGATTATTTACCATTTGAGTCACCAGGGAAGCCTAGGGGATATTCCCAACCCAGGGAAGATTTCATATCATATGCAAAACTAAATTCCTGATTACTTATAAACTTAATTATAAAAAGTTCAATATTGGAATCCTACAAAGGATTCATATATCTGATTATATGAAAACTATAATCAGGCAAACAAGTCAGTAGACAAATGCCAGGCAAATGGTAGATGAAAGGATTAATTACCTATAATCTACAAATGTATTAAAAGTATTAAAATTAATGGGAAAAAGACAAGCAGCTGAATAAAATAAGAACAAAAGTCTATGAAAGGGCAATTAAGGTAAAAATGCTTAAATCTACCCATCCCTGGGGAAATGCAAATAAAGCACAATGAAATATCACTTTAAACCTAATAGACTTCTGAAGATTAAAAGAAAAAAAAAGCTAAAACACCAAATAATGACAGGGATGTGGGAGAAAAAGGCCCTCTACCCTATTCCTGGAAGTCCAAAGTGTCACAGGCTCTTTTGAAAGCAATACAGCAACATCTATTAGAATTATAAATGCATTTGCTGTTCCCACTCCTGGGAATGTGCTCCACAGAATAAAAACCCCAGTTCATTAACACATATGTACCTGATGATTAGGGCTTCCCTGGTGGCCCAGTGGTAAAGAATCTGCCTGCAAAGCAGGAGGGAGACACCTTGGAGTAGGAAATGGCAACCCACTCCAGTATTCTTGCCTGGGAAATGCCATGGACAGAGGAGCCTGGCAGGCTACAGTCCCAAAGAGTCAGACACAGCTTAGTGACTAAACCACCACCACAATGGGATGATTATTGCTTTTTTGTTCACTCTGACCAAAAATAAACACAGAAACAAACAACAGAAGCCTTGTTAAATGAGCACCCATATATAGGGAAATGGCTGAGTGGATGGTGACATATTACCCAACGGGATATTATTCAGCTATTAAAGAGAGTGAATTAGAGGTTTCCCAATTGACCTAGAAGCATTTCCGCTGAAGAGCAGCAGAACATGCCACCCCATAAAATGCCACTTTGCATACAGATTATGTTGAGCTGAAGAAGAGAAGTTCTCTGTTTTCCCCTTACCCATCTGAAAGCAGGATATGCACTCCTCTGGTGAAGATGTCACCTCCCTACTTCTCACACCAGGAAGGGAATACTAATTTTATCACTGGAGATAAGATCACACAGAAGAGTCTACACAAACGCATCTTACTAACTAGACTCATCTATCATGAGCTTCCCCATAAAGGTGTCTCCCTTCAGTTTGCCACCCCTAGAAGTTCAAAGGCCTTTTCCTTTGTCTTCTCCCTTCTCCGCAAAATGATTTTGCTTTGATAGGCTGCCATCTAAGCCCAAATTCTGGCAATCCCTTTGAGTTACTTATCACTAAGATTTCTCCCATGTAAAGTGAATGGAATGTGTTAATAAACTGTTTTTCTGTTCTTAGTATGTTGTTTTGTCAGTCTAATTTAAAGAAACCCACTCCAGTATTCTTGCCTGTAAAATCCCATGGATAGAGGAGCTTGGCAGGCTACAGGACCCTTCGAGTCCATTGGGTCTCAAAGAGTCAGACACGACTGAGCAACTGAGCACCCACACATAGGCAATGAACCCAAGATGGGTGGAGAAAAAAGTTTTTTCTTCCCTACACCATACTATAAGGTTAAATTGGGAAACAAAGGGACATAAAAATGTACAAAAAACAATTATTTACAATATAAGTGATTACAAATATACATATAAATGATTGCAAATCACATAAACATATTTATATTATTCTAGAAGCATCTAAAATGGAAACTTGGAAGAATCACTATTAGGATGCCACCAAGAATTACCATGCTTTTGTAGGTGGTTAATACAGTGATTTGTGTTGAAGATGGAGGAGAATAGTAAAAAAAAAAATCAGGCCCCCCCAAAAAAGAATAAAATAAAAGACCACTAAAAATGGAAATGATTTAAATATGCAAAATTACACATATGAATATAATTTTAAAAAATTTAAAATATCACAAAGAGTCGGATATGACTGAAGTGACTTAGGATGGACAAATGGATCACTCTGTTATCATTAAAGCTCTTTCCTCAGTGATTAGGAAAGTTTCTGTGGATATGTTCAGGAAATGACTGGGAGGCAGTGGGCCCACATATGCCTTTGGCACTGACTGCAGAGTTCATGACCCATCCCCACCATGGACAGGAGGTGAGACTTCCACTGCACTGTTCACTTTTCCAAACTCAAAATTTTCACAATTGTGAAATAAGGTTGTGAAAACATAATGCAACAATGTAATTAAACTGCTTAGCACAATGCCTGATACATGTGAAGTGCTTAATAAATATTGGCTATTAATATTATCATTCTTATTATAGGTACTGCAAATGGACCAGTTGTGGGTCCTTGTTAGACAAAATGAGGAGAGGTGGACAGCAAGATGATTTTGAGGTTCAAGCATGACTTGGAACCATGATGCTATATTTTAAATTCTCCTTCCTAGGTTAAATTCTCTTCCTAGCAAAGTAAGTTAAAACCTTCTTATAAGATCTTAAAGATCCTCAAAATTGGTCTTTCACTCAAGCACAATAATTCTCCTGTGCCCAAACATTCTGTTTCTCAAACAATTCTTGACATGCCTACTCAGAGTTGCTATTAGGATCCAGTATGGAAGATGGTGACTCACACTTTTTGATAATCTAGTCCATGCCAGGCATGATGCTATACAAAGTAATGTTGAAAAGTATGCTCTATCTCCCTCATCTTGAGATAAAGGAACTAATATTCCCATAGTTTAAATCGATGTTCACGTTTGTTTTGATGTCAGCTGTGTCTAGTCCCAAATCCCCAGATTGTCTAATGCAGCCTGTTGCCATCGATATATACTTGTGCTATAAAGAGTAAACGTTCTGCAAATGTAAAAGGAGCAGGATATTTAACAGGAGGTTTCAGTTGTCTTAGAGTCTTGGCTGAGGTCCTGAAATTGAGGACAGCAGGTGATATATCTTCACACATTCTAAATAGAGGTGCCAGACACTCCCACCCAGACGTGCGGAGATAAATCTAAACATGTTTTTACCTTCTTTGTCTATCACCAGTCTAAATAAAGTGGATGAAATAATGGAGCTTTTAAGGAGCTTGTTAGCTGAGGAACTTGTTGAGCTTTTTGCCTCCCGACTTTCAGATTATACTCAAGAAGCATCCCATTACAGAAAGAGCTGGTGACTGGGCATCTGAAATAAAGGGCAGTGTGCCAGATTCCTAGAGCCTCAGGCAGGAGATAACTTGCTTCTTTCCTTCTGTTTCTTCCTCCCATCCCAACCCTGGAGGACTCATAGACTTCAGCTCGAGGGGAGAAGAGAGTGTAAGAATGAAATGGAGGAAGAAAAACAACAAAAATAAATAATTCATCCACCCTTCCTTCCCCACAGCTGCTCGAGGGAACTCTTGTGTCAGGATTAAGCTGGAAAGAGATGACTTAAATTGGATTAGAGGTGAAAGTGATGTGATTGTATCATATTTCTAACATGAGAAAATGACAGTTCTAATAGCCAATGATTGTTCTAATATTATTTCTGGAAAGATATGGGATCTTTCCGAGAGAGTTTCCAGTGGCAGAGAAGGGAGATCTAACAAAATCTGTTGCAGGGCAATGGTGAGAAGGAATAAGGCCATTTCTTGATCATGTCTTACTAACTAGAGACATAAGAAACCATTACGTCTTCCCTTCCGCTCTGGTTGACATTGTTCATATCTGTAACTCTCTCAAAAATTTCCCATCATTCTAATGTCACCTTCTATGACCTTGTTTCCATAATTTCTTTCATAATGTGTCTGTATTAATTAATCTTTTTTTTTTTCACTGCATTCCCATAGACTTAACACCCAATCAATTATACAGTTGTAGCCATGAATATAGTCAGACTTCCCTGAAAAAGTGAGTTCCTTCCAAACAGGCATAGTGTCTTTTTTTTTTTTTTTCCTAGTTTTAGCTTCCAAGGTGGTTCAGTGGTAAAGAACCCTCCTGTCAAGCAAGAGACGCAGGTTCGATCCCTGGGTTGGGAAGATCTCCTAGAAGAGGGCATGACAACGCACTCCAGTATTCTTGCCTGGAGAATCCCATGCACAGAGGAGCCTGGCAGGCTACAGTCCATGGGGTCACTAAGACTGGGACACTACTTAGTAACTCAACAAAAGCACAGCATATTACTTACGATAAATGCTAAGCACTAGTTGATTACATTGCTGTGGAATGAACTGCTCGTTGAAATCAGTCACAGAACCAGGACCACGCCATATCTGCTGTGCCCCAATATTTCTCTAGGATAAATTCAGAAATCACCCCTCAGGCAGCAGGACATTGTGTCTGCTTTCCTGTGGATTTCCCAGGTGAGAGTCAAGATAACTCTGATACAGATGGCCATTCATGAAAATAGAGACCCAGGACTTCCCTGACAGTCCAGTGGTTAAGACTCCACCTTTCAATGCAGGGGATCCAAGTTCGATCCTTGACCAGAGAACTAACATCCCACGTGCCCTTGGGTGTGGCGAAAAATCTTATATATATAGAGAGAGAATAGAAGCCCAGATGTCATCCGTGCACAAAGCAAACAACTATTAGCCATTTGCTGTTTGTGTGTCCAGCCTTGGGAAGGAAAGATAATGAAGATGACACCTGCTCTATTATTTAAACCCATGTTTCGAGCTGTTCAAAATGGATCTCAGGTTGGAAAATGATCATCATTTGCTGAGAACAGTGGAAGCTGAAACCCAGAGAAGATGGAACTCTGGCTGTGCCATGCTCACCTCTATAAGAGGAATATATGGAAACTGAGGCAGGCACAGGCTGAGGGCCATGATCAGGCCCAACCCTTCCACAGACATCCTTTACTGGAGTGTGTGACAGACGCAAAAATTCCTGACTTAATAATGGCATGTCCTAGATTCATGCTAAGTCCACAAGCTTATCAAAATCCTGAAAAAGAAGGCCTTAATATTTTCCTCAGCTTGACTAAATCTCAGATGTTTTCTTTCTGAGGATAGGCCCCTGACCTCTTTTTCCTTATTTACTTTAGAAAACTTGTCATTCTTTCTCTACCTCTTTGATGTGTAAGTCTTCTCCCAGCCTCTTGCCAGTTTTACAGCCCAGGAATGTCTTTTTTTCTTTTTCTTTTTTTGTATTTTTTTATTAAATAAATTTATTTAATTGGAGGTTAATTACTTTACAATATTGTATTGGTTTTGCCACACATCAACATGAATCTGCCACAGGGATACACGTGTTCCCCATCCTGAACCCCACTCCCTCCTCCCTCCCCGTACCATCCCTCTGGGTCATCTCAGTGCACCAGCCCCAAGGATCCAGTATCATGCATCAAACCTGGACTGGCGATTCATTTCATATATGATATTATACATGTTTCAATGCCATTCTCCCAAATCATCCCATCCTCTCCCTCTCCCACAGAGTCCAAAAGACTGTTCTATACATCTGTGTCTCTTTTGCTGTCTCGCATACAGGGTCATCGTTACCATCTTTCTAAATTCCATATATATGCGTTAGTATAGGAATGTCTTTTTCATGGACCTCTGGACCATCCTTTTGAAATGCAATCAGGAAAACTAATGCCCTTATCAACCAGTCTCTGTGGGAAGGTGGGGACCTAACTTTCACTGTTGTTGGTCAGTTGCTCAGTCATGTCCAACTCCCTGCAACCCCATGGACTGCAGCATGCCAGGATTCCCTGTTCATTACCAACTCCTGGAGTTTGCTCAAACTCGTGTCCATTCAGTCGGTGATGCCATCCAGCCATCTCATCCTCTGTCGTCCCCTTCTCCTCTTGCCCTCAATCTTTCCCAGTATCAGGGTCTTTTCCAACGAGCTGGCTCTTTGCGTCAGGTGGCCCAAGTACTGGAGCTTTAGTTTCAGCATCAGTCCTTCCAGTGAATATTCAGGGTTGATTTCCTTTAGGATTGACTGGTTTGATCTCCTGGCAGTCCAAGGGACTCTCAAGAGATTTTTTTTCTAGCACCACAGTTTGGAAGCCTCAGTTCTTTGGTACTCAGACTTTAATTTCCATTGGCATCAATTAGTAAACACAGATGCCTTCGTCATTTGTACATAGACCAACCTGCTGCCTATGGAGGAAAGGTCCTCTAGTACCTTTCCACTGGCTCCAGCACTTCCCCACTAGTGCTGAAAAGTTCTCCAGCCTTTTGTTTCACTGGAGTTAAGTGTGATTTCTCTTCTCGGTTGCATTAGTCTTTTTTTTTTTTTTTCTTTTTGTAAGCTGTATTGGGGGATATTTATATACAATAAATTCACCACATTTAGGGGTACAAAACAAGAATTCTGACAAGGATTTACAGCAGTGTAATCACCACCACAGTCACCATACAGAATGTTTCCACCACCTGGAAAGGTTCTTTGATTCACTGCAGTCAGAGCCCGTCCCTGACCCTCTGGTTCTTGGCAGGCCCTGATCCACTTCCCGTCACTGCAATGCTGCTCTTTCTGTAATTTCACATAGATCGAATCATCCAGCGTGCAGGCTTTTGTGTCAGGGTTCTCTTGAGTTAGCAGAGAGCTGTTGAGATTCATTCATATTGTGCATATCAGTAATTTGCTCTTTCTATTGCCGAGTGGAACTGCATTGTATGAATAGCCATTCACCAGTTGATGGTTTATTCAGTTGTTTCCAGTTTGGGGCTATTAAGAACACTGCTGTGAACACGTGTGAGTCTTTCTGTGGACACATGTTGTCATTTTTCTTGGTTAAATACCTAGGAATGAAATTGCTAGCTCACATGGTAAGTTTATAGTTAGCTTTCTAAGAAACTGCATTCGTCTTTAGTAGAGTCATTCTTGCCTATTCAGTCTCACCCAGTGCAACTGTTCTTTGGTGAACACTGTAAAATATTTCAGCCATAGCATAATGATGGTCACGTTGTGATTAGTAAAATCTTTAATAATGTTTCTTGACCCTGTCAACCAGTGGTTCTCAACCAAGAGCAATTTAGCCCAATAGGGGACATTTGGTAAAGTCTAGGGGCATCCCTGGTTGTCACAATTAAGGAGGAGGGATGGAGGAGGTTTGCTTCTAATGGGTAGAGGCACATAATGGGTAGAGGTCAGGGATGCTGCTTATCATTGTACAGTGTACAAAGAAGCCCCTTAAAACAAATAAGAATTTGGGGCAAATGTGAAAAATGCATAGTTCAGGAACTCTGCTAAAAAATAATCAGGATTTTAAAAGCACTCTTCCTTAAGTCTCAGCCTTGTCAAGAAAATTATGTTGTGCCCAAAGGCTTGTGTCAGAATAAGTTAGATTATTGGTCCTAAAAACAACACAAGCTGGCAACTAAAAAATAACTGTGATGACAGTCATCTCATGGTATCCTCAGGGGATTGGTTCCAGGCCCCACTGAATGGAGACTGGAATCTGTGGGTTCTCAAGTTCCTGACATAAAACTACAGAGTACAGTCTGCTCTATAAGATGCAGAACCCAGACACAGAGGGCCAGCTGTAACTCTGGAAAAGAATATCACTGAGAAACAGGAGCAGAACCAATAAAACTTATTTAATATTCAGTTCAGTTCAGTTCAGTCGCTCAGTCATGTCCGACTCTTTGCGACCCCATGAATCGCAGCACGCCAGGCCTCCCTGTCCATCACCAACTCCCAGACTTCACTCAGAGTCGCGTCCATCAAGTCTGTAATACCATCCAGCCATCTCATCCTCGGTCGTCCCCTTCTGCTCCTGCCCCCAATCCCTCCCAGCATCAGAGTCTTTTCCAATGAGTCAACTCTTCGCATGAGGTGGCCAAAGTACTGGAGTTTCAGCTTCAGCATCATTCCTTCCAAAGAAATCCCAGGGCTGATCTCCTTCAGAAAGGACTGGTTGGATCTCCTTGCAGTCCAAGGGACTCTCAAGAGTCTTCTCCAACACCACAGTTCAAAAGCATCAATTCTTTGGCACTCAGCTTTCTTCACAGTCCAACTCTCACATCCATACATGACCACTGGAAAAACCATAGCCTTGACTAGATGGACCTTTGTTGGCAAAGTAATGTCTTTGCTTTTCAATATGCTGTCTAGGTTGGTCATAACTTTCCTTCCAAGGACTAAGCGTCTTTTAAATTCATGGCTGCAATCACCATCTGCAGTGATTTTGGAGCCCCCCAAAATAAAGTCTGACACTATTTCCACTGTTTCCCCATCTATTTCCCATGAAGTGATGGGACCAGATGCCATGATCTTCATTTTCTGAATGTTGAGCTTTAAGCCAACTCTTTCACTCTCCTCTTTTACTTTCATCAAGAGGCTTTTTAGTTCCTCTTCACTTTCTGCCACAAGGGTGGTGTCATCTGCATATCTGAGGTGATTGATATTTCTCCCAGCAATCTTGATTCCAGCTTGTGTTTCTTCTAGTCCAGCGTTTCTCATGATGTACTCTGCATAGAAGTTAAATAAGCAGGGTGACAATATACAGCCTTGATGTACTCCTTTTACTATTTGGAACCAGTCTGTTGTTCCATGTCCAATTCTAACTGTTGCTTCCTGACCTGCATACAGCTTTCTCAAGAGGCAGGTTAGGTGGTCTGGTATTCCCATCTCTTTCAGGATTTTCCACAGTTTATTGTGATCCACACAGTCAAAGGCTTTGGCATAGTCAATAACGCAGAAATAGATGTTTTTTCTGGAACTCTCTTGCTTTTTCCATGATCCAGTGGATGTTGGCAATTTGATCTCTGGTTCCTCTGCCTTTTCTAAAACCAGCTTGAACATCAGGGAGTTCACGGTTCATGTATTGCTGAAGCCTGGCTTGGAGAATTTTGAGCATTACTTTACTAGCATGTGAGATGAGTGCAATTGTGCAGTAGTTTGAGCATTCTTTGGCATTGCCTTTCTTTGGAATTGGAATAAAAACTGACCTTTTCCAGTCCTGTGGCCACAGCTGAGTTTTCCAAATTTGCTGGCATATTGAGTGCAGCACTTTCCCAGCATCATCTTTCAGGATTTGAAATAGCTCAACTGGAATTCCATCACCTCCACTAGCTTTGTTCGTAGTGATGCTTTCTAAGGCCCACTTGACTTCACATTCCAGGATGTCTGGCTCTAGATGAGTGATCACACCATCGTGATTATCTGGGTCATGAAGATCCTATTTGTACAGTTCTGTGTATTCTTGCCATCTTCTTAATATCTTCTGCTTCTGTTAGGTCCAGACCATTTCTGTCCTTTATCAAGCCCATCTTTGCATGAAATGTTCCCTTGGTATCTCTAATTTTCTTGAAGAGATCTCTAGTCTTTCCTATTCTGTTGTTTTCCTCTATTTCTTTGCATTGATCGCTGAAGAAGGCTTTCTTATCTCTTCTTGCTATTCTTTGGAACTCTGCATTCAGATGCTTATATCTTTCCTTTTCTCCTTGGCTTTTTGCTTCTCTTCTTTTCACAACTATTTGTAAGGCCTCCCCAGACAGCCATTTTGCTTTTTTGCATTTCTTTTCCATGGGGATGGTCTTGATCCCTGTCACCTGTACAATGTCACGAACCTCATTCCATAGTTCATCAGGCACTCTATCTATCAGATCTAGGACCTTAAATCTATTTCTCACTTTCACTGTATAATCATAAGGGATTTGATTTAGGTCATACCTGAATGGTCTAGCGGTTTTCCCTGTTTTCTTCAATTTAAGTCTGAATTTAGTAATAAGGAGTTCATGATCTAAGCCACAGTCAGCTCCCGGTCTTGTTTTTGTTGACTGTATAGAGCTTCTCCATCTTTGGCTGTAAAGAATATAATCAATCTGATTTTGGTGTTGACCATCTGGTGGTGTCCATGTGTAGAGTCTTCTCTTGTGTTGTTGGAAGAGGGTGTTTGCTATGACCAGTGCATTCTCTTGGCAAAACTCTATTAGTCTCTGCCCTGCTTCATTCTGCATTCCAAGGCCAAATTTGCCTGTGACTCCAGGTGTTTCTTGACTTCCTCCTTTTGCATTCCAGTCCCGTATAATGAAAAGGACATCTTTTTTGGGTGTTAGTTCTAAAAGGTCTTGTAGGTCTTCATAGAACCGTTCAACTTCAGCTTCTTCAGTGTTACTGGTTGGGGCATAGACTTGGATCACTGTGATACTGAATGGCTTGCCTTGGAAATGAACAGAGCTCATTCTGTCGTTTTTGAGACTGCATCCAAGTACTGCATTTCGGACATTTAATATTGAATTTCCTTAATACCGAGTGAATCCATATTTTGCATGTCTACAGCTGATGCTGTGCAGATTCTATTACTTCCTTACTATGGTGAAGTGGACTCTGGTTATTTAATCCTCAGGGTTAGGTTTCTCATGGGTATAAAAGAGGAAAAATAATGCCTGCCTCTCCATGTCACTGTAAAGACTTGACAAGGTGATGCACAGTCTGACAAATTGAACTCCCCCTATATGATGATGACTTAAAAACTGCAATAAGAAAGGAAAGTAAGGACCTCAGCACTGACTACTTAATAAATAAGTGAGGAAATAATGACATCTAATTAAGTCCAAAGTTTATCATTCAATATTTTGAGACCACATTATCTCTTCAAACACCATTATTTTTATGAGAAATTAAGATCCAGATAATTCAGTTTGTGGGCTCCTGGAATCACTCTGTACTCATAATCACATGAAGATATTTCCTAGTTAGAAACTGATTAGATGTTTAATTAGCCTATAGGGGCTAATGAACTGCCACTGCGCCATTACCTCCTTTAGAGGACTAGCTCAATCAATTTGGGTACACAATAATAATTATGATTAGTCCAATGCAGATTGCCACCACCTATCAATACCTTACTGACAAAAGTTAGCCCATGGCTCCCTTAAAAGAAATTACTAAGTCTGCAAATGCTCTCTTAGTAGCTGGCAAGTTAACTTAAATGGGTTACCTGATTTCTACTTCATTGACTCAAAGTTATGAGTAAGTTATTGTATGAGCAGTTATTGTAGCAATGATAAAGAACAAATATGCATTTAATTCACTTGTGACACACGGATCTCATTTTATTTGGCAAGCACACAATAAAAAAATTAAACACCTACCCTCCTTCCCTTTTTCACACAGCTAGAGAATCTGTATCATGACAAACTGTCTTCAAGTGATTCTATGTAGTTCAGATGTAAATGAGTTTAGCTCATTTATTTAATAAATGACTCTAGTGAATTCTCATCAACTCCACATTGAGTAAAAGACCTCAGAAATGATGCCTTATTTTTATTTGTCCTACACTTAGAGCTTCTATTATTTATATGTGTTTTGTGCTTTCTTGGCAATATGTTAAAAGATTATTTGAGTTTTCTCGAGAGCTATATTTTAAATTTAAAATGTATTAGTCTATGAGCAGTAAAAGTGTGAAATCCCTTAACCTGCCACTCAACAATTCACTACTAAATCAATATATGAAGAATGTTTTTAAACCACCAAAACAATGGATAACTTCCTTCCAAGTTTTCTAAACTAATTTTTCCTTCAGATAGACTTGTCAGTTCCAAATTGAACATGACTTGGGCTTCTGAGATCCTGGGAAATGAGAGAGATCTTGCTTAATTTTCTATTCCTATACAGAGCAGACTAGAATTAAATTTTCAAATTTCTTCCCTCTTTATGAGCTCCAGAGGGTACATTTTGGTTAGCTCAATATGCTATTCCCACTTTATCTCCTAAGTTCATTTTTCAATTTTATTCTGAAAATTGAGTCAAAGAATGAAATCTTCAAAGTGCTAGTTCTCACTAATGTACTTCTCCAAAGGGGCGTATTAAGGGTAACCTCAGCGTGGTACAGATCAGGACAAACTGCTAAGAAGAATTTAAAAAAAAAAAGAAAGAGAGAAATATTAGGGGCAGAAACATCCATATCATCACACTTTACAATAATCTTAACACGAAGGCAAATGATCGGTTGGACAGTACATTTCAAAGGGCAAACTTTTTATCATCCAGAAATCTTCCATAGACATAGGCTGGAAGGCACTTTTCTATGGGACACTTAGTACCAGTTACAGATTCTGAGCTAACCAAAGTTAGGATGTTTACTTGTTTGGAAAACAAAACCATAGTCTAAGTAGAAAAGGGTGCTAATGATCTAATCTGTGAATCTCAGCCTTGGTTGCACATTAGAAACACCTTTGAAGCCAACACCCCCCCCCCCCCCCCAAATTTTGGCTGTGCTGCACAGCACTGCATGCAAGATCTTAGCTCCTCAACCAGGAACTGAACTTGTGCCGCTTGCAGCAGAAGCGCGGAGTCCTAAACACTGGGCTGCAAAGAAGTCCCACCTTTGAGGCTTTTAAATACTCAAATGCCCATTCTGCCCCCAGAGCAATTAAAACAGAAAGTGTAGGCTGGGAACCAGACATCAGTAATTTTTTTAATGTTCCCTCGAGTAATGTTAACATGCAGAGCTCAAGCAAAGAATCAATGTTTTAAAGAAAAAATGGAAAGGTTTTTTTTTTTTTTTCCCCATGACATTTGCCACTATAACAGATTTAAGAGGAATATTTGGATGTATTTTCACGATTGGAAACAGAATTGGTTGGAGCAGAAGAACCACTTTTCCATTTCCCACCTATAACATTTAGCAGGAGGTTTAAAGCCACTTCTGAAATAGGCTTTTTTAATTTTTATACTTTTTAAAATAATACTCAAGCAGGACTTTGAGATCATTTCCATGTGTGTACATTTAAGTTGATGCAATTTGATTTGCCATAGTCATTTATAAGGTGTTGGAAAAGACTCTTGAGAGTCCCTTGGACTGCAAGGAGATCCAACCAGTCCATTCTGAAGGAGATCAGCCCTGGGATTTCTTTGGAAGGAATGATGCTAAAGCTGAAACCCCAGTACTTTGGCCACCTCATCCGAAGAGTTGACTCATTGGAGAAGATTCTGATGCTGGGAGGGATTGGGGGTAGGAGGAGAAGGGGACGACCGAGGATGAGATGGCTGGATGGCATCACTGACTTGATGGACGTGAGTCTGAGTGAACTCTGGGAGTTGGTGATGGACAGGGAGGCCTGGCGTGCTGCGATTCATGGGGTTGCAGAGTCGGACACGACTGAGCAACTGAACTGAAGATAGGAAGCTAAATATTGCTAACCCATGCAATCGTCAAACAGAAAGTTCAGTCACTGGTTATGCAACTTTTTTCACTAAAAGCAGAACAGTAATATTAAATTTGGCATAAGAGTATCTTAATATAACAGAAGAAATAACATTTAGTTCCAATGTATTCAATATTATTTTAAAAATACTATAATCAGTATATTAACTTAGTAATACCATAATTAGTATATTAACTTAGTTGAGGATCTTTTAGGTACCATATATCAACCGTAGACCCTGGGGATAAAAAGGTGCCTGAAAAGACACATCTCCTCTCTCATTGACATACAGCTCAGCTGGCTGACTTGTAAGTCAGGCCAAAAATTTTGACCCCATGTGTATACACACTGGAAACAAAATACTATTAAACTTCAGTGATATATTGTCACAATTTGCCATTTGTCCATATAACACATTTTCAAGTCATCTTGGTTGACACTCTGTCCCTTTCTCTATACCCCAGCTTCTAAAAGATCAAAAAAAGACTGACAATGTGAACATCACTATTTGAGCTTGTGCAGATTTATGCAAAAACAAAATATGGTAAATGATTCTCAAATCTCCACTGCCCCCAAATTTTCTATTCCATTCTTTCCTTCCTACTGTTTCTCATCATCATTGTAATATCATGACTATCTAAGCAGTTTAATACTTAACTGAAAAATATGTCTGAAAGGAAATCCTTGGCATTAGAACATTATTGTTGATCCACTTTGAATTTTTTTCAGTTCTTAATTATTCTATGTTTCCTTATAAAATATTTGTGCTCAGTATACTGTTACATATTACAGGAGAAAAGTAGTCATAATACAGCACCGTAGCAACCATATGTAATATCTAACATCTTTGCAAGCTTTTCTCTGTCAAGCTTTTACCGTTAGTCACACTGAATTTAAAATTCTGTATGCAGGTCTTTCATTTTATTCATACTATATTTTAATCATTTTAAATTTGCATCAACAGTTCTATAAACCTGATTTGAACTGGTATATGGCTGAAATTCTTAATATTACAGAGCACTTCAAGAGCTTCCGAGTACTGATTTAATGAGCAAATATTTATACACTGCCTTCTATGTGCCAGGTACTAGATTCTGAAGACATGGAAGGGGACAGAAACAAGATTCCTGCTCTGTGGAGCTGATATCTAGTGGGAAGAGAAAAACAATGAAAAAATAAACAAATCAAAAAGATAATTTGAGGTCATGAGTTTTATTTTAACACTCATGGGATTCTGACTCTGGAAATCCAGGAGGTTCTTAGGGAGATATGCAGTCTCCAAGTAGACAATGTTTGAGCTTAGATTGGAATTACAAAGCAAGAATTAGCCATGTGAAACTCTCAAGTGCACGGAAATGTAAGAGGAACGGACTCAGGATACTGACCTGGAAATTTCTCATTACCGGGAATAGACCCTCCTGCAGGTGCAGGCAAAGAGTAAGCAAACTTTGAGGATGTCCCTATCTTGCCAGGCCTCACATGGTTTCTCCTGAGCCAGATCTCAATCTTCCTTCGTCCTTTCCCGCACAGGCACTTAGAGGCCAGTGCCTTCATCACACTGCTCACCAATCACAAGAGAATGGATATGACCAAATAGTGTTTAGTTGCTCAGTCTGTCCAACTCTTTTGCAACCCCATGGACTGGAGCCTGCCAGGCGCCTCTGTCCCGGGGATTTCCCAGGCAAGAATACTGGACTGGGTTGCCATTTCTCTTTCCAGGGGATCTTTCAGACTCAGGGATCAACCCAGCATTGCCTGCATTGAGAGGCATATTCTATACCACTGGGAAGTTCTTGGATCTACTGGATATGACCAAATTCCTACCTAAAGATTGTAACCAAAGATGTAGTTAGAATTTATAATATAATCTGATCAAAATGTGTGCTGGACTTTCTTTTTACCATAAATTTACCATGAATCTTTGCATTTCAAGTTTATGTTGCTGTTATTGTTGCTCTTATCAATTTTGGAGCTGACTTATGTCAAACGTATACAAGTGATTTAGTATTACAGTTAAGAGCATGAGCTACGGACAGATTCTAACAGTAAGACCTGATCTAAGCTACTTAGACCAGCGGCAATTTCCTTATCACAGTCAAAATTATATGAGTTTGGCACAGAGAACTCAGCTTAGAGGCTGACACACAAACCTTTAATTAACAGGTAGGGCAGGAGACTTCCTCGGCAGTCCAGACTCTGCACTCCCGATACAGGGGGCAAAGTTTCAATTCATAGTTGGGGAATGCCACATCCCACATGTCACGTGGCATGGCCAAAATATAAGAAGATAAAAACAATACTTTAGGGAGTAATTGGCTTCTAATCTGTAAACTTAAAAAAAAATAGGTAGGGTAGGTAGAGATAGAGGAAGAGAGAACAGCATAAATTCACACAAACACACACACACACCCCTTGAGATTATTTTAAATATTGTATGGATGAAGATCTTACTACATGGCAGTTAAAACAAGACTGTCTAGTTATGCCATATTACTCTTTAGCATATTGAAACTTTACAGCTTAGGACACTGCATGTGGTCTCCTAAGAACAGCATCCATTTTCACTTGGATGAATTATATAAGGTGGGATTGGGGGAACTGGGAATCCCAAACTCCACTAACCCTTGCTCACAGATGTCTCGTCAAGTTTCAAACACAATCACAATGGGATATTTAAAAAAAGATGCTAAGGGTCCTTTCAATTCTCTTCCATATTTCCTTCTGTTCTCAAAGTCCCCATTAATCTATTGACTATTTCCTTCTCACTAACACAAACACTCTCGGAGAAGCCTGTCTTGAGATCCAGAACTCTTCATCTGGAATAGAACTAAAAAATTCAAGGGGATGACTGAACCCTGTACCCAAGGAAAGGAAGGAATCCAGAAACAGACAAAAACACAGCTTTTACACTAGCCTCCTCCACTGACACTACCTCAGAGCAGTGGAAAGAGGGTTGGCCAGAAAGCTCCATTTTCTTGTGCTTGAGATTACATGATGTATAAAGGGTTCCACAGCTAAAACAAAACTAGAAAACCACTAACCCAGGAAATGTAAAGCCCTTTTGTAAACTGTAGTGTGATTTACAAATGCTAGTTCTTAATATTATCATTGCTGTTCGTTTCTTGTGAAAATGTAAATGTATGTTTTATTGGGAAATTGCTTAATTAGATAATAAATTCCAAGAAAAAGCACAGTTCCAAGTCAAAGATTCATTTTCATCTCAAGCATTCTGTGCAATAAGCACATTGAAAATGCTTCCTAAAGGAATTCCTGAAGGGATTCATTTATTGGGGGAAGCAGGAACAGTTGACTAAACTCTTTTCCATCACAAAATTAATTCACATGGGGTCAACCCAGTCAGTAATCTTCTATAGACAAGAAATTTGCCACTGGGGACTTCCCTGGCTGTCCACCGGTTAAGACTGAGCTTCGCTGCAAGGGGTGCAGGTTTGATCCCTGGTGAGGGAACTAAGATCCTGCATGCCCCCCCGTGTGGCCAAAAGGAAAGAAAGAAAAGAAATTGGCCACACCTTCCGGTTCTTGTGAAGATATTCAGGGACATGTTCCCTGCCTCCTTTGGTTGGACATGAGATTCCTAAGGATCTAAATTCAATTACTGCAGCCTGTATGGTTAGCCCCAGGTTATAGCCAGACACAAAAGGAATACTGAAAAATAACAACAGGATTCCAGTTAAGCTACAGGATACACGACTATAGGATACTACATGGGATTCATGTAAATAACAGTAGGCAAGACATGTCAAACTATGTGTCAGGCTCTGGTCAAAGGGCATTACTTATGTCAGTTTATTTATCCTCCACAGCAACTTGATGCGCTCAGAGCCATAATTAGGTCATTGACAGATGAAGCCCAGAAAGTCATTATTAGAGCTAGAATTCAAACCCAGGTCATCTCAAGCTCTAGAAATGACCACACAATGACTTAGCTTTTTAGTTTCAGTGAAGTCAGGAAAAAGAGAAGAGATTATATTTTGTTCTGATTTCTGCCAATTATAAGTATGCCCTTGTGTTTGATATCTTCCTTTGGTCCCTCTGGTACCACCCACCACACCTCTCGATCTTGCTCTGTGCTCTAGAGTCTGACCTGTATGCCTAGCATCAGTGGGCTTCCAGTTACATCTGGCACAAGTTAGAGATTAGAGGTCAATGGGAGGGTAAAGTCAGGGTATTTATTTTCCCACGTCTCTCAGTCAGGTCACTACTGGTCAGCTGTCTCCCTCTGTTGATGCCGCAATTCCTATCAAATGACTCACTTTGCTCTGGATTTCCTTCCTCTTCCTTCCTCTACCCCTAAAGATTTAGAGATAATAGTTCTCTACCGTCGCAACTGCCATAGCACGGAACCATAATTGCTATTTTCCCCAAACCCTGACCACATCTTTGTAAATGGTCTTTTATTAAACTTTTCTCAAGCCACTATTCCAGGAATCTGAGCAAAGAATTCCATTCTCCATCCACTGAGTTGGCCCAAAAATTCATTCAGGATTTCCCCAAACATCTTATAGAAAAACCCAAATGACCTTTTTAGTCAACCCAACAGTTTACATACGACTGGACCCAAAAAACAAAAGATAGCATAACCCTCACTATCCCAACTTTTCACTCTCTGCACCTCAGGTCCAGGAAAAAAATTCTGCAGCTGTCCAAAAAGAGTTCCATTCCCTCTACTAAAAGCCAATGTGAAAATTATTTTTCCGTTTTCTTGGTTTTCATTAGAGGCCAGAAATTGAGATCTACAAATAGAAAAGCATTATTTTTTTTTTTAGATTTTCAAGTTTATTGATACTTTGGAAGTGTATAATTTTATTTCTATTGTGTCTACATTGATTTCAGCAACAAGCCTTGTCATTTGTATTTGGTACAGTAGTTAAAATGAAAAAACCAGAAGTGCCAGATTAAAGATGTGTAAATCTCAAAGATCTAATATTGAAATGAATAAAACTAATTAAGAAAGAATACAATGGTATGAATATATCTGGGCTTCCCAGGTGATGCTAGTGGTAAAGAACCCCGCCTGCCAATGCAGGAGACATAAGAGACCCAGGTTCGATCCCTGAGATGGGAAGATCCCCTGGAGGACGGTATGGTAACCCATTCCAGTATTCTTGCCTGGAGAATCCCATGTACTGAAGAGCCTGGTGGGTCTACAGGGTTGCAAAGAGTCAGATATGACAGAAGTGACTTAGGACATATGCATGAATATATTTATATAAAAAATTTAAACATGCAAAACAATGTTACATCCTGCAGAACAGTATTTTTGCTCTAATGAGAGTCCTTGGGTCTATTAAAGCATCCTGAACGTCAGGCAGCAGGCAGTAACAGACTGTTCATGATGGGTGTTGGTCTCTTTGAGTTGAATGACCTTACTGACCTTATGACTCACGTGTCAGAAAGCAGACACACTTAGTCTAGTTAAAGGCAAAATATCTGATCTATGAAGCTGATAACACTACACAGTTGACTTCTTGGAACCAGACAGTAATACTTCCAGGAAATGTGATTCCATGGTGCAGAAAGATACCAGGTGCATCCTTGTTTTTCTCTTAATTTAATTAGCCATTCATCAGCAACAATGCAAGTGCATGAAAATGTCTCGAGTTCAAACAAACAGTGTGAGTATCTGAACTGACTTTAACATCTCTTCTCCAAAATATCTCAAGCTGATCTTGTCATTTACTTTAACAGTTCACTCCTTGGTGACAATAGAGGCTATTTCCATTGAAAAGGAAGCAAGAATAGCCTGGGACATAATTCAAAAAAGGTATGTTTCCCTCCTGACTCCTCTTCCCTGAGCCACTTTAATAGGGCTGGTAACTCTTCACTGTTCTACCCTGGTTTTCATGTTGAAAGTCTAACTTTATAACTACAGTTCCTCTGTCTTGGTTAGAAGGATGCATTTCATTTTACCATTATTTGATGTTTACAAAGCTAAACGTTTGCGGAGGTAAATTACTCAGTCATCAGAAGATTTCACAAAGGTCGTAAAAATCTGTGAGCATATACAATTACTAATGGGATAGATAAAATGAACTGGTATCTCTGAATTACAGTTTCTTAGAAAAATGGCTGGAGATGAACATGTAATACACTGACAGATTTCAGCAGTAAGCATTTAGAGAATGTCTCAGGGTACTTCAGGCCTGACAGGAAACCATGATCACGACCAAAGGTTAAAAGACAGGAGCTGTAGATCTTACTCCTCTAATTATAACTTTGCCACCTTCTCGATGTGCCAGAACTCCTACACTATATAAAATGATAATTATCTGTGTAACCTGACTCGCAGAGTAATTGGCATTAACGGAAGTGACTGATAATGTATAAAGCACAATATAAAAGAAAAACAACTCTGTGCTACTTGCCTCGAAGAAACATTCTAAAATTACTTTAAGTGATTGAGAGCCACACTGTCCTGTAACAAAGTCAAGATATAGTGTCTCTTTCAAATTACTGATGCTGTTCCTTTTCCTCCCCACCTATATTAGGCAGCCAGCCCCTAAGGTCATCTCCAGTGATCATCAGCTTCTGGTCTTCACACACTCACACAGTTCTATCCCATACTGGTCAGGTTTGATCTGTGTATCCAATAAGATATTCTAAAATGACAGTGTGTGATTTCCAAAGTTAGTTCATAAAAGCCATTTGACTCCTGCTTGTTCTTATATCACTCGCTCTCGGAGAAGGCAATTGCAACATTTAGGGAACATTCAAGTAGCTCAGTGGACTAGCCCATATGATGAGGCATTGAGACGTCTTACCAGAGCCAGCATCAACTGCCAGTCATGAGATTAAGTCATCTTAGAAGCAGATCTTTACTACCCCATCGAGCTTTCGGATGAATGCACCTCCATTAACATCTTGACTGTAAACTCATGAAATCTCAAGCCAGAATCACTCTTCTAGGCTACTCCTAAATTCGGAGTCCGTAAAAATTGTGTGAGATAATAAATGCTTGCTGGTATAAGCCACAGAGATTTTTGTGGGTGAGGGGTAATTTGTTATATAGAACTAAAATACTATTTATTCTGATTTTCTACTTTATACAAAATTTACCTTGATTGTATACATATTCTTTCTCCCAACCTTCTTACACACACATACACACACACACACACACACACACACACACACACACACATTTTCAAGCAAGCCCTGTGTCCAAGAGTATGGCAAAATGTCTAGGAGCAACAGGAAGGTGTGCACATTTTGATAATGACACAATTTTAAAGAACTGATGCTCCAAGATATACAAGTCCATAGTTAGACCTGTACAAATAATGAAGGTCTGTCCAAAAAAATGTCCTCAGCCAAGAAAGTGTTTACAGAAATAAACACCACCTATTTGATCTTCATAATGTATATAACTCTAATGTATTTATAACACAGTAGCTTATTTCATTGTCTTATGGCAGCATAAGTGGAATACTGGTGATATCATGTCACTACCCAGACAGTTATAAGTAGTGAGTTAATGGCCTGCCAATAAATCCTGTTAACTTCAGGAACTGAGTCATATTATCTCAACTGATAGTGAAACAAAGAAGCTACATGATTAAGAGGAACATCTTGCTGAAATACTGTGAAGGTCTAGCAGTACACGTAAACTAAGTATCAGTTTCTGCAGTAGCAGATAAATTTCAAACAATTATTCACTGTAACTTTGCTATGAATTGTGATTATTAATACATTATACAAAGACAGCTAAAGAACTAATATTACCAGAAGCACCCAAAGCAGAAAATAAATCACTGTTCCCCACTTGCCTTTAATATTTCAGGTCAACATTGAAAAGTAATAAAGTTAGAGAAGATACACATTTATTGTTTTTGTCACTATATTTCCAAGACTGAAATAACAGATGAAAAATCACATCTCTAGAAACTTTTGAGTACGTGTAGAATTTTTTAGCAAAACCACTTGAAAACTGTTTTCAGTTTTAGATTCCAATATAGTAAAACACCTGAAAACACAAATTACTTTGATAGTAGTGATGTGAATTTCTCTTAAGAAAATCAGAATTCTAAATCAAAATAATAATATTGAATTGTACTTTAAATGAGGTTTTACTGTACACAAATTTAGTTTCTGCAAAGGTCAGCTATTTTCTTTTATACAAGCCCATAAAATAATTTTTAAAGCTGTAAGAATTATACCAAAATGAAAATTCTAAAAGAATGAGATTCATTATTTTATCTTCAAAAAATAGCAGCAGAATTTTACCAAATGGAAAATGGTATAAAGGATAATGATTATGGAACAACAATTACAAAATGCTTTTCTGAAACACTCTGATGAGTTTTAACTCCTTAACTCTTTGAACTAGATCTTACACATCTATGGGCATACTTCATTTTACGGTGCTTTATTGCATTTTTTAAAATTTGCAGGTTTGTGGCAAACTTGTCCTAGTGGTTCAGCTGGTAAGGAATCTGCCTGCAGTGCAGGACACCTGGGTTCGATCTCTGGGTTGGGAAGATGCCCTGGAGAAGGGAACGGCTGGCTACCCACTCCAGTATTCTGGCCTGGAGAATTCCATGGACTTTACAGTCCATAGGGTCACAAAGAGTTGGACACGACTGAGTGACTTTCACCCTGTACTGAGCAAATACATCAGCACCGTTTTTATAACAGCATTTGTTCACTTCATGTCTCTGTGTCACATTTTGGTAATTCCTGTAATATTTCAAACTTTTCCATTATATATAATTGATAATTATTATAGTGATCAGTGATCTTTGATATTACAATTATAATTATTTGGGGGCAATTACAAACAATAAAAATACTGTTGAGACACAAACATATTCAAGTCCGGCCAATTAATAATCCAACAATGGCTTTTAAGTGTTCAAGAAAAAGGAACAGTCACACACCTTTCACTTTAAATCAAAAGCTAGAAATGATTCAGTTTAGTGAAGAAGGCATAATAAAAGCCAAGATAGGCTGAAAGGTAAGCCTCTTGCACCAAATTGTAATTTGCAAAATTGTAAATGCAAAGGAAAAGTCTTAAAAGCATTCAAAGTGCTACTCCAGTGCTACACACAAGTGATAAGAATGCAAAAAGCTTTTTTACTGACGTGAAGAAAGTTTTAGTGGCCTGGATAGAAAATTAAACCAGTCACAACAGTCCCTTAAGCCAGAGACTAATCTGGAGGAAGGACCTAACTCTCTTCAATACTTTGAAGACTGGGAGAGTGAAGAACCTGCAGAAAAAAAGTCTGAAGCCAGCAGAGGTTGGTTCATGAGGTATAAAAAGCCACCTCCATAACATAAAAATGAAGCAAGTGCTGATGTAGAAGCTGCGGCAGGTTATCCAGAAGCTGTAGCTAAAATAATTAATGAAGGTGGCTACAGGAAATCTCAAAATTTCAGTGTAGACAAAAAAACTTCTATTGGGGGAAAAAAAATGCCATCTAGGACTTTCATAACTAGAAAGGAAAAGTCAATGCCTAACTTCAAAGCTTCAAAAGGTAGGCTTCCTCTCTTCTAGGGGCTAAGTAAGTAACTAAAGTCGCTCAGTCGTGTCCGACTCTTTGCGACCCCATGGACTGTAGCCTACCAGGTGTCTCCCTCCATAGGGGCTAATGCATGCTAAATTGCTTTAGTCGTGTCTGACTCTTTGGAACCCTATAGACTGTAGCCTGACAGGCTCCCTTGTCCACGGGATTCTCCAGGCAAGAATACTGAAGTGGGTTGCCATTTCGTCCTCCAGGGGATCTTCCTGACCCAGGGATCAAACCCATGTCTCTTATGTCTCCTGCATTGGCAAGCCAGTTCCTTAACAATAGCGCCACCTAAAGCATTAGTCAGAAAATTTGTGCTTAATCAATTTATTGTTCCCTGGTGGCTCAGACAGTAAAAAATCTGCCTGCACAGGAGACCCAGGTTCAATTCTTGGGTCGGTAAGACCCCCTGGAGAAGGAAATGGCAACCCACTCCAGTATTCTTGTCTGGGAAATCCCATGGATAGAGGAGCCTGGCAGGCTACAGTCCACATCACAAAGAGTCAGACGTGACTTAGTAACTAAACAACATTGTGTCAAAATTATATCCTTGTGAACCAAGGCATTTAAGACATACCTAGTATTTACAAATCTTTAAATGAATTGCTTATTTAATAAAATTGTGAGTGCATTTATGCTTAATATCATTTCAAAAGGATTGAGTTATTTCTGAGAAATCATTGATGATTTAATCTGAAAACCCTTGTGCATTGATTATATCTACTTATATATTCAAAGCAGTCATTTCTCTTCAATAATTTTATACTATCTGTTGAATGAGATAAAAAATTTAAAATTAAAATTTTCAGCAATCAGTTCTGGCAATGTTTTGGGATCAATGCATTCCATGTGTCTGAAAATTAAAAATCAACCTTTATGTGGCTCTTTGTGTTCTTGAGTTTTATTTTTTCTTTCCATATAAAATTGTGTGCAAGAACTACTTTTACTATTTCTTCCCCGTCAAAACCTACACTGAATATAATGATCTGCACAATAATTTTTCAGAAAAATCATGCCATCAAAGAATTACTTGTATGTCCATTTTATGCCTAGCTAAAAGGAACGAGACTTAGGCTCTGACATCAAGGAGATGGAAATAGAACCAGAGAAATCAAGTTAAATTACATGAAATGATTAGGAAAAATTAAGTGCTATGATGTGTAACAGCATTTCCCCAAAGGTCCATGAGATGTTAACAAATGTTTTATTAAAAAAAAAAAAAGGCTTCCATGGTCAAATAAGTTTGGGAAATATTTCATAAAACATTAAAATGTTGGCAATTCAC
Organism: Budorcas taxicolor; assembly: GCF_023091745.1. Classification (NCBI taxonomy): domain Eukaryota; kingdom Metazoa; phylum Chordata; class Mammalia; order Artiodactyla; family Bovidae; genus Budorcas; species Budorcas taxicolor. The sequence goes on along the minus strand of NC_068926.1, from coordinate 15,794,126 downwards.
AAAGGCTATTAGCATATTAATGACAAAAGTTTGTAGCAAATTAAATTATTGTACTTTGATTAAACCAGAATATTCAAAAAGTTTTCAATCATAGAAGCCTTTGTTAAAATGGTCTCTTTTTGATGATGAAAATTTCATAAGAGGAAAAATAATACAAGTATTTGCCACATTAATATAGTATATTTGGTTCAATTTTTTTTTTAATCAAAACAATAATAAAAGAGGACTTATGCCATTAAGGCTATCCCTCCATCCCTTTTTCCTCCTTCTTTCCCCATTGGTTACCATCATCCTAAAATTGGTGTATGTTCTTGTCCATATAGTTAATTTAACTTAGATATATAGGATTTCTCTGTGTTTTAAATTTATAAAAATAAAATCACTTTTTTACATACTGTAATGTATTAATTTTATTCAATATTATGTTTAGGAGACAGATCCATAATAATACATATAGGTTAACTTCATCTATTTTAGTTGGAGAAGGAAATGGCAACCCACTCTAATATTCTTGCCTGGAGAATCCCATGGACAGAGGAACCTGCCAGGCTACAGTCCATGGGGTCGCAAAGAGGGACACGACTGAGTGACTAACAACAACGTCTATTTTATTAGAGGAATTATGTTCTTTGACCACAAGCATCCTGGAGTGGCTTGCCATTTCCTTCTCCAAACCTATTAACTACACATGGCTTATTCCCAATGTTTTACTTTTATAACCGACGTCACTGTGAACATTCTTGTACATATATCCTTCTGTTCTGTTGAAGAGATGTTCTCGAGTATATACCTAGAAATAGAATTAAGTCGTAGATCCCAGCATCACTAGGGGCTTCCTGGTGGCTCCGTGGTAAAGAATGTGCCTGCCAATGCAAGAGGCACAGGAGACTTGGGTTCGATCCCTGGGTAGAGAGGATGTGCTGGAGAAGGAAATGGCAACCCACTCCAGTATTCTTGCCTGGGAAATCCCATGGACTGAGGAGAATGGCAGGCTACAGTCCATGGGGTGGCAAAGAGTCAGACACGACTTAGCAACTGAACAACAACCTGTGTTGTTATTTTCAGTCAGTATTTCAAACTTCTCTCCAAAGTAATTAACTAAGTTACACACCAGCCAACACACTGCAGGAATTCTCAGGGACTCACATCTGCAGACCCTCAGATATAACTTAATGTTAATCTGATATGTATGAACTTATAATGTGCTGATATACAATGCTAATATCCCTTTTTAGTTTTGAAATCTGAACATATTTTCATAAACACCTTGGCCATCTGGCTTTCCTTTTTTGTGAAGTGGGAAGATTTGACAGAGTTGATTCTATATTTCCTAAACTAATCCTTCATCGTTCAAATATGTCATGAATAATTTCCCTGGTTTATGGTTTAATTTTCATTTTTTAATTTTTTTTTGTTGTATTTTGATGAGATTTTATGATTTACAATTTTCTAAAGCTTGTAGTTTGATGTCTTATGTTTTCTTCCAAATTTTTCAGTTTTATCTTTCTCACTGAAGTTTGTATTCCAAGGGCTATTTGTGTATTGTGTCATACAGACATTTAACTGTCCCAGTGACATTTCTTGACCAATCTATCCATTTCATACCAATTTTTAATGCCACCTTATCATATACCAAGTCTTTGTAATACAGAGAAGATCATTAGCAGTTGAGAGAAGGAAGAGAATTCACTGCTGCACTGACCATTACACATGAGTAACTGCACGAAGAAAGTGGTCTTCAGGTCAGGGCTGAATGCTGGATGGAAATAAAGGTTTTCGTGTCAGACAGATGTTCATTCTTATCTCTTCTGTAATACTGCAAGTTAATCTTACTGCAAAGAAATTTCTTCACCTGTGAATGGCGATAATACAACTTATCTAATAGTATTATTTAATGAGGTATTTTAAATGGTCATCACTTCTCCTGAACATAGTGGTTATTCAAAGAGGTTAATAGTAGTAACTGTAGTCCGGTTGTGGCAGTAGGCTTGACAGAAGTATCTGATTGGGTTAGATGGAAAAGATAGCACATTTGAAAAAAAATTTCTAGGAATGAAAAATGATACAACTTGGGTATTCTCTGACTATAAAGGTGAGAACTGAAATGACTCTAAGCTGAGGCTTGGAGGGAAGGGTAAGAGGGGCTGAAGACACAGAGGTTCTCTTAGTGTGCTTCCAGCAGGAGTAATTTCTGAGAATTTAATACAAATGCAAATTCAAGACCCCAGGCCTCCGGATTCAGTGACGCTGATACTTGGCCCAGGATTTTAACAATGCTCCCCACCCCTGGGTGATTCTGAAGTTCTCTCAAGTGTGAGATACAGGGGCTTAGAATGTGATGATAAGAGGTGATGCCGAGAAACCAGGTAAACACAGAGGGCATGAAACGTCAGAGCTGAATACGTAGATTTGTTACGTGAACGTATGAAGTTCTCCCTTTCTGATGCCTTCGCTTGCTCCCAGATACTGGTTTGCTCTACCGAATGGCTTCCCAATCTCAGAATCATTTCTCGGCTTTCAGGTTCTCCTTGCAGCCCATCTCCTCAGCAAAGCAATGTCAAGTGTGAAAGCCTTAATTACTCTCCAGCCTTCCCCCAATCTCCTTCCCACATGTTCTTCTCCTGCTTTCAGCTTGGAGCTTCCTCAGGGAAGGCAATTTGTCTGGCAACATTTCATCTCACATTAACTACCACGTACATTTACAGAGCTTTCTATATGATAAATGGGGATAATAATAGCTTAGAACACAGCTTTAATAGTAGGAATCCCTGGTCATTAAACATAAAACAGTGATCGATACACGCATGCCTAGTGACCCTTCTCTGCCTCCCAAAAGACCCAAAAAGAATATGCTGGATCTGTACTGTTTAAGAGTACTTTTATTTAAAAAACAAATTTCATCCCGAATCCAAAAGGGGTAAGTGTTAAAAATAAAAAAGAGGTGAGTAGTAGCCAGCCACAGAAAACAGTTACCAATTTTCAGATTACTCCATAGTGTTTTTTAGAGTTCTATTGATTCTTTGAGACAGAAGTAATAAATAATAAGGAATTTCATTACAATAGCCTATCAGGGACCTGGCCGGTATACTAATTTTGGCCATAAAATATGTCAATTCCAACTGCAAAGGATCAGCTCAACCATGGTAACAAAGATCAATTGTGTGAGATAAGTAAATCTGCTGTGGCATTGTTGGGAGCAGCACACACTGGGAAAACCACCTTCATTTTAAACTAGTGCTGGCTGCCTGGTAACATCTGGAAATCCATGTTTAGTAAAATAAAATTAATCTTTAGGAACTTGGAACATGTCACATTATTCTTTTTTTTTTTTAATATACTTAGTTTATTTTATTTCATTTTTTATTTTTTAATTTTTTTTACTTTACAATACTGTATTGCTTTTGCCATAGATTGACATGAATCCACCACGGGTGTACATGAGTTCCCAACCCTGAACCCCCCTCCCACCTCCCTCCCCATATCATCTCTCTGGGTCATCCCAGTGCACCAGCCCCAAGCATCCTGTATCCTATATCGAACCTAGACTAGCGATTCGTTTCTTACATGATAGTATACATGTTTCAATGCCATTCTCCAAAATCATCCCACCCTCTCCCTCTCCCACAGAGTCCAAAAGTCTGTTCTTTACATCTGTGTCTCTTTTACTGTCTCGAATACAGGGTTACCATTAACCATCTTTCTAAATTCCATATATATGTGTTAGTATACTGTATTGGTGTTTTTCTTTCTGGCTTACTTCACTCTGTATAATCGGCTCCAGTTTCATCCACCTCATTAGAATGGATTCAAATGTATTCTTTTTAATGACTGAGTAATACTCCATTGTGTATATGTACCACAGCTTTCTTATCCATTCATCTGCTGATGGACATCTAGGTTGCTTCCATGTCCTGGCTATTATAAACAGTGCTGTGATGAACATTGGGGTACATGTGTCTCTTTCAATTCTGGTTTCCTCGGTGTGTATGCCCAGCAGTGGGATTGCTGGGTCATAAGGCAGTTTTATTTGCAATTTTTTAAGGAATCTCCACACTGTTCTCCATAGTGGCTGTACTAATTTGCATTCCCACCAACAGTATAAGAGGGTTCCCTTTTCTCCACACCCTTTTCAACATTATTATTCTTAAATATAAGATAATTCCCATGTTTCTTTATGTGTTCCTCCTTTTGCTTTATCATTTTATATTTGCCATGTTCTATTTGTTATAAGCAAATTGCTAATTCCATCTCACACTTGAGGGAAGAGAATTACACAACAGCATGAATCCCTAGGGGCTTGGCATCATCAACAGTCAAGTCAGAAACTGCCATCTACAATGGTCATCTCTGGGAAAAGTACTCGTGTGACTTTTGTGTTGCAAAGAGAAGTAACTTCTCTCTTCATTACAAGCCATCTTTACTTGGAAGATTCATTAACCAACAAACTTTAATGATTCAGGCTTGGGTATTTTTTATATATTTGCAGAATTGAGTATTTACTGAAAACGAACAAAGTCAGTTTTGTCAGTTAAGGAAAATAATGCTGATATCCAATACACCGATTCATTGGAAAAGACCCTGATGCTGGGAAAGATTGAGGTCAGGAGGAGAAGAGGGAGACAGAGGATAAGATTGTTGGATGGCATCACCGACTCAGTGGACATGAGTTGGAGCAAGATCTGGGAGATGCTGAATGTCAGGGAAGCCTGGGGTGCTGCAGTCCATGGGGTCGGAAGGAACCAGACATGACTGAACCACTGCACAACAACATTCAACACACTATAGAACTTAAATATTTAAACGAATGCTAGAATTTTGGAAAACTGGTATCCGGTAACAGCCTTACCAGTTTCTCAGTACATCAAACCTTTGCTAAAAATTTTGGCAGCAATTAAAAAAATGTTGAGTTTGATATTGTATAATGAAATGTGTTAATATTTGAAAGTGCTCTGAAAGCCAATGTTTTTCAAATGACCAACGGATGCTTTTCGAGAATCATGGATGTATTAATTTAAATGCAAGGCACACCAATGGAACTCATGGAACAGTATGAAAAGTTGATTAATATGGCTTCAATTACATCTTGTAATCAGCCTTTAAGTAACTACGAGTTACAGAGCCCTGTTATCGTTCAGTCTCTAAGTCTGGTCTCACTCTGCAACCCTGTGGACTGCAGCACACAAATCCTCCCTGTCCTTCACTATCTCCTGGAGCTTGCTCGAATCATGTCCATTGAGTCAGGGATACAATCTAACCACACAGAGTGCTAGTGTGGTATAAAAGCAGAATATCTACTCATATCTGAAAAGGGTATTAAAATACTTCATTTTCAACTACATAACTGATGCTGGATCTTTTCCATGTACTTCAACCACCAAAATAAATGGCAACAGTCTTACCACTGTGGGAGCAGATATGATAATCTAGCCAATTTCTATTAAGCCAAACACTGAAAATATTTACAACTATATTAAAGGCATATCTCAGCTTATGAAATTATTTTTATTTGAAAAATAGAGTGTTTACATTATATTTATATTGTTACTTTTAAATGAATTATTTAAGATAGCTAGTGGGAAGTTGCTATACAACGCAGGGAGCTCAGCCTGGTGCTCTGTGACAACCTAGAGGGATGAGATGGGAGGAGAAGAGGAAGACCCAAGAGGGAAGGGATATATGTACACTTACAGCTGATTCATGTTGTTGTATGGAATAAACCAACACAACATTGTAAACCAATTATTCTCCAATTAAAAATAATTTTTTTAAAAAAAAGAATCTCTTTAATTCCCAGAATGATATATATTGATAGATATAATCCACATAAACAAAAGTTCTTTAAGTTCCTCAATACATTTTAAGAGTGGATCCTAAGACAAAAACATTTGTGAACCACTGAGCTAGATTTTGCTGTTTTAACAATCATCTCAGAAGCTGAGCAGTTTGAACAAGATGATTTATTTATTAGGCACACTACAAGTTCACTGGTGGAAGCTGAGGGGATGTGCTCACTGTTTTCTCAGGAAACCAGGCTCACAGAGACTATCTCATCAAGCTTCTACCCTCACAAACATGAGAAAAACAGGGGTATGGAAAAATCTGCAAAGCCTTATAAAGTTTACCTGGAAGTTACATAAGCAACTCTTACTTACTAGTCAGCTTCCTAAGAAAGCTACATGGCCACATCTCATTCAAGCCAATGGGGACCTAGTTTTTCCCCAAATGAAAAGGAAATCCATAAATTAGTGAACAATACAAATGACCACTAGATATGCCAACTCCCCTCCACAGACATTAGGAATCTGAGTTGAAAAGAATTATGAGGTTGCTTGTAAGCTCATGAGGTTCACTAATTTCCCAAAGCTATTGAAACAAATACCACAAATTCAGTGTCTTAATTCAATGCAAATGTATTTTATGAGAGCTCTGGAAATCAGAAGTCTTAAAATCTGAGTGTTGGAAGGGATGCCTTCCTGGCAAAATCTCTAGGGTCTAATCAGTTTCCAGTTTGTAGAAAATATGGATTAGAACAATATCCATTCCTTCAAACAAGTATAATTGTCCACCTGCTAGGTAGGAGGCACTATTGTAAATGCTGGAGAAAGTGATCAGACACAAAAGGCATAGTCCCAACTCTGAGAGCTTACCTTCCAGGGGAAGGAGAAACAGAATGAACATGTAAAGAAATATGCACATGTGTTAGGAGAAGGGCAGGCTCAACAAACAAAAGGCAGGAGAAAGTGACTGAGCGGGATGCGAGAGGCGCTGCTTTAGAGAAAGGCCTGTCTGATCAGGCAAGGATTGAGTTGAATAAGAGGAAGAGATTATGAGGTCTGGAGGAACAACATGCTGGCATTGAAAATAGCAACTGAAGAGTCCTTCACATGGGAGGATGCTTGGAGTCTCTGAGAGGCAACAGGTGGGCCAATGTGTGGCTGAGGAGGAGGAGGAGAGGATGAGATGAGGTCATAGAGAGAGAATTAAAGTGCAAACAAGCTAGTGTGCCAAGGACCATGAGAAAGACACAGCCCTTGCTCTGAGATGGGCAGCCACAGTGCCACTTACTTATGTTACAATGTCAGTTACATTTTAAGGGGTCACTGACTACTGTGGGGAGAATATAGCCCCAGATGGTGGTGGGTGTGTGTGCTCAGCTGTGTCCAACTCTTGGGACCCTGTGGATTGTAGCTCACCAGTCTCCTCTGTCCATGAGATTTTCTAGGCAAGAATACTGGCGTGGGTTGTCATTTCCTCCTCCAGGGGATCTTCCCACCCACGGATCAAACCCGAACCCGAGTCTCCTGCATCTCCTGCACTGCAGGCAGATTCTTCACGGCTGAGCCACCGGGGAAACCCTCAGGGCAAGGTTAAAACCTGAAGAGTAATCAGGAAGTCTGAAATAACACAGAAAGGAGATGATATTGATTTGCATTAGAACTGCAACTGTGTAAGTAATGAGAACTGTCTGGATTCCAGATAAACTGTGGAAAAAAGAAAATTAAGTCAATACTGATGGATCCATCAATACTGATGGATTAGATGATTTGGGTGGGAAAGGATCCTTACCAAGAAAAGTGACCACTCTTCGAAACCAGAGGACAGGGAGAGATGGAGGAAGGGAGGGAGAAAGGGAGAGAAGGCTCCAACCAACTTTTCAGTTATAAGATTTTTGCACCAGAAAGAATAGGTCTTCTTGGAAAATTAATTCTGGGGCTTAGGGAAGCCCTTGGATATTAATTAGAAGAAAGATGAATCTCACGCAAGCAAAACACGCTTACTTAGCACCAACAACATGAAAGGCATTAGGCAAGTCTGGCTCAAGTAGCAGCTTCTGTACATCTGTGTAGTCAAGAAGCAATTTCCCTTTTAAGAGTCCAAGCTGATGATGTCGCTTTCAATGTTATTATAATATGATTTATTATTATCTAATCCACACTTGAGTAAAATGGCCCTGTCCTTCTCTGAACAGAATAAAATTTCTTGAGTAGAAATTAAACAAGACCTTGTGAAGGTCACATATGCTGTCAATTCCCCAGTCTCAGGCTAAAGGTAAAGATTCTACAAAACGAACCATGACACTAGTAAGAAGGGGCCCGTTTCTCCACAAAGGAGCCAGCATTTGCTAGTGCCATCTCGAAACTTCCGTTCTTTGCTTTCCAAAATATTGATATTAATCCTTGATTAAGCTGAATAGAACTACTGAGCACATATATTATGCATGTGCTTTTTAATGCATGAGAACACTTTAAATAAATAATATGTTTTGCTTTAATTTAGTTTTGTTTCAACAGCCAAATATTAAATTCTGAGTCAAGCCACACTGAATTAGAAAATTGTGTTATAGGTAGCCAATCTCTATTTTCAATGTATCACCATGCTAATTTTATGTTCTGATTATCATTAGATGCATCCACTTATATCCCTTGCTACCACCACCATCCTGACCCAAGCTAGATCCATCTGCAGTCTGGGAGGTACAATCTCCACTCGCCTGATTTCAGCATGTCTTGCCAGCTCTGATCCTTCTCTGCAAAGCAGTCAGAATCTTCCTCCCCTAAACTCAAGCCACGTAGTATTTTCCCTCTGCTTAAACACTCATAAAGGCAGGACTTCCCTGGTGGTCCGGTGACTAAGACTTTGCGTTCCCAGTGCAGGGAGCTCTGGTCAGGGAGCAGTATCCCACATGCCACAACTAAGAGTCAGCACAGCCAAATAAATAAATATTTTTTTAAAACTTAATAACGGCTTCCAAAAGTTCACAGGATAAAGAAAAACCACTGGAGACCTACAGAAGCCTGCAAGTAGCCTCTCCACCCTTTTCAGCTGGAGACCCCTCGTTTCTCACTGCTCTTGGCTCTCGTCATTGCTCTAGTCATTTCCCAGACTAGTTCTGCTCCCAGTCATCCAAGATCTTTGCACAGGCTGCCCCACTGCCAGGACACTCTTTATTCCCATCCTCTCTTAACTCTTCTTTAATTTGACATCTCTATATTTAAATAATCAACTGTGATTGTAAAATGGATATTTGGAGGAAAAGAAGCTAGGTAAATTCAGATCTTTTAACTCTACTCAAAGGCCATTTATCTGCTGACCTAATGCCTCATGGGCTTCCCTTGTAGCTCAGTCGGTAAAGAATCTGCCTGCAATGCAGGAGAGCTGGGTTCAATTCCTGGGTCGGGAAGATCCCCTGGAGAAGGAAATTCCAGTGTTTTTGCCTGGAGAATCCCATGAACAGAGGAGCCTGGCAGGCTACAGTCCATGGGGTTGCAAGAGTCAGATACGACTTGGTAACTAAACGACCACCAATGTCTCATGGGTTTCCAGAAAAATCTTATAATTTTGCTTTGTTGTACATTAGCAGCTGTAAACTCTAATGATAAGTATTTGTATTTTTTTTATAGTAGTGCTAAGAAAGAGATTCAGATGTCACTAACTAATGCACTTTGAAAGCAAATAAACCATATGTCAAAAAATAAAGCCTCAAGAAATAAGTGAATCAGAAAATCATTTCAGTGCTACAGTGTCCAAAATGACAAGTCTAAAAAGTGATTGTGCTAGTCACCCTTTTATCTTTGGAGGTCAATGTTCAACACATAAAAATACATCATCAGTCTCACAGTCTGAATGAGCTCAATTTCGGTTGTATGAATATATATATATACAAGACAAAGGTTCTCACTGCTCTGGAGAAGTCATAAGGCTCTCCTCAAAGGACTGTCTGCTCTCAAATCACTGCAGGACAAATTGATGCATCTTTCTAGAGGGACTGGACACCAACTCTTTGATCTTTATCTGAGATAAAGACTCAAAACAATAAGCATTCAACCTTTTGTCTTGATTATTAACAAACAGAAGCCAAGTTTTCCCTGGATTCTAAAATAGAAAAAAATACTTCTGAAAAAAATCAAACAATAAAAACAATGTCAAGGGACTTCCCTCATGGCCCAGTGGTTAAGACTCCACCTTGCAATGCAGGGGACGTGGGTTCCATCCTCGGTTGGTGAATTAAGATTCCCCATGCCTTGGAGCAATCAATCCCGTGCACCACACCTGGAAAGTCTGTGTGCGGCAGTGAAAAATCCTGCATGCCACAACTAAGATGTGGCACAGCAAGATAAATAATGTCGAGCTTCAGTTCAGGCTGACCCAACAATTCCCCATGAGCACAGCAAGAATTGTTTCTGACATTTTCAAGGAGGAGGAAATCCATTCTCAATCACCCTCCCCATATTACTCTTTCAGAAATTCCCATATGATGCTTTTCAAAAAACTAAACTTTGAAAATTAGTTTGATTTTCAGGAACAAAGCGGGGTGAAGCTAAAACTAAAAATTTCAGTTTGACCTCATTAGCAAAACGCTAAAGGAAGTGAAATAATGTGTTCATAGAAGCAGCAGGATACAATCCACCTTTAAAAATTGTAATGACAATTCATGAACGCCTGTTTAAAGTGCCTCTTTAAACACAGTTAGAACCAGAGCTAGTGTGGTAGTCATCAGTGACAGTCATCAAATTCCTTTTCTGTGCACACAGTAGGACTGCATTTATTAAGATGGCACAGCTGTGAGCTTGTGTTGGCCCACAAAATATCAGAAGTTATGGGTGTCACTAACAGCTTATGCACAGTTGGCAATATTCCTTCCCAACTACTGCTGCACTGGCATGCTGTAGATGGTAGGAACGCCATCAGTTTGGATCTCTAATTATAAAGACATGGATTGGAGGCCCAGCTAACCCACCATGGACCTGCATCTTGAATGAGAAGTATGCCTTTGCTCTTTCAAGTCTTTCCAAGTTGAACTGGTTCATTTAGCTAACATAACCTAGCCCGCCCTGAGTGATAAACATCTGAAAACTAAAGTCATCAGAAATAATTTTGAATTTTATACTGTGATTATAGATATATACATATAATCATTTATTTATATATGGGTATCATGGGTTTTCCAAGGTGGCTCAGTGGTAAAGAATCTGCCTGCAATGCAGGAGATGAGGGTTCAGTCCCTGAATTGTGAAGATCCCCTGGAGGAGGAAATGACAACCTACTCCAGTATCCTTGCCTGGGAAATCCCATGGACAGAGGAGCATGGCAGGCTACAGCCCGTAGAGTCTCAAGAGTTGGACACAACTTGGTGACTAAACAACAACATGGGCTCACAGAATGAATGAGAGCAAAGGATACACAAATTGTAGAATGTTATCAGATTTGAATTCATTAAAATTCCTTACTCTGCAGCTCTCTTACATTTCCTTTTAGGCTTTTTAACCTGAGAGAGAAAACCTGTATGCATTTCTATAATCACTGAAGTAAAGTACTCTTTCACAGGTACAGAGAAATTTCCTGGTTACTGAAAACAATACCATTTGCTTTTCAGATGCATCCCCTAGGGAAGTCAGAGTTCATTCTCTAGTGTTTTCCAATCTTATGTTCATACTAAAATATCTGAAAGAACATCCATTTTCATGTATTATCTAAAAGGAGGACATCTTTTATTATATTATCTAAAGGAGTACATTTGTACCATCTTGAGAGATGGTACAAATGACTAAATTTATGCACAATTTGCTGAGCAATGCCAAACACTGGAAACATCATGAGTCAGTTGACGATTCAACAGAAGTCCCTGAGCACCTAGAATCGCATCTTTTGTCCCCTGTCTGATGATGTCCCTTGAATTAAGTAACAACTCAGAGACCAAGAAAAGCTGAGGGAGAGTTTAGTGTCTCCACCTACACAGAACAGGGTAAATTTGTTTTTCTTTCTTCCAGAGAAATGTCAACAATTTTCATGGTATTTAAGTAAAAATAAAACTCTGAGCAGGGACTTCCTATATTTCAGGCAAAGCATTATTTCCTTGCCCACGCAAGTCTCTTAACTCTTCTTAGAAGAATCTGGACATAAATGAGAGCAAGATGTATGGCAGTGTAACAAGAGTAAGCAGTTTGCTTTCCCATGGCTGTGATTCTTGATTTATGAAGAAGAAATGTAGGAAAAGAAATTGAGCTATAACAACTCCCTTATTTCTAATACAAGGCTAATAATACCACTTACAATTTAGGGCTGTGAGGATTAAATGAGCTATTCCACACAAAATGCCTGGCACATAGTAGGGGCTCCATAAATTGTAATTGCTATAATAAAATATTGTCTAAGCCCATAAATTCTTGCCATATAGACATTTCCCAAATTTAATTTACAAACATCCTCTTTTATTACACTCCATACTCTTTTCCAATGGAAATCTCATCTAATCTCCAGGCTTCTATTATTAACCCAAAAGTAAGATTTGTAAGTTTACATATTTAACCCTTCCCTGATTTCCAGACTTATATTTGCAGTTCCGTCTGGAACACTGAGTGGACGACCCACTGTTTGCTCAAATTCTTTATGTCCACAGCATCCATCATATCCCCAGTCTGGTCCTGACTTTAGACATGGGTAAGGATGGCCCTTGTCTTAAAGTCTGATGTGGATTGGTCTACTTTGACAGCATTCCTCTCCAGGGAACAAGACTGATTCATCAGAACAAAGAGGTCTCATCACTATAGTTGTAATTGCCCTGTTTTCTTCAAGGGCAAGTAAAATTATTGACGGATTAATAACATAGAACTAAATTTCCCAATTATCTGTATAAGAATTAAAATAAGCATTCAATCCTTGTTGGTTCATGAAATCTAACAAAGTCTTAAATTCAATATTTCTATAAACAATGCTAGTTGATTTGCTAAATCTCTTTTCTGTGTATGACTTGGTAATTAACTGCCCTCCTTTTCTCCATTTCCCACTTCAGAAAACATTGCTGATTTTAACTTCTAAAAACTGGGAATGAACGACTTCTAAGCAGGGAAAAGATAAATGACCATTAATTCACCTGATAATTAACCACCTGAAATTTAACAAAAGACTTTACCATTGTTTTCTGCCATTCTACGATTAGGATTTCACTTCCCTCTAAGTAGAAAAATGATAATTTTTTTCAAATCCAAAGAAGTGGCAGCTGCATGTAGACGAGTGTGCCCTGGCATTTCTAGAGCTGAAGTTGCCTCTTCCTGCAATTCACCAATGAGCTTCTCTCAGAACTTAGGGAATCTGGGCAATGCTACGCATGATGGGAAGGGGTTGCCTCAGCACCTGGAAGGCTACCATGTTCCCTGATGACCCCATCCCTCTATTATCAATGAACTGATTCTAAGCAAGCAAAATAACCAAGATTGGAGGAAATGATATTTTCTTTTCTGCCTCTGGCAAGGATCTACCAGGTCAATTGCACAGGTAACTGAAATTTTCTCCCACTTCACTTTCCTCATCTCTCAAATGTACTGCCCTCTGGTACCTAAATGCACTGCCCTCTGGTACCTGAACTATGGAATGAAGTTTGTGACATTGTACAGGAGAAAGGGATCAACCATCCCCACGGAAAAGAAATGCAAAAAAGCAAAACGGCTGTCTGGGGAGGCCTTACAAACAGCTGTGAAAAGAAGAGAAGCGAAAAGCAAAGGAGAAAAGGAAAGATACAAGCATCTGAAAGCAGAGTTCCAAAGAATAGCAAGAAGAGATAAGAAAGCCTTCTTCAGTGATCAATGCAAAGAAATAGAGGAAACCAACAGAATGGGAAAGACTAGAGATCTCTTCAAGAAAATTAGAGATACCAAGGGAACATCTCATGCAAAGATGGGCTCGATAAAGGACAGAAATGGTCTGGACCTAACAGAAGCAGAAGATATTAAGGAGAGGTGGCAAGAATACACAGAAGAATTGTACAAAAAGGATCTTCACAACCCAGATAATCATGATGATGTGATCACTAATCTAGAGCCAGACATCTTGGAATGTGAAGTCAAGTGGGCCTTAGAAAGCATCACTACAAACAAAGGTAGTGGAGGTGATGGAATTCCAGTTGAGCTATTTCAAATCCTGAAAGATGATGCTCTGAAAGTGCTGCACTCAATATGCCAGCAAATTTGGAAAACTCAGCAGTGGCCACAGGACTGGAAAAGGTCAGTTTTCATTCCAATCCCAAAGAAAGGCAATGCCAAAGAATGTTCAAACTACCGCACAGTTGCACTCATCTCACATGCTAGTAAAGTAATGCTCAAACTTCTCCAAGCCAGGCTTCAGCAATACGTGAACCATGAACTCTCTGATGTTCAAGCTGGTTTTAGAAAAGGCAGAGGAACCAGAGATCAAATTGCCAACATCCGCTGGATCACGGAAAAAGCAAGAGAGTTCCAGAAAAACATCTATTTCTGCTTTATTGACTATGCCAAAGCCTTTGATTGTGTGGATCACAATAAACTGCGGAAAATTCTGACAGAGTTGGGAATACCAGACCACCTAACCTGCCTCTTGAGAAAGCTGTATGCAGGTCAGGAAGCAACAGTTAGAACTGGACATGGAACAACAGACTGGTTTCAAATAGGAAAAGGAGTACATCAAGGCTGTATATTGTCACCCTGCTTATTTAACTTCTATGCAGAGTACATCATGAGAAACGCTGGACTGGAAGAAACACAAGCTGGAATCAAGATTGCCGGGAGAAATATCAATCACCTCAGATATGCAGATGACACCACCCTTATGGCAGAAAGTGAAGAGGAAATAAAAAGCCTCTTGATGAAAGTGAAAGAGGAGAGTGAAAGAGTTGGCTTAAAGCTCAACATTCAGAAAACGAAGATCATGGCATCTGGTCTCATCACTTCATGGGAAATAGATGGGGAAACAGTGGAAACAGTGTCAGACTTTATTTTGAGGGGCTCCAAAATCACTGCAGATGGTGACTGCAGCCATGAAATTAAAAGATGTTTACTCCTTGGAAGAAAAGTTATGGCCAACCTAGATAGTGTATTCAAAAGCAGACACATTACTTTACCGACTAAAGTTCATCTAGTCAAGGTTATGGTTTTTCCTGTGGTCATGTATGGATGTGAGAATTGGACTGTGAAGAAGGCTGAGCACCGAAGAATTGATGCGTTTGAACTATAGTGTTGGAGAAGACTCTTGAGAGTCCCCTGGACTGCAAGGAGATCCAACCAGTCCATTCTGAAGGAGATCAGCCCTGGGATTTCTTTGGAAGGAATGATGCTGAAGCTGAAACTCCAGTACTTTGGCCACCTCATGTGAAGAGTTGACTCATTGGAGAAGACTCTGATGCTGGGAGGGATTGGGGGCAGGAGGAGAAGGGGACGACAGAGGATGAGATGGCTGGATGGCATCACTGACTCGATGGACGTGAGTCTGAGTGAACTCCGGGAGTTGTTGATGGACAGGGAGGAATGGCCTGCTGCGATTCATGGGGTCGCAAAGAGTCGAACACGGCTGAGCGACTGAACTGAATTGAACTGAACTGAACTGATGATCACTAATTATCATCTGCCAAAGTCTACATTTCAGCTCAAAAGGGTGCAGTTTCCAGAATTCCTTATATTCTTTCTCATCTATAATTTTCCAAATATTCCCTGTTTTTTTTTTTTCCTTAGAATTGCTCATTTGACAAGAAAACCCCTATACCTACTTGAAGATGCCATTCACTTCCTTCTAAGAGCCAACCTTGATCACTCCCAGAAAGGATTAAGAATTAAATTAATGAAAAAAAGTACTGTTTTGGTAACTGTTTATATGTCTGTGTCTCCTGCTAGACTGTAAGAATCTCAGTATTCCCAGACCTAAGATAGTGTTGGATGTAAAGATAGAACTTGATGCAATTTAATAAATAATATAATATTACTCAGTGAAAAAATTTTAAAAACCTCTGTTTTTTTCCTTGTCGCTTGACATTTCATTGCTATTTCATGAAATGTTTAAAGGTTAACTTTTTGTCTCACTTGTGCTCCTGTCACTATGATCTTAAAACTGTAAAATGTAGACAGTCAAGCATTATTTCTGTCTCATGTACTTGAAATGTGCTGAAGATTTTTACCTAATGCGTTTTCTGTGCTGGCACAACCAGTATAAGATCTGGCCAAATGTGATGTTTTACAAAAAAAACCTTGCATCTTCTTTCAAATCTTCTAAGGATTAAAAACCAAACTATGGTACCTAAATGTAATTGTTAGAATTTAATGTAATGTTTATAGTGAGCACTCTTACAGATCATACTAGTCAATAATTACAAGATCTATAAGATAAATTTTACAGATCAAGTTAGAGGTATCTGAAAAGGATTCACAGTCTAGACAATACATGGTGATTTTTTAGGGATTAACTCTGGAAGTATTATTTTGGCTTGATGAACACTATCATGTTGTAAATGTCAACAACCATCATAGTCCACCTAAAGATATGTTTTTATTGAACTCAAACATACTGTTTTAATGTTAATGGCAGAGGCCACAAGCCACTTCCTCAACACTGAAATGAAGTTTTCCATGGGACATCCCTGGAAGTCCAATGATTAAGACTCAGCTCCCATGGACAGAGGAGCCTGGTGGGCTACAGTTCATAGAGTGGTGAAGAGTCAGACATGTCTGAGCGACTGAGCACGCACATACTACACCTTCAGGGGACACAAGTTCAATCCCTGATTGGGAAACTAAGAACCTGCATGCCACACAGCACCAAAAACAAACAAACAAAATACTCCTTTGGAATTCTTCTTTGGCTCCTTGAGCTTCATTATTACACTGAACTCCAGAGAGAAGGCAAAGAGGAAATGAAATGGCCCGTGTCTCTTACACATGCTGCAGTCCTCTGGAACTTCAGCGTACGTAGTCAGTTCCCAGCACCTCCATCTGAGGCTTGAATGGGGCCAACCTTGGATGAGTGTAATAGTCGAAACTTGACCCTGTTTTAATGTGACCTTCCACTCCTACTTGCCATTCTCCAAACAACACCACTCCAGCCATGCCAAACAATTTTCAAACAGTTTACTAGGCATAGATTCCAGGAAATAGGGGATGAGTATAAGCAGAGACATTACTTTGCCAACAAAGGTCCGTCTAGTCAAGGCTATGGTTTTTCCAGTGGTCATGTATGGATGTGAGAGTTGGTCTGTGAAGAAAGCTGAGCACCAAAGAATTGATGCTTTTGAACTGTGGTGTTGGAGAAGACTCTTGAGAGTCCCTTGGACTGCAAGGAGATCCAACCAGTCCATTCTGAAGGAGATCAACCCTGGGATTTCTTTGGAGGGAATAATGCTAAAGCTGAAACTCCAGTACTTTGGCCACCTCATGCGAAGAGTTGACTCATTGGAAAAGACTCTGATGCTGGGAGGGATTGGGGGCAGGGGGAGAAGGGGACGACAGAGGATGAGATGGCTGGATGGCATCACAGACTCGATGGACATGAGCCTGAGTGAACTCTGGGAGTTGGTGGACAGGGAGGCCTGGCGTGCTGTGATTCATGGGGTCGCAAAGAGTCGGACATGACTGAGTGACTGAACTGAACTGAGCTGAACTGAATTGTGTTTAATTTTAAAAGACAAATTAATTCATAGACAGCAAAGGAAAACTCTCAAAGTAAAGACAGTGGTATACATTAGAACTGACAGCTGCTGAGTCCTGGGTGATCAGTAGATGTATTTCTAGAGGTGCACATGAGGAATGGGAGAAATAGGGCCTCAGTGGAAACGTGGGCAGGCGAGATTCATAAAAGGGAAGCCCAAGAATATGCCTTAGATGGAGGCTGAGTACACATATGATGTTGCCTAAATGAAACAAATAGAAGGTAATAGTCTCACAGAGCAGAGGTTACACACACACACAGGAGAGATGAAAAATATCTTAACACATGAACTCTAGAAATGTTTAATAATTATTCTAAGATTTACCTATAATTGCTCAAATCATAGTTTCAAGATGTATAAATTCTTATTCAAGATGTATAAATTCTTATTTCAGGAAAATGTATTCTTCCCAGTCCTTTCTTGAGAACATTTTGTACCTTAAAAAACAACAACAAAACCCTCAACTAAACCTGAGGATTCTGAGAAATGATCATCACTAATGACCTTTATAGGAGAGGCACCAAAAAGCACAGCTTGCTTTTGATTGTTCACCATGCCCCTAAGTCCTTCTGTAAGTGACTTTCTATGCTCCTTTTCTTTGTAAGCATTATTTTTCAAACATTAACATGTTCAGCACTGACTGCTAAATTGGTTAAATCCACATGACAAGAAGGTCAGCCAACAATCTGGAGTGTGTTAAAAATGGTAATACTTTAAAAACAATGTCTTGCAACAGAGTAGAAATTTATAAAAAATAATATTGACATTCTAACTGTGATCTAGTAAATTCATCAGGATCATATATATACATATATATACACACATACACACACATATATATGTATATGAGAGAGCTATAATCTTTCAAGCAAACACATTATTTTGCCTAAATATCTCTAACACTAGGTATCATAATTCTTTGTGATATCACAAAAGAATCCTTTGAATGAATATTTCAGTTTAAGAAAAAATGATTCAATCTAAGTATAACCTTAAAGAATTTGAAGAGTTCTCTTATTATAAATACTGAGAAGCATATAAATTACTCCTTGGTGAATGAGCCAATTTGAAATTCTAACTATTTTCAAGATAAATAATATCCATTCACATACCCATATTGTAGGCATAGGCATGAAGGTCGTAAAAACACTTTCCCCAGAATTATTTTAACAAAATGATTTCCCTGCTTCCCCAGTGGCTCAGCAGTAAAGAATCTACCTGCAATGTAGGAGACACAGTTTTGATCCCTGGGTCAGAAAGATCTCCTGGAGAAGGAAATGGCAACCCACTCCAGTTTTCTTGCCTGGAAAATTCCATTGACAGAGGAACCTGGTGGGAGATAGTCCGTGGGGGTCACAAAAGAGTCAGACACAACTTAGCGACTAAACAACAACAAATTTAAATAAGACTTCCTTCCACTTAGATACTATAGAAGAACCTTCAGAGTTAGAAATCACACATCCTTTTACCAATAAATGCCAAAAGAATCAGTTAAAAAAAAAAAAAAGAGGCTTGAGAAAGAGTATCGGGAGCCACGTTAGGCATTACTGACAAAGTGGAGGCACGGCCCCAACCCCCTCTCCTCATCTCGCAGGCATGGCCCTGGGATGAAGGAGTTAGGCCTTGTGATTCTGACTTGTTCTTTCCTTTCTTCAGTTGAGTTGGCTGGAAAGAATGTTAAGGTGCTTGAGAGAAGCATGAGAAAGCACAAAGCCTTCTGCAGTTTTGCCCAGAAAATAATCTATAAAATAACCATTGACATTTGTTCAAGGATCTTTACAAAGAATGCTCCAGGATGAGCATGTAGGCTGCAGCTTGAGACCATGGGAAGGATTATTATCTGAGACCTGTTTGTGAGGGGAATGTTTATGGCAAAAGAAGTTTGCTGAGTTTAGGGTTTAGGAATAATTAAGAACAGCTAGAAGCCGTTTTAGGAGACAGTGATCTTAAGATACTAGGGGCAAACAGGATTTAGAAAGATAAGAAATAAACTGAGGAATGTGGCATGAGTTACAATGTAATCACAAGTTAAGAATAGGACACACAAGAGAAAGTAGATAATAGATAGTAAAGCTGATTCTGAGAGAATTTTTGCTGAAGCAGGAACTCTGTTTGTAGGACAACAATGATTTCTGGAGACAATAAATCTGGGTGGGGAAAACTAAGAATGTCAAATCTCTGACCTAATGCTTTCATCAAAGTTGAAAGAAAACCTGAAGCTTGAAATAAACATGTAGTTCCATACTATGGTCAGAGGCTACCTCATCATCCACCGACACTGCTCACCCCTTCAGGCTGATTCCCTGGCTGCTGGAGCTGGACTCCGGCAAAAGAGACACACACTGAGGCTAGATATTAGATGAAATGCTATGAACTTGATTCTAGCTCTGTTTAGGCCTCTTCTCTGAATAAGAAAAAATGAGGTGTCAATACATACCCCCCTCCAAAAACACACACATACAGATATCATGCTGAGGAGACAGTCATTTGTGATAACAGCTCAGTGATAACTGATGTAGACCAGAAATGTTCCTTCATTCTCCAAGCAAGAAGTTTGGATGATCTCCAGGTTGAGAATACAAGGGAGGTGTCAGGCTGCTCACCACACCAGCTGGCTGTTTGCCAAGCTTGTCACCCAGATACCTGTGTGTCTGGAGAAGTCATTAACAGCCATATGGCATTTACCTCGTGTATCCACAGGACAACATAACAGCAACACAAAAATATTTCCTACCGAAGCAGAACATGATTCAAAGCATATTCGAATGAAGAATATTATCAGGCAGAACTATTCTGCTTTTAAAGATTTATCTGCATTAAGTCAACCAGTCCATCAATGCGGTGAGTACTCATAGCTGATACATGATGGAGGTCACAGTAGCTGAGGACACCTGCATTGATGGATTGAACCGATCAATAACATCAAAAGATTTGATCAGGAGTCAAGTCAAGAACACAGATTACTGTGGCCTCCTTTCCCTGGCCTCCTCTAGCCATTATCACTCCATGTCTGGCTGATGTGAGAACAAAACCTAGAATATTTTATATAGACCAGTGAGGCTCAAAGTTTCTCCCCTGGTTCCCACAGTAACGTTGCTTGTGAGAGCCCACTGAGGAGGACATTGACCAAACTGAATAAACTTCCACATCATTCCCAGCTCCAGTATAACACTGCCCTTTTGAACCTGGTGTATGTTTTGTGCTTCTGTTTGAGATATTTGATTAAAGAGCTTCTCGGGAAAAGTGGGGACTAATAGGGCTTCCCTGGTGGCTCAGTGGTAAAGAATCCAATGCAGCGTCGGATTGCAGGCAATCCTGCCAAAGCGGTAAATGTGGGTTCAATCCCTGGGCTGAGAAGACTCCTTGGAGGAGGAAATGGTAACCCACTTCAGTATTCTTGCCTGGGAAATCCCATGGACAGAGGAGCCCAGGGGGGCTATGGTACCTGGGGTCACAAGAGTTGGACATGACTTAGTGACTAAAGAACAACAGGGAGAAGGGGGATGCATGTTTATGATAGGACATTTTAGATAGCTTTTAGAAACAGTAAAATAATATAGAGAAGGAAAATACATTACGGAGCTTTTAACGAAATGACTGATTCCAGGGGGAAAAAAGCATTGACTACGGAAATAAAACATCTGTGCTCGACTCCGGATCGCCTTTCATCACCTGCCTATGTTATGCTTCTTGTCAGAATTACTGAACAAAGAAGGCAAAACTCTCACTTTCTCCACGCCTTTGGCTCTGATGTTCTGGGATGCAGTTTCACTTCTGCCAAGGAGACGTCTCGTCCTGAGAGTTGGAGAATGTGAGGAAGCCGGTGGCAGTGTGAGGGGCAGACGGGCTCCTGCACACGTGGGTGTCAGCAGCCACTCGACTCCCAGTTCCTCCCTGGACGGGGGCATAGGGAGGCTTTGGCAGCAGCGTGGTTATGGCAGCAGCAGCTCCTGACCTCTGGAGCTGTGGTGGTGGAAAAGCCTGATGCCAAAGGCACCAGGTGGGTGCCTGACTTTCATGCCTGCAGCCTGTTCAAGATTTTCTAAGCACTGATCTTTGTGTCAAATCCATTTTGCCTAAGGTACCCAGAGTTGTTTTCTGTTTCTTGCACTGAACTCTAACAATAAAATGCCATTATGTGGGAAAAAATAATGTATATTCTGTAAGCATGTTTAATGACTTAGAAATTCTCTTTACAGAGTGTAAGGTTGATACAAATGCCTCTTTTTGTCCTGTATTATTTTTCTCTTATGCCAAACACGTATCTAAGCATTGTTTCAGATTCTCCAAAAATCTCTCTCTCATTCTCTCTACCCCCATTCTCACTCCATTACCCTCCATTTGCCCAAGACTTTTCTAATTTTCAAAAGCTTCCTGCCTTCTTGCCCTCCCCTGATGTTTTTCTTCCTTGTCCTCCCTTCAGTCTTTATCAGACCTCCTTATTCCTCTAATACCTAAAGGTCCTCTTGGAATGTCAGTCTTCTCTCCTCTTCTCTATCAATCAAGATAATTCAGCTGTCCCAGCTCCCAGCCGCAAGCTAAGCAAGCAAATTCTGTCTCAAGAATCAGCAAAACAAAAGAATATCTTTACAATTCTGGCGGGGGTTTTGGCGTTTTGCTTTTTATTTTGTTTTTAGCATGAGCCTGACAATCTACTCTTTGCCTTGAAGAGCTATCCAAATTTTTCTAAGTGCAATTCTCTTCCTAGCTAGAGTTCTGTTGCAAAAATAACAACAGAAAAAAAACATAAACAAATTCTTCTTTTTCAGTTCAGTTCAGTTCAGTTGCTCAGTCGTGTCCGACTCTTTGCGACCCCATGAATCGCAGCACGCCAGGCCTCCCTGTCCATCACCATCTCCCGGACTTCACTCAGACTCGCGTCCATCGAGTCAGTGATGCCATCCAGCCATCTCATCCTGGGTCGTCCCCTTCTCCCCCTGCCCCCAATCCCTCCCAGCATCAGAGTCTTTTCCAATGAGTCAACTCGTCGCATGAGGTGGCCAAAGTACTGGAGTTTCAGCTTCAGCATCATTCCTTCCAAAGAAATCCCAGGGCTGATCTCCTTCAGAATGGACTGGTTGGATCTCCATGCAGTCCAGGGGACTCTCAAGAGTCTTCTCCAACACCACAGTTCAAAAGCATCAATTCTTCGGTGCTCAGCCTTCTTCACAGCCCAACTCTCTCATCCATATATGACTACTGGAAAAACCACATCCTTGACTAGATGGACCTTAGTCAGCAAAGCAATGTCTCTGCTTTTGAATATACTATCTAGGTTGCTCATAACTTTTCTTGCAAGGAGTAAGTGTCTTTTAATTTCATGGCTGCAGTCACCATCTGCAGTGATTTTGGAGCCCCAAAAAATAAAGTCTGACACTGTTTCCACTGTTTCCCCATCTATTTCCCATGAAGTGATGGGACCAGATGCCATGATCTTCGTTTTCTGAATGTTGAGCTTTAAGCCAACTCTTTCACTCTCCTCTTTTACTTTCATCAAGAGGCTTTTTATTTCCTCTTCACTTTCTGCCATAAGGGTGGTGTCATCTGCATATCTGAGGTGATTGATATTTCTCCCGGCAATCTTGATTCCAGCTTGTGTTTCTTCCAGTCCAGCGTTTCTCATGATGTACTCTGCATAGAAGTTAAATAAGCAGGGTGACAATATACAGCCTTGACGTACTCCTTTTCCTATTTGGAACCAGTCTGTTGTTCCATGTCCAGTTCTAACTGTTGCTTCCTGACCTGCATACAGATTTCTCAAGAGGCAGGTTAGGTGGTCTGGTATTCCCAACTCTGTCAGAATTTTCCACAGTTTATTGTGATCCACACAATCAAAGGCTTTGGCATAGTCAATAAAGCAGAAATAGATGTTCTTCTGGAACTCTCCTGCTTTTTCCATGATCCAGCAGATGTTGGCAATTTGATCTCTGGTTCCTCTGCCTTTTCTAAAACCAACTTGAACATCAGGGAGTTCATGGTTCATGTATTGCTGAAGCCTGGCTTGGAGAATTTGAGCATTACTTTACTAGCATGTGAGAGGAGTGCAATTGTGCAGTAGTTTGAGCATTGTTTGGCATTGCCTTTCTTTGGGATTGGAATGAAAACTGACCTTTTCCAGTCCTGTGGCCACTGCTGAGTTTTCCAAATTTGCTGGCATATTGAGTGCAGCACTTTCCCAGCATCATCTTTCAGGATTTGAAATAGCTCAACTGGAATTCCATCACCTCCAATAGCTTTGTTCGTAGCAATGCTTTCTAAGGCCCACTTGACTTCACATTCCAAGATGTCTGGTTTTAGATTAGTGATCACACCATCATGAGTATCCGGGTCATGAAGATTCTTTTTGTACAGTTCTTCTGTGTATTCTTGCCACCTCTTCTTAATATCTTCTGCTTCTGTTAGATCCATACCATTTCTGTCCTTTATTGAGCCCATCTTTGCGTGAAATGTTCCCTTGGTATCTCTAATTTTCTTGAAGAGATCTCTAGTCTTTCCCAGTCTGTTGTTTTCCTCTATTTCTTTGCATTGATCACTGAAGAAGGCTTTCTTATCTCTTCTTGCTATTCTTTGGAACTCTGCATTCAGATGCTTATATCTTTCCTTTTCTCCTTGGCTTTTTGCTTCTCTTTATTAGAGTATAAATGACTAGCTGATTATCCAAATGTATTCTTTTCTTTCATAGTACAGAGTTGTGGATGGGAAGCAGTGCCCAGGTAGCGGTGACATTTCTAGGTCCTCTTTTGTTTAGGTCAGCATCATGACAAGTTTTGGCCAAGAGGATGCAAGATGAGCAATCTTTGGGCTAAGGTGGCTATGTATCCCGTGGGCCTTCTCCATAATCTTGTCTCCTTCTGAAGTGACCTGTAAGGCCATGGGGTGAGGATAGGGGCATTCAGATTGAAGGTGACAGTATCCCTGAATGACTGTGTGGAACAGAGTCCTCACCATCCACTGGACAGTGACATAAGCAAGCAATACTCTTTTACTGTTTTAAGACACAAGGATTTGGGAGTTTATTTGCTAAAGCCAGTGGCCTCACCATAACTGTTTCAAGCACAGCTTTTAACTTCAGTATCAAATTAACATAAGTATGTGCTGCTAGACTTGAATAGATTGGCCACCTGAACACTAATAAAAATGATATTGCTAAAAAGCTGGGGAGAAAGACTACAGAATATGTGGATGTGCTGAGGAAGATACCATTCCTCATCAAAACACACTTGAGTTCTTAATAAATGAAAATTTAAATATTTACTTTATACTAGTAGATGCCTCAATTTTTAAAATCTAATGTGTTATGTGAATCTACAATAAAGCAAATGATTGTGAAATTCTTGCTTCTTAGAGCACCAAACAGTATCTTCTGAATTAGAACATCATTTGGGAAATATTGAGCTTTTAGCGTCTATGCAACACCTGGGTTGGTCCTGTTTCATCAATGATTTGAATACAAATATGGAGGATAAGGCGTTTCCCTGGTGACTCAGATGGTAAAGAATCTGTCTGCAACGTGGGAGACCCAGGTTCAAGTCCTGGGTCAGGAAGATCCCCTGGAGAAGGGATTTGCAACCCATTCCAGTATTCTTGCCTGGAGAACCCCATGGACAGAGGAGCCTGGTGGGCTACAGCCTATGGGGTCACAAAGAGTCAGACATGAGTGAGCAACTAACACACACATATACGCATAGAGAAAAAGTTTCTTAAATTTACAGGTAATACGAAGTTATATATACGAATCAGAAAATGTACTAAAGGACTTGAGTCATGTTTTCCAAAGATTTTAAAAGCTATCATGGTAGACAACTTAATTAATATTCTGATCTAAGCTTTGGTTCTGATACTCAGTAGCATGTGTATGAACAAGAAAGCAACTTATATGGGGAAAAAATGTACAGGTGTTAGTTCTCTAAGATTTTAATGTTTGAGGCAGCTGCTGACATGAACGCAGTATTAGGCTATATTAATAAATGTGCACTCTCCAATTCATGGGCTGTTAGTCTCAATTCTCCCCAACTATATCTGGATCATTTGGTTTGGTTCAGAGGGACAGATTTTAGTGGAATGCTGAAAAATTAGAATCTGTGATCAAGAGAAGAATTAAGAGTGCAAGGGACATAGGGGTTATAATATATTTAATAGATTGGCTTAGAGATTTATCTTGCCTAGGGAGAAATTTTTATGACAAAACAAAACAAAAGGTATAAAATGCTTGAATTTATGTGTGTTTTTAAAAAAATTACTTATCTGACCAAAAAACCCCAAAGAGTTTGGAAAACAAACAAGATATGCTTTATGGAAATAAATAAAAGCCCTTGATTTTGCCCCCCCCCCTTTTTTTTTTGCTCCAGATATGTTAGGGAAATTGAATACAGAGAAAATCTGTGTCCGGTATCTTATTTGAAATCCTTGGGTGTATCAGGGCATGAAGATACCCCACTGTACTGGCCATATGCTTCAGAGGGTGGAGGAGATTCTTAGGAATATTCAGGAGCAAAGTTATATGGGAATGTCTCAACACAAAAGCTTCCCACATCAGAGAATGGTATAGAAGAATAGCCAAATATTTTGTGTCCCAAGAATAACACAGATCTTAAGAGGGAGGAAAGGAAAGAGAGAGAGGGAAGGAGAGAGAGAAAGAGAGAGAGTTAATGAATCTATAAAGGGCTTTAGGATCAGGACAATGGATATTGCAGCAGAAAATGATATTGGGTCATACTGTTCTCATCAGGCAGCAAAATATCAGGAGATGCCATAATGAAGCTTGCCACTGAGGGTCAGATAACTGTGTGCATGGTCAGGTCAGAGGATAAATGAGACACAGGTCTCCACGGCCCCCGGCTTATGTTCCAGAATGTGATAAAAGTCCTCTAGGACATAAGTACTGCATAGAGTGGAGGGAAAAAGGGTGGAGAATGACTAGGAACTGATTGAGTTCAAACTAAAATACAGTTTATATTGAACTGACAAGGATCAGTGAAAGTGGCGCTAGAGGTAAAGAACCCACCTGCCAGTGCAGGAGATATAAGAGCCTCAGGTTCAGTCCCTGGGTTGAGAAGATTCTGTGCAGAAGGAAGTGCCAAGCCACTCCAGTACACTTGCCTGGAGAATCCCATGGGCAGAGGAGCCTGTTGGGGTATAGTCCATGGGGTCACAAAGAGTCGGACACAAATGAGGCGACTTGGCATGAGAAGGAGCATGTTTGCTGCCATGAGGCAGAAGAGAGGTTCCAAACCAATAAGCATAAGAAAATAACATTACATGTTCACATCTCTAAATTTCGTGACCAGTAGAATTTAGATCCTCCAACTGAAGGCAAGGAGAACACTGCCCTCTACTTTCAACTGGTCTCTTGTACTTACATCCAGTGAGCATGCATGTGTATGTTAGTCGTTCAGTCATGTCCGATTATGCAACCCCATGGACTACAGCCTGCCAGGGTCCTCTGTCCATGGAATTTTCCAGGCAAGAATCCTGGAGTGGGCAATCATTCCCTTCTCCAGGGGATCTTCCTACCCAGGGATCGAACCCAGATCTCCCGCATTGCAAGTGGACTCTAACTTCTGAGCCAGCAGGAAAGCCTTTTAAATGGTCCATTGTACTTATATCCATCAAGTAGCCAAGAAGGGAATTCTGGACAATCCTGGGATCAAAGCACATCCAGTTGGATAGGATGGAATAAAAACTGTCCAGGACTATTTAATCAATTCAGGATCAGAAAAGACATTGTATGATGACATCACATTTTGTCCTGAATGTCTTGGGCAGAAATGGAAGTGGAGATCCTAAAAAGTGAAAATCCAACCCCCCAAAAGAGATTTGCCTTTTATTTCTTGAGCCTAGCCTATTTCATTTCCAAATAGTGGGGTCAAGTTTGTGTGACTCAACGATAACTTCTCATGGAGACTGGATAGGGTGGCCCTGAGCAAACTTCTCATGGCAGGAGCCTCACATGTGTGCAGACTCTGAACCTGAGTTGAAAAACCCAGCAATCGCGCTACTAGATTTTCTAACTTCCAAGCTTGAGCTCCCACTCCTTTGTCTGCTTTCTGCAACTATTGTAGGGTTCAACTGCAGTCTGGGCATAGACATACTCCTGTCATCTAGGTGAAGTCTGAGGCAATCTGTGTCTACAGGAAGTTTTCCTTGATTAAAAAAAAAAAAGTAACAGATAATGCGTTGAATATCTTTGTATGCTAGAGGTGATATTTAGTGCTTTATATGCATCATTCTATTTAATGTACCATAAGATATGTGTTAACAACTCAAATATGCAGATGATACCACCCTAATGGCAGAAAGTGAATAGGAAATAAGACTTTTGATGAAGGTGAAAGAGGAGAGTGAAAGGCTAGCTTATAATTCAACATTCAAAAAACTTCAGATCATTGCACTTCATGGCAAATAGATGGGGAAATAGTGACAGACTTTATTTTGGGGGGCTCCAAAATCACTGCAGATGGTGAATGCAGTCATGAAATTAAAAGCCACTTGCTCCTTGGAAGAAAAGCTATGACCAACTTAGACAGCTATTAAAAAGCAGAGACATCACTTTGCTTACAAAGGTCCATATAGTCAAAGCTATGGTTTTTCCAGTAGTCATGTATGGATGTGAGAGTTGGTCCATAAAGAAGGCTGAGTGCCAAAGAGTTGATGCTTTTGAACTGTGATGTTGGAAAAGACTTGAGAGTCCCTTGGGCAGCAAGGAGATCAAACCAGGTAATCCTAAAGAAAATATTCACTGGAAGGACTGATGCTGAAGCTCCAATACTTCGGCTACTTGATATGGAGAGTCAACTCATTGGAAAAGACCCTGATGCTGGGAAAGATTGAAGGCAGGAGGAGAAGCAGACGACACAGGATGAGATGGTTGGATGGCATCACCGACTCAACGGACCTGTTTGAGCAAACTCCAGGAGACGGTAAAGAACAGAGAAGCTTAGCATGCTGCAGGCCATAGGGTTGCAAAGAGTCAGACACGACTCAGCAGCTGAACAACAAGGTATGTGTATGTCCTTGTGTACAAATGTGGATATAAGAGTGTATGTTTATTTTTTACCCACATGTGTGTATTATATATCTGTGTATGTGTGTGTAAAGAAGGGACACACACTGTCATATATATTGGCTTTGTGGCCAGAACACTTCAATTTTCTCTCCTTAGAAAATATATATGTATATATTTATAAACACGTATAAAGTCACAGGTAAAGAATCTGCCTGCAATGCGGAAGACACAGCAAATGTGGGTTCTATCCTTAGGTGAGGAATATCCCCTAGAGAAGGAAATGGCAATCCACTCTAGTAGTCTTGCTTGAGAAATCCCATGAACAGAGGAATTTTGCAGGCTATAGCCCAGTGGTTCCCACAGAGCTGGACACGACAGAGTGACTGCGCATATATATATATATACATAAAGTATATAAATTTATGTAAGGTGCATATATATATATAAAAATTCATTAAGATAAATACATATATACATACAAATTTACTTTAGGAGGAGAAAATTGAGTTTAAATAATTTGACAAGATCACTATGTGGAGTACTTTGCTTACTTCAGTGGGTCAGATTTTAGAGGAATGCTGAAAAACTAGAATTTTTCGTTAAGGAGAAGAATTAAGAATGAGATGGATATCGGGATTATAATATATTTAATAGGCTGGCTTAGAGACATCTCTTGTCTGGTGAGGTGTTGCCATGACAACTGCATCCAGCTCCTGAAGATCAAGATGGCCAGCACTACTCACCCCAGCAGCTTAACCTGGCAGAACTCTCAGGCTGTTCTGTAGCAGAGTGCCTCTGGGGATCCACCTTCCGATAGGGAAAGTAGATTTCCCACAAGTTCCAGAGGGCACATGTCTGGGCAGTTCTGCCAGCAAGGAACCTCATCAATTTCTCTACTGTCCTATAAAGATCTGGTTTTGCCCTCTCCATGGAGGTCTGAATCTCAGGTTTGAAGGCAGGAGGGAGGAAACTCTTGCTGAGGGCTCTGTCTCAGCCCTGGAAAAAGTGACTATTCCTTCTGTCCATTATTCTTTTTTAAAAAACATTTTTTTATTCATTTTGGCTGCACAGGATTTTAGTTGCAGCCTGCAGGATGTTCATTTGTTGCAGCATGTGAAATGTTAGTTGCTGGCATACAGGACCTCGTTCCCTGACTAGGGATCGATCCCAGGTCCCCGTGTTTGGATCTAGAGTCTTAGCCATTGTCTCATCAGGGAAGTCCGCACTATTCTCATATTATTAGTTATTCCAATTCTCCCTTACAATTGATCATTCCTTACACTAAACTTTCTCTGTTCAAATTAATGTGTGGTTTCCATCTCCTGATTAGATCTTGACTGAAAGAATAATGAAAACCTTCCTTCTCCGTGAGACAATACACAGTCCTATTTATCAAAATGAATAAATCATCTCATTTTCATATTTGAAAACTATAAGAAAAATGAGCAGATTATTTGAACCTCATCTCTGATATAAAATTTAAATGTCTGCCCATCTTTAATCTTCCTTGCTCTCAATTAATACACTGAAGCATTTTTTAGGATGGGATCTGAAACACAAATCAGGACTATGGAGTCAAATATTAAAGAGTTAATTTTATGAAATACTGTTCTCTTCTTAGGATTCTTGACTTCCAGATCCACAGCTCTTGGATACTTTTTTTAAATAACAAATTGCATATGAAGCTTATTTCCTTCTTGAGTTGGGGATATTGTAAACCAATGAAGTCATTTTGCCAGATCAATAATAACTAGATTGTATTCTTGTAACACGCATAACTCAGTAAGACAAAATAAGATGCTGTGTATCCCAATGAAAACTCACGGCATGAATAAGTCTTTTACACCGTATAAACACTGTAAATTTTCCTTGTTCAAAATGAGCATCAATTGGTTTGATTGTATAATAAAATAAAGGTAGCAGATGTTCAGAGAGAGGAAAGAAACGCATATTTACATGCTCAAAAACAGTATCTTTCTAACAATCGAGAGTAAAAAAATCCCTCTGGAAATATCATAGTTCTTGGGCCTAAAAAATTATATTCATTGGAACTGGACGCCCATAAGCTTAGTGGTGCACTTTGTTCTATGGTTTAACTCTGCTGGTACCATACCACTTCTTTAGCGAACTGCAAATCTGGTAAATATGAGTAATTTTCAAGTAAATGAATTTTATGCAAACTATTTCCACTGTCACATG
Organism: Budorcas taxicolor; assembly: GCF_023091745.1. Taxonomy (NCBI): domain Eukaryota; kingdom Metazoa; phylum Chordata; class Mammalia; order Artiodactyla; family Bovidae; genus Budorcas; species Budorcas taxicolor. The sequence continues at coordinate 15,763,482 of NC_068926.1, read as the reverse complement.
ATCAATTCCCCTTTAGCATTATAATCTATTACATTTGTGGATGATAAGCAGAAAATAAAATGGAACCTTTCTTTCTGATGGAGCTAAATCCATTAGTGAAACTTCAAGCTGTGTAGCTAAAAAGGTCACTTTACTTCATTGTAATGTGTTCTTTTTTCTTAATTTTAGAATTGAATTGTAGAGTCAGCATTAAAAGAATAATAATTAAAAAAAAGCTCCCAATGATGCTCAGGAATGTTTGCTGTTCATTGCTGAGCACTTTTTCCTCTTTAGATCTTCAAACATTACCCAAACTTTAAAATGCATAGGTTTTTCTGTGGCCTTAGCAAATGTTTCAATAATTTCATGTTGTATAAAATTACCAAAACATTTCTGAACTATTTTAAAACTACAGGAAAAAGTCTTATCTGTTCCAGAAAGAAACTCTCCTGCACTGAGACAACAGACGCTCAAGATAAAAGGCATCGATGTAAGTGCAGGTGTGTCCACCAGGGGGAATCTCAGAAAAGACCCCCAAGAGCCAGCCACAAGGCTATGCATGCCCCCATTCTACACAAAGGGCTAGTATGGGGAAGAAGAAGAAAAGTGAAGAAAAGTCTGCGTGGAAGTTTTCTTTGGAGAAAATTGCACCCTGTAACTGAAACCTAGGGAGAGGCTCTTCAAGGGGGTTCCTCAGAAAGTAACGTGTGCCTGTGTGTGTGTGCGTGCTGAGTCACCTCAGTTGTGTCTGACTCTTTGCCACCCTATGGACTTCAGTCTGCCAGGCTCCTCGGACACCTGAGAACCCTGCAAAGTGTGGCTGCTGCAGGTTATTTGTGCTGGGTGTTGGGGGAGCATGCTGGACCAGGGTCTGACTTCTTCCTGAAAATTCTAAGGAGAGAGAGATGGAATGAATAACTGCTCTGGCAGCATAATCACGGGTGTTACTGATGGGTTGGAATCACCCTGGTTCTCTGAACAGAGAACTCATCAGAACAAATCTGTGGGTGTTTTTTGTGAATCAGATGTGGAAGAGCTGGCCAAGAAGGACTATTGCTTCAAGAACAAAAAGGCAGGGGAAAGAGAATAGAAAGAGGCCACGTAGCAGAGTTACCACAGGCAGAGTGGTTTCACCAGCTGGATGGATGGAACCCTTTCTCCAAGTCAGTGACATTGCTATCAGAGGGAACCTTCTAAAGAATCTACAGAAGTGTCCATGGAAGAAAAAATTTCGTAACCCCTCCTGTGAAGACAAAAAATAACAAAGTAAGCTGTGATGCTGTCACTCAAAAAAGAATGGTCTCCATGGGAAGATGGGGAGAAAAGGGAACCCTCTTGCATTGCTGATGGGAAAAAAAAAATTGATACAGCCACTATGGAGAAGAGCCTGGAGATTCTTTAAAAAACTAACAATACAACTATCATATGACTCAGCAGCCCCACTACTAGGCATGTTCCTTCAGAAAAGCATAATTCAAAAAGACACGTGTACTCCAGGGTTCATCATTACAACTTACAGCAGCCAGGCTATGGAAGCGACCTAGATGTCCATGGACAGATGAATGGGTAAAGATATGGTACCTATATTATTAAGCCATCAAAGGGAACAAAATTGGGTCATCTGTAGTGATGCAGATGAACCTAAGGTCTGTCACACTGAGTGAAGAAAGTCGGAAAGAGAAAAACAAATATCATACATTAACATATATATACAAATTAGAAAGATGATTCTGATGAACCTACGTGCAGTACAGGAATAGAGATGCACACACAAATAGACATGCGGACACGACGGGGCAGGTGGGGGCGGGGCGCGAATTGAGAGAGTAGTGTTGACATATACATGCTACCACGTGTAACACTCACAGCTAGTGGGAAGCTGCTGTGTGACATAGGAAGCCCATCCCAGTGCTCTGTGATGAGTTAGAGGGGTGTGATGAGTCGGGGAATGGAAGGTCAAGAGGAAGGGGATATATACTTACAGTTGATGCATATTGTTGTACAGCAGAAACTAACACAACCTTATAAAGCAATCACCCTTCAGTTGAAAGTTTAATTAATTTTTAAAAAGAAAGAACGATCTCCATGCCCTGATGCTCCCTCCCCATCTCGTCCTGTTTTGACTCTGGTAGGGTTGGAAGCAACATCAGGGAGGGAAGGAGGGAAGAAGGGGCTGGCATGAAGATGGAAGGCACTGATCAATTCCTGCAGGTAGGTGACCCTCCAAAACTGTGCCTCAGCTGGAGGAGGGACCAAATAAAGATTGAGTATGGACTAATATATTAGACTAGACAACCTAGTTTCTGAATCGAGACTGTATTTTTTTGTATAAAGCGATCCTAGGACTTCTTATTATCCAAGAGTAATAAACTTGTTGAAAGTTTCATCCAGTAATGGAGGAAACACTTCTCCTACTGAATATATTTTACATGGACGGTGGAAAACAAAGTCCATTGGGTTTTATGGTTACATTCTGGCGGTTGTACTTTTTCAGTTACATATCCTATTTACGGAATTCTTTAATATGAATCTGAGAGCCCCTGAATATAGGTGTGTAGGAAAAAATGGTTTATATAAATGTATCTATGTTCATGCCCAAAGAGTTATGGGTTTTCACGATTAGAATGCAACACATTGGGGCCTCCCTGGTAATCCCGGGGTTAAGACTTCACATTCCAATGCAGGGGTGCCGCTTCAATCACTGGTCGAGGAACTAAGATCCCACATGCCTCATGGCCAAAAAACCTAGGCATAAAACAGAAGCAATGCTGCAACAAATTTAATAAAAACCTTTAAAAAAATAATGCAATATATCAAGGAGGCAGCACCTATAAGGTGAAGATTTGATGTATTTATAGCTCAACTTTTTACAACAATAATAATGGTAATAGCTAATAGCTGAGTACTTCTTTGGTGCCAAAGAAATGCCATGTCCTGAAGGCTTTACAGTGGGAATGTGCATAAATGCTCTCATCAGCCCTAGGGGGTAGGTAATATATTCTCCCCACTACTCTTCTCTAAAGAGAAAGCAACCAAGGCGCAAAGGAGGTGACGGAGTAACTCACTCAACGTCGCTGAGAGATGGATGTAGAGATGAAACGCTCAACTCATCTCAGTGACAGCCACAGAGCAACAGAGGCGAAGAAGATACGCATGTGAACTGCGGAACTCCAGCCCTGGCTGCCGGGGAAGCTCACAGGAAGCCTCCTTTACCTTCAGTTACATTCTCTGTCACATACTATCCAATCTTGCCCGTGAAAGCAACAATAGATGTTAGACCTAGTACGGGTGCAAAAATGGCTTGTAGTTTAAGCAATCGGGGCAGTAAACTTCAGAAGAAATGACTGAGATATTCATTTCTCAGTCAATTTGCTTCACTGAAACTAGAACTGTTTATTGGATAGAGTAAAATACAGCTGATAGCATTTGGCCAGAGTATATGTCCCGAAATGAGCAATCTAGGAGGCTGGAGGGGCACAGTGAAGGCTCTCCTTGCTAATAAGCCTCTTACCAGTTGGAGGGATTCTAACGTCATGTTGCCATAAAGATGTTAAAAGAGTCAACATGAAGAGTGAAAGTGGAAGTGCTTAAAAGGTGTTCAGGAATATATTTGCAATCTATTATTGTTAAGTCAAAATAGAATCCTCAATGTTTTGAAGTTTTAAAATGCTTTTTATTAATCCTAAAATAGAAAGTGGTCACATCACTCATCAGTGATGCAACTTGGACAAAATACACCCTTAAGGACATAGAAAAAACCTAAGGGAATGTTCTATTCCCCATACGTTCAATTTTCTAGTCTATAAAAATTATACATGCTTTTTGAATAATGTGAAAATAAAGAATATAGAAATCACCTATAATTTTACCAGTCCAATGCAGACATTATTAATATCTTATGCTCTTGTTCAAAATTAAAGATCATATGATATAATCTCATCTGGAGTATTTTGGAGTATGTTCTTTCAAATCATACTTTTGACTGTACATTTCCTATTGTAGAGCAATACATATGTTCTTTGTTCCCCTTTTCCTGATTCCATTGCTTTTTTTAAATACGTTTTGTACATTTTTACCAAGGCAAATAGGACAGCAAATAAGCCCTCAAAAAGCTGAACAGTTACTCCTTACAAAATCAAAGAGATAATTTACACTCAAATCAATAATATATATGCAAATATATTTCTGGAGTCTCAGAAGCCTTTGAGAATACTAGGCAGACCCTTTTTAAAATAAACCTTCTGACTAAATACTGCATATACTCCAACCGTCCCACTGAGCTCCTGAGGCTCTTTCAGATGGATTGAAGGACCTTTCAGCTTCTAGACCCTCAAGACCTTGCAGAATTGTCCAGGCAATAAACAGTAACTACCATAACTACCTAAGGGTACCTCCATCACTCTACACTGATTCCCTGCAATCCAATTAGCAACATTTGGCAAAAGAAGAGTGACCTTCATCTTGTGGCTGACTAGCGATTCAGAGAGTGAAAGAACCAAATGGTCCATCAGAGGTCACCAAGTTTATACCTTATTTTACATCTCAGGAAAATTAAGGACCATGAAGGTTAAGTGACTTGGCTGAAGTGACACAGTGCTGAGAGAGGGGCATATTCTGGCTGGCAGGAAAAGGCTGCTTCCACATTTCCTGGAAGGAAAATACCATCACCAATTATTTATACTAAAAGAATATCTTCTTGCTTCTATTGTATCATGTTTCCTTATCTGCAGAGAACAAATCTGGAGACCAATTTAGAATCTCATATATTTGGTCTCTTAAGACTAAAAATTTTGTTGTTGTAGTTTAGTAGCTAAGTCATGTCTGACTCTTTTTTGATCCTATGGACTGGGGTCTTACAGCCTCCTCTGTCCATAGCATTTCAGAGGCAAGAGTACTGGAATGGGTTGCCATTTCCTTCTCCAGGGGATCTTCCTGACCCAGGGATCAAACCTGCAACTTCTGTATCGGCAAGTGGATTCTTTACCACTGAACCACCAGGGGAGCCCTTAAATATTATGGGAGCCCATAGAAAAATCACTGGTTCTGTAATACTCAGGTAGCCACAACCCAAATTCATGCATCGATCACCACCATATTTTATTTGAGAGACTGCATTCTTAAAGATTGAGAAAAAAAGCTAAAATATCCTTCAGTGTTTTTTGCAAAGAGATTTAAAAGCTAAAGATTGTTATTAGCACAGGTCACAGTTGAAGAGGTAACAGCTTGTGACTCTGAGCAGGGGTAAGTTTGCAGAGAAGCCCAGAGGAACAACTTTGAAAGGTAAAAACTGTCTCAAATTCCTCTCTAGTTGAAGAAGGAACTCATAGGGCCTGGACTCCATCTTAGCCTGTTCATGGTGATCATGGTCAGCCACCTTTCCAATGGACTCTGAACTCTGTGTTTAGTGCCTATGAAAACAACAGAATGATAAGACCCCCTCCAGACAGGGGAACCTTGAAGATCATATCTAGGTTACTCATCGCCTAAGAGAAAACATACACTAATCACCCCTTCCTCCAGACAGGCCATAAATTTTTCTGTATCTATCAGAGTGTAACCTCGGGTTTATCGATTATTGGCTAACTGTTTGACTGTTTGAGAACATGAGCACATAGCGCGTGAATGATAGGGTTATTGGGATTGTATTTTCCTTGGTTTATGCAAGTCTCAAGGAATTTGGAGTGGTGGGTTCAGACACGTGCACATGAGGTATGAAAGATTTTCACAAATGCTGGTCGGGGTCCTTGGCTAAGAGGAGACTCTGCCTTGGGCCCGCCGGTGTAATAAACTGCACTCCGCTATCTGCATGGTCCTTCTGAGTGAGTCTGTTTCCCAGAATGCGTGGCTACAACATCGTGACTGCAGGGCTCTCTCCCTGAAATACTTAAAAACCTAAGAACCAAGTCATTCACACCAGTCACTCCAAAGCAATATTTCCAGCACGCACCACTGAGAGACTAATGACTTGATGGCAAATGAGTGAACAGCTGTGAAATAGCTGTGATCTGAGTATTCTAAGCTTTTCTGTCAATAATGCAACAACAGTCAAAACACTTCAAAGAATATCAACATCCAAACAGAACACTGCTCTGTTTAAAACAGAGAACCAACAAGGACCTGCTGTATAGCACAGGGAACTCTGCTCAAGATTCTGTAAGGACTTAAATGGGAGAAGAATGTGAAAAAGGATAGGGAAAAAACAGTTTAAGTCATCAAAGGAAAAATCTCCTTCCTGAAGTAAGTGATAAAATCAATATGTAAATTAGCCAGAGAAAAGGTCAACCCAGATGGGTCTATCTTGTAGAGGAAAGACAATATGACATGAAATTAATGTGTTGAAACTTACAATATGTGTTAATGGTAAAGCAAACCTGACTGCCTCCATGGCAATCCATCTAAATTGTTTGATCTGGAAAACTTTCCTGTTATTGGTAAACACTTTAGTATAAAGCAGTTATCTTGATCAAGTGCTCTATAGATATATTATGCTGCACTCTACAGAATCCTAAAAAGTGTCATCATTCTAGACTGCATATTTTCAGCATAACAGGGTGGGAGCAAATAGAATATACGCTTTTTCCATTTAACATGCTGACAGAAAATCATTCTAAAACGTATTAAACTTTATGAGGTCTTCCTTAAAAGTACATCGGGCATAATGTCATTTTCCTGATGACCCAGAGTTATTATGATGAATATTAATTATCACACTGGGCTGCAATAAAATCATGTCTGTGAGATCCTCAGAAACGTTTTCTTTCTATGGGTGCTAGAATGACTGAATGCCAGCATTAAAGAGGACTTGAGAGCTTGACTAGATTTTTCAGTCACAAATGAGGAGGCTAATGACGAGACAGGAAGAATATAATGTAATGTGTAACAGTGACCTACCTCAGGTCTCCCAATTTCTTCAGGGTCCTTTCTGTGGTAGGGAAGAACCTTTGTCTTCCACTACAAGTAAATCACTAAAGGGATGTTGCCTGTAAGCTTAACTTCTATTGTATGTAAGGGCCCATCTCTGAATCCTGCCTCTCAGGTAATGAGCACTACAATACTTTTGTTTAGCTTTGACCAGGCCCACCTGTTAATGACCTTAACACATCGCCTTTGGAGGCAGACGGAAACCAGGAAATGTTTGACTTTATTCTCTCCCCTTTTAGTATAAAAGGAGCCTGAATTCTAACTCACACAAGATGTTTCTTTGGGACGCGAGTTCACCATGTTTGTGGTTTGCTCACTTTTTCAATAACATCACTGTTCCTCGTCCCAACAGCTTGTCTCTCGATTACTGGCCTGTCACATGCAAACAGTGTGAGCTTAGAATCAGTAGCATTTCAAACACCCCACACTGTACACCACAACCTGGGCTTTTCGTTATTCCTCTTTTTGTTAATAGTTTTTCTCTATCCTTCTTGTTAGGTTCTATGCTCACCCTCCTCACTGTGGCTGGTTATTCGATCTCCTCCAGCCCATGACAGTGCCCTGTGGTGATGACCAGTGCCGTTCTGTCATAGAGGGAGGGCATAGGAAGCCCATGGTCATCAGAGGGTGAGGGCTGGAAGTCAGGATCTGGGGAACACTCAGGGAAAACAGCAGAGTGACTGAAAATGCAGAGGGTAAACTAACTGAACCTCACTCAGGGGGGTCTAACCAAATGTTGGAGCCTAAGGTGCAGAGCCAAAGTGCGGAGGGGAAGCAAGAACCAAAAAGATGCCAAGGAGGAGGATGGTCCAGGAAGCCAAGAGCCATGGGAGGCAGACAAGGGGAATGTGAATGGCAGGGGTACTGCGCTGTCTGTTATCTCCTGTCCAGCATGACTATACAGTAAGTTCCCTACATGCGAACCTTGAAGTTGTCAGCTTTCAAAGATGCTAATATGTGTTTCATAAATGTCTGGTGTGAGTGAAACTGCAGCTTGCCCTCAACTCCCCTTGCAGGCAGTCTTTCAGCTCTTCTCTCTTTGCTCCAGTAAGTAACTCTTCTTGCCTGCTCACTTGATACCAGCCCCTGTATGCCAACTGCTATACTGTACTTTTCAAGGTTCTGTACAAGATTAAAAATGTTTTCTTTTTCTGTTTGTTTTTTATGTATTATTTATGTGAAAAAGTATTATAAACCCAGCACAGCACAGTACTATATAGCCGATTGTGTTAGTTAGGTACCCAGACTAACTTTGTTGGATTTACGGACAAACTGGACTTACACATGTGCTCTCAGAATGGAATTCATTCCTATGTAAGGGACTTACTGTACTTTGAAAGTAAATAGAGTTGCAGGGACGGAGGATGCCTGCTTCCTTTTATAGTGCCTCAATCAATTCAAGTTTGAACCTGACTTAGAGAACTCATGCTTTAGATAGTGAGACATGGATGTCACAGAGCTCTGGGTGAGTAAACTGTTGGTCTGTCTTAACTGAGGAGAACAGGTTTTGGGTATAAGGTCTGGGGCTGTGACAGTTCTTGAGTCTTACTTGTTCACTTCCTGAGAATAGCTTTTCCTGGCTTTGTCCCTGAGCCTCTGAGGGATCTACTAAATTCCAGGTGGGTGAAGTGTTCCCTTCTGCTTTGGTTCCCATGTCAATAAACAGATAAGGCAACAGCCCAATGTAGTAAGTAGTGGGGTGAATGGCATTCCCGCACAAAGAAGCCAGCTGCGCTGGAGCCTGTTCTAAAGGAACAGTGAATTCCCACTTTAAAAAAACAAAAAACAAAAAACACCCTTTTGTCTAAAATGAGATGCCTGGGGGCCTTGGCGGGGCGAATGACTTGTCCAGGTTTATACAACGGCAAGGCCATTGACTACGATTAAAACCATCAAGTGTTAGGGGCTTCCCTGATAGTCCTGCGGTTGGGACCCCGTGCTTCCAATGCAGGGGCCATAGGTTCGATCCCTGATCAAGGAACTAAGATCCCACATGCCACGCAGGGCATAAAAAAAAAAAAAAAAAAATTAAGAAAAACAAAACAAAACCCATCAAGTGTCAGAGCTCTGCACTCCCAGTGGTGGTCACAGGACAGGTTATTATCACCTCAGAGAGGAAACGCGCCCTGCCTCGTGGGCAGGGGAGGGTCCATGGTACTTTCTCCCACATGTTTTCTTGTGGTGGCTTTGCTGCACTGTCCGCAAGACAAATTGGTATTCTCTGTAGGAACAGACAGGATGATTCATGCTGTGTGCTACATAATTAAGGTCTGTGAACTCAAAATGAGCAAGCCAGGATGTTAGTAATCTTGGTAGGAAAGTGGCTCATGGAAGCAGCCATACTTCATTCTTTATTTGAATCCCTTTGAGGTGGGAGAGTTAAACTGCTCTGAGATAAGGGAGCTTACCTGAATAGTAAGAGTTCTTTTCAAGATTTTTCTCCCCTACCTCTCTCATCTCTATCATGAAATATATATGTGTGTGTGTGAATTTTTAACTTCATAGCCAAAAAACTAGGTTTTCCTCTCATCTCTTGTGCTTTAAAGTGTTAGGGGAAGCACACTGATTGAAACCGCCCACCCTGGCCAGGTGCCATAGTAACCATTTGCATGAGTTGTTTTATGACAGGAGATCCTGATAAGGAATATGGAACTAATAAGCCACCACCAACCGGAAAGTTCGGGAAAGGTCTAAAGGAGACACCGCGTGTCCGTCCACTTCCCAGAATCCCTCTCGCTAGCTGAGGGACGCTCATCTTGGCTGAGCGATGCATGCACCACCAGGAAAGACTGTGAATTAGAATGATTGGCCAAAGACCACCCAGAAACTAATCCCATCACCATAAAACCCGACATTGCGAGCCACGCAGCAGAGCAGTTCTCCTGGGTTCCCTTACCCTACTGCTCTCCACCCAGGTGCCCTTTCCCAATAAAATCTCTTGCTTTGTCAGTGCATGTGCCTCCTCGGACAATTCATTTTCGAGTGTTAGACAAGAGCCCAGTTTCAGGCCCTGGAAGGGATCCCCCTTCCTGCAACAAAAGTACTTGTTCAAACCAAACAATGATTGAGCTTCTACAACACACCATAGGACCAAGCACTTCAAAGCCACATATGAAGACTACATGGATGTTGCTTTCTTAAAAGCTCATAGTCTAGGAAAGACAGATGTAAATAACTTACATAGGCACTTACTTAACTAGCTGTGTCTCTGTGGCTAAACCATGTAAATTGCATAAACACGGTGTCAAGTGTACAGTGACAATAATAGTACTTATCTTGCTAATGACATCGTATTTTTAAAGTCAAAGTATATAAATCCCTGAATGGTGGGTTTCGTGCCTGTTAGGTACTTAATAACCACCAGTAAGTGACAACACAAGTGAATAAATATTCGAACCAAGGAAAGATGACAGTGAGTCAGAAACACAAAGGGAAGAGAAGGCTACTCTTCCCACAAGTGCACATTTTTTGCTTTGTGGCTGCCCAGCAGGCACACATCCTTTGGCAACAACATCCAGTTTCCTTGGACAAGCCCCCCATCTCCTGTGCTCAGCCCATGTGTTTCTGAAGGAGTTCACACCATTTCTGACTGCTTGGCATCACAGGCAGTCTTTTCAAAGCTTCAGCAGAGCCTGGGTTACAAAGGCAGCCTAAATACTAAATTATATTGCACTAAAAATGGAAAGAATGGTGCATTTTTCTTCCGCCAATTTTCTGAGATTGCACAGAAGTAAGTGGGGGGAGAGGGAAGGGCAAAAAGATGAGGCAGGAAACTGGATCTGAATTGTAAAAATGTCCAAGGGGTATTTTTAGGCAAGGATTTGCTAATATTCTACCATTAAACTGTTCGCATTTGTGATGGAAGTCCTTTCCATTTCCCCAAACCTGTTGTTATTTGTATGACACACAGAAGGTTTTGTGTGAGTGTTTCTGTTTGTTTGTTTTTAATCTGTGTTGACACAGAGTAGAAGGATAGTACGCAAGGATGGGCACACTGATCCGTAAACTAAACCAACCCAGCTAACACAGAAGCTGGGAGTGCCAGATGGCCAAGAGAATGTCAGTTACATGGGGGGGCAGGGGGGGGTGTGTTAGTTGCTCAGTCCTGTCTGACTTTGTGACCCTGTGGACTGTAGCCCACCAGGATCCTCTGTCCATGAAATTTTTCAAGCAAGAATACTGGAGTGGGTTGCCATCTCCTCCTCCAGGGGATCTTCTCGGCCCACGGATCGAACCTGAGTCTCTTGCATCTTCTGCATTGACAAGTGGGTTTTGCACCACTGAACCACCTGGGAAGCCCCAGTTGCATGGAGCAAAATTCAAAAATCTGCATGGCAAGAAGGCATAAGCTAGGACATAGAGGAGTGATTTGAGCCCGTTTCATCTACTTTTGAGGGATGGGATACTTGAGCTGATGCTGGGGTTCTAGTTTCAGTCCTATTTAGATTCATCTGAACCCTGATGCAATAGACAGTTTGAGTTCCCTGTTTAAATCCCTGCCCTGGTTTTATACTGGGAGCATATGATGGCCATCCTGTGGGGTGCCTATTTCAGAGGAGAAGGAATAACTCAGCATCAACCAATTAGGTCATGGGATTTCTACTACAGCCACAGAAAAGCTGTGCAAAGAACTCTAAAATCATGCTGATAGAATCTGAGTGAGGAAGCTATTTGAGATCGCATGCTTGTGGCAGAAATCCAAGCACATGCAATGTTCTATGGGCTCCCAAGAGTATGCTCCTTAACGCCTTTCTTTTTTTTTTCACTTAAGGATTTTTTGATGTGGGCCATTTCTAAAGTCTTTATTTAACTTGTTACAATATTGCTTCTGCTTTATGCTTTGGTTTTTTGTCAGCAAGGCATGCGGGATCTTAGCTCACTGACCAGGGAGCAAACCCATATCCCCTGTACTGGAAGGCGAAGTCTTAACCACTGGACGTGGTTAAGACTTGCTCCTTAACTTTTGATGTGCACAAGAACCACCTAGAAATGGTGTTAAAATGCAGAGTCTGATTAGTAGATCTGAGGGAGAACTTGAGATTCTGTATTTCTAACCAGCTCCCAGACAATGCTAAGGCTGATGGTCTGGGGTCCATACTCAGAGCAGCAAGGCTAGATTCCCTCATGAAACAACCAACAACAGAGGTCCCCACGTGCTTCAAACAAATTAACCTCAACATATATAGTATTCCTTGAACCTCAAAGTCATTATGGCAGAAAAAAGAACGTACTTACGGGAACCCTGCACCATCAGAGCTCGGTGTCAGAGAAACTGGATTCCAGTTTCTCCAGAAATTGGCGTCTTTGGTAAGCTTCACATATTACCAAAAGCTAGAGACTGTGGAAACTACAATACCAAGAACTACGGAGAATTTACAGAAGGAAACAGTATTGATTCTTAGGGAAATAAAAGAATAAAACTGACAATCGCTACCATTTGTTTAATGGTTACCATCTGTCAGCCATTGTTTAAGGTGTTTTATCACTTAATTCTTACTATTACAGTAACTCTGTCGTGTAGGAACAACAGTTACCTCTATTTTAGATATAAGGAAGCTGAGACAGAGTAACTTAACTGCCCAAGATCACACAGCTAACGTTTAGCAAGACGGGTGTTTAAACACAGGCAGTCCTGCTCTACAGTGTATCCGGGCAGACTCCCTAACTTGCCCTCCTCTGTTCCTTACGCTCCAGATCCACCATCAATAAGTCCTGCCAATTCTGTCCATTCACTAGCTTCAAAGTCAGCTTCCCCATCTCCACTACCACCTTCTACTCTAACTTTCTCTCTCCTCATTTAGGATAACACACGGTAAGTCACTTCAATCGTGTTCAACTCTGAGATCCCATGGACTGTAGCCTGCCAGGCTCCTCTGTCCATGGGATTTTCCAGGCAAGAGTACTAGGCTGCCATTTCCTCCTCCCTAGGATAGTATAACACAGCTCTTATTAAAAAGAAAAAAAAAAATCCTCTAACTGGATTTCTGCACTTGCTTTAAAAAAAAAAATTTGAGGGCTTCCCTGGTTTGCAGCAAGACTATTACATCACACTCCAAGTACCTACTACCTAAATCCTTCAATGGCTTTCTGTGGCTCCTAAGCTAACAACAGATGCATTCAACCAGGGGCCAAGACACTTCAGGATTTGATTTTATTTTCCTTTCCTGCTGTCTCTTCACCATAGGACCCCTCACACCCTGGGTTCCACCCAGTCTTTACTTTAAACTGACTTTTTTTTTTTTCAACCTCACTGATGGATTTTATTGAGGTGTGAAAATAATTTAGTTGGTCAAGATCAGCATTTTAATGAAATGGGAGAAGAAAAACACATCAGAGTATTATTTGTCAGACTTTTTTTTCAATGATACAGGTATACTTCATGATGAAAAACCTATTTATAACCAACTATCACAGAGAAAAGAAGAAGAATGCCTCTTGCATACCATGTTCTCTCTTGCCTCCAAGCCTCAGCAGATGTCATTTCCTCTACCTGGGAAGCTTTGCCTGGACCCCTATGCATAGGTATCCCTGTGTACCCTCCTGGGATCCATGGCACACATGTTGGGATCTGAAGGACCCAGTGTGGCTGTCAGCATCTATCCACTGTCATATACACAAGTGAAGAAGACTGAAAGGAGAAGCTGTAAAGAATCCAACTATTTGGCTGCAGGAGGGCGACCCAGGTATCAAGACCAAGAGAGGGGCTAGGAGAGAAAGCGGGAAGCAGAACCAGCAGAAGCTCCTTCAGCCATCAGGGCACAGCCAATTGTTCCCCAGGACACTCAAGCACACCATGAAGGACACACGGGAGGCTGACAAAATAGGGCAAAGATGCTGTATTTAGAAAGCCAATTCAGCAGCCCAGGTGAGAACCCGTGAGCATATTGGCAAAGATAGCAACTGCCAGGTGGAGAGCAAGGGCAACCACGAAAGACTCTAAGCAGGGAGGCTCTGCCAAGCTGGGTTACAACACAATCCACCTCATGCTTTTATTAGATGCTAACTAGTGCTAAGGGCTTCCACAGTAGCTCAGTGGTGAAGAATCTGCCTGTAATGCATGAGATAAAGAAGACCTGGGTTTGATCCCTGGGGTGGGAAGATCCTGTGAAGGAGGAAATGGCAGCCCACTCCAGTAATCTTACCTGGAGAATCCCCTGGACAGAGCAGCTGTCCTGCTCCTTGGGCTGCAGCCCAAGGGATCACAAAGAGTCAGACGTGACTGAGTGACTGAGCACGCACAACTAGTTGTAAATGGGCATTTTACAGTTGACTTTTATATAGTTTCCAGGCCCAACTTTAATAGAGTGAAGACCTTGAGGTTGGTTGGAAAAAAACATTCCTATGAGTCCGCCTATTGTCAGAAAGTGCATCTATTTATTTATTTTTCCTATTTGGAAAGGAAAGAAGAGAATTCTTAGCTATGGGTGACCTGTAGGGACATGAAGGCAGGATTCTAGAGATGGACATGATTTTAATCCTCTGAGTGGTAAGTAAAGAAACTGATGCTCAGAGTTTCCTTGTTTTACAAGCTAATGCTGGAGCTGCAATCAGAACCCAGGGCCTTTGCAAGTCAGGGAGGGCTTTGTCCACGAAACCTCATGGGGTCAAAGTGCAGTTCCTGAACACAACCCACAGGAATCTCCTCTTTACTTTCCTGGCCCCACAGGTTCTGTGCCCCTTGCCACTGACCAAGAGGGGGGCCCAGTGAATCACCCCTTGGTCATTGAGACAGGTCACTGCTGAGGTCCATGAATCCAGCATGTATGTGACTGGAGAAAAAGAGTTACTGCTTTTTAAGTGAGGATATGGATGAGGGTCATGGGAACTGAAATAGAAAAAAGGGCCAATGTTAGAGACAATCTGGGGGAAAAAAAAGGTGAAATAACTTAATGTCTGACTAGGTGCGAGGGACGAAGAGGAAAGAAGTATTAAAAAAAGGAGAGAGAGAGAGAACCCAAGACTTGGAGACTGGAAAGAAAGCTGATACCACTGAACAAAATGGGGTCACAGGTGAAGAAAAGGCTTCCAGGGTCACAGAGAGAAAGACCATTAGCTCTGCCTGGGATAAATTAACTTTGACAAGAGGGTAGGATATACACTGGAGATTTCCTGCTGATGTGTTATCTGAGGAAAGTTTTATATCACCTAAGGCAGTTTTACTTTCACTCTGAGTCAGAAAGACGAGCTGAACGGTTAGAACAAGACGGGAAAGGCCTGAAGAGGTGCACAAATTGCAGGGGAAAGTATTGATTGCTGTTTGGATTATCTAAGCTAAAGCCTGGGAAACCTGCACTCTCTCCCCATATATTCAGACAGGAGGAGCAGGAAGACAGCGGGCTGGAAGGGGCTCGCTCTTCTCTTTTTGTGATGTTATCAAAACCACACAAAGCTGACCACCGGGGGCAGCAGCCGCATCCCGCATCACAGCCCAAGCCAGGTTTGGACGCAGCTGCTCAGCCCAAGAGAGGCTTTCAAAGCAGCTGCCTGGAGAGGTTCCTCCCGTAGGCAGAGCATCTTCTCCAGCGCTCAGAAGGCTGACACAGCTGGAGGAGGCTGGCAGCTTGCCAGCGAGGGCTGCTGACCGGAAACTCGGAGAAAAGTCTGGGGAGGTGGGGAGGTGGGGGGCTGGAGAGGGGGTGGGGGGCGGCGGGGGGAAATCAAGAAGGGATTGAAGTCACAGCCGAACTGGATGTTAACAACTACCCAGAGAAGAGGCAAGAGGGGAACGTATTGAGTGCCTTGAGCTCCCAGAAATGGAACTTCTGTGAAAGGCAGACTCACCACAGAGGATGCCTTCAGAGAACTGAAGATGCACAGAGGCCTTGAAGTTCATCGAATCCACGCACCACCACTGCCTCCCACAAATAGACCCAAGGCCTCCACAGAAGAAGGAACAGTCAGGGAGGTCACATGACCTACGCTGTATCATAGTATTTGTAAGCGTCCCCTCCCCCCACCAGTACTTGGGAGCACATAAGTCGATTCAGATATTTCACTGACTACTGCTGGTGTTGCATTTTAAATTATCTTCTTGGATAAATGAGTAAAAATGTTTTCGAACATATTGTCAAATTCCTCTCCAGAAAGACTGTCACCCAGGCAACTGTCAGCGGCAGAATAGACTACACAAACTCCTGATGACACACACATGCTCCAAGGGACCTTCTTAACAGTCCCTACAACACTGTGATAGGTGTGGCTGCAGTAAACAGAAACCCCCTAATTGTGGACAGTCACCACAGGTATCTGATAAATAGTAAAACAAACTATAGAACTGGGCATGGGAACTATCCATGATGAAATATGGGGTTTCCCAGGTGGCGCCAGTGGTAAAGAACCCACCTGCCAATGCGGGAGACTGTAAGTAAGAGACGTGGATTTGATCCGTGTGGGAAGGTCCCCTGGAGGAGGGCATGGCACCCCACTCCAGTATTCTTGCCTGCAGAATCCCATGGACAGAGGAGCCTGACGGGCTACAGTCCATAGGGTGACAAAGAGTCAGACATGACTGAAATGACTTAGCACACATGCATGAGGAAACATAAGATGAAACTGAGAGAAATTCCATATAAAAGGAAAAATGGAATTGAGATCCCCAAAACAGGTCCATCAGAAAGGGTAGGGGAGTCTCTGATGTCTGCTCTTGCAGAGCTTTGGGTCATCTGTGGGATCAGCCATCCTTCCCCTTCTAGGTTCTGGCCTTGCCCCCAGACATATCAGGAACTCCAAACAAGTGATTCAGAGACAAAAAGTCCCTCTGGTTTCAATGAGGCACAGTTGCTCTGGTCTGAGTGTGACTTCACTGCCCAGTTTTTGTCCATCAGAAGCTCTGCTTCCTTGTCAGGCCCTTGATTCATATTCATGGTACCAACCAAGACAACCATACTTGGTCTTTTCAATCCTGAAGCACTGTTCACAGTCTTTCATTCTGAACTCTCCACCTTCCCTGCCATCTCAAAACTGTGGATGACCCCACAGCATGGCCACATTCCTCTGTCTGAGCCTTCTTACCACCTTGACCCCCAAATTCTGAGCCCAGTCTTTGTACTCAGGTCACTTGTTGCCCATGAAGCCTACTGTAGCTTGATATTTCGACCAACTCTGCTTGGTCCTCTGGATTCATAGTGTTTATTTGTCCTGCCCCCTTTCCTTTCCACACTAGCGTCTTCCAGATTTCATCATCCTGGCCCAAATAAGACACTGACCACAATTTGATTTTGCCAGCAGGAAAGAAGAAAGATGAAAACTGCAAGTTAAGGAGGAAATATGGCTTCTTTTAGAAACAGTTATTACTAATATACCTAAATATGAAGCCTAAAGGTAAGGAAATTATTCAATCCATTGGAACTGTTGGATTGGCCAAAAATTTCATTTTGGCTTTTCTATATGATCATATGGAAAAACCCGAATGAACATTTTGACCAACCTAGTATTTATGGTAGACTAGGTTGTGCTCCTGTTATCAGATTTCCCAGGGAATCTCAGTGGCTTCACATAAGAAAGGTCTATTTCCTCCCCTCCTAAGTATTCAATGGGTGTTTCCTGCGTGCATGCTCAGTTGCTTCAGTCATGTCTGACTCTTTGTAACCCCATGGACTGTAATCCACCAGGCTCCTTTGTCCAGGGGATTTTTCAGGCAAGAATACTGGTGTGGGTTGCCATTCCCTCCTCCAGAGTATCATTCTGACCCAAGGATCAAACCCACATCTCTTGTGTCTCCTGCTTCACAAGCAGCAGATTCTTTACCTGCTGAGCCACCTGGGACAACCTCAGTGGGTTGGGAGGTGGGAAAGAATTGTTTCAGGTAGGAGCTAGGCTAAAGGAAGCTTCAGCTTCTTAAAGTTTCATCAGGACCAAGTCTCCTTCTTGATTTCTTGGCAGGTGAGGAGGAACCAGAGGATAACAGAGGGTTTTCACAGCCTCAGTTTAGAACTGACTCTATAATTTCTTACAACTCATTAGCTAGAGGTGCACATAAGGCTCCGCCCATTTGCAAGGAAGTGAGAATCCCAGTTTTTCCACATGGTTCAAAGGGCAGGAGACCTGGAGGCTGGTAATGCTAGTAACATCTGGGCCACAATGATTCTAGGTGACACAGCTCTGGAATTCTCCCAATTGCTGTAGGAGCTGAAGGGCTAATGCACCTGCGGTTGTGACAACGCTTCTCATTTTTAGTTGACAATAAGCAAAGCTGTCTGCAGTAAGTGTGATTAAAAATGAATGAATATGCACTGATGGAATGATGAAATGACAGTGCATGTGTGAAAAACTGTGAACCTCAGCTATCTGAGCATGGTTATTGTTGTTGTTCAGAGGTTCAGTCATGGCCAACTCTTTGCAACCCCATAGACTACAGCACGCCAGGCTTCCCTGTCCTTCACCATCTCCCAGAGTTTGTTCTAACTCAGTTCTATTTCACACTTCCATTTTTGTTTCATTTTGGTGGGTTGAGGAGAATACTTTTTTAATATTAGTTTGTAATGTCTACTTCGTATTTAATGAACCAAGATTAAAAGTGGAGGATCTGCCTCTCATTTTTATG
This sequence comes from Budorcas taxicolor, assembly GCF_023091745.1. Lineage (NCBI taxonomy): Eukaryota > Metazoa > Chordata > Mammalia > Artiodactyla > Bovidae > Budorcas > Budorcas taxicolor. The sequence goes on along the minus strand of NC_068926.1, from coordinate 15,745,040 downwards.
GATAATCGCATATAATGTTCATTCAAAAGCATAACATACAAATAATATCTTGTTAACAGCAACTTTTAATGCTTCAATACAGCAGCAGAGTTGCAAATAGAAAATTATATGCATCTGTCTTATCAATACTGTGATTTAATTCTAGAGTATCACCTGCACTTCTACACATATTTAATCTTGTAATCATAGCCCTCTACAGATAAATCCATGACAATTCAATACGTGTATGAATTACAGCACTAGTTTTCTAGACCTGGCATTAGAGTGCATGCGTGCCCGCTTGTGTCCATGGACTATATCCCACCAGGATCCTTTGTCCATGGAATTTTCCAGACAAGAATACTGGGGTGGGTTGTGATCTCCTACTCCAGGCGATCTTCCCAACCCAGGAATCAAACCCTCTTCTGCTGAATTTCCTGCTTCAGCAGGCAGATTCTTCACCACTAAGCCAGACCTGGTATTAGGATGCTTTAAACTCTTAGTACATAAAATGAACATCTTGCCAACAGGACATTTAAAATAATGAGGAAAGAAAGCTATTGAATTACCCTTTATTATTGCTTGCTCTTCTTCCGCTTATTACATGTTGAAAAAGCTTTGAGTTATTTATTTACATTTAACTCACAGACAAGGCTTTTATACACTTGAAAAGCCTACAGTAAGATTAGGATGGCTGTAATTCTGTCCATTAAATTTTCCTGGAGATATCTGAGCAGTGTGCTGGGTATGGTCTCTGTAGCACCTCATCAACTCACATCAGAAAAGCAGCAAGAAATACAAGTAATAAAATATTTTTTAGTTGCTAAGTCATGTCCAACTCTTCCAAGATCCCATGGACTGTAGCCCACTGGGTTCCTCCATCCATGGGATTCTCCGGGCCAGAGTACTGGAGTGGGTTGCCATGCCTTCCTCCAGGAGACCTTCCTAACCTGGGGATCAAACCCTAGTCTCCTGCATTGGCAGGCAGATTCTTTACCACTGAGCCACCAGGGAAGCCAAGTAATCAAACAGGTGTTCTCTAATTTCCCAAATGGGGTTTATCAAGCAATGTTTTCTTGACTGAGATCACCGCAAAAGTGAAGTGTTTCAGCGAGACCTAATTCTCAACAGCTGAAGACTGTCATTTGAGAGACATCTTTTGAAAGCCTACTCTGCCCCAGACATGTGTCTCTTCCAAGCACACCCAGCCCCCCACAAGGATCACAGCTCTGACTGAGTCCTCCCTTCTATAGCTCTAAGGCTCCATGAGCATAGGGCAAGCAGCCAGCCTGTCTGTGGGACTTAAGATACTTCTTAATCCCAAAAGCTGATAAACGCTAGTATTGATTTTCAAAATCATTCTCACCCAGTTTCATAAAATCCTTACTATCATTTTGGTGAAAACTGAAGTGACCTTTTTAATATCACCTGTTGTTCTCCAGGGAGTAGTTGCTAAACCAGCAATATAAATTCCAGAGAGCAATATTTAATAAGACCACACTTAAATTTACAGAATATATATGTTAAAGCCAAACTCACTAATGATGTAACTCACAAATATACAGAATATTAGAACTTATAATATTTTTTATCAGAGTTAACAGAAGGCCAAAAAATTAAAAATTAAAAAAATTCTCTACTCACTAATTTTTCTAAATCTATTTTCTGGTGGGAAAGAATACAAAGAGTAGAAAAGAAAGTGAAGGGAAGTGTTAGTCGCTCAGTCATGTCCTACTTTTGTGACCCCATGGACTCTAGTCCGCTAGGCTCTGCTGTACATGGGATTTTCCAGGCAAGAATACTGGATCTGGTAGCCATTTCCTTCTCCAGGGGATCTTCCCAACCCAGGAATCGAACCTGAATTTCCTGCATTGCAGGCAGATTCTTTACCTTCACCAGGGAAGCCCAACATAGAATACTGCTAAAAAACAAACAAAAAAGAGACTTGAGATGAAAATATATTTCTGAAACAGAAATCAATTCAGAAAATTATTTCACTTGAATAGATACCCATTTTATAAACAGAAAAACTAGAAGAGAAAAACTATATGATGTGTTCAAGTTTCTAAAATTGATTTGTGAACGGAGCGGGAAAGATAATGCTTTTCTCCTAACTTGAGTTCAAATATCTAATTTGAGGTTTTTTTTTTTTTTTTTGGTACTGATTCTCTAAAGATCTGTAAAGACTGAACTGTTTTTATTTTGTTTTGTTTGTTTGTTTTGTGTGTGTGGACACTGTTAAGAAAGATTCTAACTAAAGTATAAAAAAAATATTTTTTCAAAAAAGTTTCTATGTACATTTCAAGTCTCCAGCATCCTGCCTAGATTTCTTTCTTCTCTTTTCTCACTTTTTCTTTTTTCTCCTTGAGGTTCTCACAGGGGAAAAAAGAGGGAAAATAAGATTTCATGAGAGGATAGTTCTGACCTAGAAAGAGAAAAAGAAGATCTTTAACACAGAGAAAAACAGAGACAGATCTTTAAAGAGATGGGTGGGAAATGTTACTACATTGTTTTGTTTATGTGGATATAAAGAAAAAGGGACCAAAATTTTGTTGCTTGAACAAGGAGAGGGATTTTCTTATGAGGCTCTGAAAGGTTTTATAGTTGAAAAGTAATGTGAAAAATAATAACTTCTGCCACTGAATGATTGTTATAAGGCTCAACACCTTCAATAAAAAGATGCGTCTGTTCAATTTCCAGTCACATCAAATTCTCATTACAAACAGCTAAATCTCATCTCTCCATGAGCCAGACTGTATCAAAAGTAGCAGCTTTATGCATTATGTTTTGTAACACACACTTATATCCCATATCTCCCAGGTCACAAAGCAAATTCTAGGACCTTTTCCCCTCAGTGAATGACAGGCTTGGATGCTAAGCTTCTGCAAGACCAGGAGCAGGGAAACACTGGTTACCAAAATGCCCTTGAAAAGAAGAAAGAAATTCTGGCGCTTTTTGGAAACAGAATTTTCCAGCTCCCAAGCATGTGTATAAAAACAATTTTTGTGCTAAAGAAAAAAAAATCAAGTATTGTTGAAAATTTAATTCAAAATCCATAAGAAGGAAAATAAGAGATGCATTAAAGCCAATAAATAAATAAATCCCTATGAAAGAAAACTGAAAAGCCTGCTTAATAACTTCCATGCCATTCTCTCTTATGTGATTTGGAAATGTTCAATATTGTTACATCCTTCTAAGGTTTGGGGAGAGAATAAAATGCCAAGGGGGTTAAAGTTCCCAGACAAATCACAAAAATCAGGACAGAAAGGTGCAGACTCTAATGATGAATGCTAGGATTCAGAGTGAAGGCTCTAATTTAAAGCACAACTTACCTTACCAGGACAGAGGCTAACGGACTTGACCTTAGACAGCTTTGCCCTTTAGAGAAAGGTCTTTTGAGCAGTGAAGAGATCCTCCAGTAGGCAAAAAGATGAATATCATTTCAAAACAGAAAATAGGTCAACTGATATGGCTGAATGAAAGCTAGATATTGTCAATTTTTTAATGCAGTAAAGCTGAAAATGAAAGGTAAAATTCAAGGATATAGGAATGATATGCTTTGTTTTTGGCAGCATGTCCATTCTCATACTTAAGAGTCTGTCATTTGCTGCGCCTGGGAATGTTGGCTTCATTTAAGACTTAAATCAAATCAAGTAATTAACTAAAGGGTACATGCTTATTTATATTGCTCACGAATTGATGCAAACAGTACTCCAGAATAGGATAATTGAAGAAGAATTAGATGATAGTGCTGGAAAAAAAAATCAACATTTGGCAATAAAATGGTTTGAGGATTAAAGAAATAAGGGTATTTATAAGGCAAGAGCAGTGACAATGATGAAAAATTATAATGCATCTTATATTATAATTATATAATCTCCAGGGTAGACTGTCCATCCATTATGAAGATAATAATTATAACTATAAATTGTGATTATATTAATATAATATATTGTGTTAATTATAATTATATTATCATTGTAAATTATAATCAATTCGTATACATAGACCCATGGAATAGTTTGCAAAAGTGGCCATAATACTTTGTAGTGCCTCCAATCAATAAGTGCAGTTTATTTGCTCATCCTTAAATTTGAGCTGGCATTATAACTTTCTCTGGCTAATAGAAAGTGGCAGAAATGATATTTTACCAGTTCTGAATCTAAACCTCTGTCTCTCTTTTAGAACCTGCCGCCTCCATTTTGAACCAGTCCCAAGTCTGGTTTGTCTAGCCTTCAATATACTGAGGAAACCACTGCACAACAGCTGCAGTTCCTCCAGCCAGCAGAAAGCCAGTCCTAGAAGCAGAACCACCTAATTGACCAGAAGCTGACCACAGACGCAGGAGTGACTCCATTTAACTACCCAGCTGATCACAGACCAAACTGCCAACCCTCAGAACGATGAGCTTACATAAGCAGTGGTGACTTTAAGCCACAAAGTTTTGTGGTGATCTGTTACATGACAAAAAATAGATGACGGAATCCATATATTCTAAGAAGCTTCATAGAAAATGTATTATTAACTTAATTTGCCAAAGCACTGTTGAGTATGAACTATTCACTGGGCAAAATGACAAAGTCCACTAATACTGTATTGAGGAGACAGAGTTCTCTGGAGTACAGTCCATCCTGGAGATGTCAGGAAGACTTGCAACAAATATACCTGAGTGAGGACTTGAAATTTACTAATGAGTGGGCCAGGCGAAGTAAGTGGGGAGAGTTATTTCAGCTACAAGGAATGGTAAATGCCTACAGAAATTAAATAGCAAGGTGTAAGAATGAAGATGATGACTCAGTTGGTAAAGAATCTGCCTGCAATGAGGGAGACCTGGGTTTGATCCCTGGGTTGGGAAAATCCCCTGAAGAAGGGCATGGCAACCCACTCCAGTATTCTTGCCTGGAGAATCCCCATGGATAGAGGAGACTGGCGGGCTACTGTCCATGGGGTCACAAAGAGTCAGACATAACTGAGCAACTAAGGACACATATACAAGAAGGAAGATGCAGGAATTTCCATTAATAGAATACAAGTTTTTAGTTTGGAAATGGCAAGATACGAGAATAAGAAATTAATAGGAACAAGACCATGAAAGCTTTTGGTGGGCTCATAAACACCTTGGGTGGAAAAGTCTTGATATAGGCCTAGGACAGTGGTTCTCAGACATGAAAGCACATGAAAATCATCTGGTGGCGTTAAGAACAAAAATTTCTAGGGCTCTTTCACCCATAAATTTTGATCCAATAACTTGGTGATGGAGTCTAGACTTTGGGCTTCAAATTTTGTTTTAATTTCTGTTTTTAATATATAACCCAGGAGGGTCTGATGTAGATTGTATATGGGCCACACTTTAAAAAAAAAGATCACTAGGAAATGGGAGGCCTCCTGAAATGATTTCAAAAAGAGAGTGACTCAGCACTCCCTGTACTATTTCCAGGTTGGCATTTAAGAATGATTTTTCTGGCTGAGTTTGGTAGGTAATTGAAGGCACTCAGAGAAAGAGACAAGGACAAGAAAATCTGAATGAGGTCAGCGGAAGTAAAAATTGTAGACCAATGTGTGAAATACTTAGGAGGCTAAATGCCAGGGATTTGGGTTGACTAAAGAAATGGAGGTAGAGGGGAAGGGAAGTGTCAAGGATGGCACCTAGATTAAACTAGATTTAAAACAGCTTTAAAATGTTCAGAAAGCACTAGTTTGGAAGTTACAGGTACATATTGAGGAGTCATCAGTGCACAGGTATAAAGCAAACTATGGGAACTGGGGAGAGTTCTGAGGAGTTCCCAGGGAAGTGAATAGAGGAAGAAGGGATAAAGCCAATGGCAGAACCCAAAAGTACAGAAATACTTGAAGGACACATGAAAGATGAATAGCAGGTTGAGAAGCTGGGAGAAAACACTACAGAGGGAAGAGAAAAAAATGGCTACAGTGAAATTTTATTCCCAGTACCCATAAATTGGCACAGCTCCAGGAAAAACTAAAATGTTTGGTCACCCTACTTAAAAATTAAAATGTGTCATTCAGAGTCTCTTGTGATCGCTGCCAGTCTCATTTCATTAGAATTTTGGGTACAGAAGACTGAAGAGTGTGGTTTCAGTGTTGACCTTGAAATAAACATGTGAAAACAGAATTCATGTAACCCTTTTAAGAAAGTGTAAAGTATACAGAAAATTATAAATAAATAAACATGCAAAAAAAAACCTACTTAGGAACTTTGGTAAACAACCTTGCAGAGTCTCTCTATTCATAAATAATTTTAAATTACAAGGATCTTTGATTTAAATTGTACATATTACATGCATACACATGGGGCTTCTCTGGTGGCTCAGTGATAATCTGCCTGCTAATGCAGGGGACAAGGGTTCGATCCCTGGGTCAGGAAGATCCTCTGGAGAAGGAAATGGCAATCCATTCTAACATTCTTGCCTGGAAAAATCCCATGGACAGAGGAGCCTGGCAGGTTGCAGTCCATGGAGTCACAAAGAACTGGACACAAACAAGCGACTGAACATCATATATAACACACACACACACACACACACACACACACACAGAGGAGATCAAATCAAGATGACCAGAGTAGGAGGATATAAAACTCATCTTCTCATGAATATATTAAAAGTACCTCCACATGTAGAAAAATTCTTACTGAAAACTAACTGGAAACTGGCAGAAAGACTCCTGTATAACCAAGGCTGTAAGAAAGATACATGTGGAGTCGGGTAGGAAGGCAAGAGAGTGAAAAAAAAAAAAAAAAAAGAATCCCATTTAAAATCACATCAGAAAGAATAAATTACTGGGTATTTTCTAAGCATAAACCATGGAGGTGAAAGACCTATATTCTGAACTATAAAATATTGGTGGAGGATATTGAAATTGATACAAAGAAATGGAAAGATTTCCAATATTCTTGGATTGGAAGAATTAATACTGTTAAAATGTTCATAGGTAATATGGGTAACAAAGCAATCTATAGATTTAAAGTAGTCTGCATCAAAACACCCAGGATATTTTTCACATAGCTAGAATAATCTTAAAATTCATATGAAACCACAAAAGACCCTGAATTGACAAAGAAAAATGTAAAACATACTTTGAAAAATATTTGAAAAATATAAAACTGCTATAGGTATTATGCTCTTTTATTTTAGACTATATGACAAAGCCATAATAATCAAAACAGCATGGTACTGAACAAAAACAGAGACATATCAATGGATCAACGGATTAGAAAACTCAGAAATAAACCAATATACCCATGGTCATTTAATCTACAACAAAAGAGGCAAGAATATACAATGGAGAAAAGATAATCTCCTCCATAAGTGTGCTGGGAAAACTGGAAATCTCCATGTAAAGGAATGAGATTAGGACATTTCCTCACACCTTGTACAAAAATGAACACAAAATGGATAAATACCTAAATGTAAGCCTTGAAACCATAAAAGTCCAATAAGAGAATATACATAGAACACTCTTTGACATAAATCACAGCAATATTTCTTTGGGTCTGACACCTAGGCAAAATAAATGAAAGCTAAGTTAAAAAACTGGAAACGAATTAATAGCTTTTTGCACAGTAAAGAAAAGCATCAAAAAAACAAAAACCAACCTAAAGAATGGGAGAGAATATTTGCAGGTCATATGACTGTCAAAAGGTTACTATCCAAAATACATAAACAGCTCATACAATTGAGTTGTAAATAAACACTTCATACAACTCAAAAAAATCAAACAACCCACTTAAAAATAGGCAGAAGACCTGAGTATATTTTTTCCAAAGAAGACATATACTAGCAGAAACTTGAAAAGATGCTCACTATGCTTCCCTTGTGGCTCAGCGGGTAAAGAATCCATCTGCAATGTGGGAGACCTGGGTTCGATCCCTGGCTTGGGAAAGATCCCCTGCAGAAGGGAAAGGCTACCCACTCCAGTATTCTGGCCTGAAGACATCCATGAACTGTATAGTTCATGGTGTTGCAAAGAGTCAGACACGAATTATTAGAGAAATGCAAATCAAAATAACAATGAGATATCACTTCATACTTATCAGGATGGCTATCATAAAAAATCCTACAAATAACAAATATTGGAGAAGATGTGGAAAAAAGGAAACCCTTGTCCACTGTTGGTAAGAAGGTAATTTGATGTAGCCAGTGTGTAAATAGTACAGAGGCTCTTTACAAAACTAGAAATAGAACTACCATATGATCCAGCAATTCCATTTCTGGGTATATATTCAAAGAAAATGAAACCATTAACTCAAAAAGATACATGTACCACTATGTTCATAGCAGCACTATTTACAGGAGCCAAGATGCAGAAGCAACTCATTTGTCCATCAACAGACAAATGGATAAAGATGTGTGTGTGTGTGTGTGTATACATATCCATATATGTGTGTGTATATATGTATGCATAATAGAATATTACTCTGCTATAAAAAAGAATCAAATTATGTTATTTTCAAGAAAGTTGATGGGCCTGCAGAGTATTATGCTCAGTGAAATAAGTTAGACAAATACTTTGTTATAAGTGAAATCTAAATAATTTTTAAAAAGAATGTATAGAGCAAAATAGAAACAGACTTACAGATATAGAAAGCTAGTGTATACAAGTGGAGAGAGGGAAGGGCAAGATAGGAGTATGGGATTAAGGAATACAAACTACTATGTATAAAATAAACAAGCAACAAGGATATAACGTACAGTATAGGGAACTATAGTCATTGCTTTGTAATAACTTTAAATGGAGTATAATCTGTAAAAATACTAAATCACTACGTTGTACACCTGAAACTAATATAACACTGTAAATCAACTCTACCTCACTTATTTTTAAAACTTAAAAAAATATATATACACAGATCTGTAGTAATAAATGTAATAAAAATGTGTCTTTTTCAGAGACTATTGCCGTTCCACATGTAATAATCTATATCTGAGTTGGGAAACGATTGCTGTAAAGGGCCAGTAGCAAATATTTCAGGCTTTGTGAGCCATATGGTCCCTGTTGCAGCTACTCAACTCTGCCCTTGTTCAGCAGCATGCAAGCAGCCTTAGGCAACATGTAAATAAATGAGCAAGGATGATCTGGCCCATAGGCTATAGTTTGCCAAATGCTGATCTATATCATAATTTTAATGACTTCATATTGCTTATGGCTGTACCATAAATTATTTAACCAACCTTCAAGAAACATATCCCAAGGAGATTTTCAAATGTTTGGAAGTGTATGTAGAAATATGTTAATACCACTAATGTATAACATCAGCAGGGGAAATTTGAAACAATGTAAATGTTCATCAAAAGGAGATTAATTAGATAATTTGGGGTATACATGATAATTTCTTTCACAAATTCTAAGTGGTATATTTAGAACATCAAGTATAATTTTATTTCTCTTCTGAATTATCCTGCCCTTAATTTAGATCAGTTTTTTCAATTGCAGAGATCTGAATTACTTTTTAAATAAATAATAATGTGAATGGTCATGTTGTTTTGATTTGACTATTACAGGAAGATAATATACATGTATAATATTATAAGGCAATATGTTTGTGCTCAATCATGTCCAACTCTTTGCGACCCCATTGCCTGTAGCCTGTCAGCCTCCTCTGTCCGTGGAGTTTTCCAGGCAAGAATACTGGAGTGGGTTGCCATTTCATCTTCCAGGGGATCTTCCCCACCCAGGGATCTAACCTGAGTCTTGGGGCTCCTGCATTGCCAGGCGGTTCTATATAGTATACAGTATTATATAATCTACAGAACTTACACTTCTCCACTTACCCCACCAGTGTTCTTTTCAGTTCAGGATCCAATCCAAAAATCACACTTTGTATTTAGTCGTCATGTTTTCTGAGTCTCTTTAAATTTGAAATATGTCCTCAGTCTGTCTTTGTTTTTCACAACCTTACCAATTTTCAAGAGTGTTGTTCAGGTACTGTGATATCTCAGTACTGAATGAGCCCATCTACTGCTCAAATCTTGGTTTCTTTTTCTTTTTTTTTTTTAACTTTTTATTTTTACTTTATTTTACTTTATAATACTGTATTGGTTTTGCCATACATTGACATGAATCCACCATGGGTGTACATGCGATCCCAAACATGAACCCCCCTCCCACCTCCCTCGCCACAACATCCCTCTGGGTCATCCCCATGCACCAGCCCCAAGCATGCTGTATCCTGCATCAGACATAGACTGGTGATTCAATTCTTACATGATAGTATACATGTTTCAATGCCATTCTCCCAAATCATCCCACCCTCTCCCTCTCCCTCTGAGTCCAAAAGTCCGCTATACACATCTGTGCCTTTTTTGCTGTCTTGCATACAGGGTCATCATTGCCATCTTTCTAAATTCCATATATATGTGTTAGTATACTGTATTGGTATTTTTCTTTCTGGCTTACTTCACTCTGTATAATTGGCTCCAGTTTCATCCATCTCATCAGAACTGATTCAAATGTATTCTTTTTAATGGCTGAGTAATACTCCATTGTGTATATGTACCACAGCTTTCTTATCCATTCATCTGCTGAGGGACATCTAGGTTGTTTCCATGTCCTGGCTATTGTAAACAGTGCTGCGATGAACATTGGGGTACACATGTCTCTTTCAATTCTGGTTTCCTCGGTGTGTTTGCCCAGCAGTGGGATCGCTGGGTCATATGGCAGTTCTATTTGCAATTTTTTAAGGAATCTCCACACTGTTTTCCATAGTGGCTGTACTAGTTTGCATTCCCACCAACAGTGTAGGAGGGTTCCCTTTTCTCCACACCCTCTCCAGCATTTATTGCTTGCAGATTTTTGGATCACAGACATTCTGACTGGTGTGAAGTGGTACCTCATTGTGGTTTTGATTTGCATTTCTCATGGGCCAAAGAACTAAATAGACATTTCTCAAATCTTGGTTGCTAAACACCATGCTCCAATGAAATAAAACTATTAGTCTCTTAAGTCATTTTGCTAATTGTAAAACTGGTACAGAAAAAGTACAAGAAGGGCCTAAAATACCTTGTGGTGCCAGACAAAATCAAAGTGCTTGAAAAAAAGAGAGAGACGGGTAGGTATAATCTAAAAAGATACAGGAGCACACGAAACCACGATTGTGATAGGCTAAAACCTATGGAATAAAACAAATTGATTTGTCCATACTAGTATAAACAATGTGTGAATAGATGAATGGATGAGTAAATGAAAAAACTTTTCCTGACAATGAATTTCCAACTGGGAAACACTCCAGACATAATTGTTTTAGGCTAGAATCACCAACAGATGCTAAAATCAGTGGTTGGTGTTATTCAGTCGCTCAGTCCTCTCCAACTGTTTGTGACCCCACTGACTGCAGCACGTCAGGCTTCCTTGTCCAAAATTAGTGGTAAAGGGTGATAAATAAAAGCTACATAGATACCCTTCAATTCCTTCTCCAGAAGATCTTTGTTAAATACAATGAAATACAGTAACTTTGCAGTAGAGAAACCAGACAGACATCACCCTGACCAAGGGATCAAAGTCACCATTTTCAGAAATGGAACAAATTGGCGTCATATCCCTTCTGACTTGATGCCTGGAGAAGGTCACAACCTCACTTTTTGGTATCTTTGCCAAAAATGTAAAACCTGAACTTAAGCAGGAGGACATGTCAGAGAAAATGCATCAACTGCCACAGCTTCGTTGACCTAGTAGTAGACACACTAGGGTACACTCACATGTTAGATGTACTTTCAGTCTGGCCTTGATTCAGTGCACAGAGATCCACTGAAAGACTTTTAAGAAGAAAATGACAGCGTGACAGCTGTGTATCAATGAGATTAAGCTGGCAGCAGAGGGTAAGATACAAAATGAACAGGGTGGATATGAAAGCCGGGGAAGGCACTTGCCTGATAGGAATCTGTAACATTATTTCAGGCACACAGTCATAGTAATCTCCACTAGGGTAATGGCATTTGAAATGGAGGAGAGGAGAGCAAGGCAAGAAATAACGGGAAGAAAAATCGAAATTAGTTTTCCACTCACTGAATGTGAAGGGGCTACAGAAGAAGGAAAAAGGAGGCCCATGTTACTAGACTGAGCGCCTGGGTGTTTAGGTAGCAGGTGGATCAAGGAAGGAGGAGGTCATGGAATTAATTCTGTTCTGTACAGATATTTGAGACTTCTTCAGAACATTCTAAATAAAATGTCTAGCAAGGAGCAGGCAAGATCAGTCTGCTGTCAGTGGGAAGAGAGATAGCCTGTAGGAATGGGTGCATCTTCCATTAAGAAACTGAGTTTGAAGAACACATGTACCTTCTGCAGTGTCATGATGCCAGTAAGGGGCAGAACTGCTATTAAAACCCAGTTCTTCCCAATTCAGAAGTTTCCATGACCTAGAGGAAGTGCTGTATAAATGGAGACTCTCCAAAGGATTAAAGAGCTTCCCAGGCAGTGGTAAAGAACCTGCCTGCCAGTGCAGGACACGTAAGAAACATGGGTTTGATCCTTGGGTCAGGAAGACTCCCCTAGAGGAGGGCATGGCAACCTAGTTCAGTAGGAGTCTGGCAGGCTACAGTCCGTAGGGTCTCACAGAGCCGGACGTGACTCAAGAGACTCAGCATGCACGCAAAAGATTTTTAAAAATTGCAAACATCAGCATTTATCAATTTCTAAGTCCACAAACAATCAGGCTTTGTACCAAATTTTGAGCCACTCTTTTCAGAACATATAAAAGAGTAAGGTGAGTTCCCTTTTTGTTCCCGTTGGGCTTTACATGAAAGTAAAAGCCATATTTCAGAACCTCCTAAGACTTCCAACTGTTACTTGACTGGCAGCGCCTAGTCAACCTCAGATATCATTCACTCAAGTACTATAATTTTACAGATCGGGTATCTGGTCCTGCACATTCAAACATTTATACATAGGCTAGATGGAAAAGCCTAGGTATAAGTAGTTGAATTTGTATCAGGTCTTCCAACTTATTGTCGTTTTAATTTTTATTGAAGTCTAGTTGATTCTGGGCTTCCCAGACGGCTCAGTTGGTAAATAACCCATGTGCCAATGCAAAAGATGCAAGAGATACAAGTTTGATCCCTGGGTTGGGAAGATCCACTGGAAAAGGAAATGCACCCCAATCCAGCATTCTTGCCTGGAGAATCCCATGGATGGAGGATCCTGGCAGGCTACCGGCCATGGGGCTGCAGAGTCGGATATGACTAAGTGCATGCTGTCTCTCACACACACACACAGACACACAACTTCACGGTTGATTGACAGTGTTCTGTTAGTTTCATGAGCACAGGAAAGTGGATCAGTTATACGTATACGTATGTCCACTCTTTTTTTAGATTCTTTTTCCCTTATAGGTTAATACAGAATCCCCTGTAATCCCCAGAGCTAGAGTTTTAAATTTCAATGCTCTGCATTAGTTGGCAGAAGTGTTGAATCCTGAATATCTACATTGAAGAGGAGTTCAATCTCTGAATATATTTGAATCCACAAAAAGCAACATAGTTGAGGTCAGCTCTGAGGATGGACAGGAGACCTATCACTCAACCTGTTGGGTTCTAGGGCATCACTGAGCTTTGACAGGAACGAGGACCCGGGCAGAAGTTGCTGATCACTAACTATGACTGTAACAGCAGTTCCCTCCCACTGGGGACAGGTGCTGTTCACATCCCACACCCTGCACATTCCACCCCACTTTTACTCATCATCCTTCTGTTAAAGGCAGGTGATGAGACCGGAGGAATCAGAGTGCCCCCCATCCATTCTTCAGAACGGCTAGTATGAATAAGAAAAATCTCTCATCATAGTTAATTCTTTAAAAGAATTTATATTTAAGAATTTATATTGCTGAAATCAGTAAGTTTACTCTCATTAAATGTTTTCCTTATTTCTGATACCTGTAACTAACAATGAAATAAATATATGCACACTGAGAAAAGTACACATAAAAAGGCATATCCCTGCATAAACACAACTCTTCTCTTAAATTGCCACAGCCAAAGTAATCACATTCTTAAATGCTTCTCCAACCACAGTTCATTACATACTCTAGGAGAGGTGTTTCATTATTGTCGTTTATTTATTTATGCACCTAAAAAGGAATAAAAGCCATTTCTAATTCAGGTACTCTCAAATCATGCTCTATCTTCTTGCAATTAAAACACAAATTTACTTAAGACACTGCTTGCCTAAAACAACCATGTTTTCAAAATAGACACTCCATGAAATTTGTTAGTAACAGCTGAATGCTCAGGAGCAGAGCAAAGCTTCAATTAAAGGATTACAGTCCTGGATTTAAAATGGAAAAGGCTGGAAGCTCAGGACTGAACATTTCTGCTCTGCATTCATTGTTTCTGACTTTAGTTTGGTTTTGATTATTCTTTTCCCTTTTCCTTTCTTGCTTTCTTTCTGCCTTTGCATAGAATTATAAATTATAGGGAGAAAAAGCAGTCTGATCTTACCAAGGAAGTTGTTTTTCTCAAGTTGTTTCTTTTATTTTCAAGTTGGTTCCCAGCCCCACCTTTGTGCAATCTAAACCTCCATTTCTGTTGAGTCACCAAGGTCCAAAGTCTGCCCCACAGCATTACCTGAATACTTGAATTACCCAGGAACCAGCTTGCTCACAGGAACTCTGTTTTCCCTTATATAAAAATGAGCTTCAGAAATGTTTAAGCAATAAAACAATTAAAAATATTTAAGCAAAAAAAAAAAAAAACCAACTAAGTGAAGAAATAAAGAGGCTGGATGTTGGATTTCACTGCTACCAATAAACATGTCCTTTCTCTCTCTCAATAACACCACACACATTTCTAAGCAACCCAAAGAAGTTACTGAAAATTGGCACTTAAGGGATTTTTCTGAAAACACACAAAATTGACAACTTGTAAAAAACCACTGGTCGTTTTCCCATCACTGATATATTAAGAACAGAAGGAATGCATCAGCAATCTTGTTAGATAATCGTACTTAGCCACTGAAGATGATATTATTTGATCAGACATACTTCAATGTGTAATTCAGTGCTACTCAGGATTGAGGCAGAATTGCTTCTCAGCTGGATAAAAAAAATACCAAATAAATATTTTTGAACTTCTCAGCAGGTGATAATCCAGTAACTCTGAGAAACAATTCATAGGCGTATGGAACAAATTACTATGGTAATTGCAAAAGGATTATGAATACTTATAGGTCAGTAGTCTTGACCTTTTCAAAGCTAACCGGTCCTCCAAAACTAGAACTTAAAAATAAATGAGATGGTTGCAATGTTTTCCTTTTTTTTTTTTTTTTTTACGTGAATGAGAGCAAGGTAATGAATTATTTAAAAATACTATCTACATTTTTGATGGGCTCCCAGGTGGCGCTAGTGGTAAAGAACCTGCCTGACAATTCAGGAGACATAAGAAATGCAGGCTGGATCCCTTCATTGAGAAGATCCGCCAGTCCAGGTTCAATGCATGATCTGCCAGTCCAGGTTCGAGGCATGATACAGAGTGCTCTGGGCTGGTGCACTGGGATGACCCAGAGGGATGGGATGGGGAGGGAGACGGGAGGGGGGTTCAGGATGGGGAACACATGTACACTCATGGCAGATTCAAGCCAATCCAATGGCAAAACCAATACAATATTGTAAAGTAAAATAAATTAATTAATTGATTAAAAAAAGAGAGAATACTTTGGAGGATGGCATGGCAACCCACTCCAGTATTCTTGCCTGGAGAATCCCATAAACAGAGGAGCCTGGTGGGCTACAGTCCACAGGGTGGCAAAGAGCTGAACGTGACTGAAGTGACTTGGCATGCACACACCTACATTTTTACTTTGTATATGGGTGTGACCATATGTATACCTGTGGCTGATTCATATTGATGTATGGCAAAAACTATCACAATATTGTAAAGTAATTATCCTGCAATTAAAATAAATAAACTAATAAAAAAAACAAAGAATATTTTTGTTTTACTGGGAACACACCCACATCCTGTCCTGCTGTCTTACAAATTCTAGATGGCCCCTGGATGGCAAGAAAAAAGGGGAAACTACACAATCTTCCTTTATTTATCTTAATTCTGACCTTACATTTGGAAAAAGTGAAGGATATTTCTGGCCAGTGTTTGTTCAATTCTGGAAGAGACAATATCAATTTCATAGCAATGCCATAACCACTTACTGCCATCATAGCAGGGCCATTGCCTGATGAAAATATAATTGGAAAAAAATCTCCTCATGTGGCATTGTAAACCATCTGCCATATTCAGGTTTTACAATATGTAGCAAACTCAAAAAAGTAAAGAAAAAAGAAACAGAAATTTCTGGAACAACATCAGCATCTAAGAACTACAAAAGATCACATTATTAGGGAAGGAGACACAAAAATAAACAGCAAATTAACATGTAAAAATACCTCCCACTGCAAATAATAATGGATTTGTATTGCTTTATCATGTTCCTATGTGTGCTTCAATATATTCCTAACCTCTCAAGAAGTGATTTCCTTATTTTTGTTTGTTTACAACCACATAGTGCTGTGTGCCCAATCTAAGTACTTTATAACTAAGAAATAACTCTATTTGCATAACAACATTATGCGGTAAGCACTGTTATCATGCCCATTTTACAGATTGAAAACGTGAGCAAAACAGTCAGGATTGAAACAGACAGTTTATAAGAGTATCTTTAACCACTATAATATGTGATTGCTTCCTTTCTTTCCTATATGGTCATAAAAATTTCTCTACAATGTAGGTTATTCTTAAAAACTGAGGATTACATTCTGAGATGAATTTGAGAGCTAGCACTAACATCCAAATTTACATTCTGGTACTCTGTAATTTATGGAATATGTGCTTCTTTCCTGAAAAGCTTTCATATAAAACACAGGTCAACATAAAAGATGAAAGATGCTTTCATGCCACCAGTGATGAAGAAGACAGTGATTAGACCCACTGTGAGTGCTCTATTGATATATACAAATATATGTATAGTGTATAAAATGAATGCCATCTCTCATTCAAAAATATTCTCTATATAGGAAATATATAGATAAGAAAATAAAATCAACATTATTTTCCCTCCCTCCTCCTCCAAAATATGATTTATTGTTTGTAGTGAATAGCTATGTGTAAGAATCAATAAGACCCTTCTATCCAAAAGAGAAGATAGCAAAAAGTAATGAGTAAATAAAACTAAGAAAAAATTAATTATTGTCTCCCTACAAGAGCTAAACTATTTACTAAAGAAGTCAGATCATTTTTCAGTGACTGTTAAAGAACAGAAAGAAACTATATTTGCTTCTTTAGGTATTTCCTTTCGTACCAAATAATGAACCAATTTTTAATGATATTAATATGTTCTCTTGCTAAACAACCACATCCCAGGAGCCCCAGACTTTTCTTTCTCTCTCTCTCTTTTTTTTAATCCCTGAGTACTCATTTGAAAATTAACTTCGAGCCCTCATTACGTTAGTTCCTTTATCCACTGAAAATTTTCAATGCATTGTGAAAACTGAAATCATCAGCCTCCTGAGGGGTGCTGGGCAGTGGTATACAGAGGCCTAGAGTGAAGTGCACCTGTGCAGACAAGCTCTGGGGTATCTCCCCTCCTGAAGGCCCCTCTAGGAGTAGGTGAGGAGTCACAGTGACGTGGTGCAGCAAGGAGACCCAATCTCTTGGCAATATTGAGGAGATGGGGGGAAGCCAAAAGACATCCAAATACAACATGGCTTCTCACAGACACAGCACTACATTCTGGAAAAAGCACAAGGAGGTGAGAAATTGGCCTGTGATTACTGTTTAAGATGAAGGACTCTCCCTGCTTCTCCACTTGTAGGATTAGTACAGATAGAGATAAATAAGCAAAGATCTAGTGATTTGAGAGTTTTTTTGTACGGAATTTTTTATCTGGGTGAGTATGTTCCAGCTTCCCCTCTTATTAACTCTTTGACCTTAGACTAGATTGTTATGCTTTCAGTACCTTTCTTTGCTCTACTGTAAAATGGAAAGGACAGTATTCATGTACCTTCCACATTTGAGTCTCGTGGTTGGCACTTCGTCAGTTGTCAGTGAACGGCTGACAAGCATTAAACAGGCACCCAATGAATACAATATATGTATATAGTGCTCAGTTGCTCTGTCATGCGACCCTATGGACTGTAGCCACCAGGCTCCTATGTTCATAGGATTCTCCAGGCAAAAATACTGAGTGGGTTGCCATTTTCTCATCCCGGGGATCTTCCCAACCCAGAGATTGAAACTGCATCTCCTGTATCCCTCAGCATTGCAGGCAGATTCTTGACCACTGAGCCGCTAGGGAAACCCTATATATGTATATACACATATTTATATATCATATAATTATATACAGTTTATTTATTATATAATTATGTGTTACATAAAGTATACAATAAACAATGCATATTATTATAAAATATATTAATATTACATGTGATATATATTTATATCTATATACTATATATTATATATATATATATTTGCTTATGTATATTTAAAGAATTACAGTGGCAGGGAGGGCAGATTGGCTGGTTTGGGTGGGCTACACAAGATGTGACTGTCCCCCACCCACAACAGTCTCTAGCTGTTGCGACCCTTACCCCAAAACTCCCTGTTCCTGCAGGAGGAAAGGAAATGGCAGTACTGAAAGTCCTCTGCTTATAAACAAGTTCCATTCCAAGAGTGCGTTGTAAGTCCAATTTGTTCCTAAGTCCAACAAAGCTAGACTAAATACCCAGCTAACACAATTGGCCATACAGTACTGTGGTTTGATCCTTCGGTCAAGAAGATCCCCTAGTGGAGGAAATGGCAACCCACTCCAGTCTTCTTGCCTGGGAAATCCCATGGACAGAGGAGCCTGGTAGGCTACAGTCCACGGAGTTGCAAAGAGAGTCAGACACGACTAAGCATGTATGCAGTCTATACAGCACTGTTCTGTAGTAGGTTTATAATACTTTTCAAGTAAGTAATAACATAAAAATAAACAAAAAATAAAGAAAATATTTTAAATCTTACAGTACAGGACCTTGAGAAGTACAGTAGCACAGTACGACAGCTGGCACACAGGGGCTGGCATCAAGCGAACAGGCAAGAAGACTGACTGACTAGGGGAGGGAGAGGACGTGGGAGATGGTAGAGCTGAAGGATCACCAACAATAGGAGACAGAGTTATTGTTGTACAGTCAGTAGTCAAGTCCAGCACTTTGCGACTCCACGGACTGCAGCACGCCAGGCTTCCCTGTCCTTCACTA
This sequence comes from Budorcas taxicolor, assembly GCF_023091745.1. Classification (NCBI taxonomy): domain Eukaryota; kingdom Metazoa; phylum Chordata; class Mammalia; order Artiodactyla; family Bovidae; genus Budorcas; species Budorcas taxicolor. Next base: position 15,725,821 of record NC_068926.1, on the reverse strand, counting down.
TCTCCTGGAGTTCCCCCAAACTCATGTCCAGTGGGTTGGTGATGCCATCCAGCCATCTCATCCTCTGTTGAAGGACAAGCAGCAATTTCACTCATGCCTGACATTGATGGAAAGCACCTTTAGAAGTTCACAACTTAAAGGTTCATATGCAGGGGATGTACTGTGCCCCATCCCAGTACCAAGATCTTTATCATATAAAAAACGGTTGGTAAAGCCAAACAAAACCAAACCATTCTTCTGTCATCTGCTTCATCTACCCTTTTTACTGCTCTCTGCACCCTCCTGCTTTCCGCAGTGGAGAACCAAAATTTATGTGCCAGTGACTAGAAGTGGGGAGAGGACCCCATGGGATGGCCAGCCAAGCACATATTTGGAAACCTGAATAATTAACTGACATATCAGCGTAATGTGTTATATGCCAACCCACGGAGAACCCCCAAAGGATGAGGGTTCAGAAGTGGCTTCTTCCATCTTATCTGGTCTGTCCTTCTGAGTAGTTCAGCATGGCCTGGGTCCTCAGGACACATACATGTTCTTCAATAGAAAGCATTCCTCTTGTATTTTCTAACATGCATCTTGTGCTACCCAGTCCCTTTGTTCCTTAAACAAACCTTTCCCTTTCTTCCATACCCAGGGCCCCACATCCATTTATGGGTTGCTTCTGGCACAGGTGAGCGGCAATCCTTTGCAACTAAAATAACATTGCAGGAAGCAGAGAATTTTGTTCCTGAGGCAGCCTATCATGGTTCTGGCCTGAGGACAGAAATTTTAGAAGTCAACCACACACCTGACTACCTGATTACAGAGGGGTTATCTCCCCCAGCCTGTTTCTAAACCACACTGGGTGGAAAAAAGTATCAGTCACCAACTTACGCTCAAGGTCTATTTTTTTAAAACCTCCATCTATTAAATCTTGTTTGAGCCATATTTGGTGAAAAAGATGTGTGTGGAGGGAGAAGGATTTAGCATGGCATTATAGACTTCTTGCACTAGACCACAGGCTGACCGAGTTTAGCTTGAGAAGGCCACCAGTGATTTCTGAGAGGCCCTCTTACTGGATCACTGCCATTGCCACCTATGGTCGTGACTTTAATCTCCACCTCATTAAACCCATCTTGAATTCCACTGACAATTACATTCTCCATTGTCTCGTGTCTCTCTACTTATAACTTCTTTGCTATACATACGTTTATTTATTTGCATAGAATTCTACAATTTACAAAAATACTTACACACACACACACACACACGTATGTATATTTGGTGGCACAGTGGCAAAGAATCCACCTGCCAGTGAAGAAGATGGAAGAGATGCTGGTGCAATCCCTGGGTCGGGAAGAGTCCCTGGTGGAGCAGACGGCAACCCCCGCCTGTACTCTTGCCCGGCGAATCTCACGGACAGGGAAGCCTGGCGGGCCACAGTCCACGGCATCTCAAAGAGTCAGGCACGACTGAAGTGGCTGAGCACACACACAAAGCACACACTTCTCCTCCTTTCTCCAGTGTGTATATTCTTTTAGTCAATTACTTTAAACATGCTGATAGGAAAAATGGTATTATCCGCATCTTACAGGTGTAAAGTTCAGAGATATTAGGAAACATAACTGAGGTCACACAGCTAAAAACTGACAAAGTCAAAATTCTAACCAGGACCGTCATAGATGCCAAATGCCTTAAGATGATACTTATGATACCACAAAATCTGAGATCCTCTATATCCAACAGTATACCCAGCTGTTTACAGCTAACCTTCCTACTCTAGCAAAGCCAGTCTTTCGATTCTCCTCCATCTTTATCGGGAGGAATGCTTCCTTCCCTTGTACTATGTCTCAACTGGAATATTTTTAAGACTTCTTATTCAGTATCTCGTGATCTAGAATCTTTGATAGCCTTTTATCTGCATATGCATAGTAGTATAGTGAACAGTGCATAGTGAAGTCGCTCAGTCATGTCCAACTCTTTGCGACCCCATGGACTGTATGTGCATGCTAAATTGCGTCCAGTCCTGCCCAACTCTTTGCAACCCTATGGACTGTAGCCTGCCAGGCTCCTCTGTCCATGGGATTCTCCAGGCAAGAATACTGGAGTGGGTTGCTATACCCTCCTACAGGGGATCTTCCCCACCCAGGGGTTGAACCCATGTCTCTTATGCCTCCTGCATTGGCAGGTGGGTTCTTTATGACTAGCGCCACCTTGGAAGCCCTTATCTGCATATGGTCCAGTTCAAATCCACTGTTCCTCCAAGCTTTCCCACATCATCACAGCTGAGCACCATCTCTCTTCCTTCACAATCCTATGTGGTTATTTTCTACCCGTCATGTGGACATCATGAGCAGGCCCTCCTGTCATTAAATGCTGTTTCTACAGTAACTCTCAGTCTTCCCTTGGCTGGAGAAAGTGACACAGAGATTAGGGAATGAGAGGCTCCCCTGAGACACCATGTACTCATGTCACCTTCTGTTGAGCTGTCATTGGAGACAGAAAATGCACCAATTTATCAACAGAGTACTTTTCAAAACTGTCAGGGCTCAACTCAAATATCCTCTTCTCCTAATATTGCCTTCTCTGTCTCTTTAGTTAGAACTTAGCACGCTTTCTCCAATCCTCATATTAACTAGTGCTGGCTTCTTATAGAGCACATACTACAACAAGCTATTAGGTATTTTGTTTATTTATAAAGAAGTCTCCTGCCTTCACTTCCATAGCTCCCTGGACACATGGAAAGTGACAATCACTGTGACCCACTGTGGCCCAGCTCCAGACAGATAGACAAATGTTATGGAGCCAGGTGAATGAATGAATGAACAAATGAAAATGTAGATTTCATGGAAGCCAGAATGGTCTCCCTAAATGGCATTTAGCTAGCACTGAAAGCCTCAGGCTATCCAACGAAAGCCTTGTTAATCCTTAATTTGGCTGAAATAACTCTCAGCTCTGATAAGGGTCAAAAGAAGAGAAATTTACTGTGGAATATGGTTTCCCTTAGGAAGTTTTAGCCACGTTATTTTTGGCTCTTAGTTCAGCCTCAAATCCCAGTCCGCTCATCGTGCAGCAGAATCACAATGAGAAGCCAAACAAAAGGAAAAAAATAGAAAAGGAGAAAAGAGAAAACAAGCAGAGTTTCCACTGGACAGAAGCAGTAGGCAGAGTCACTCAAGGAGAAAGTCAAAATGAGCTAAAGCCACTTTAAGAAAAACAACAACCGCGTATTTATTTTTTATTAATTAATTTATTTTAATTGGAGGCTAATTACTTTACAATATCGTAGTGGTTTTGGCCATACATTGACCTGAATCAGCCATGGGTGTACATGTGTTCTCCGTCCTGAACCCCCATCCCATCCCTCAGGGCTGTCCCAGTGCACCAGCTTTGAATGCCCTGTTTCACACATAGAACTTGGACTGGTCATCTATTTCACATATGGTAATATACATGTTTCAATGCTATTCTCTCAAATCACCCCCCCCCACCTTCTTCCAGAGTCCAAAAGTCTGTTCTTTATATCTGGGTCTCTTTTGCTATCTTGCATATAGGGTCATTGTTACTATATTCCTAAAAAAAAAAACAAATAAACTGTATTTCAAAGACCTACTCAAATTTAACAGATGTGACTATGGTGGGTTATGAGGTAACCAAGATTAATTAACTGAATCAAGGTTTCCTACCAGCCATCTGCTTTCTCCACTGTACCTCCCTGCCTTTCTAATATATTTCTATTGATGCTATATAAATTTAAAAGTCCTACAGTTAAAAAAATAACATAAATATTATTAATAAGAGTAATAAAATAATAATGTATATACCCCTGAGTCCTATTTCCTCATCAATAAAGTGAAGTGATCAGAAGAGCTATGAGAGGAATTCACAGAGGCTTTATCAGTATTAAATAAAAGAGTATAAAGTGTCTAGGACACAGAAGGCATATTGAAAACATTCAATAAATATTATTATTATTGGTAACTATCACCTGCTTTAAACGCATGCCTGAGTAAAGATTGTTCTGGAAAAGCTGGCATGAAAATAGAAGTACAAGCATGAGATATTTGATGGTGATGGTTTAGCTGCTAAATCATGTCCAACTCCTACGATCCTATGGACTGTGCCCCGCCAAGTCCCACTATCTATGGCATTTCTCAGGCAAGAATACAGGAGTGGGTTGCCATTTCCTTCTCCAGGGGATCTTCCCGACTCAGGGATCAAACCCAGCTGTCCTGCATGGCAGGTGGATTCTTACTGACTGAGTCACCAGGGGAAAAAAAATAATACTATGCTCTACCATTATACCCTTGAACTCTGTGGTTGCTATGTATATCACCCACCTGGTTGCTCAATTAATTCAAGGTGCAATATGAAAATTACATACTGTGTGTGCTCAGTTACATTTAAGAGATTGAATCCTAGCCTGTGCCCTTTCATAGGTATTACAAATCCACCATGTTATAGGGCAGGAGCTCTTAGCTTTTAAATTAGCCTGGATATCATTAGTGGTCTCCCAATATTGCACATGTAACACAGCTTCAGTTCCACTTGGTATCCAGCTGGGACCAATTCGTTTGTTTAACAAATATTTATTGAGCTTCTAATACACACCAGGAATATACTTGTGCTGGGAATATAGCAGTGAACAAAGAAAATAAAAATCCCTGACCTAGGTTATCTACATTCCAATGGAGCATGATCCAGAATAGTAAAGAGCAGAAATAAAAATGTTTAATCTTTGGAAATGCCATCTCATCAGCCCAAAGATAAGCTGTTTTTACATTTGAAATAAAGGGATTTTTTCATAAAAAGTTGTCTTTTACCATGACATTATACAATGGTAAGACTGGTGATATGACTTTCTATGTTACCACCTATTGTTTTTCCTGATACACCTTTAACTTCCTTATTTGCCCAAAGGAGACCAAATGAGAATAACTTATCAAAAGATTAAAAAAAAAAAAAAACTATTGGCAATAAGGACAGTAATTATAGATAACTTAAAGCAGAAATAGCAAAGCTTTAAAAGGAATGCACAAATCCTGCCCCCAGGGGAAAGAAAGGGACCAAAGTCACTTCTTTGGCCCAATCACCCTGTCTCCACCATTCCCACCTTCTTCCCTCACTCTGGTGCCTGAAACTGTTAAAATTGGAAGTAGCACCTGTGGTTACCTATCCATGCTGCTACCTATCAGCCCCAACCCCACACACACCTGCTGGAATAGAAATATCAAATCCAAATGCAGAATTTTTAAATACAAGAGAACAAATTGTTCTCTTGGAATGATTCCAAGAGAACAGAAAGAATCATCTGATCTTTGGCAGAATGTGCTCTCCTTTCTGTTGTAAGGCTCATACTCTTTGTAAACATTTTATGTAAAAAGATAGAAATGGGTGATATGCAGTGAGAGAAATGGTGAAAAAGGTCAACGCTTATTAAGTTCAAGGCACTACTCTACACCACACACAGAAGCAAACTTGGTCCTAGAAATGGGGACAGACGTGATGCCCATTTTACAGATGAGGAAAGTCAGAACTGAAGACTACATTAACGTGCTCAAGTTTTCATGACTGGTAGCTGACGGAGCAGTGGCTCACTCTCTGACAGCTTCCTGCTGACTTCCATATGCTTAACCAACTGTCGTTCTCAACACCATCAGCTCCATCTTAACTCATGATTCCCCCATTTCTGTTTCTTGTAGTAGACAGAAAAAGTCTTGTAAGACAAGAGTTATGTCATGTGATTTTTATATTGACCGCAGATATTGAAACAAGCTTAAAAATTATGAATCACTGGAAATCCCCCAATTCTCATAGTTCTGGGGGCCAGAAGGCCAATAGCAAGGCACTGGTAGGTTTGGTTTCTCCTGCAACGGCCTTTCTGCTTGGCTTGCCGATGGCCACTTTCTCCCTGTCTCCTCACACAGGGAGCAGACATCTTTCCTTTGTACACATGCATTCCTAGTGTTTCTTTGTGTGTTTAAATCTCCTCTTCTTACAACCGTCAGATCAGATTAGGGCCTACCTTTAACTTATTCACCTCTTCAAAGGCCCCATCTCCAAATATAGTCATATTCCGAGGTACTGGCTTTTGACATAGGAATTTTAGGGAGCATAATTCTCTCAGTAGCCAATTCTAGCTTTTATAAATTTTGCAGCATCAATCAGCTAACAATCGGGTCTCCTTTCTCTGCACTCTTTAAAGTGATTTACCCATCTTGACTGTGACCCGTTCCATTTCCTTGCAAAACTTCACTCTCAGAGAAATTATGTCCCTCTTAACTTTAAGTTTCCAGGGAACTTGTGACCGTGGACTCACAACTGCACTGTAAATATGCCTTAGTTTTGTAATCTATCCCTACCAATATATACACACATACAAGCAATAGCTACAATTTAGCAATAGCTAAACTCGGTGTGTTAAACATTGTATTGAACATCTGCCTTAGTTCATCTAACACAATTTATTGATTCCCTGAAACAAAGCTACATGGTCTCTCCATTCATGGAGCCAACATCTAAGAAGGGAACACTGAACTAGTGGGGAGGCAGATAATAAACAGGCAAGTAGATAAGCACACATCACATTCACAATGTGAGTTATGGAAATCTACAAATGTCAGGAAGAGGCTGTGAATGGGAATGCCAGTGAAATGGGAACACCAGTGGGTTGGGGGAGAAAGAAACTTACTTGATGCTGGGTGGTGAAGGATGGTCTCCCAGAGTTGGAGACATCTCACTTGAGGTCATAAGGATGAGAAACACCCAATCACAACCATATAAAGAGCAAGAAAAAAGAGTGATTTCAAAGCAGGCACTGCAAGTACAAAGACCCTCAAGGCAAGACAGACACTGGTGTGTTTGGGGACCTGAGGATAGAATGCAGAAAGCAACAGGTCATAGAATGAAGAATCCAGCTCTTGCTTATGCTGTCTAGCAGTTGACCTGTACAAGCATTACCCAGTATAGCACTGTGATCAAGAAAGTAGGCCCAGGCGTGAAGGGCCTTGTTAGGGATGACATGCTTGAGTTCTAATCCCATCTCGGCTACTTATTAGCTGTGCTGACCTAGATTCAACTTTCCAATTTCAAAAGCATCAAGGAGTTGTTGTATTTGCAGGTCACTGCAAACGTGACATGAATTAAACAATGTAAAGCGCTTAGCGTTTGGCACATCATCTGCATTCTGCAAATATTAGCTATCTTAACATGAAATAAGCCCAATATACAGTTTCCTCTCTTCGTGCTACTTCTTGTATTAAACTTACAACTGTACATAATTTTAATAGTTAGAAACTTTTTTTTAATTAATGATCTCTAACTAAGAGATATAGTTAATTTGGGAAAGAGTAAGACTTTAAGACTTCACATGACAGCTGTGGTCAAAATTTGGGTGTTAGTTTCTGCCAAGAAGAAATATCCCAGTGCAGGTTATATACAAAGAATATATTTATATGATCTGTTTTTATATTCAAATATTAGAAGAAGATAAAAATGTGCTGAATATACAATTTTCTCTCTTTGGTTTTTTTTTTCCTCTCCTGCCCCTCAAATGCCTGAAACATTTTGGCAGACTCAGAGACGGCAGAATCTGTTCCTTTTTATGGGATAAAGTCAAATCAGAGGAGAGAGATATTAAACAAATAAGGTCACAATCATTCAATCCACCTATCACACAATTTCAACTTCTGGGGCAGATTAGAAGTTTTGCAATTCAGCAAGCCTGAATTCACTCATTCTTACATGGGATTTTATGTTATTATATAACATCCGGTCCAGTTTCAGGACATGCCTTAATTGCACATTATGTACAGGATTCATCTTTAGATCAAAGAGTAATTCCAGACTATCTCTCCTCTCACTTCATCACTGTGAGGTTTCAGCAAGAAATATGTCTGAAATAAGTGTAGAATAGGGGCTAGACAGGGCAGAGGATAGCATATCTTGTTATTATTTGGGGTGTGAAGAATGGGACTGAAGAAAAGAGAGCTGAGAAAAATCCATCAGTTTCAGAAAAATATACTTTTGTTGGCTCTTTGAAGAAAGGATATGAAATCTGGAAGGACAAAAATAAGGACACATTCTATATTCCTTAAAGAGTTTTAGGAACTTTTTCTACAAGTTTTGTACTGCACAAAGAAAAGCACTCAGGTATTTCCCCAGAGCCATTATCTCTCAGATCTAGCTCCCAAGTCCTATTGGAAGTCAACGAAGGGCAAACAGAGTACCCAAGTTACTGTCAGATTCACAGGCTATTGATTGATACGCTATCCTGCAAATCATCTTAAGGTCAGCAGGCAACAATTAATTCTCCAGAAACTGTGAGCTACAAAGAAATAGAGAGGAGTTCTGTTCCCCCCCCCTAATAATTACTTCCAATAATTTATCTTCCTTCAGATTACCTGGAAAGTGGACCATTGCAATTATTCTAAATTGGGCATCAGTGAAGGCACATTGTTCTTTGAGTGAGATGATCCCAGAATATTGCAAGGATGTGACTTTTGTAACCAGCTGGTGCTGAATCCTTCGTTGAGGATGGGGCAGTAGATGCAACTTAAAAATTACTAAAGGCACAGGGGAGGGATAAATTAGGAGTTTGGGATTAATATATACATACCTCTGTAAATAAAACAGATAAAGAACAAGGACCTGTAAGGCACATGGAAGTTATTTTAATATCCTGTGATACACTATAATGGAAAAGAACATAAAAAAGAATGCATACATATGTATAACTGAGTCACTTTGCTGTACAACAGAAACTAACACAATATTGTAACTCTGTAACTGTACTTCAATTTAAGAAATTAATCAATAAAAATTATAAGAGGTAATGGCTGGCATGAGTGAGCCTCACCGTATTCTGTAATTGTGTTAAAATCAAAGAATATTAATCAAATGAAGGAACAGCCTACTTTAAAAAACTATTAAGAGATACACCACTGCTGTGCATTCTGGGAGCCAGCAATCTGGCAAGCATGTGTTGTACACATTGCTTCTCTTCCCAAACACCTGTACCTGCTGCTGCCAATTTGTTCTTACTGTAGAAGCCCTAGTGTTCAAACACCTTCTCCACTCATGTCCCTAACTGGCTAAAGAACACAATCATCAAATGGTTAAGAAAATACATCTACTCATGAATGGCTACCGGTTGGGAAAAAGAAGATGTTACAAAATTATAAATTCGCTTTTAAAGACTGAAGATAGACCCAGAATCTGTACCCTATATTTAACAAAGCTGTCAAGTGAAACCACAGAAATACGCATGAGAACAAAGCACATGCCCTTATGTTTGCTTTACCTAAATCAGTTCAAGTGGGTGGAAAGCAACTCAGGGAACCAGAGGTCTGTGAAACTTTAAGTAGACTGCTCAAACAATATTTTGCCATGTGTGTAGGAGAAGCTGTGCAGAGAGGATGCAAATTAAAATTTATGTCACCTGGAACTAGAGAGGTTCCAAAGAGAACATCAATGACTCATACAGGGGATAGCGCTAGTTATTAATAGTAGCAGAATCAGTCTATAAAGAAGATGATCTAACCAAAGAAAAAAGTTCTTTTGAAAAAACCTTTTCAACAAAATAGTGAGCATAAAGTACATCTCTTCATCGAATGGGCATGGGCCAAGGCCCTTATGGGAAGCATGGTGCACGTCCCCTATCTGGCACGTTCCACACTTGTTCATCTGTGACAGCTGAGGAAAAATCAGAAAAAAACCATCAACTATCCCCATAGTTCCCTATAAAACCAAAATGAATAATATAGTCCACATGATTTTGTCATAACACATGATGAGCTTGGCAGTTTACATTTTGCTCTCGGTGTTTAATGTACAATTTCTTCTAACCAGAGATTAATTACCATTTATATTGGGTTATACATCTATAATACGGAGAATAAGCCACTAAGATCGAGGCTCTCTTTTACTACTTTACGAGCTGTGTGACCTTCATCTGAACTACCTAAACCTCATTTTCTTTATCTGAAAAACAGATATAACAATAATAGTGTGCCTCTTACTTCCAAGGATCAAATTAAATATATGTGCATCTCCAGCTAGCCTGGCTACATTTTTTTTTGCTCTGAATGAGGTCATAGTTATTTTTAGGCCAAAACTACCCTGATTCCAAGATCCTACCTGCCTAAGCAAGAAGTCAGCCCCTCTCAAAGATGCCATCAATGACTTTGAGACTCTAGAGAAGGGACTTTACCCACTGCAGTCATTCTCCTTCTCCTCTCCAGCTTCCACTCTCCACTCGGCTGTCTGAATCCTACCCAAAAGGGAGCCTTACCGCCACCTCTGAACGAGGCCGTTGTGAGAACACGTTGGTTGTGAGCCACGGCAGCTGCCAACTGATGCTTGTGAAGCTGCTAGTCTTCAACTTGCTAAACTCCCTGATTCCCTGTGGAGATGGGTAACATGGTCTTCTTCCCAGCTCTGGGATCACTTTCCATGCGGGCCATGGGCAGCCCCATCAGCTGGAGGGCCACCTCTCCCTAGAATCTCAGAGTCTCCTAAGCCTTCCCTCTCCTTCCAAATGAGATCACAGTGCAAAGAACTCCACAGAGAAGCGATCCTTTGTCATCCCATGTAACCATCTGTCTTCTTCCATCCCTCGCCTCCAACGAAACCTCTATAAAGTCTTTACAGTTTCCATATAAGTGAAAGTCACTAAGTTGTATCCCACTTTTTGGGACCCCATGGATTGTAGCCTGCCAGGCTCCTCTGTCCATGGAGTGGGTAGCCATTCCCTTCTCCAGGGGATCTTCTCGACCCACTGATCGAACCTGCCTCTCTTGCATTGCTGGCAGATTCTATACCACCTGAGTCACCTTCCAGTTTCCAGACAAAGCCCAGAGCAAATATATGAATGCAAACACATACTAGTGATAATTGCAAGATGGGCAGGATATACAAACAGCAGGAAAGAGTCAGCACAGTTAAGTGAAATACCTGTATGTGTGTGGATGTATGTATTTATCCAATATTATTCCAATAATATTCCAAATATTTGTGGAACCAGTTTATTGAAATAGCTGGGGATTTGTATCAAAAAAATAGTATTTGTTTCATAAAATAGCTTTAAAATTCACTCTTTTGGATTATCCTTTCTTCCCTGAATAATACCTCAGAAATGCCCCATAGTCTTTTCTGATTGTGTTCAGGTATGACAATTGCATCAGTAGGTATTAAAATATTCTGTTTCAATCAAAATGAAAATTTTATCTCTCAGTCAGTTTACAGCTTCTCTCCATCCCCTGCCTGTTGCCTCTACCTTAGAAACCTGCTATGCGTTCTGTCCTTCTCCCTCCTTGTCTGATATTCTCTGTAGTCTCCTTCCCCGGTGGCTCAGTGGTAAAAACAATCAGCCTGCAATTCAGGAGTTGCAGGAGATGCTGGTTCAGTTCCTGGGTCGGGAAGATCCCCTGGAGGAAGGCAGGGCAACCCAGTCCAGTATTCTTGTCTGGAGAATCCCATGGACAGAAGAACCCAAAGGGCTACAGTCCATGGGGTCACAGAGAGTCGGACACGATGGAAGCAACTTAGCACATACTCTCCTATTCTGACAGGTAGAAAGAATGAAAAAGAAAATAAATCTTGTTTTGTTTCTAAAAAGCTTTGTAAAGATAAATTATTTATTTTTAACACTTTCATGTATATATAGACAAATTACTAAGATAATTAAGAGAGTTCCTATGGATCCACCCACCCCCCCAGTTTCTGCTCTCATTAACATCTTACATTCAGACAGCATATGTGTTATTATTAATGAACCAATATTGATTGATTGATATTGGGTTGGCCAAAAAGTTTGTTTGGGTTTGTTTGTTTGGACTTACTGGAAAAACTGGAATGAACTTTTTGGCCAACCCGATATTATCAAAAGTGTATATTTTATTCAGACTTCCTTAGATTTTCCCTAATGTCTTCCTTAATTCTTAACCAGAATCTCATCCAAGACACTTCTTCTATTCCATTTAGGCATCCTGTCCCCTTAGGATCCTCTTGCCTAAGACACTGTCTCAGAGTTTCCCAGTTTCCGGTGAGCTCTTTCAGGGAAGACTGACCAGCTGCTTTGCAGAGAGTTTCTCAACTAGAATTTGTCCCAGCTGTTTTCCACATGATTAGACTGGGATTGAGAGGAAGTCCACAAGGTGAAAACCCATTTTCACCACAGCACATCAAGGATACATGTTATTAGCATGACATGACTGTTGATGTTGACCTTGATCCCTGGATAGGGCACCTTTTTGTCAGGTTTCTCAACTGTGAAGTTACTCTTTCCTCCATTCCATGCAGTAATTTTTTGGAAGAAAGTCACAGTGTACCTACCACACTGAAGAAGTGAGAGATACATGTCACCTTTTTGAAGGCAGAGTATCTGCATAATTCATTTGTAATTCTACTACAAGAAAGATTTATCTATTCTCCCCTATGTATTTACTCAATTATTTCTTCCTATCTGTATGGATTCATAAGTGCTTATTTTATTGTTTGAGTTATAATCCAATGCTATTTTATCATTCAAATTATTCCAGCTTCAGCCATTGAAAGCTCTTTCTGTTGGTCCCTTTGATAGGTTCTCAGCATTATGTGCTTGTGTATGGGGCGAGGAGTTGTTCTTGTTACTGTTATGTGTTGTTATTGCTAGCCCTGTCTTGATTTCTGGAAGAACAAAACATTCTAGGTCCGATTTATGTATGCCTTAGATGCACCCATTTTTCCAAAGAGCCTTGGTTCATTTTATTGAAGACTGATATTAGAAAGAAAGATCTTTAGTTTTGTTTTTTTCTCATTCTTTTTAACAACTACACAGCATGTGCTTTATGGATGTATCACAATAATACATTTAACTAGTCATTGATGGGTGTGCATTTAGGATTTCCCCAAAGTTCACATCCACTGTTCTAATCTGTAACATTAAGGAGAAAAATATAAATTAACCCAATTACTTCAAACATTCTAAATAATCTTGGAAAGTAAAGTAGTTGCTATGACAAGGATGTAATGCTCCCATGAGTATAGATCTTTTTCCTTCTACTGGGTTATTTTACGAGGTAAATTTTTAGAAATATGTTCCTGGGACAAAGTGAAGAACATTTTTATGGTGTTTGACATGCATTGCTGCTTCACATTTTAAAAGGTTTGTATCAGTTTCCAATGCCAATAGCAATAAAATAATAGCTAATATTTTTCAAATGTTTATCTTGTACCTGTTATTATTATAAGTGCCTTATTTCTATTAATTTCTTTGTCTCACAAAAACCCTAGAAAGTAGATATCATTATTTAATCAGATGAGAAAACTGCAACATAGAGAGAAAGTTATTTCCCCATAGTTACATAACAAGTCAGAAACAGAGCTGGATTTGAGCCCAGTCCATCTGACTTCAGAATTTGGGGCACTTTATTATTGCTTTACATTGACTGATTACATTTTGTTGTTTAGTAGCTAAGTCGTCTAAACTCTTTTGCAACTTCATGGACTACAGTGCACCAGGCTCCTCTGTCCATGGGATTTCTCAGGCAAGAATACTAGAGGGGGTTACCATTTCTTTTCCAGGAGAACTTCTTGACCCAGAGATAGAACCCCCATCTCCTGCATTGGCAGGAGGATTCTTTACCACTTGAGCCACTGGGGAAGCTTGACTAATTACATATGTCATATCAAATACTTAAGATGTTAGTATTCTAGCAAGCCAAAAAAAAGGACATATATAATAGCATAGAACACTGTCTTAAGATCGCTTCACTTTGATTTCTTTGACCCTTAGGTATAATGACTTTCCTATGTTTTTGTTGCTGGTGTCATTATTTTGTTTTATATGTGATTTCCTTTAAGCAAAGTGCCCATTTAGATATATTTTTGCAATCACTACTGGAACCTGCACTTTAGGAGTATGTGACGTTTGGCATATCCCCTGATTTTCAGTGACAGGGAGATAGATATTAAGTCTTTCCTGTCTTGGTGTCACCTCTGCCCTCTGCCTATTTCTTTCTGATTCTCTCTCTTGGATGAAGTTAGTCCCTGGGCAGCTCCAACAAAGTCTCACTCAATAGCATGCTCTTGCTAACAGTTTCCATAGCTACAAACTAATATATCAGGGACAGAAGTCCCTGAGATGGTGAACTTTTTTCTAATCTCCCTTCTTAAGATACATTCTTGTGGCAAAGTGTCCACTGTGGGGCAGAAATGTCAGAGGTTAGTCAAAATGCTTTTTATTATGGCATGATGGAATCTCAAGGTACAACATGTATACCATTGAACTATACTTAATGAGAACGTAAAATGCATTAACCAAAGTTGGATATTTTGAGAGGGAAAGGAGAACTCTTGTTTTGTTTTCACTGTCTTAAATAAATCTGGACATACAGTCATCCTAGCCATTGTAAAGAATCAGGCTGGCAGTGTGCAAGCCATCGGACAGTCATTCTAGGGGCCTCTTTCCTTACACTCTTCACATTAGCAGGTTCCCCTCTACTGGTCATATAGCATCACTTTCTTTGTCATAAATCCACCCTTTCTTCTTATGAAATGCTGAGATAGATTTTTTTCCCCCCAAAGATGGCCATTTCCAAGAATGATCACTGGCCATGTGATTCTGCCACTTATTCTGAGGTGGAGTTTATTTTCCCTCACCTCAAACTTGAACTGCTTTTGTGATTTACCTTGATCAACAATAGTATGTGGAGGAAGTGAAGTTTTGTGATACATAGAGACTTGGCAGTGTAAGCAGCTTTTTTCAGGCAGCTCACTGCAGGCAGCAGCTCTCTGCAGGAGATCCCTGGTTCTTGTCCCTTCACCAAAGCTATACTGTACCTTGCTTTTAAACCAGCACCCCCCATGCTCAACTCATCTCCAGCCCAAGCACACCTTTCAAATCTTTTGATCATACAATACCTTGCCTAACCTGTAGATTAAATTCTTTAGATCAAAGAAGCAGAAATGAAGCATAAGTAACTAACAATGGCCAGATCTTCTCCCAAGCTTCCCCTTCAGTAATCTCCCAAACCAGCTGGGTGAACAAGACAGAATCTAAGGAAAGATCACAAGAAGTCGACAAGTCAGCAAACAAGCCTGCACGCAGTGGAGGATGGTGATGACTCTGACCCTCTATCGCAATAATTGAGATTTCTCCCCTGTTACCACTTTAACAACTTTGATGGCCAAGCAGAATCTCTGGAGTTGGTTCTTGGACATGAGTCCGCCTTCTCCTCAGGTTGCCACTTCCTGAACAAAGCAACCTTTCCATTCCTACCAACACTTGTCTTGGAGTATTGACTTTTTGAGTGGCAAGCAGCAAAACCTAAATTCAATAACAGCAGCTTTTCCCTTTCTCCTTCTATGTTTTCTTCTTTTAGAGAATAAGCAATTCATTCTATTTTTTAATTTATTTTTTTAACTTATTTTTCAATTGGGGGTAAATTGCTTTCCAGTGTTGTGTTGGTTTCTGCTGTACAACAATATGAATCAACCATAATTATACCATATCACTTCTCTTTTGAGCCCTCTTCTCTCGCCCCATTCCTGCCCTCTGGGTCATAACAGAGTGCCAGGCTGGGCATCCTGTGTTATATAGCAGCTTCCCACTAGCTGTCTATTTTACACATGATAGTGTTTATATGTCAATCCTTTGTCCTTTTAGAACCATGCACTGAGATCATATTTATGTGAAGAAGCTCAGAATGAAAACTTCAGCAGCAAGATCAATCCCCCCAAGCAGAGGCCAGCCACCTCCCCCAACCTACAACCCTAAATGACTAAGCCCAGGAAAGACCAGCAGAAATACTACCTAGGCAATCCACAGAATTACAACCATGAAAATGAACCATGTTTTGCTTTAAGCCAATAAGTTTGGTTTCTTATACAATGAAAGAAAATTGTAACAAAAACTTAAAATAAATTATTTTTTCTCTCCACAGTTCTTTACACACTTGTAGTCTAGTAACTACAACAAAGCCAATTGGGATTTATCCAAGGCACCAAGTTTTAAAGACTCTGCAGGTTTTAAAACCACTGCAATCTTGAGCAAATGGCCTCTCTGCTACCAGCTAAAGCAGCAAGCTTGCCCCTGTCAGCTATTTGGCATAAAACAGGGACTTTATACCATCAAGATCCACTCTCATATCCCTACAGGTTTCACACTGCACAGATTAAAGGGCATGATTTTCTGCTTTTTTGTTCTGCCCTCCAAAATTAATGTCAACTCAGTTACCCTCGAACAAACAACACCTTTTACTGCCTGGGCTCCAGAGCCACTGTTCTTTCATCAAAAGCTTTTATTATGATGAACCTGAGTATTGAGCTGGAAGAATTATACCATGTCATCCGACTCTTACAACATCAACATGTACAGAACACCAGGAAGAATAAATTTCTTGTTCTACTTTCCCCAAATGATCAGGACTCCAATTCAAGGACTGTCTTATACCAGAACTTGTGGACTTTTCTGCTTATTTATATATACTTTAATTCCAAAATTTAGAGGGTTTTAATATACCCTGCAGATTCATGATTCCACAGGTAGAGAATTCTGTAAGTCAATGGTGCCAACATTTACTGGATTCAGGGCTTAGACAAGGCTAATATCAGTTCTTAAACATTTCACAATAACTTTTATAGGCTTTTCAAATAATATCCAAAGAAAAAAGAGTTGAGGTAAATGTGCAAATTTAGATGACACTTGTGCATGCTAAGTTGCTTCAGTCATGTCTGACTCTTTGTGACCCTGTGGACTGTAGCCCGCCAGGCTCCTCTGCCACAGGATTCTCTAGGCAAGAATACTGGAATATGGAGGCGGTCCTAAGATGGCAGAGGAATAGGACGGGGAGACCACTTTCTCCCCCACAAATTCATCAAAAGAACATTTCAACGCTGAGTAAACTCTACAAAACAACTTCTGAATGCCAGCAGAGGATATCAGGCACCCAGAAAAGCAGATCATTGTCTTCAAAAACAGGTAGGAAAAATATAAAAGACAAAAAAAGAGACAAAGGAGGTGGGGAGGGAGCTCCATCCTGGGAAGGGAGTCCTGTCCCAGGAAGGGAGTCTTAAAAAGAGAGAAGTTTCCAAACACCAGGAAACACTCTCCCTGCCGAGTCTGTGGCGAGCCTTGGAAGCACAGAGGGCAACATAACAGGGAAGAAAAATAAATAAATAATTAAAACCAACAGATTACAAGCCCCACGGTAACTCCCCCAGTGGAGAAGCAGCGCAGACGCCTGCATCCACCACTAGCAAGTGGGGGCTGGGCAGGGAGGTGCAGGCTGCAGTGCTTTTTAAGAATCGGGCCGGAATGCCCCAAATGTAACCAGAGCGAACTAACTAGGGCTAGCATAAAAGACTGTGGGATAGCCAACATGCGAAAAGCTCTAACATAAGACACCGCCAGGACCGCACACAGAACAAAGGACGGAACAGAAATAGCCGGCTGCAGACCATCCCCCACCGGTGACAGGCAGCCAGAGCCGTAAGGGCTGGAAGGGGGCAATCGCAGCCCTGGTGAGACTTTACCTACCAAACTGCAAGCAGGCTTCTTTGCTAACTAAGACTTCTTGGGGGTTCTGGACAGTCACCATCTGCCTGACAAGGGGCGTCAGCGGTACACCCAGAAAACTGAGCAGCAGGGAAAGGCACTAAGTCGCAGCGACTGTGCTCGCCAAACACCTGAGCTACTCGGTCCTGGGAAGAGCGCAAAACACAGACCCAACCGAATCTGCACCTCTGAGGGCTACCTGAGAGCCGAGCCTGAGCGGCTTAGACCGGGGAGGTGCATGCAGCCTAGGGCCGGCCTCAGACAGTTCCCGGCGGAGCAACGTAGAGCCTGAATGGTGTGCGCCGTGTGCAGAGGCAGGCCCAGCGTGGCTGAGACACTGCAAGCACACACCAGTGTTATTTGTTTGCAGTATCCCTCCCTCCCCACAGCGCGACTGAACAAGTGAGCCTAAAAAAAAAAAAAAAAGTGTCCACCACCGCCCCTCTTGTGTCAGGGCGGAAATCAGACACTGAAGAGACCAGCAAACAGAAGAAGCTAAACAGAGTGAACCGCCTTGGAAGTGACCCCACACTGCCCACAACACCAGAGAAAGTCCCAGAAATATCTTTACTATTTTTAAGACCATTCTCTTCTTGTTGTTGTTGTTGTTGATGTTGTTGTTTGTTTTTTCTTCTCCTTTTTTTTCAAACTTTTTAAAAATTTTAAGACCTCTATTTCTCCTTCAATCCCAGGGACGGGGGAGCCTGATGGGCTGCCATCTATGGGGTCACACAGAGTCGGACACGACTGAAGTGACTTAGCACTAGCACTATTTCCCCTTTAATTTTAATTTTTATAACTTACTATCACTTTTCAAAAAAAAAAAGACCCTATTTTTAGAGCAAATGCCGTATATATTTTTTTTGTCTGTGGTTGTTGTTGTTGTTGTTTAATAATTCTCGTGACTTTGGGTTTTTTTTCCTTCTTGTTCTTCTTTTCTCTAATATTGTATTTTTGAAAATCCAACCTCTACTCTAGATTTTTAATCTTTGCTTTTTGGTATTTGTTGTCAATTTTGTACATTTAAAAACCCAAACTTCAGTACCCAATTTTAACTGAGAGCGAGATTACTAGCTTGACCACTCTCTCCTCCTTTGGACTCTCCTTTTTCTCTACCAGGTTGTCTCTGCCTCCTCCCTCCACCTTCTCTTCTCTACCCAACTCTGTGAATCTCTGAGTGTTCCAAACGATGGAGAATACTTAGGGAACTGGTTACTGGCTGGATCTGTCTCTCTGCTTTTCATTTCCCTCTTTTATCCTCCTGGCCACCTCTGTCTACTTCCTCCCTCTCCTCTTCCCTGTATAACTCCATGAACATCTCTGAGTGGTCCAGATTGTGGAGCGCACATAAAGTGAAGTGATTACTGGCTAGCTTGCTCTTTCCTCTTCTGATTCCACCTCATCTCATTCCAGTCACCTCTAACTACCCCCTCCCTCTTCTCCATGTAACTCAGTGAACCTCTCTGGCTGTCCCTCACTGTGGAGAAACTTTCATCTTTAACCGAGATGTTTTATCATCAGTGCTGTATAGATGGAGAAGTCTTGAGGCTACTGTAAAAATAGAACTGAAAACCAGAAGCAGGAGGCTTAAGTCCAAATCCTGAGAACATCAGAGAACTCCTGAATTCAGGGAACATTAATTGATAGGAGCTCATCAAATGCCTCCATACCTACACTGAAACCAAGCACCGCCCATGGGCCAACAAGGTCCAGAGCAAGACATACCACGCAAATTCTCCAGCAACACAGGAACACACGCCTGAGCTTCAATATACAGGCAATTCAAGTTACTCCAAAACCATAGACGTTTCATAACTCATTACTGGACACTTCATTGCACTCCAGAGAGAAGAAATCCAGCTTTACCCACCAGAACTCCGACACAAGCTTCCCTAACAAAGAAACCTTGACAAGCCACTGATACAATCCCACCCACAGCAAGGAAACTCCATAATAAAGAGAACTCCACAAATTCCCAGAATACAGAAAGGCCACCCCAAACGCAGCAATATAACCAAGATGAAGAGACAGAGGAATACCCAGCTGGTAAAGGAAAAGGAGAAATGCCCACCAAACCAAACAAAAGAGGAAGAGGTAGGGAATCTACCTAAGAAAGAATTCCAAATAATGATAGTGAAAATGATCCAAAATCTTGAAATAAAAATGTAATCACAGATAAATAGTCCAGAGACAAGGATTGAGAAGATGCAAGAAAGGTTTAACAAGGACCTAGAAGAAATAAAAAAGAGTCAATATATAATGAATAATGCAATAAATGAGATCAGAAACACTATGGAGGCAACAAATAGTAGAATATCAGAGGTAGAAGATAGGATTAGTGAAATAGAAGATAGAATGGTAGAAATAAATAAATCAGAGAGGAAAAAAGAAAAACAAATTAAAAGAAATGAGGACAATCTCAGAGACCTCCAGGACAATATGAAAAGCTCCAACATTCGAATTATAGGAGTCCCAGAAGAAGAAGACAAAAAGAAAGACCATGAGAAAATACTTGAGGAGATAATAGTTGAAAACTTCCCTAAAATGGGGAAGGAAATAATCACCCAAGTCCAAGAAATCCAGAGAGTTCCAAACAGGATAAACCCAAGGTGAAACACCACAAGACACATATTAATCAAATTAACAAAGATCAAACACAAAAAACAAATATTAAAAGCAGCAAGGGAAAAACAACAAATAACACACAAGGGGATTCCCATAAGGATAACCTGCAGATCTTTCAATAGAAACTCTTCAGGCCGGGAGGGAATGGCAAGACATACTTAAAGTGATGAAAGAAAATAACCTATAGCCCAGATTACTGTACCCAGCAAGGACTGCATTCAAATATGAAGGAGAAATCAAAAGCTTTACAGACAAGCAAAAGCTGAGAGAATTTAGCACCACCAAACCAGCTCTCCAACAAATGCTAAAGGATATTCTCTAGACAGGAAACACAAAAAGGGTGTGTAAACCCGAACCCAAAACAATAAAGTAAATGGCAATGGGATCATACTTATCAATAAGTACCTTAAACATAAATGGGTTGAATGCCCCAACCAAAAGGCAAAGACTGGCTGAATGGATACAAAAACAAGACCCCTATATATGCTGCCTACAAGAGACCCACCTCAAAACAAGGGACACATACAGACTGAAAGTGAAAGGCTGGAAAAAGATATTCCACGCAAATAGAGACCAAAAGAAAGCAGGAGTAGCAATACTCATATCCGATAAAACAAAGGCTGTGAAAAGAGACAAGGAAGGACAATACATAATGATCAAAGGATCAACCCAAGAAGAAGATATAACAATTATAAATATATATGCACCCAACATAGGAGCACCACAGTATGTAAGACAAATGCTAACAAGTATGAAAGGGGAAATCAACAATAACACAATAATAGTGGGAGACTTTAATACCCCACTCACACCTATGGACAGATCAACTAAACAGAAAATTAACAAAGAAACGCAAACTTTAAATGATACAATAGACCACTTAGACCTAATTGATATCTCTAGGACATTTCGCCCCTAAACAATGAATTTTGCCTTTTTCTCAAGTGTGCATGGAACCTTCTCCAGGATAGATCACATCCTGGGTCATAAATCTAACCTTGATAAATTCAAAAATATTGAAATCATTCCAAGCATTTTTTCCTGACCATAATGCAATAAGATTAGATCTCAATTACAGGAGAAAAACTATTAAAAATTCCAACATATGGAGGCCAAACAACACGCTTCTGAATAACCAACAAATCACAGAAGAAATCAAAAAAGAAATCAAAATATGCAGAGAAATGAATGAAAATGAAAACACAACAACCCAAAACCTGTGGGACACTATAAAAGCAGTGCTAAGAGGAAAGTTCATAGCAATACAGGCATACCTCAAGAAACAAGAAAAAAGTCAAATAAATAACCTAACTCTACACCTAAAGCAACTAGAAAAGGAAGAAATGGAGAACCCAGAGTTAGTAGAAGGAAAGAAATCTTAAAAATTAGGGCAGAAATAAATGCAAAAGAAACAGAAGAGACCATAGCAAAAATCAACAAAGCCAAAAGCTGGTTCTTTGAAAGGATAAATAAAATTGACAAGCCATTAGCCAGACTCATCAAGAAACAAAGAGAGAAAAATCAAATCAATGAAATTAGAAATGAAAATGGAGAGATCACAACAGACAACATAGAAATACAAAGGATCATAAGAGACTACTATCAGCAATTATATGCCAATAAAATGGACAACGTGGAAGAAATGGACAAATTCTTAGAAAAGTACAACTTTCCAAAACTGAACCAGAAAGAAATAGAAAATCTTAACAGACAAATCACAAGCACAGAAATTGAAACTGTAATCAGAAATCTTCCAGCTAACAAAAGCCCAGGTCCAGACGGCTTCACAGCTAAATTCTACCAAAAATTTCGAGAAGAGCTAACACCTATCCTACTCAAACTCTTTCAGAAAATTACAGAGGAAGGTAAACTTCCAAACTCATTCCATGAGGCCACCATTACGCTAATACCAAAACCTGACAAAGATGCC
Source organism: Budorcas taxicolor (assembly GCF_023091745.1). Taxonomy (NCBI): domain Eukaryota; kingdom Metazoa; phylum Chordata; class Mammalia; order Artiodactyla; family Bovidae; genus Budorcas; species Budorcas taxicolor. The sequence goes on along the minus strand of NC_068926.1, from coordinate 15,703,751 downwards.
ACAAAAAAAAAAAAAAAGACAGGCCAATATCACTGATGAACATAGATGCAAAAATCCTTAACAAAATTCTAGCAATCAGAATCCAACAACACATTAAAAAGATCATACACCATGACCAAGTGGGCTTTATCCCAGGGATGCAAGGATTCTTCAATATCCACAAATCAATCAATGTAATTCACCACATTAACAAATTGAAAAATAAAAGCCATATGATTATCTCAATAGATGCAGAGAAGGCCTTTGACAAAATTCAACATCCACTTATGATAAAAACTCTCCAGAAAGCAGGAATAGAAGGAACATACCTCAACATAATAAAAGCTATATATGACAAACCCACAGCAAACATTATCCTCAATGGTGAAAAATTGAAAGCATTTCCCCTAAAGTCAGGAACAAGACAAGGGTGCCCACTTTCACCACTACTATTCAACATAGTTCTGGAAGTTTTGGCCACAGCAATTAGAGCAGAAAAAGAAATAAAAGGAATCCAAATTGGAAAAGAAGAAGTAAAACTCTCACTGTTTGCAGATGACATGATCCTCTACATAGAAAACCCTAAAGACTCCACCAGAAAATTACTAGAGCTAATCAATGAATATAGTAAAGTTGCAGGATATAAAATCAACACACAGAAATCCCTTGCATTCCTATACACTAATAATGAGAAAGTAGAAAAAGAAATTAAGGAAACAATTCCATTCACCATTGCAACGAAAAAAATAAAATGCTTAGGAATATACCTACCTAAGGAAACTAAAGACCTATATATCGAAAACTATAAAACGCTGATGAAAGAAATCAAAGAGGACACTAATAGATGGAGAAATATACCATGTTCATGGATTGGAAGAATCAATATAGTGAAAATGAGTATACTACCCAAAGCAATCTACAGATTCAATGCAATCCCTATCAAGCTACCAGTAGTATTTTTCACAGAGCTAGAACAAATAATTTCACAATTTGTATGGAAATACAAAAAACCTTGAATAGCCAAAGCAATCTTGAGAAAGAAGAATGGAACTGGAGGAATCAACCTGCCTGACTTAAGGCCCTACTACAAAGCCACGGCCATCAAGACAGGTATGGTACTGGCACAAAGACAGAAATATAGATCAATGGAACAAAATAGAAAGCCCAGAGATAAACCTACACACCTATGGACATCTTATCTTCGACAAAGGAGGCAAGAATATACAGTGGAGTAAAGACAATCTCTTTAACAAGTGGTGCTGGGAAAACTGGTCAACCACTTGTTAAAGAATAAAACTAGATCACTTTATACCACCATAAACAAAAATAGACTCAAAATGGAGTAAAGATCTAAACGTAAGACCAGAAACTATAAAACTCCTAGAGGAGAACATAGGCAAAACACTCTCTGACATAAATCACAGCAGGATCTTCTATGATCCACCTCCCAGAATACTGGAAATAAAAGCAAAAATAAACAAATGGGATCTAATTAAAATTAAAAGCTTCTGCACAACAAAGGAAAATATAAGCAAGGTAAAAAGACAGCCTTCAGACTGGGAGAAAATAATAGCAAATGAAACTACTGACAAACAACTAATCTCAAAAATATACAAGCAACTTCTGCAGCTCAATTCCAGAAAAATAAACGACCCAATCAAAAAATGGGCCAAAGAACTAAACAGACATTTCTCCAAAGAAGACATATGGATGGCTAACAAACACATGAAAAGACATCACTCATTATCAGAGAAATGCAAATCAAAACCACAATGAGGTACCATTTCACACCAGTCAGAATGGCAGCGATCCAAAAATCTGCAAGCAATAAATGCTGGAGAGGGTGTGGGGAAAAGGGAAACCTCCTACACTGTTGGTGGGAACGCAAACTAGTACAGCCACCTTGGAGAACAGTGTGGAGATTCCTTTAAAATTTGCAAATAGAACTGCCTTATGACCCAGCAATCCCACTGCGGGGCATACACACTGAGGAAACCAGAACTGAAAGAGACACATGTACCCCAACGTTCATCGCAGCACTGTTTATAATAGCCAGGACATGGAAGCAACCTAGATGTCCATCAGCAGATGAATGGATAAGAAAGCTGTGGTACATATACACAATGGAGTATTCCCAACCATTAAAAGGAATACATTTAAATCAGTTCTAATGAGGTGGATGAAACTGGAGCCGATTATACAGAGTGAAGTAAGCCAGAAAGAAAAACACCAATACAGCATACTAACACATATATATGGAATTTAGAAAGATGGTAATGATAACCCTCTATGCAAGACAGCAAAAGAGACACAGATGTCTAGAACGGACTTTTAGACTCTGTGGGAGAGATAGAGGGTGGGATGATTTGGGAGAATGGCATTGAAACATGTTTACTATCAGCTAAGAAACAAATCGCCAGTCTATGTTCGATACAGCATACAGGATACTTGGGGCTGGTGCACGGGAATGATCCAGAGAGATGATGTGGGGTGGGAGGTGGGAGGGGGGTTCAGGATTGGGAACTCATGTGCACCCGTGGCTGATTCATGTCAATGTATGGCAAAACCAAAACAGTATTGTAAAGCAAAATAAAGTAAAAATAAAAAATAATAAATTAATAAAAAATAAAAACCAAAAAAAAAAAAAATACTGGAATGCATTGCCATGCCCTTCTTGGGATTTTCCTGACCCAGGATCAAACTCGAGTCTGTTATATCTCATGCATTAACAGGTGGGTTCTTTATCACTAGCACCACCTGGAAAGCCCTTTATATAACAAAGACCTAGGTAATTTTTTACTTGACTGATTCCTTGAGCCACTCACAACTCCCCTTTATCCTAAAAACTAAATAATCCCCTCTGACACAGGCTTCAATTCTGGAAGGTGACTATCAGCAGGTTTCAAAAGCAGACTTGTGCCACGGTAAACCCCCTTTATCTGAAAGCATCTTCCTTTTGGGGAGACTCATGAATGAATATCATGGTAAGTGTCATTTACAAATCAGTGGTAACTCACTACAATTTGTAGTAAAATATCTACCATCTATCTTTAAGGCTACTATCTATCTTTAAGTCTATCATGCCTTTTTCTGGAACACCTAGAACCGTAACAGGCAACAGTAACTAAAGTATCACCAAGCTAGGAGCTTACTCCCTTTAACAGAATGTAGTTTGAAAAAAAAAAAGAAAAGCCTCTAACTCCGCAGTAAATTTGTTCTGGAAATGAGCACTATTTTAACAAAAAGAGAGAGAGATTGAGACAAACTTACCTCATCAAGAAGAACTAAACAATTTAAAAATATCAGATTACAACACAGCCAGCTGTTCAAATACATATTGTCAAATATTTTGGATCTCAAGATTGTTTATTTAAAGGAATTTTTCAGTCTTCACATGCAATATTCTGGCCTTGAAAGTGCTAAAATTCCACGAGGAAGCTGCTGGCAAAATGAGCATTTCATTAGAGAAAGAATACTGAAATCAGTTAACTCTGAACTCAGATCAGATTATAAAATGAGAAGAAATGAAAATGACAACGTCGACTATCTGTGGTACATGGTGAAGACTTTTAAGTGAAAATCAGAGGTAAATTCTTTAAAAGAGAAAAAAAAGAACTAAAAACGTTTTCAAATTATAATTTTGCTTTTTTCCCCTTATTCTAAAAGACTGTACACTCGATGTAGAATTGGAAAGTCTAAAACTATAAACAAATGAATAAATATAAAAAATAAAATATATAGAACATTTTAACAAGATTATTAACTCCTTATATTTTGCAATATTCTTTTTTCTTCTTACACATATGGTATTACAATGAAAATATCGTATTATACTCTCACATTTTTTACTCAATGTTTTGGCATGAGTATATCCCTTATGCCCTTAAATAAAAATAAAGAATAAAAACAACAACAAAAGATAAAAACACAAACTTTAATGCTGTGTGAATTCCATCTTATAGATATCCAACAATTTATTTAATCATTCCCGTTTTTGTTGAATATTATGGAAATATATAGAATGCAGACAAGCATTTTATTTAAACATAAAATTAGCCACAAAATTGAGTATATGTGAACACAAAAAAACTACAGTAAAGGCTATCATGGTAGTTTTTTTGTTGCTACATACTCTGAGCACTCTCTACTTGGATAAATTAATGCAAAGCTTTTATAAATTGTCATCTATGTGTTTATGTGTATGATGTAGCTTCACATGTTCAAAGTGTTTCAGTCCTGGTGGATACAAAGCTTGACACTAACATTGGTCTGGTAGTGAAATTTCTTGGTCTCTAGAGAGTGCACACTGGATTCTGGTCTGTGACTCTGATGCAAAATAAAAACTAGAGAACTCTGAAGTTGTTTTTTCAGATGTCTATGTACGAAAGACGTTAAAAACTAATAATATGCGAAACCTCTGTGCACAGACTTGCTTATTTTTGACACGTGATATCAGCTTTGTTTCACAGAATAAATATAGAGAAGACAAATTTATAAAGAAGTTATACATTTTTTTTTTTTTTAAGAAAAAACATTAGCTTTTGCCATTAGGAGGTTTAAAGTCATATATCCTGCTTTGGATGAAGGGAAGGAAAGAACCTTCTATTTTTGTCCTCAGTTATTGAATATTTGATAATCTGTTTTTTAATATGGGTGGTTATATTTCTAAGGTGCAACTGGTCACAGCCCCCTCTATGGACAAGGACACCATGAAGCATGGCCAGGCATCAGCATGGAACAGGGTTCTATGTACCCCAGGGAATCCCCTCTAACAATTTTCCATTACCTATTTACTGCCACAGCTTCAGGGCACAGGGAATCATTTAAGAGGCTTTGTGGGGTGTTTTGTTTTGTTTGAGGATGAATAAATGAATCACCTAGGGCCTGATGCTTTCTAATTATAAACAGCTGTAGTGACTTCAGGCCCTCCCATTAGATTTCCTAATATAAAGGTAGAGATTCCCTTTTGGAGTTTGCTGCCAGAATTACCAGGACTTCTTCTCTTCATTGGCCATCTTGCATTAGGTGAAAGCCAATAAAAGAACAGTTATTCTACTCACTGCCATAGAAATATCACACCTTCAACATTATAATGAGTTTGGAGAAAACAAGGGATGACAAACAAACATGATATAAGTGGTCAAAAAACAAATCATCTTTTGTGTTACCAGCATATGAAGGATTTATAAACTTCGGAACTGTTCTTTGCTTTCCTGCATGCATGCTCAGTCGCTCAGTCTTGTCAGGCTCTTTGCGACTCTGTGGACTGTAGCCCACCAGGCTCCTCTGTCCATGGGTTTCTCCAGGCAAGAATAGTGGAGTGGGTTGCCATGCCCTCCTCTAGGGGGTCTTTTGGATCCAGGGATCGAACCCTCATCTCCTGCATGGCAGGCAGATTATTTACCCACTGAGCTACCTGGGAAGCCCCTTTCCTTTCTTACTACCTTGAAATCTTCCACCCATTTCTCTCAAAATCAGCCTCTGGTTTGTCTCTACTGTATCCCTTGTGTCTATAACAGTGCCTGAAAGATAGTAGTTGCTCAAAAAATATTTAGAGACTTCCTGTGTTACAGTAGTAACCTCTGGTCTCCCTCATTGCTCCTCGTCTGATCCACCTTGAACAACACCCTTCAAAACTCACTGTCCTGAAACACCAGTTTGGTCATGTCCCTCTCCAATCATGAACCAGCCCGCAGGGAAGGGATGGAGACACAGATGTGGAGAATGGACTTGTGGGCACAGCGGGGTAAGCTGAGGGTGGGACAAACTGAGAGGGTAATGTTGATAATACTCAATGTACATGGCGATATATATACACATGTGCATGCTGCATGCTAAGTCGCTGCAGTCTTATCTGACTCTGTGACCCCATGAACTGTAGCCTGTCAGGCTCCTCTACCCATGGGATTCTCCAGGCAATAATACTGGAGTGGGTTGCCATGCCCTCTTCCAGGAGATCTTCTCAACCCAGGGATTGAACCTGTGTCTCCTGCAACTCCTGCACTGCAGGGAGATTCTTTACTGCTGAGCCGCTGGGGAAGCTCACTACCATGTGTAAAATAGACAACTAGTGGGAAATTGCTATATAACACAGGGAGGGAGGGGATATATATATATATATATATTTATATATAATTATGACGGTTCACATTGTTATACAGCAGAAACCAACACAAGACTGTAAAGCAATTATACCCCGATTATAAAAAAATAAAACTGGAGTGCATTAAAAAAAATCAGCAAAAGCTGCTTTTGATAGCAGCATCCACAGCCAACCCACTTGTTCGCAAACTCTGCTCTATCCATGCTATATCCTACCTCTCTAGTCAATGCTATCATCACTAATTAAGCTCACACTTTGAGATCCCATCAGGCCTTGCCAAGGTGTATTCCTAATCTCCACCCTTACCAAAATGCAAGCACATTCACATACATCTCCATGACTCCTCATAACTGATCCAGAAGAGCCTACCTTTCTTTCTCTCTTAAAATCCCCCAGACTTCAAGGGAAGTTCAAATCTTGCTCTGTGAAATGTCTTTTCTCACTCTATGTTGAGGTTTTCTTACTCTGAATTCATACTTACTTACTACTTCATTCCTCTCTGTTTTTCCCTGTGGTTTGCCTCTCAACTGGATTCCCTTCTTAATGCTTCCAACAATCTTCCGATGTCTTAATGTAATTCACCTTAAGGCTGTAAGGCCGTGTAGAAACCAGAGATCACAGAAGCTGCCTAATAACTGGTGTGAGGCTAATTCAATTCAGCATCCTAATATTGGGTCAGAGGCCCAGTATTGCCATATACAAGTCACAGAAATGAATCTGAAGGTTTCAGCTCAATCAAAATGAAGGCCTGTGAGCATATGATTACATGTACATAAATAAATGTACGTTTTTATCCTAAAAGACAGAACTCAGCTTTCTCTCCTGTTCTTCTCTAGGTATCTATGCCTCTTTCCCCCTTTTCTGAGAGATTAACCTGCTCAACTTCACATTGTTCGGTAGCATATTAACTCAAAGTGTTTAAAACTTCACTGACAGGGACCTGAAATGAACACTGTCCTCAAAATGCTTTATCAGTGATAAAAAATATGATCCAAAAAAAAAGCTTATCTAGGGTACCATCTATAAATATCCATTGTGGCTGACGGCTTCCTGGAAAAAAAAAAAAAAAACACATTTATCTGCTTAGTTGCACTTATTATCCTAATTTTATACATACTCATTTTCTCTTGAATAGGAAAAATATTTCTTGAAGAGTCAACTATTTTCTAAACCATTTGATACTGTTAGTTTGTTCACTGCTCCTGCCACCCAGCCGAAACAAGAATTTAATCACAATTCACCTAGCAGTAAAGAATATGATAGCCTTAATGGCAACCCACTGCAGTATTCTTGATTGGAGAGTCATGTGGACAGAGGAGCCTGGAGGGCTGCTGTCCATAGGGTCGCACAGAGTCAGACACGACTGAAGAGACTTAGCATGCATGCATGCATGCATGCATGCATGCATGCATTGGAGAAGGAAATGGCAACCCACTCCAGTACTCTTGCCTGGAGAATCCCAGGGACACAGGAGTCTGGTGAGCTGCTGTCTATGGGGTCGCATAGAGTCAGACATGACTAAAGCAACTTAGCAGCAGCAACAGCAGCAGCAGCTAACAGCACTGTCCAATAGAACTTTCTATGAGATGGAAATGCTATATAATTTGCACTGTTGGAGACAGAAGTCATTAGCCATACCTGATTACTGAACAGTGAAGTTTGGCCAGTGGGACTGAACAAGTGGAGCTTTCATTTTAGTTAACTGAAACAGCCCAAGTAGCTAGTGACCATCATTTTAGATGTTGTAATTCTAATATAATCAACACTGTTAAGATTATGCATTTACTGAAATTACAAAGGATAAATAAATAACATTCAGGATAAAATGACACATATTTTAACACATATTTTAAATGCCTCTCATACTTGAAGTTTATATCTCCGGGTAAGTTAAAATGAAATGGTATGGAACTAACAGAAGCAGAAGATATTAAGAAGAGATGGCAAGAATACACGGAACTAAACAAAAAAGACCTTCATGACCCAGATAACCATAATAGTGTGATCACTCACCTAGAGCCAGACATCCTGCAATGCGAAGTCAGGTGGGCCTTAGGAAGCATCACTATGAACAAGGCTAGTTGGAGCTGATGGAAGTCCAGTTGCGCTATTTCAAATCCTAAAAGATGCTGCTGTGAAAGTGCTGCACTCAATATGCCAGCAAATTTGGAAAACTCAGCAGTGGCCACAGGACTGGAAAAGGTCAGTTTTCATTCTAATCCCAAAGAAAGGCAATGCCAAAGAATGCTCAAACTACTGCACAATTGCACTCATCTCACATGCTAGCGATATAATGCTCAAAATTCTCCAAGACAGGCTTCAATAGTATGTGAACTGAGAACTTCCAGATGTTCAAGCTGGATTTAGAAAAGGCAGAGGAACCAGAGATCAAACTGCCAACATCTGTCTGATCATAGAAAAAACAAGAGAGTTCCAGAAAAACATCTACTTGTGCTTTATCGACTATACCAAAGCCATTGACTTGTGGATCACAACAAACTGTGGGAAATTCTTCAAGAGATGGGAATACCAGACCACCTGACCTGCCTCCTGAGAAATCTGTATGCAGATCAGGAAGCAACAGTTAGAACTGGACATGGCACAACAGACTGGTTCCAAATTGGGAAAGGAGTACGTAGAGCTATATATTCTGATTCTGCTTATTTAACTTTTATGCAGAGTATATCATGTGAAACACTGGGCTGGATAAAGCACAAGCTGGAATCAAGATTGCTGCGAGAAATATCAATAACCTCAGATATTCAGATGACCCACCCTTATGGCTGAAAGTGAAGAAGAAGTAAAGAGCCTCTTGATGAAAGTGAAAGAGAAGAGTGAAAAAGCTGGCTTAAAACTCAACATTCAAAACCTAATATCATGGCATCCAGTCCCATAACTTCATGGCAAATAGATGGGTAAACAATGGAAATAGTGACAGATTTTATTCTTTTGGGCTCCAAAATCACTGCAGATGGTGACTGCAGCCACGAGATTAAGACACTTGCTCCTTGGAAGAAAAGCTATGACCAACCCAGGCAGCATATTAAAAAGCAGAGACATTATTTTGCCAACAAAGGTCCATCTAGTCAAAGCTATGTTTTTTCCAGTAGTCATGTATGGATGTGAAAGCATGTACACCCATGGCTGACTCATGTCAATCTATGGCAAAACCCACTACACTATTGTAAAGTAATTAGCCTCCAATTAAAAGAAATAAATTATTATTTTTTTTAATGCTGAGCACCAAAGAATTGATGCTTCTGTACTGTGGTGTTGGAGAAGACCCTTGAGAGTCCCTTGGACTGCAAGGAGATCCAACCAGTCCATCCTAAAGGAAATCAGTCCTGAATATTCATTGGAAGGACTGATGTTGAAGCTGAAACTCCGTTACTTTGGCCACCTGATGTAAAGAACTGACTCATTGGAAAAGACCCTGACACTGGGAAAGATTGAAGGCAGGAGGAGAAGGGGACGACAGAGGACAAGATGGTTGGATGGCATCACTGACTCTATGGACATGAGTTTGAGCAAGCTCAGGGAGGTGGTGAAGGACAGGGAATCCTGGTATGTTGCAATGCACTGGGTCACAATGAGTCAGACATGACTGAGTGACTGAACTGAAATAAAGATAAACTCTTGGAAAGAACATTCCCCAGGTGTCAGAAGATGTGTGTTTTCAGGTATGTTCCTAGTAGTTGTGTGGCACTGGGAAAATTGCTTCATGCCTTGGGTACTTAAGAATTTAGAACATGTGATCACCTACTTTGAAGTTATTTGATTCTATATTAGTCTCATACTGTTGAAACTACCCTAAGGATAGTCAGTTCAGTTGCTCAGTCGTGAGCGGTGTTTTCTCTAACACCACAACTCAAAAGCATCAATTCTTCGGCGCTCAGCTTTCTTCATAGTCCAACTCTCACATCCATACATGACCACTGGAAAAACAGTAGCCTTGACTAGACGGACCTTTGTTGGCAAAGTAATGTCTCTGGTTTTCAATATGCTATCTAAACACACAATAACTAGAAATTAAATACTTTATCTTGCCTGAGTATTTATAAAATAAATATCTTTCATTTCTTCATTTATGTGCAAAACCTTAACAAACTTATCAAATGCTTCAGTTCTCCTCTGGATGGTCCCTTTTGAAGGACTGGGTTTGGCAGCCCACTCTAGAGTGCATGCAGTACTGTACACATTCTTTAAAAATACAGGTATGTTATCAACAGGCTCACTCAACTAGCCACATTCACATATTAATAGTTGTGGCTGTCTTGCAAATGGGCATGTATTGAAAAGCAGGTCACCATCCGTGTTGTTTCTGCCTTCAGGGTGAGGGCCCACGCATGCTTAGTCACTTAATAGTGTCCTACTCTTTGCAATCCCATGGACTGCAGCCCTCCAGGCTCTTTAGTCCATGGGATTCTCCAAGCAAGAATACTGGAGTGGGGAGCCAGTTCCTTCTCCAGGGGATCTTCCTAACCCTGGGATAGAATCCAGGTCTCCTGTATTGCAGGCAAATTCTTTACTGTCTGAGCCACCAGGGAAATGCTTAAGAGGATACATTTGTATACAGAAAGAAAATATGAAACCTTTTTGTATTTCAAATCAGTTCAGTTCAGTTGCTCAGTTGTGTCCGACTCTTTGCAACCCCATGGACTGTAGCATGCCAGGCTTCCCTGGCCATCACCAACTCCCAGAGCTTACTCAAACTCATGTCCATTGAGTCAGTGATGCCACCCAACCATCTCATCCTCTGCCATCCCCTTCTCTTCCCAATCTTTCCCAGCATCATGGTCTTTTCTAGTGAGTCAGTTCTTCGAGTCAGGTGGCCAAAGTATTGGATTTTCAGCTTCAGCATCAGTCCTTCCAGTGAATATTCAGGACTGATTTCTTTTAGGATAGACTGGTTGGATCTCCTTGCAGTCCAAGGGACACTCAAGAATCGTCCCCAACACCACAGTTCAAAAGAATCAATTCTTCAGTGCTCAGCTTTCTTTATAGTCCAACTCTCACATCCATACATGACTACTGGAAAAACCATAGCTTTGACTAGACGGATCTTTGTTGGCAAAGTAAAAGTATATTTAGTGTCTATATAAAGAAACTAAGAGAAAAATTATGCTGCACGACATTTAATATACATTGGGTAGAGACTGCTAATTACCTACAGCAATATCCATCCTTTCTCACTTAGTTACAAACACCCAACTTTTAGTTCAATGTGTCACTTAGAATAAATGTTGTCATTATCTGGTCTTCCCGGCAGCTAAGTTTTGGGCACTGTGATGTAATCACAATACTGCTGCTTAAAATTTGACTATAATGGCTAGAGATCCAGCAGTGACCTTATACTATGAAGAAAACCCACATGAGGAAAAAAGTTCTGGAAGAAGAGAGTTTTTTTCACTGACCTTTTGGAGCTACCAAATATTCAACTGTCAAACTCCAGATTTCACATGAAAGAAAAATGAAATATCATCTAGTTTAAGACCCTATTTTTTAATAATTTTTCTATTGTATACAACTGAATCTAAACTTAACTGACATATACAGATTAGCTAATACTGCATTTTATACTATGAAAATTAATATACATAATATATGCAAGACCTCTTTCTCTGATAGGATGTACAATAAAATAGCATCAAGACTACAGGGCTCAAGAACTGTTACATGCAACTACCAAAGTCATCTCTACTTTGAATTAATAGTGTTTAGTGGGTTAAACCATGGGCTTCCCTGGTGGCTCAGCTGGTAAAGAATTCACCTGCAATGTGGCAGACCTGAGTTCGATCCTTGGGTTTGGAAGATCCCTGGGAGAAGGGAACAGCTACCCACTCCAGTACTCTGGCCTGGAGAATTCCATGGACTGTATAGTCCATGGGGTCTCAAAAAGTTGGACACAACTGAGCGACTTTCACATAATCACAAATGGGTTACCATAGTTCAGACACTAATTTCACTGCAGCAGACTCTTAATATCTGGAAGCACTATAACTATAGATCCTTGGGAAATCTAAAGCTCACAACACATAGATCCCTAGGGGCTCAGAAGGTAAAGAATCCTGCTGCAACACAGGAGAGCTGGGTCTAATCCCTGAATCGGGAAGTTCCTCTAGAGAAGGAAATGGCAACCCACTCCAGTACTCTTGCCTGGAGAATTCCATGGACAGAGGAGCTTGGTGGGCTACAGTCCATGGGGTCGCAAAAGAGTCAGACATGACTGAGCAACTAACATTAATTTTTCACAAATAAAATTTCTGTCCAGAGGCTCATGGTCTCTGAATATATCTGTCATACATCACAAAGAAAAATGCTTAAATCACCACACAAAAAGCTATGCAGTAATAAATGAAGAATGTAAGAAGTATCAATATTTAGATGCTGGCGGTTGGCTAGATTCCCCCATCAGCTAATGGCTTAGTCCCACACACCAGTCTCACAATGCATATTACTCACATCCATACCTTAAACTGTAGTTAAAAAATTATGTCATGACCCTTAGAGTTGCTTGCAAATGATTACGTCCTTCAAGGTTGATTCCACAATTAACAAGGGTTTACTGTTCTAAATAGACAGTTTCTTCTGCAACCCTCCAAGCTCTAGAAATATTCTTTGTTAATAGAAACTCCTACTTAAACTCAGTGGTCAAAATAACCCCTCAACTGACCAAAATGTGTTCAGATCAAGAGCCCTTCTACTCCTAGTTTGTTATCATTCATTCTACTCTTTGGCTTTCCTTGAGTACCAGGAGTTTCTAGCCCACCAGAAGGCTCTGTGCCTACAAGGCACTGGCAATTAGGACAAATTGACACCAAACAAGTAGACTGCACCCATCCCTGGCTGCAGAGACATGGACATAGCTGTCATATACTCACTCCAACTTGCACACATTCATAGCTGCCCTGCCTCACCTTCCCTCTGAGTCATACCCTCTCAGTGAGGCAGCGGGGAAGAGGAACACCTAAAGACAGGGACCACCATGACTCACTGCCCTGGGCCCCCCCACTCTCCCCACAACAAGACCTGCCCGACATCAATGGGAAGTTCACCACAGGGAGCCACCTTCCAGCCAGATCATCACACCCAGAGAGGGTGCTCAGTGACCACCAGGGGAGACAAAATTTCATGACTTAATGAGGGAACACTCCCACTAATTTCGTAAAATTGAGGCTGTGAAGCAATAAACAAAAAGCTGTTGCTATTCTAGGTGCCAAGTATCTCGTTTCCAAGCAGTATCTCCTGGAGTTCAGAAGAAAGGGCACAGATGAAAGGCAGAAATTGCACTGACTAAATCAACTGTTAAATGTGTCAGCCACAGCAGAAATCCTATAGAAAACCCTGGATAGAGCACACACACATTGTCCTTCACCTGCCTTGCCAAGATGGATCACGTGGACACAACTTCCTGGAAATGCAAAAGAGAAAACAGCACAGCAGCTGGAATTTCCCCTGTCACTTGTCATTCCTCAGGATCCATCTTCTCTTGTTGAAGACTGGCTAATAAAAGTTATTATAGTTTATCCATCAAAATATCATACTGAAGTAACAATATGGCAAAATGGCATCACAATGTTGACAGCATAATTCAAATCATACATTCTACAGGGAATTAAGGAAAATGTGATGCTATACACTTTATGCGTTGCAGTCATTTTTCCAATGGGTAGATAAAGAAATAAATATCAACATGAGATTAAAGACTACATTTCAGAAGCAGATCATAAAAAAGGGATGGAAAAATATATTTAGTTAGCAACTAAAGTAAGGATTCTTTCTGAAATGTTTGGGTTCATGTGATTTAATACAGAATCTTAATTCCTGAATTTGAAAAGTAAGAGTAGTAGGGTTTCAGTTAGCCTAACCTCCTTATTTTAAAGACGAAGAAACTGGGGCTTTAAAAAGTAAAGGATGTTTACAGAATTATACATATAATTAGCCACAGAGTCAGGAGAAGAACTGAAACTTTATTCAGATTTTGTATCTTATTTTTTCATTATCTTCACATTCTTGTTTGTATTTCTGAGATTAACCTTTTTATTTATTATTTTCCAAAGACTCACTTAAAGCATAACCTTTAGGGAGCTTTTTTGGGATGATGGAATTATTCTGTATCCTGATTGTACTAGTATTTACAGAAGCCTATATATATATATATGCTAAGGCTGAAACTCCATTAATTTGGCCACCTCATGCGAAGATTCGACTCATTGGAAAAGACTGATGCTGGTAGGGATTTGGGGCCGGAGGAAAAGGGGATGACAGAGGATGAGATGGCTGGATGGCATCACCAACTCAATGGACATGAATTTGAATGAACTCTGGGAGTTGGTGATGGATAGGGAGGCCTAGCGTGCTGCAATTCATGGGGTCGCAAAGAGTCAGACACGATTGAGCAATCAAACTGAACTGAACTGATATATATATATATATATATATATATATATATATATATGCTAAAACTCATTAGAACTGTACACCACAAGAAGTAAATTGAAAACATCTAAAAAATAACTTTCAATGTTGTTGAAGAAGCTGATTTTTTATCTAGTGTATATAAATTTCTCATACCACGATTTATCATTTATTTTCAGGAGAACACCAAGAATAAAATGAGGACATTTTAATCCCTTTGTCCACTATTCACTGATTCTGTTGTATTTGGTATCCTACTATTTTATTGCATGCAATTTCTCTATCATCAAATATCAATGTAAAATAAGGAAATAAGAATAAAGCATAAATCTTTCTTCCTGTCATGGACCAAACCTGCCAGAGAGACAGAGGCGGGGTGGGGTGGGGAGGAAGGGATTTTTATGTATATGAGAAAGGAACCAGTAGAGAGGTAAGCTGTTCGGTTCTACTAAAAATTTAGAAAATTGTATCTATTTAGGTCAATCAATTCTAAATAGTTCATGATGGGGGTCAATTATATCTAGGCAAAAAAGTCACTCAGGAGGAAAAGAAATATATTTTTAATGTCAATCATCTGTATTTAACACAAACATAAGGGATAAATTCAGAAGATCACAGCATAGTGAAAAGAACATGATAATGAGTCTCACAGTGGAACTCAATTTGCAACTCCAACATCTTTGAATCTTAGTTTTCTCACTCATAAACAGAAAAATCCTCTCTTCCTCAATAAATAATTATGTGGATGAAATATTATGATGCATTAAAAATAACAATTAACATTTATTTAGTGTCCACTACATATAAGACACTTCTAAGTGCTGTGAATAGTGTAATTTATATGTCTGCAGGAAAAGTCCAGAGACAATTGTTATTATTCTAATCATACAGATAACAAGGACACAGAAGGTTAAGTAAGTAACATTACGGTGGTTGTTGTTCAGTCACCAGTTGTGTCTGGCTCTGCAACCCCGTGCACTGCAGCATGCCGGGCTCCTCTGTCCTCTCTGAGTTTGCTCAAACGCATGTCCATTCAGCCAGTGATGCTGTCTAACCTAACCTCATCCTCTGTTATCCCCTTCTCCTTTTCCCTTCAATCTTTCTCAGCATCAGGGTCTCTTCCAATGAGTCGGCTCTTCACATCAGGTGGCCAAAAGATTGCAGGTTCAGTTTTGACTATACGGACGTTTGTTGGCAAAGTGATGTCTCTGCTTTTTAATATGGTGTCTAGGTTTGTCATAGCTTTCCTTCCAAGGAGCAAGCGACTTTTAATTTTGTGGCTGCAGTCACCATCCACAGTGATTTGGGAGCCCCCTAAAATAAAATCTGTCACTGCTTCCACTATTTCCCCTTCTATTTTCCATGAAGTGATGGGACTGAATGCCATGTTCTTCATTTTTTGAATGCTGATTTTAAGCCAGATTTTTCACTCTCATCTTTCACCCTCATCAAGAGGTTCTTTAGTTCCTGTTAACTTTCTGCAATTAGAGTGGTATCATCTGCATATCATATAATTATGTTGGAAACTGAGGTTTGTATCCAACATTCTGGTTCCAGAGACCACTTGCTTAAACAACAATGCCATCATTATTGCCTCATGTATAAATGACTTGGCACTGAGTAGATGCCCAAACAGTGGTTGCTGCTGTAGTTTTTTTTATTTTTATGGTAAACTTATCTCTCTGGTCTCCTGGAATCTCAAAATGGGATAGGGTTACAAATGAGAGTGATATAAATAAAACCACTTTGCTAACACTGTGATACTTTCCATTCTAATTTCCTTTCACTAATGCAGCCAAGTCAGAGATTTCTTTTTAATGTTGATGTTAAACTTTTTAATATGCTGAAGGTTTACATTTATTTTTAGAAAGCTCCCAGCCCTTCATCTCTCTCTCCCAAGCTCTGGATGCAAATGCCCAGGTGCTTCTAAACATCTCCATGTGCATGGTATACCTGTCCACAATGGTTAGAACTAGAGGGGGTTGTGGAAGATAAAGAGATGGAACATAAAACGAAATAAAAATGGAAAATTTTGCAATTCAGTCCTAGTAAATAAATTGCCTTTCTTTGAGAAAAGAGCCCAAGAGATTGCCTAGTGAAGAAGGAGAAAGGAACTCATCAGGAAATCTCCCTGGAAAACAAGGTTACTTAGTGGAGAAACATCAATGAAGGTCAGTGATGATCCAAGAAAAGAAAAAAGATTAGGGAACTTCCCTGGAAGTCCAGTGGTTAAGACTCCACCTTCCAACGTAGTAGGGGCAGGTTTGTGCTTTGGACCATGAGACTCCTCTGTAGGTTCCTAAGGGTCCTCTTATCCCAGCACTTGTATACTTCTGATTGCTGGGGGCAATCTATGGGAACTGCCTCACACTAGGCTTTATTGTTCCCTCTGCTTTCCTTGCCCAAGGTCTGTCACAGGCTCAAAGTGTGTATATCTCATCCATCTTCTTTCCTATTGTACCTGCTCTGATTCCAGTTGATATTTCCATATCCAGGACTACCTGGACGTCCTCTAAAAGTCGAGAAGGATAAATGTACAGAGCCTCTGCTGCTGCTGCCCACTCCCTTGCTTAATCACAAGGTTCATTCTTGCCTTGGTGAATCAGACTATGCTCTAGGAAGCTCCCATCATGCGCCTGCGATTGGCACACAAGATGACACCCATGGGTTTTGTCCTCTTATCTGTCTTGTCTATCATTCATACTTCACCAGAACCACCCTCCTGAAGCAGGGAGCCTGTGTAACAGAATCCTAAGATGCCTCCAAGAGTCCCATTTCTAATGCACATGCCTGGTAGATTTCCCTCCTTTTGAATGTGGATAAACTATGCAGAGGATGGACTATCATCCCCATGATTATGCTAACAAAGAGTTGGCTCTGATTTTTTCAAAAGGGAGAGATCTAACTAGGTAAATCCTTTAAAGGGACATGGCCCTCCCCAAGGTCAGAGAGATTTGACATGAGGGAGATTCTCTGATTCAGGCTATTAAGACAGAGAGAGCCATCTGGCAAGGACTTGAGAGCAACCTCTTAAGAAGCCGAGATCAACTCCCAACCAACAGTCAGCAAGAACTCAGGGACCTCAGTTTTATAGCTACAAATAACCAGATTCCACCAACAAGAACCTAAGCTCTGAATAGGACCCTGAGCTCCTAGTAGGATTTCAGCCCATCTTACACCTTGATTTCACACTCATGAGACCCTGAGCAGAGAACCCAGCTATATCACGTCCAGACTTCTGCCCCAAAGAACCATGAACAAGTAGATGGATATTGTTTTAAGGCATTGAGTTTGTAGGAATTTTTACACAGTAATTTAAAAATACTAACACACCTACCCTATTGTTTCCCATTTTAAAAATCTTATCTCCCCCAAGGGGCAGAAAAAAAAAGCTAATTGTCCTTAACACTTAGTGAAATATCTTCAAATAAATAAATATTATTTAATGCTCTAGGATGAATATTTTTCCATTCTGCATTATATTTCTTCATCCAATAGCATCCATAAAGCTATGTTTTGTCCATGCATCGCTCATGCAAATGAAAGCCTCAAATAACTAAGGTATGATTAAAGGACTCTGCTTGAGAGACGTGTGCAAGGGGCCATGTCTGCTATCACTGAAGCTTTCAGCACACAGCTGCCTTGTACAAGAGCCCTTCACCATGACGCTAGAGCATGACCTGAATGACACTCTTCCATCTTTGCACCTTTGTGGAATATCAGTGCACTTCAGCCAACTCACTACTCTCAAGACATGTGTCAGTTACTAGAGCACCATTTTCTTGCTGTGACTATTCTCTGGGTGTTCAGGTTGTTTATATTTTTCTTTGGTTCATCTTTTTGATGGGCATTTCATAAGATTGTGCTAAGTTGCTTTAGTCTTGTCTGATTCTGTGCAACCCTATGGACTGCAGCCCACCAGGCTCCTCTGTCCATGGGATTCTCCAGGCAGGACTACTGGAGTGGGTTGCCATTTCCTCCCCAGTGGATCTTCCTGATGCAGGGATCAAATCAGTGTCTCTTGCATCAACCTGCATTGTCAGATTGGTTCTTTACCACAAGCCCGACCTGGGAATAAAACCCCATTATACTATGGAATTCCTAATGCTTTGTATCTTTGCAGAGACAGTGTATTCATTCTCTATGACACACTGATTTTTCCCAAGGAGATCCCCAAACATATAACAAGCACAAATGAGTGTCTAGGCTGCACAACAGGAAAGGCATACTGTGGGTAGGGTGAGGTGGGGGTGGGGATGTAGCAGCACCAACAAAATATAAAAGGGATAACACAAAACATGTCTTTCTTGAGCAACAATCTATTATGATTCAGTCAAAATATATCAATAAGAGGCAAATTAAAAGCCCTTCTCAAATTTCATTTATTACTCTCTTTTCACCCATTTTATTTTATAAAAGCAGGATTTAACCAATTTTCTTGCAATTAATAACCCAACAAACAATATATACTACTACATAGATGAGAGCATGGTGTTCTCTTACAGGGCTAACAAAATAAATAAAAGTAATTAATGGCTAAAGAGCATGCTCAGTAGTTCCTCTCTTGACCCTAGACTGATGGGAAAATGAGGAGGTTCTGAGGCATATATTAGAACTGCTTCCCAGGGAAACAGAGAGTCATTCAATGCTGACTGTTAATGAAAGAAAGAAAGTGAAAGTGTTAGTCGTTCACTCATGTCCAAGTTTTTGTGAATCCATGGACTGTAGCCCACCAGGTTCCTCTGTCCATGGGATTCTCCAGGCAAGAATACTGGAGTGGGTAGCCATTCCCTTCTGCCAGGTATCTTCCCAACCCAGGGATCCAAGCCAGGTCTCCTGCACTGCAGGGAGATTCTTTACCATAATGACTTGAAGTCTAAACAAACCTTGGAGGATGTTGAGTTTCATTTACTCATTCAACAAATGTTTACAGCCTGTTTTTACAGTGGCAAAGTATATAAGAAATGACAACTAACTGGAGATGATTAGAGTTTGATGTAATAGACTACACATAACAGGATTGATGTCAACAAGATGGATACAGAGGGGTTGCTTCAGCAAGGAGAGATCATTTCTTGAGGAGTTGAAGGGAACTCTAGAGTGGGTGAGCATATGCATCTGTGTGTGTGTGTGTGTGTGTGAGTGAAGGGGGAAAGAGAAAATGCATGTAGAGGTAATCCTTGAACTGTGTCTTTAAAAATGGGTAGGCAATGACAGGTTGTGTAACAAGGTATTTTTAGGCAAGAAAACTACATAAATTCATGAAAAGGCAAAGCAGATTTGAAGAAAAGGCTGACAAGTTTACTGTGATAAGGAAAAACGTATAAAAGAAGCAAGAGTAAAATGTGATGTGGGAAGCAAAATGGGACTTACTTGTAAAAGGTTTTATGTGGCAGAACAAAGGAGTCATTGTTTTCCTGTAACTGACCCTAACTGATCTTCTTCCTCATTCTTCACAGAGATCCTAATCACATGGCTGACACCTGCTGTAGCCAATAAGAATAAGCCCTTCTAAAGAAACTGACCATAGTGATGGATCCGTGATAAACATAGGATCTAAGCCGAACTGGAGAAATGGACGACAAAGATAAGCATGGTACCTAAGCTAGCCATTTCCTCGGAGTATTCTTATTGGATATTGGTGGCAGGGAGCAATGGCGGCCAGGAAAAGTCTCTTTTCCTCTTCTGGTGGCAAGATTTAAGGATATAAACTTAACACTATTGCTAGTTGTGTTCCCAGCCATAATGACAAAGCTTATCTACCATAGCATCAAGTCAACATTTAAAGAACATACAAGGCACAAGAATCAATGGAAAGTGTCATCCCAATGGTGTTTTGGCTTTTTAAATGTAATCATTACTAAGAGTAAGCTTTTTATAGCCCTTTTCAATAATTTGCCAGATAAGCCAATACTTTTATATCCAAGCTAATTAAAATCATATTTCTGTTAGAACTAAACCAATAATTCTGTGTTTTATTTTGAATCTTTTATTTTTGGCCAAATAAAATGCTTTAAAAAATTGCAGGTACTTTATTTTAAATTTTTAAAAACATTAGTGGCATTTTATACTTTGGCGGGGGGAGGGGGGGTGGGCAGTATTCAGTTTTTTAACAAGTAAATTAAATGAACTTGACCAAGGCTTCTACTTCTGTTTATCATGAACTGATTAATACAAATTAATAATGTTACTGACAGCAACTAGAAAAGCTGAATAATGTTATAAAAAAAGAACGTATTTTAAAACTTTGTAGAACTAACAAGGAGGCTTCTCTGGTGGCTCAGTGGTAGAGTCTGCCTGCAATGCAGGAGCTGGGTCGGAAAGATCCCCTGGAGGAGGGCATGGCAATCCATTCCAGGATCCTTGCCCAGAGAACCCCATGGACAGAAGAGCCTGGCAGGCTACCACTCATGGGGTCACAAAGAATCGGACGTGACTGAAGCAACTTAACACACACACACGCAGAGCTAACAAAAGGGTAAAAAACTGACAAGGCCAAAATACAGAGGAGGACAGAGGTTCAGAAAGATAAGTCTGACTTTAGGGCCACTTTTTCATGGAATCTGAAGGGTCATTTAAGAATCAGTCTATACAGTTCATCAGCATATGGAAGAATGAGAGTGGAGTCCAGGTCCCACTAAGGTAGGGAGATAAGTAAATCTGCCTCTTTAGGTTCAGACATTAAAAGGCTTAATGTTAGAGGTAACAGTGAACCACAAGTGAAACCCCCTCACAGGAACTGCAGCGTGGCTCCATAAATGACTGGAATGGATTCAAGGCACTCCTGTCTCATCAAAGCCATTAGGTGCCTGGAAGTAGATAATATAAATCCTCTCAGGAGGAAAATAATATCATGCCAGGACTCTATTTTTCCAATTTAAAAATATTGTTTCACCGTATAAACCAAAATGAGGATACAAGGCAACAAGTCAGTAGGGATAAAACTCTCCAGATACAATTGAAACAGATTAATGTGACCTCAAAATATCAGAGTAGACTTTCAAGTGACTAGGCGTACATCATCAGAGAGATAAGAAAAAGAGCTCATACATTCTGGCAAACAAGTAGAAGCCATAAAGGATAATAACATAAAAATTCTAGAAACAGTAAGTATAAAAACTAAAATTAAATACTCAATGGGTGATTTTAAAAGCAAAATAGCAACAGCTGCAAAAATACTCAGTAAACTTGAAAATGAGTTGGAAGAAGCTATGTTTAATGAAGTATAAAGAGAAAAAAGTAGAAAAATATCGAAAAAGAGATTCAGTTCAGTTCAGTCGCTCAGTCGTGTCCGACTCTCTGCAACCCCATGAATCGCAGCACGCCAGGCCTCCCTGTTCATCCATCTCCCGGAGTTCACTCAGACTCATGTCCATCGAGTCCGTCATGCCATCCAGCCATCTCATCCTCTGTCGTCCCTTTCTCCTCCTGCCCCCAATCCCTCCCAGCATCAGAGTCTTTTCCAATGAGTCAACTCTTCGCATGAGGTGGCCAAAGTACTGGAGTTTCAGCTTTAGCATTATTCCCTCCAAAGAAATCCCAGGGTTGATCTCCTTCAGAATGGACTGGTTGGATCTCCTTGCAGTCCAAGAGACTCTCAAGAGTCTTCTCCAACACCACAGTCCAAAAGCATCAGTTCTTCGGCGCTCAGCTTTCTTCACAGTCCAATTCTCACATCCATACATGACCACAGGAAAAATCATAGCCTTGACTAGACGGACCATTGTCGGCAAAGTAATGTCTCTGCTTTTCAATATGCTATCTAGGTTGGTCATAACTTTTCTTCCAAGGAGTAAGTGTCTTTTAATTTCATGGTTTCAGTCACCATCTGCGGTGATTTTGGAGCCTAAAAAAATAAAGTCTGACACTGTTTCCACTGTTTCCCTATCTATTTCCCATGAAGTGATGGGACCGGATGCCATGATCTTCATTTTCTGAATGTTGAGCTTTAAGTCAACTTTTTCACTCTCCTCTTTCACTTTCATCAAGAGGCTTTTTAGTTCCTCTTCACTTTCTGCCATAAGGGTGGTGTCATCTGCATATCTGAGGTGATTGATATTTCTCCCAGAAATCTTGATTCCAGCTTGTGCTTCTTCCAGTCCAGCATTTCTCATGATGTACTCTGCATAGAAGTTAAATAAGCAGGGTGACAATATACAGCCTTGATGTACACCTTTTCTTATTTGGAACCAGTCTGTTGTTCCATGTCCAGTTCTAACTGTTGCTTCCTGACCTGCATACAGATTTCTCAAGAGGCAGGTCAGGTGGTCTGGTATTCCCATCTCTTTCAGAATTTTCCAGTTTTTTGTGATCCACACAGTCAAAGGCTTTGGCATAGTCAATAAAGCAGAAATAGATCTTTTTCTGGAACTCTCTTGCTTTTTCCATGATCCAGCGGATGTTGGCAATTGGATCTCTGGTTCCTCTGCCTTTTCTAAAACCAGCTTGAACATCAGGAAGTTCACGGTTCATGTATTGCTGAAGCCTGGCTTGGAGAATTTTGAGAGATTAAGTAACTAGAAATACAGAGGGTGAAGATCTATATTTTAGAAAATAGGAGCAAATAAAAAGAGAAGAAAAGGGTAACTGTATTATATGAAAGAATACCAAGTAAGCTACAAATTCAAAAGACTGTAGCAACTTAAACTACACAAAATAAAATGTCACCAATAGCTAAACACATCACAGTAAACTAACAAAGAATTAAAGATGAAGAAAAATACCTTAAGAGGTAGAAAAGAAAGGATTAACTTCAAATCAGCAACAATTATTTTAACAGTTAACTTTTCAACAGAATTAAAAAAGGAAGTTGGGAAAAAATAATATTTAATGTTCTTTAAAATACATGCCAAACAGAGTTCTCTGCCAAAACAATATATCCTTCAAAAATGAAGGTGAAATAGAGATATATCAGGCAAATAAAAACTAAAACAATTCATAAGTAGCAGACCCATAAAAAGGAAACACTAATATAGATCAATGAAAATGTAAGTTTAGAAACAGAGGAAGAAATAAAAAACAATGAAAATAAGATATATGTGAATATAATGAAATATTGATGCTATGTGATAAAAATAATATCTTTATTAGCTTTAATATATATGAAGAAGGGCTTCCCCGAGAGCCCAGCTGGTAAAGAATACGCCTGCAAAGCAGGAAATGCCAGTTCAATTTCTGGGTCGGGAAGATCCCTGGAGAAGGGATAGGCTACCCACTCCAGTATTTTTGGGTTTTCTGTGGTGGCTCAGCTGGTAAAGAATCTGCCTGCAATGTGGGAGACCTGGGTTCAAACCCTGGGTTGGGAAGATCTCCTGGAGAAGGAAACAGCTACCCACTCCAGGAAATGGCAACCCACTCCAGTATTCTTGCCTTGAAAATGCCATGGACAGAGGAACCTGACAGGGTACAGTCCATAGGTTTGCAAATAGTCAGACACTGAGAGACTAACATATACCCAATTAATAAAAAGCTAGAGGGAATGATAAAATAAGATAAATAAAATAGATGAACTGAAGAAGAAGCATCACTAAGGAGCTTGAGGACATGAAAAGATAAAAAAAGGTATTAGAAATATTTTTATGTAAATAAATTTAATTACTCCAGAGAAATGCAAATTACTTTAAAAAATTGGCACATATAATTGCATCACTATTAGAAAACTAAGATCCACAATAAAAACTCCAAATTTAGATTGTTTCATTGCTTGTTTACATTTAAGTATATGATCTATTTTGAGTTAAATTTTGAAACACCTCTAAGATTTGTATCTAGATTCATTTTTTTCTGTGCATGAATCCCAGTTGTTCCAGTACGATTTATTGAAGAGATCATCTTTGTATTACTGTACGCCTTTGTTCCTTTATGTAAGATCAGTTCACTGTATTTATGGGAGTGTATTTCCAATTTAGCTTCTCTTTCATTGATCTATCTTTTCTTTCACCAATATTACACCATCTTCATTACTGTAGCTTTTACAGTAAGTCTTTAAGTAAGACACTGTCAGCTCTCCACTTGGTCCTTCCTCCTTCAATATTGAGTAGGCAATTCTGGGTCTTCCGCATCCCCATATAAATTTTAGAATCAGTAACTCGCTGGGATTTTAATTGGAATTACCTTGAATCTATAGATCAAATTGGGAGAAACTGACTTCTTAACAATATTGAGTTGTTCTATCTAATTAATGGCATATCTCTCCATGTATTTAGTTTTACTTTGATCACTTCATCAGAGTTTTGCAGTTTTTCTACATAAAAATCTTATATATGTTTTGTGAGATTTATGGCAAGTATTTATTTGTTTTGATTGCTAATACAGTGGTAATGTGCTTTTAATTTCAAATTACATTTGTTCATTGCTGATTTGTAGGAGAGTGATTGACTTTGTATATTAACCTTGTGCCCTTCCACCCTGCCATAACTGCTTATGAGTTCTAGGAGTGTTTTTTCTGATATTTAGGATTTTCCACATAGAGGATCACGTAATCAGAGAAGACAGATAGGTTTGTTTCTTCCCTCCCTATCTGTCTACCTTTTATTTCCCCTTCTTGTCTAACTGCATTAGCTAGGACCTCCAGTACAATGCTGAAAAGTATAAGTGAGAACGAACAACCTTGCTATGCTCCCAGTCATAAGTCTCTTGTTATTAAGTATGATGTTAGTTGCAGGGTTTTTGTTTTATTTGTTTTTATAGATGCTTTGAGGCAATTCCCCTCTATTGCTGGTTTGCTAAGAGTTTCTATCATGAGGGAAGTTATATTTTATCAAATGATTTCTCTATATATCTCTTATGATCTTTATATCTCTTATGATAGGATCATAAAACTTTTCATAATTTGAGGTGATGGATGACATTAATTGATTTTTGAATGTTGAACCAGGCTTGCATATCTGGGATAAAACTGCTTGGTTATGATGCACAATTATTTTACATATTATTAGATTTGACTTACTAATATTTTGTTGAGGAATTTTGCATCCATATTCATGATGGTCTGCAGTTTTCTTTTTTGTAGTGATGTCTTTGTTTGGTTTGTATTAGAGGAATATTGACCTCATAGAATGAGTTAGAGTATTTTTCCCTCTACTTCTACCTTCTGGAAGAGACTGTAGAGAACGGTGTAATTACTTCCTTAAACATTTGGTAGAATTCACCCAAAAACCCATTTGAGCCTGGCGCTTTCTGTTTTTGAAGGGTATTAATTATTGATTCAATTCCTTTAATAGATATAGGCCTATTTATATTTTGTATTTTTCCTTGAGTAAACTTTGTCAAATTATGTCTTTCAAGAAACTGGTCCATTTCATCTAGGTTATCATATTTGTGGGCATGGAGTTGTTCATGTTAAAATACGTCCTCCTGAATACTTTCACAGGTATTAACTCTGCCTCTTCTCAAAGCACTGTTTCTTGACAAATATTTTTGTAAGGTATAATTTGTCAAGTATACCATAGGCACAGAAGGTGCCTGACAAAGACAAAAAACTCAATACTACAGTTTCCCACCACCATCCTGGATCAGACTGCATTAGCTATTTCTAGCTCTTCATGCTTGAGTTCACCGCATTTTATCAGTGACTACCCTGCTTGCTGTCTTTGAATGGGAGATATTAATAATAACACCGTAACAGGAATTAGCTGAGAAAAGAGAAGTGGATCATTTATTTTCAGATATAACCACAAGTAAAAGTGGGAATTCTTATCACTGTACCTGTGCCTTATCCAGTTCTAGATGTGTTCACGCAAAAACTAAAATTAAAAAGTAGAAGTCTTGGGAAACTTTTCTGCTTATTGTAATTTAATAATAATAATAATAATTAAAAGAAGCAAGTTCAGTACAGTCAGTTGCTCAGTCGTGTCCGACTCTTTGCGACCCCATGAATCGCAGCACGCCAGGCCTCCCTGTCCATCACCAACTCCCGGAGTTCACTCAGACTCACATCCATCGAGTCAGGGATACCATCCAGCCATCTCATCCTCTGTCGTCTCCTTGTCCTCCTGCCCTCAATCCCTCCCAGCATCAGAGTCTTTTCCAATGAGTCAACTCTTCGCATGAGGTGGCCAAAGTACTGGAGTTTCAGCTTGAGCATCATTCCCTCCAAAGAAATCCCAGGATCTCCTTCAAAATGGACTGGTTGGATCTCCTTGCAGTCCAAGGGACTCTCAAGAGTCTTTTCCAACACCACAGTTCAAAAGCATCAATTCTTTGGCACTCAGCTTTCTTCACAGTCCAACTCTCATATCCATACATGACCACAGGAAAAACCATAGCCTTGACTAGATGGACCTTCGTCGGCAAAGTAATGTCTCTGCTTTTCAATATGCTATCTAGGTTGGTCATAACTTTTCTTCCAAGGAGTAAGTGTCTTTTAATTCCATGGCTGCAGTCACCATCTGCAGTGATTTTGGAGCCCCCAAAAAATAAAGTCTGACACTGTTTCCACTGTTTCCCCATCTATTTCCCATGAAGTGATGGGACCAGATGCCATGATCTTCGTTTTCTAAAACTTCAGATAAATACTAAACTACATCGGATACCAGGAGTATAGATGTACACTAGAGGTGTTGTAGGCAAATCAGTAAAGAAGATACTTTGCAATTCTATGAATTTAGTGTAATTATAATAAAATGACAACAGGTAGTTAACAAACTAGGCTTCCCTTTCAGCTCAGTTGGTAAAGAATCTGCCTGCAGTGCAGGAAACCCGGGTTCCATCCCTGAGTTGGGAAGATGCCCTGGAGAAGGAAATGGCAACCCACTCCAGTATCCTTGCCTGGAAAATGTCATGGACAGAGGAGTCTGGTGGGCTGCAGTCTATGGAGTCACAAAGAGTCAGGCACGACTGAGCGACTAACACTTACTTACTTACTAGTACTAGTAGTACTTAACAAACTAATTGTAAAATATATATGAAAATGTCAAAGGAAGAACTAAGATCCTCTTTCAGAAGAATGACAAGATAGGAGGAATTATCTATTGATAATCAAACCTTATTATAAAGCTACAGTAATCAAGATACTACAGGGGCTTTCCTGGTGACTCAGCGGTAAAGAATCTGCCTGCCAATGCAGGAGCCATGGGTTTGATCCCTGGTCCAGGAAGATCCCACATGCCTCAGAGCAGCTAAGCCCATGAGCCGCAACTATTGATCCTGTGCTCTAGAGACTGGGAACCATAATTACTGAGCCCACGTCCTGCGACTACTGAAGCCTGCAAGCCCTAGAGTCCATGCTTCACAACAAGAGAAGCCATGGAAATGAGAAGACCCATGCACCACAACTAGAGAGTAGCCCCAGGTTGCTGTAACTACAGAAACACCCATGTGGCAACAAAGCCCCAGCATGGCCAAAAATAAATTAATTAATTAAATTATTTTAAGAAAAGATGATGCGGTATTGACACAAGGGTGAACTAATAGAGAAACAGAATGAAACAGAGAGCCCAGACACAGAATTATTAATGTATGTATAGTTGAATTCTGAGACAGTTGATGCTGTAAAGATGTGGGGTAAAGATAGCTTTTTAAAGATAATTTTCAAAATCTTGTACTAGAATAATTACATATCTATATTTTTAAATGGTTTAAATATGGAAGCTAAAACAGCAAAGCTTTTAAAAGATAGTATATGGTAGTATAACATCAACAACTCAGCAAAGGAAAATATTTCTTAAAAGAATTTAAACAGCACTAAACATAAAATGAATGAGGGATAGATTGGACTGCATCAACATTAAAAGCTTCTCTTCATTAAAATTTACATTAAAAGGGTAAAGAGGCTAGCCAGAAAGCTGGAGAAGATTTTTGAAACACAGTCAAGAATTCCCAGCAATTAAAAAATAAATAAACAGAAGACAACTAACACAACAGAAAAAGGGTTACGGGCCTTTAAATAGCATTTGCAAAAGGAAGATAGCCAAATTGTCAATAATCATATGAAAAAGCACCCGTGCTCATTCGTCTTCAGGGAAATGATAATTAAAACCACAAGATATCATTATACACCCAGTCTAGATGTGTTCATGCAAGAACTAAAATTGGCTAAACTTGAAAAGATTCCAGTCACCAGTATTGGTGAGGATGTGAAGCAGCGGGAACTCTCTTTTACTGCTGATGGGAATATAAATCAGCACCACTTTGGAAAACATCTGGACAATATCTACTAATGTCTATTAATATTGTCCAAGATATTTGGACCATATCTACTAATGTTGCAGACAGTCATAACCTACAATGGAACAGTTGCATTCCTAGATATATTTTCATAAGGAATATGTGCACACATGCCCCCAGGAGACATGCAGAGAACATTTTTAAAGCAGTATCATAGGTAATTTTCCCAAAAGCAGACTAAATGTCTAAAATGTGGCATCTTGCATGCCTGCGTGCTTGTGTGCTCGGTCGTGTCCAGCTGTTTTGTGACCCCATGGACAATAGCTTGCCAGGCTCCCCTATCCATGGATTTTATCAGGCAAGAATACTGGAATAGTTTGCCATTTCCTGCTGCTGCTGCTGCTAAGTCACTTAAGTCGTGTCCGACTCTGTGTGACCCCATAGATGGCAGCCCACCAGGCTCCCCCATCCCTGGGATTCTCCAGGCAAGAACACTGGAGTGGGTTGCCATATACTTCTCGAATGCATGAAAGTGAAAAGTGAAAGTGAAGTTGCTCAGTCGTGTCCGACTCTTAGCGACTCCATGGACTGCAGCCCACCAGGCTCCTCCATGCATGGGATTTTCCAGGCAAGAGTACTGGAGTGGGGTTACTCCAGAGGATTTTTCCAACCTGAATCATGCAATAAAATGCACCAAAAATTTTAAAAGCTGTGGCTTCTCACAATAACATGATGAATGCCATAAACAAGCAAAAGGGGATAGAACAGTATTTGCTTCACAGAATTTACATAATAAACTTCAAAGGCAGGAGAGGTTATACAGAATGATTAGTAAGGATACATCAGAGGTGAAACGACAAAGGAAAACAAAGTGACTAAATCAACGTATAACTCTAGCGATTGTATTTAAGGGAATGGGGGTACAAAGAGGCTGGCTAGTTACAAGAGTAGTCACTTTGTCAGTCATTAAGGACTTTGTTTTGTGTGTGTGTGTGTTAATGTATGTTTTTGCAATTTTCTATATTTTTTTCTATATTTCAAAAATTTTTTAAAAGCTAAGATCTACCATAACAACAATTCATTCAATCCTCATCTCACCTCATTATTTGGAATATATTAAACTTAGGCTTATTTGCCTGATCTATTTTCAAGGCTTACCATGAAAATATTTAACAGACAGTTAGGTGGAGGTTTGGGTGAAGATTTCATAAAATGTCAAGTTAAGATGGAGAGTAAGTTACTAAACAGTAAATGTAATGCTGAGTGGCTTTTTTCATTGAGTCACATGTGAACAGAACATAATCAAGAAAACCAAGACAACAGCAGGATTCTACATCAACTCCCCCCATAAGAATATCTACTCCTACTTGTGTAGGAGCATACTATATAATATATATTATATATAAATATATATTTTATGTATTTATATTTCGTATATATTTTATATATTTATAGAAATATAAAAAATATATAAAGTATATATATAGGAGTATATATCTACTCCTGTAGTATATAAAATATACTACAAGAATATTTTCTAACCAGAGTTTCAAAGATTCAGCAAATGATATTCTTTCTTCTTTCTCTTCAAAGTGTTTAAAATTATGAACCAATTAGATGTGAAATAATTTCACAGGATTATACATTGTGCTTAGCTTACTAAAACTTAAATTTAAGTCAAGATTTCTTGCCAGACTTTGGTGCTTAAAAGAATATTATTGTCAACTAGTTTTAATTAATTTCAACAACAAATCGCCTGCCAATGCAGGAGACGCAGGAGACACAGGTTCTATCACTGGGGTGTAAGAGCCCGGGGCGGGGAGGAAATGGTAACCCGCAGAGGAAGCTGGTGGTCTACAGCCCATGGGAGTCAGACACGACTGAGCGACTGAGCATGCAGGCCCACAACAACATAAAAGGACAGATAACTCAACGCCCTGAAAGATTTTTATTTCTTTTGTGACTGCATTTAAAGAACAAACAGAACCTTAGCTTTATAGTATTAATTTATTCTACTGAGAAAAAAAAGTATATGCAAAATCTGTTATAAATGATTATATAATTACTGAAAGTCAAGATGTATTAATACCATTTAAAACTGTGTTGACATTGCAAGCTGTTAGTCATCAACAAATAAAAGTATATAGGACATATTAGATAGTAAACCCATTCAGTAATTTTAAAATTTGCCTCTCATAATTATAGCAATATAAAAAAGGGAAGTATACTTGTAAACTCTAGTAGAGAGTTTCAGAAATTTTGGTCAATGGAATTGGAGAAAATTTCAGTGAAAGAAATTTCCTACTGACCAAAAAGAGGTCACAGGATTTGGTAATTAGGATACAAATGTGATATAAGAATGGGTAGTTCTATGCCACAGTAGAGGCAGAAGTTTGAAAAAATGTTGAGTGGGCATCAAGGCAGTGGAGATAGTTGTATGTTCCAAATATTCTTTCTCCCTTTTCCCTTTAGTTAAAACCCTCAATTTAAATTTAGCTAAATAGGTAGCTGTGCTAGTAAGACAAATTTCTTATCCTCTTTGAAGTATGTATATGTGGCCATGAGTCTGAATGGTGGCCAATGAGTGGGATGTGATGTTTCAAATTCACAAGAGCACACCCTCTTTGATTTCCACTTTTAGAAAATTAGACAGGATGGTCAAGGTAGAGAGAAGCATTTTTTGTCCAAGAAGTGGAAACCAGGTGTGAGGCTGATGAAACAATACAATGAAAGGAGCCTGGGTCTTTGTCACTGGAAGCATCATATCAGCTCTGGACTTCTTCCTCAGACTATTGCATAAGACAACAATAAATCCCATTTCTCAAGCCACTACCATTTTGCTCTTTTTTTCAGCAGCTGTACCCATCCTAATGAACACTGCAAACCATAAACCAAGAAAAACAAGAACTTCAGAAGAAAAGAAATGAAATTGTAATACATTAGCTGGTTCAGCTGTGAGTAGCATGTAAAACCAAACAAGATTTTACCAGAGATTGTTGTTATAACTTTACTAGTAGATAGGAAGAAGGGGAAGATTTAAGAACTAAACCCCCAACTTTCACGGAGATAAATGAGTAGATACCATTTAGACTTAAATGCATAATTAAAGATGTAGCTGTTTAGGCCTGCTATTAGCAAGGGAGGGAGGAACTACCAAAAGAAATAACTAAAATAGTTGAAGATATCTGTTTACCTCAAGAAAGTGAGATTCAAGAGCCAGGAGGAGTGGAGCAGTGACCTGCTGAGTTGTTTTGTTTATTTATTTATCTGGTTGTATCTTTGAACACATTTTAACTGTGAACATATATCATATTTTTAAATAAAAACAGTTTAAAAACAAAATGTAGTTAGCAGAGGGACTATACATATAATGCCTGATGCCAACTCCTTCTTGCTTTTATTGGTACGAAGAAGACAGGACCTGAAGAAAGAGATGCCGATTAAAAAAAAAAAAAAAAAGTAGAAAGGTCAACACTGACAAGTTGGGACAAGAAACAATATTTGTCTACATCACAGTTTTGCCTAAATCCTGCCCAGCTGTGTGTGGAGAAATAAAAGCTGACCTCAGAGGTGGTTTATCTCTTACATGGTCTCTGGAGCACACAGTTCAAGTGAAGGCCTGCTGATAGCCCTGCACGATTTCAGTGAATCTTCAAATACTTCGCAGCTGTGGAGGGAGCACAGTGTTCTTGAAGGAGCTTGGACATCAAAGGGAACAGATCTGAATTCTAATCCCCTCTCTCGTCCTTATCACCACAGTTACCTTGAGCAAGTTACTTCACCAGACCCCAATTTCCTTGTAAATAATGCAGAGGTAACCGTATTTTCTACCCTGGATAGATAAGACAATCAAGTAAGATAGAGCATACAATACTGAACTAAGGGCCTTGTTCAAAGCAGATGCTGATAAGCAGTTCTTTCTTCTTGTGCTTCACTATTTTCTTTTCCACCATTTGTAGTAAATGAGTTATTTACTGCTTATGTCCTAAATAAATACTAGTTTAATGGCTGTATGCATCACATGCATTCTCCCTCCCTCCTGCCTCCTCCCTCCAGCCCTCTCTCTAGCTCATCTCAGTTAGGTTCTACTATGAACTTCCAAAGTCCTCACAATTTGAAACAAGGTAAGAGAAATTTCTTATAAAAGAACTCATTACTTCTCAGCATCATCCCCTCTACCAAAAAAAAAAAAGTGTTTTGTTTTGGTTTGGTTAGTTTGCCTACTATAACAAATTGCAAAATACACCTTTACTCAAGGCTATGAAACTAAATCACCTCAAATTAGTAGCAAAATACATAATATGAGTTAGTAAATTGAGGCCATAAAGCAATGTTCTCTTACCTCTGCTCTACACAGTTTCTTGCAAATAGAACAATAATAAATAAGTCTTAAGGAAATTCACACACTCAGAACTTGGGTAGAATTGTATCATTTCAAGGAAGTGTCAAGGGCTTGCTTGATCAAATTGTTTTTGGTTTGTTTCTCATTCCACATCGTTTTGGATTTTCTAGTTCTTGTTTTCAAGCCAAACTTCCCTCTTTCCTGAAAGAGGGAAGCCTTTATAGCCTCTCCTACCTAATACTACAAAGGAGAAGACCAAGTCCAGGCTACAATTTCATTTTCACTTGAAACTCAGTTATTCAATTAAGGTCAAGCTATGGCTTTTCCAATAGTCATGTATGGGTGTGAGAGTTGGACCATTAAGAAGGCTGAGTGCCGAAGAACTGATGCTTTTGTACTGTGGTGCTGGAGGACTCTTGAGAGTCTCTTGGACTGCAAGGAGATCAAACCAGTCAATCCTCAAGGAATCAACCATGAATATTCATTGGAAGGACTGATGCTGAAGCTGAAGCTCCAATACTTTGGCCATCTGATGTGAAAAGCTGACTCAGTGGAAAAGATTCTGATGCTGGGAAAGATTGTGAGCAGGAGGAGAAGGGGATGACAGAGGATGAGATGGCTGGATGGCATCACTGACTTGATGGACATGAGTTTAAGAAAGCTCCAGAAGATAGTGAAGGTCATGAAAGTCTGGAGTGCTACAGTCCATGGGGTTGCAAAGAGTCAGACATGATTGAGCAACTGAACAATAATAACAACAAATATTTTTAAGGACACTTTGGAAGAACTGTGGTTAGCAATGAGGCATATAAAACAGTGAGTAAGGAGAAGACCCTGTCCTCAGAATAATGTTCTAAAGTGTGAAATGACACAAATATCCAAAGAAGCACAATTCACAACAGATCTGGACTTCCCAGGTGGCCCAGTGTTTAAGACTTTGCCTTCCAATGCAAGGGTTGCTGGTTTGATCCCTGGTCAGGGAACTAAGATCCCACATGCCTGGTGGTCAAAAAACCAAAACATAAAAACAGAAGCAATATTGTAATACATCTGATAAAGACTTTAAAATGGTCCACATCAAAAAAAATCTTTTAAAAAAATTCACAACAGATCAGCACCACCATAAGGGAATGCAATCCTTTATAGCTTCCAAGGAAAAAATAAAGAGAGAACATGTAATTGAAAGGGTTCCTGAACCTAGTACCTGCACAATTCACTTTCATATATATCTTACTCAGTTATCATAGCAACTACACATAGGATGAGAAGTTACCAATTTGGTCTAGAATTCAGGTTTTCTGTTTTCAGATCCATAGCATTTCAGCATGGTTTCAGACTTCTTGAAAAACAGTAGCAACAACAACAACAGTAAATAAAAACCCTCCTGTGAATCCTTTTATCATTACTGTACAACATCAATTTTCCCAGTTGAAATGATACTTATGAAAATCATCTCGCCTAGTGGTCCAGCTCAGTAGGTAAGCTCCATTATCTCCACAGTTGGACAATTCTTGTCATTTTATTTTCTAAACTTTCATTTACAGGAAACAGTAGATGAATATTTTCTGTCCTTGGTGAATTCTCATTCTGCTATGGAGCGCACCATGGTTCTGATGAACCACATACTCTTTCAAAATTGCCCAAATCTAAGAAAGAGAATACTCTGCATGCTCATTTTTAATATCTGGCTTGAAAAATTATCTGACAAGTGCAGCTAATTTTGTGTACCCTGAATGTTAAGTGTTTTGAGGCACCTGAATGAGTTATAATTCTTTTTTAAAAATACCTTTGCCTTACATTTTCCATAATTAACTAGCATGAAGCTATGGTTAAGTAATAAGACTTAAAAGTTTCTGTAAAGTTAATGAGAGGCATAGTTAATTATATAAGTATAAAAATTGGAATCTGTGGCAATATACGATGGATTATAAATTTAATGTAACTTGATTTTTATCATTTACATGCATTATTCCATTGAAAGTCCACATGAAGGGCATGGGGAGCTTCCAACTACTCTATCTGCTATTTTCACTTGTACTTTTATTGGCTTCCTGTATATTTTTGTTGGTTTTCAAAAGCAAGACTTAATGTCATTTAGAAAGCTAATATTATTCTTAAATATTGACAGTGATCTAAGAATATTTGTTGGATTAATTCTGAAAGGCAAGCTGCAGGTAAAATTGACACTTCAACACTAAAGATAGAGAGCAAAATTAAATTATACTCTGGGAGAAGATTTTAAAATTATCTCATCCAAAGGGAACCTCCTACACTATTGATGGAACTGCAAATTTATACAGCTAATGGAGAACAGTATGGAGATTCCTCAAGAAACTAAAAGTAGAATTATTTATATGATCCATCAGTCCCACTCCTGGGCATATATCCAGATGAAACTATAATTCAAAAATATACATGCATTCTGTGTTTAGAGCAGCACTATTTACGATAGCCAAAACATGGAAACAAGCTAGATGTCCATCAACAGATGAATGGACAAAGATGTGGCACCTATACACACGGAATACGGCTCGGCCATGAAAACAACGAAATAATTTCATTTGCAGTGACATGGATGGGCCCAGAGATTACCGTACTAAGGGAAGTAAGAAAGACAAATACCGTATGATATCATTTATATGGTGTTCATATTATTCATTTATAAATATGACACAAATGAAGTTGCCTATGAAACCAAACCATACAGACATAGAGAGCAGACTTGGAATTGCCAAGGGGGTTGGGAGCAAGGGAGGACTGTTTCAGAAGTTTGGGACTAGCAGATACAAACTATTGTATACAGAATGGATGAAGAGCAAAGTCCAGCTGTATAGCACAGAGAGCTACACTCAATATCTTATAAAAATAATGAAAATGAAAAAGTCTAATAAATAAATAAAACTATGGTATACAAGAGACTAAGAACATGTGCAATGATACAATAAATTTCAGTGGGCTAAATACCAGAACCAGCAACTGTCTTTATTCTGTGGAAGAATAACACAAGAGCAAATGAGCTTAATTTCCTCAGAAAAAATTTCAGTCAGATTCCTGACATTCAGTCCTTAAAATAAATTATCAACAAGATGAGGTACATTTTGAAAACAGGCTACAATCTCAGTATTAGGTAATGTTTGAGAGTTTTTCCATTTGCAATATCATATTTTTTTGTGATAAACTATGGGGGCTTCTTAATTTAGCAAGTCTCTCACCATTGAAAAATCCTTTAAAAACATAAATAGATCTTTCTTTCACGCTCTGTCAGATCTTAAGGATGCTTATTTAAAATAAAAATCTTTCAGCTCTCCTTAACCTATAGTGCACCAGCTGCTGACTAAGAAATAGTAAGGCTGCCACTTCCATCTGAAGTAACAGATGCTGGAAGTCTTTGCAACAAAGCAGGAGACAGTCCCACTGAAGCTATCAGTAGGTGCTTAGTTGAGGAGAAGATGTTAGGAAATGGGGCCCATGAAGCGCTGCCTTGAGCTCAAGTCTTCTAGCTGATCAGATAAGGAGAGAGGCAGACAGGATTCCGAAACACAATTAATCAAAAGAATGGGAGACTTTGAACATAGTTTGATCCTTTGCATACATGTAGTCATGCTCTTAAAAACTTTCCTGCAAAATCTGGAACCTCTCTTGTTACTGTTGTGTTATTAAATAGCATCATAAGTGTGATTTTTGAAGTATTCGTAATTTTCATCTCTGATGGCCTTGATGACTAACTGTCCCCACCCCTGAAAGTTTGCCCTCTCTATTTCATAGCCTGTTGTTGATTCCAGGACGTACATACTTGCTCAGAGATACATTTTAGATGTGTCCATGTAACTATTTCTCAACAAGGGAAGATGA
This sequence comes from Budorcas taxicolor, assembly GCF_023091745.1. Classification (NCBI taxonomy): domain Eukaryota; kingdom Metazoa; phylum Chordata; class Mammalia; order Artiodactyla; family Bovidae; genus Budorcas; species Budorcas taxicolor. The sequence continues at coordinate 15,666,951 of NC_068926.1, read as the reverse complement.
GAAGGACTATATTATCTCCATCCTGAAGCTTTAAAGAAGCTGGAGATAGACCTGGAGGTAGCAAACCGAGAGGCGTTGGAAGATGGTAGAATCAAAAGGCAGAAAGAGTTCTCCGAGTAACCTCTCGGAGGATAATTGTCCGCTAATCAGGAATACCCACATAGGACCCTTACAGAAATGAGAAGCAAAGAAAATTTGGTGTTTATTAAGTGGACTACCTAGAATAACCCTACAACTGTGTGTGCGCTCAGTTGTTCAGTCATGTCCAATTCTTTGTGACCCCACGGACTACAGCCCACCAGGCTCCCCTGTCCATGGGATTCCCCGGGCAAGAATACTGGAGTGAGTTGCCATTTTCATCTCCAGGGGAATCTTCCCCACCCGGGATCAAACTGGCATCTCCTGCATCTCCTGGCTAGCAGGTGGATTCTTTACCATTGAGCTACCTGGGAATCCTACAACTAGAACAAAGAAAAGAAAAAATACCTAGGTTTTCTCTCTTTTTTTAAATTCTTATTTCATATTGGAGTATAGTTGATCTACAATGTGCTAGTTTCAGGTATATAGACAGATAATTCAGGTATATATATGTCCATTATTTTTCAGATTCTTTTCCAATTTACATTATCACAGAATATCAAGGGGCATTCCCTGTGTTTTATAGTAGGTCCCTGTTGGTTATCTATTTTTTATATAGCAATGTGAATATGTTAATCCTGAAGTCCTAATTTATTCCTCTCCCAACCTTTCCCTTCTGATAACCATAAATTCATTCTGTATGCACCTTTCAGTCTCTTTCTGTTTTGCAAATAAGTTCATTTGTATCATTTTTTAAAGATTTCAAATATATAAGTCATATCATATGATATTTATTTTTTCTGTCTGACTTCATATTTATTTTGATTCCTGGCTAGCAAAAGGTCAGATAAATGGTTACAAGCCTAAAATAGATGGGGTGGTCTTAACATTGAAAAATTAAAACAACTGAAAGGCATTTCATAATTATAAACATTTAAAGATGGCAGTGTTCATCTTTTTCATTAATGATTAAAAAATTATTGGAACAGGTTGGGAATCCCTTGTTGAGATAGCTTTCCTTGTTGGTAACTGAGAAACTGAAAGAGGTTAAGAGGATAGGAGTGTGAGAGAGCAACAAAGGTCAGTAATGTTTTTCTAGTCCAGAAGTACTCAAACAAGTTATTCCATCTCAAGTGCATCCTCCTTGATATGGTTAATACCTTTCTTAAGTATCTGCTAAAATATTAAGTCAGATTAAAGATGTGACAGCACTTGAAAACTGTCAAGTACTAAGAAATGTAAAGATATCTTTGCTAATTTTGTTGTTGTTGTTTAGGCAGGAAGTTCTGTCTGACTCTTTTGTGACCCAGGGACTGTAGCCCACCAGGCTCCTCTGTCCATGGGCTCCTCCAGGCAAAAATACTGGAGTGGGTTGCCATTTCCTCCTCCAGGGGATCTTCCCCACCCAGGGATTGAACCCATGTCTCCTGCATTGGCAGACAGATTCTTCACCACTGAGCCGCCTGGGAAAACCATCTTTGCTAATAAATTAAGATAATCAGAAGAGGTCTGTTAGATAGAAGGATGATAAAATTATATTAATTTCATTTTTTTCCAATTACATTGAGAAGTTCAAGGAAATCTGCAATTACACATTAACATAGAAGTCTAGAATTAAAACGAAAGTGAGAAGTAAGTGGGTGATATATTTAAGAAGGGGCTGAGTTAACATTTCAATGCAAAGAATGTATCTTCTTTTAGAGAATAAGACTATTTGAACAACGAGATTTTTTTTTTTTCCAATACAGGAAACAAGTTGTTTTAAGACATAGCCGTTTAATTGTATATTTTTTTAAAGTCTATTTAAATTTGCTGAATAATTATATTTCAGTTTTAAACAGACCACATATTATTTCATAAAGAAAAACTAATAAATTTGAGATTTGTATTCATTTAAGAGTTGAGAGACTATTTTAACTGTTTTGATCTGTTTCTGAGAATTTCTATAGCAACTGTCACCATAGTTTTTAGATTTTTCAGATAAAGCTATTAAAAAATTAGAAACCTTTCAATCAGTTCATTTCTTTTTCTCTGATAAAATTAAAGAGTATAGAATATGAGAACACAAAAAAAGAGTGCATTTTTTTTAATGGTTGCTTATTTCAGCTATTTATCTTGGGAAAGTATTTCTGGATAGTCCAAAAAGATGACAAAGAACTAAGATGTATCAAAGAAATGGCTCAGGTTTATGTGTTATTTGAGGTAATTAGTGTAACTTCATTTCACTTGGGGAAGGTCAAGAACCTAACTCTCAGACCTGAGGATTCTAATTCTCCACCTGAGGGATCCACCAGGCTCACAACAGCTTCAGTTCTGGGCTGCACAGGAAAGCATGCAAGGCCCCTGCCTTGAAAGACATGAAATGAGCATCTTGTTGGTTTTTCCACCATCCATGCCATTCATCACACCACCATCTATGCCATTCATGCCAGGACTCTGATGGTAGAGGACTAAGCCATGCCCCATAAAAACATTTTCATCAAGGCTCTTAGAGCCTGACTTGTGACTCATCTACTTAGTCCTTCTGTTCTTGAGGCACATCGAGATCTGTATCTGAGCTAGGTCTGCCTACTCCCACTGCAAACTATTTGCGTGCTTGCTGGACCCTGAATCTCTTTGCCATCTCTGCTTCCTACTGCATCCATGTAAGCTCTGTCCCTTGTCAGCTTTCTATCTAATATTCCACAAAGGTCTCACCTGGATGAGGTTGCTGCTGCCCAAAATCTGATCCTATGACATATACAAACTGGGGAATATGAGGGTCCATCATGGTTTGTCAGACACTTGAGAATTCTAACAGATTCTAACACTTGAGAATAACAGAAATTTTTAAAATCAAATTAATTCCCTTTTATTCAAAACCATGAAACAGATAACAAAAGAAAATAATAGTAAGTCTTATACTTAGTGTTTATAAATATAAAAATAAAGCTTTAAGCATTTATTCAATTTAAAGGCAAATACTGATAGGATGTAAATATTTTAATTCATGAAGAAAAAATAAAAAATAGAGACCTAAGAGTAAAGAAAATTATAAGAAAGCATGGTAAATAGAAAATATAAACAAGACAACTGTAGTAAGAAATTAACTCACATTTTTTAACCCAAATTCTGTATTTCATATATCTTTTTCTCAAAAAGTTCACTTCTAGGATTATATTCTGAAGAAATAATGATTGATGTATCTAAGGTAGCTACAGAGTTATTCACTGCAGTTTTGTTTACCATTGCAAAAATGAAACTAATGTAAATAGTCAAAGGAATCTATTTAAAAATTATGATATAGTGAGATACAATCTCATTAAATCATATAATATCATTTAAATATTTCCATTAACTATATGAAGTGATAAAAAATTTCAGAAAAGTAAAAAATAGTGCTATAAACAATAGGATCTCATATTTAAAATACTTTGCTTGCTAATAAGTATATATGTGTTATATGTATATATAAAAAATTAAAAAGTATACATCAAAACACTAACAGTTGAGGGGAGGAGATTATTGATTTACATATAACTGATCTATAATTTCTAATTATTCTGTAAGAAACACACTTTTACATCTGTAATACAAGAATAAAGAATATATATATAATCTCAGGCTAAAGAAAAATAAAAATCTATAAATCGCAGCAGGATTCTTTATGACCCACCTCCCAGAATGATGGAAATAAAAGCAAAAACGAACAAATGGGACCTAATCAAACTTTAAAGCTTTTGAACAATGAAGGAAATTATAAGCAAGGTGAAAAGACAGGCTTCAGAATGGGAGAAAATAATAGCAAACAAAGCAACTGAAAAAGAATTAATCTCAAAAATACACAAGTAACTCCTGCAGCTCAATTCCAGAAAAATAAACTACCCAATCAAAAAATGTGCCAAAAAAACTACAGACATTTCTTCAAAGATGACATACAGATGGCTAATAAATACATGAAAAATGCTCAACATCACTCATTATCAGAGAAATGCAAATCAAAACCACAAGGAGGTACCATCTCACGCTGGTCAGAATGGCTGCTATAGAAAGTCTACAAACAATAAATGCTGGAGAGGGTGTGGAGAAAAAGGAGCCCTCTTACACTGTTGGTGGGAATGCAAACTAGTACAGCCACTATGGAGAACAGTGTGGAGATTCCTTAAAAAACTGGAAATAGAACTGCCATATGACCCAGCAATCCCACTGCTGGGCATACACACCAAGGAAATCAAAATTGAAAGAGACATGTGTACCCCGATGTTCATCACAGCACTGTTTACAATAGCCAGGACATGGAAGCAACCTAGATGTCCATTGGCAGATGAATGGATAAGAAAGCTGTGGTACATATACACAATGGTTTATTACTCAGCTAGTAAAAAGAACACATTTGAATTAGTTCTAATGAGGTGGATAAAACTGGAGCCTATTATACAGCGTGAATAAGTCAGAAAGAAAAACACCAATATGGTATATTAATGCATATGTATGGAATTTAGAAAGATGGTAACAATGACCCTATATGCGAGACAGCGAAAGAGACACAGATGTAAAGAACAGACTTTTGGACTCTGTGGGAGAAGGCGAGGGTGGGATGATTTGAGAGAGTAGCAGTGAAACATGTACATTACCATATGTGAAATAGATCACCAGTCCAAGTTCGATGCATGAAACAGGGCACCAAAGCCAATGCACTGGGACAACCCTGAGGGATGGGATGGGGGTTCAGGATGGGGGACACATGTACACCCATGGCTGATTCCTGTCAGTATGGCCAAAACCACTACAATATTGTAAAGTAATTAGCCTCCAATTAAAATCAATTAATTTTTTAAAAAACTATTTATGAAACATTTAGAGAAAATAACAGAAGAGTTTAAAAACACAAAGATGAGGAAGAGCTTAAAAGTAAGTGAAGCTAAAAAGTAATTGAAAATAAAACCACCACTGGCACCAAAAAAATTAAATGAATTCAAAGAATAGTTCATGACATTATACAGCCATTAAAATCATGGCTCACTCAAGTTTATTAATGATTGCCTTGTGAAGAAAGCTGAGCGCAGAAATGATGCTTTTGAACTATGGTGTTGGAGAAGACTCTTGAGAGTCCCTTGGACTGAAAGGAGGTCCAACCAGTCCATTCTAAGTGAGATCGGTCCTGGGTGTTCATTGGAAGGACTGGTACTGAAGCTGAAACTCCAATACTTTGGCCACCTGATGTGAAGAGTTGACTCACTGGAAAAGACCCTGATGCTGTGGGAGATTGGGGGCAGGAGGAGAAGAGGATCAGATGGTTGGATGGCATCACCGACTCGACGGACATGAGTTTGAGTAAACTCCAGGAGTTGGTGATGGATAGGGAAGCCTGGCGTGCTGCAATTCATGGGGTTGCAAAGAGTCAGACACGACTGAGCGACTGAACTGAACTGAACTGTTATACAGCAAAGTAAAAAAAAAAAAAAACCAAACTATGTGTATATGACAAGCCCAACTAATAAAATACACAATAGATATGACATATTACATTAATATATTAAATACAACTATATTATGTACAACCCATATTATGACATACACATTATAGAAACAGACTGGAAGATATAAAGTAAAACATTCATAATGATTTTCCTGGGTGATTCATAAGTGATTTTTTCAATGTTCATAGCATATTTTCATATTTCTAAATAAATATATTATTTTTATAATCAGAGAAAACCTTTAAAATATAAAACAGGTACCAGTTATTAAAATCAGTCATTTCATTGATATAAAAGATGAAATTTGAAGAGGTAAATAAATGAAAAAATAACAAAAATTAAGCCTTTTTTTCTGTTTTTTTTTCCTAAATAAATTAATTAGGGTCATAGCTCAGAATCTAGACTTACAGAGAATAATATTTTTTAACAGCAGCAGCAAAAATCAATCAAGCGAATTTCCTTCTTGTAACATTTTTGAGGCTGTTCTAAGACTCAGCCCTTGGAAAGAAAAAATTTTAATATGCAATTGCTATTCTGTGTGTTTGCAGGTGCTTTCTTTCCTATAATTCATTAATGTCCAATGACATCACCAGCACTGGCATGGGGAACAAAAGGGTACAGATAAGGGCTATCAATCAACCTTTTAATTTGCTAAAATCCCTTAATGAGAACTAATAACCCCTAATATTCATTTGCTTGATAAACAAGCCATTTGATTTGAATGGAAGGTCAACTCAGCCTGAGGCTATTTTCCTGCTGTTCTGTCAGATTTTAATGGCTGCTGGAGTGCAGCTGGTATAAAAACACACACCAAATGCCCACCTCTATAGTTAAGCATGGACTTTACAAAGAAAGGACGTCACTGAACATGATGTATTTCTCAACAGCAATCTTCCTGAGCCGGGGTCAGTCTTTGTGGTCAGACACTTAGAGCCAGTGTTCTGGGGAGGCAATGCTGACCTTCCTGACATCAAAATAGGCTCAAGAACCACCACAAGCTGAGGATGATCAGTAAGACTTGATGCCGAGCTGGGATAACTGGAAGGAGTGCTCAGGATCTATGTGCCTAACTGTCGCTCTATTTCTCCATTCCTGCTATGCTTGTCCAATCTTCATGTTTCCCGTTTTCCTCATTTCCCCATCTGTCCTCCAGTGTCTTTCCCCAGAGTCCAGACTCACTTGCTCAGGACAGTACCACATACTGGAAGCTACTTTCACCATCACATTCCTATCATGATCCTGAGAGAATCTTGTTCCACAAAGTCCCAACAACCAAGCCTGATAACCACACTGTGCCATAACTGACCAGTTTGAATATGACCTCTACCTGGACATTAAAGAGGTCAGGTGTGCAGGCTCTACGGTCAGACTACTGGGTTCCAGTCCTGTGTTAGTTAACTGTCATGTCTGACTCTTTGCAACGCCATGGACTGTAGCCTGCCAGGCTCCTCTGTCCATCGAATGCTCCAGGCAAGAATGCTGGAGCGGGTAGCCATTCCCTTCTCCAGGGGATCTCTCTAACCCAGGGATCAAACCCTGATCTTCTACACTGCAGGCAGATTCTTTACCATCTGAGCAATCAGAATAGCCTTTAGAGACGCTTGGGTAGAGATAACTGGGTTTAGGAGTACAGTTCAGGAACTAACTTCTGAGATTACAATTCAAGGTTAAACCGTTATCTTAGGAAAGTCTAGATACCTAGATATGATTCAGTCAGTCAGTCGTTCAATTGTGTCCGACTCTGTGACCCCATGAACGGCAGCATGCCAGGCCTCCCTGTCCATCACCAACTCCCGGAGTCCACCCAAACCCATGTCCATTGAGTTGGTGATGCCATCCAACCATCTCATCCTCTGTCATCCCCTTCTCCTCCTGCCCTCAATCTTTCCCAGCATCAGGGTCTTTTCAAATAAGTCAGCCCTTCGCATCAGGTGGCCACAGTATTGGAGTTTTAGCTTCAACATCAGTCCTTCCAATGAACACCCAGGACTGATCTCCTTTAGGATGGACTGGTTGGATCTCCTTGCAGTCCAAGGCACTCTCAAGAGTCTTCTCCAACACCACAGTTCAAAAGCATCAATTCTTCAGCACTCAGCTTTCTTTATAGTCCAACTCTCACATCTATACATGACTACTAGAAAAACCATAGCTTTGACTAGATGGACCTTTGTTGGCAAAATAATGTCTCTGCTTTTGAATATGCTATCTAGGTGGGTCATAACTTTCCTTCCAAGGAGTAAGTGTCTTTTAATTTCATGGCTGCAATCACCATCTGCAGTGATTTTGAAGCCTAGAAAAATAAAGTCAGACACTGTTTCCACGGTTTTCCCATCTATTTCCCATGAAGTGATGGGACCGGATGCCATGATCTTCATTTTCTGAATGTTGAGCTTTAAGTCAACTTTTTCACTCTCCTCTTTCACTTTCATCAAGAGGCTTTTTAGTTCCTCTTCACTTTCTGCCATAAGGGTGGTGTCATCTGCATATCTGAGGTTATTGATATTTCTCCCAGCAATCTTGATTCCAGCTTCTGCTCCCTCCAGCCCAGCATTTCTCATGATGTACTCTGCATATATTAGTGTCAGGAAAAAAGCAAGACTATCCTAATACAAATTTATCTGAAAAGCTATGTGCTGGGTGCTTAGTCGCTCAGTCATGTCTGACTCTTTGTGACCCCATGGACTGTAGCCTGCCAAGCTCCTCTGTCCATGGGGATTCTTCAGACAAGAATACTGGATCTTCCCAACCAGGGAAGAACCCAGGTCTCCTGCATTGTGGCCAGATTCTTTACCACCTGAGCCACAAGGGAAGCCCAAGAATTCTGGTGTGGGTAGCCTATCCCTTCTCCAGGGGATCTTCCTGACTCAGGTCTCCCACACTGCAGGTGGATTCTTTACCATTTGAGCCACCAGGAAAGTCTAAGAATTCTGGAGTCGGTAGCCTATCCCTTCTCCAGGGGATCTTCCTGACCCAGGGGTCTCCTGCATTGCAGATGAATTCTTTACCAGCTGAGCTACCAGGGAAGCCCAAAAAGCTATGATAAACCTTGAATTTCATGCAACAAGAAAGATAATAGTTCCAGAACAGTAGATGGGGATGAAAACATAGATATAGGCGAAAACACTAATGCTTTAGAGCTGACCCACCAGTCTTGCTAAAGTGTGCAAAGACCATCAGCCAATTTATCTTTCAGAGCCTTTGAATGATTATAGAATTACATATACTCTCTTTTGCATGACATTGTCATATGGACCAACTTTCCTTGGCATTCTCTATCCCAATATGTTCCTACTTAAACTTAGTGCTCCAATTAAACAACTTATGCATTTCCTGCATTCACAGTTTGGCTCTTACAATGTCTAATTCCTGGACATTCATCCTACTTTGTAAATCTGTTGCAACTCTAGTCATTTTTCAAGACCTGCGTCAAATGCAGTCTCACTGCATGATATTGCAACTTGAACTGGGTAGAAAATATGGGCAGAAAAACGAAGGGACAAAAGTAGTTGCAGTCCTATTTAGCATCATTGCCAGTGATACTTGGGAAATAACTGCTGCTTATCATCCTCATAACTTTAGGCTACAAGGGCACAGAAGTCTTAGTTCACAAAGAGTAACATTTTCACCAAGGAATACAATAAAAGTCACATTGAACCAATTACGGTTTTTATATTACTAAGGTATAATTTACATAATTTACCCTTTTTAGTGTACAATTCTGAGTTTTGTTAAATGCATATAATCGAAGTACCATCACCAAATCAAGATCTGGAATAATTACATCACTCCAAAACATACCCTCATGCTGCTTAATAATCAAATCCAGCTGGTGCTCAATGCCTCATATCTCAATGGTTTCTGTCCTTACAGATCTACCTTTTCCAGAGTAGAATCATACAGTATATAACGTTTTGTGCCTGGCTTCTCTCACTTAGCATAATATATGTTATTGCAGGTATCAATAGTTGATTCTTTTTTATTACTGAGTAGTAGTATTCCACTGTATGGAAGTACCACAGACTATTTAGCAACCAGTTGCAAGACATTTGCATGCTTTCCATTTTTGGATATTAGGAATAAAGTTGTTATAAACATTCTCATACAAGTTTTATTGTACTTATGTGTGAATCTAAGTTTTCATTTCTCTAGAGCAAAACCTCAGAGAGTGGCTGTCGGGGGCAGAGGATAAGAGTGTATCTGCCTTTCCAAGGAACTTCCAAACTTTTTGAAAGTGGCCATTCTGTTTGCCTACCAGCAATGTTTGAAAGTTCCAGATAGTCTGGGTCCTTGCCAGTCCTTGGTATAAGTATAGTCCTTTATATTCCTTTTAATAAAAAAATTAGATATTCTAATGGATATATAGTAGTATCTCACTGTGCTTTTAATTTGCTTTTCTCTAATTTCTAATGATATTGAGCACTTTTTCAAGTACTTATTTTACATCTGTATATCTCTTTTAGCAAAGCGTCTCTTTAGTTATTTTGCTTTCTATTGGGCTATTCTGTTTTCTTACTGAGTTTTGACAATCTTTTATATGTTCTAAATACAAACCCTGTACTAGATACATGTTTTGCAAATATTTTCTCCCCATCCATGGCCTGGCTTGTCTTCATTTTCCTAAGAGTGTATTTTGAAAAGCTGAAGATTCTAATTTTGATAGTCTAATATTCAATTTTTCTATAAATCATGGTTTTGGAGTATTTGCATAACCAAAGGTCACATATCCTTTCTCCTATTATTTTTCTACAAGTTGTATAGTTAAGGTTTTACATTTCAGTCCATGATTCATATAAAGTTAACTTTTGTGTATTGTATGTGGTATTGAAGTTCATTTTTTTACATATGGATATTCAGTTTTTCCAGTATCATTTTTTGAAATGGCTACCTTTCTCCAGTGAATTAACTGTGCTTTTTTGTCAGAGTCACTTGTCTATGTATGTGAAAGCCTATTTCTGAAGTTCCCAATCTTTTTCATTCATCTGTATGTCTATCTTTTTTCTAGTGCCACACTCTCTGTGTTACTTATTACTATACTAAGTCTCAGAGAAGGCAATGGCACCCCACTCCAGTACTCTTGCCTGGAAAATCCCATGGACGGAGGAGCCTGGTAGGCTGCAGTCCATGGGGTCGCTAAGAGTCGGGCACAACTGAGAGACTTCACTTTCACTTTTCACTTTCATGCATTGGAGAAGGAAATGGCAACCCACTCCAGTGTTCTTGCCTGGAGAATCCCAGAGACAGTGGGTCCCCGTCTATGGGGTCGCACAGAGTCGGACACGACTGAAGTGACTTAGCAGTAGCAGCAGCAGCATACCAAGTCTTGAAATTAAATACTGAGTCTTTTGTCTTTGTCTACCTTTTAAAAAATCATTTCAGGTCTTTTAGTTCCTTTGCCTTATCAACTTTCGAAATCAACATTCTGATTTCTATAAAAATATTTTATATTGATTGAGATCACATCAATCTTTTCCTATATGGGATTAATTTTATTTTTCTTCATATTAACATCCTGCTTTCCAGCATTTTAAATGTTTATAAATAGCTCCAGAATTTACTATTTTTCCATTGTGGATTTTTTTTCTGTTTTCAATATAGTAGCCTTATGATATTTTCTGCAAAATTTTGTTATAAAATTGTTCAAATATACAGAAAAGTTAAAAGATTAAAGGTGGCTCAGATGGTAAAGAATCTGCCTGCAATGAGGGAGACCTGGGTTCGATTCCTGGGTTGAGAAGATCCCCTGGAGAAGAGAATGGCTACCTACTCCAGTATTCTTGCCTGGAGAATCCCATGGACAGAGGAACCTAGTGGGCTACAGTCCATGGGACTGCAAAGAGTTGGACATGACTAAGCAACTAAAACTTACACAGACAAGTTGAAAGAATTTTAGTGAACACCCAAATACCCACCACCTAGATTCTGTGATTAGATTTTACCCTCCTGTGCTGGTTCTTAAGGTAAAGATATCAGTGCAACTTGTAAAATATATGAGAGACAGTTAGTCACTCACTCGTGTCTGATTCTGTGAAACCTCATGGACTACAGTCCATCAGGCTCCTCTGTCCATGGAATTCTCCAGGCAAGAACACTGGAGTGGGTAGCCATTTCCTTCTTCAAGGGATCTACTTATCCCAGGGATCAAACCCGCATCTCCTGCATTGCAGCAAGATTCTTTTCTGTCTGAGTCGCCCAGGAAGACCCTATAAAATGTATATAATTTATAAAGTTGCACTGACATAATTTCTTTCTCTCTCTCTCTCTTTTTTTTTTTTTCCCCTGTGGCCACACTGCACAGCTTGCGGAATCTTAGTTCACTGATTAGGGATTGATCCTGGGCCCTCAGCAGTGAAAGCTATGAGTCCTAACGGAATTCCCTGCACTGATATCATTGGAAAGAGTCCTGTTGAATATTAACCTATAAATGCTGATGGTCACTCTGGGCTCTTCATGTCGAAATACCAATAGACAGGAAAAGAGTCACATATTTGACTCTATCTTGACAAGGTAGGGATACTGTTACTCAGTGGAGGAAGAGAATAATAAATTTGCAACCTGATAATGATGGGCATTTCTTTGTTCTCCTACTCAGTGTTGATGGTGAACTGGAAAATCTATAGTGTACACTGGCCTGTGCAGAGCATGGGAATCAGGGGCTCTGACCCTTCAGGTATATAGATCAGCTCATCAGGTAAGCCATCTAGAAGCCAGCTAGACTGGCAGATGTTTCAGACAAGGGTGGATGTAATCTAGAAAGAGTCCAAGCTGATGAGACTGTGAGTATCAGTCACAGCCACACATTCTATCGTAGGGGCAGGACTGACACTGACCAGATTAAATTTCTTTTTTTAATTTCTACAGGAAAAAAAAAAAAGCCAATGATGATCCAGGAGGAGCCATTCCTAGATGAGGTGAGTTACTACTTAAAGTAAGTGAATCTGGATGAAGCCAGCACCAAGATAACCTGTTAGGCCCAGGCACTCACCTCCCTAGCTGCCAGGAGTGTTGGCTGTTAATAGCCCACGACCCAGAAGGCAGATGGGAGCTGTCTCATCCTAGGCACATTTCCACCAGGGAAAGTCTGCTTCCAATGACTCAGCCCTACATCCTTGCTGAATTTGGAACTATTCCAAAGCTTCCTATAGAACTGCCTGAAAGTACGTGAAAGTGTTAGTTGCTGAGCGAAAGGGTAGACCCTTCGCAACTCCATGGACTGTAGCCTGCCAGGCTCCTCTGTCCATAGGATTTCCCAGGCAAGAATACTGTAGGTAGCCATTCCCTTCTCCAGGGGATCTTACTAACCCAGGGATCAAACCCAGGTCTCCTGCATGGCAGGCAGATTCTTTACTGTCTGAGCCACCAGGGAATTGTCTGAGGCCTCCCTCTAATGTAACTACATTTCTGTTCAACCTTTCCCCCTGCCTGCCCTGATCCTTCCAGTTTCTTATAGAAATTGTTTCCAAGAGTACTTTCCAGTAAATTCCCAAATATAAACCTACTCAGAATCTGGAACCTGGGTAATGTGTCCTAAGATACACCTGCACGCACAGCATCTCTACTGTCGCTCTTTCTATATATCTGAGGTGCAGTCTAGCCCTATGTGGTCTTCAAGCTTCCTTGGGTGTTGATGATGTGCACTCCTGATTGGGTACTGATGACCTTACGTATTGAGTTTGGCAATGTTTTGCCCCAATTCTGATAATAAATTTTGAAGAAAAAAATATTAATATACACCTGTCAAAGTTGTAAAGTACACGAAGAAAGACTTTTGTTCTGTTGAGATCAATGGCGGTGACAACATAAATTTGCTTTTTCAGAGGCAATATCAATATGAAGGCAGATCAGCATGACATTATTGATTAGAAGACTATGTTGATGGTGTGCTGAATTAAACCTAAAAGGCCTGCTGACTGGCCATTAGGAAGAAGAAGTGAGTCACCCAGAGAGGTGACGATAGTCCTGTAGTCCTGCGACTTTTCTGGTTCCTCCTAGTTAATAAAACCAATCTTATTTTGTTAGAAGAAATATTTAATTCTAAGTATCTGATACTGATCAAACTAGAAATAAAGACTTAAGTTCCTCTTGGGAAGCAATGTTTTTAGATGGTATAGACTTTAGGGTCAGCATGTATTCTCATTAGACAACTGACTTTGTGTGTGAATTTGGGCAAATCAGTTTACATCACTAGGTTTCACTTCATTATCAAAATGTTCATGGTGAGGTTCATCTGACTCAAAAAAGATGTTGAATCCATGATGGGCTCAATCTCTCAGCTGTGTCTGACTCTTTGTGACCCCATGGACGGTAGACTGCCAGGCTCCTCTGTTTATGGGATTCTCCAGGCAAGAATACTGGAGTGGGTTGCCATTTCTTTATCCAGTAGATTCTATGATGTGGTTCTTCAAAAAAGAAGACTGAGTATAAGAGAGATTGAAAGCTCAGTGTAAGAATGGTTAATGAAAGGAAAGTTGTATTTGTCACGCATCCATTCATGAGATAAATTTTTAAAATATATTTTATACTGGAATGAATGTTAGACAGCTGGTCCTCAAATGGCTTTATTATAAACATGAGTAACTGACCAGAAGTTACAGCAGCATTAAGCAAGTTGGATATCTCATCCACCCATGTATGACATCAGACTGAGTTTTTCAAATTATGAACATAGATAGATTGCATTATTTTTTTTGAATTTTATTTCAGGATTGTAAAGCAGGTATTCCAAAATAGTTGTTATAGAGAGATTTCACGCACTAATTAAAATAAATGCCATTAGAGGGGTAATGTTAGTTGGCGTGTATTTAAGAACAGGCAATCTCTTCCCTTGTACCATTAGCAATCACACCCATACAGAGGTGTGAGTTCTCATCCTCATCTAGCAAGAAAACACTATTCCAAAGAATAACCCTTCAGGGTATCTCTATAGGGTTCAATCTTTGCACAGAAAACACTAATGATCACACTCATTATACCAAGATAACCTTAAGTCAGCCAAGTAGGAAATAAGAGCTGTACATCATTCAATTGTATTCACTATGTCAATACATTTTTTTAAATAGATACATTATGATTTTAAGGTTGTAATGATGATCTGTGACCTATTTCTAAAGTGCTATGTGAACATTTTGTTCAAAATGTTCTGAACATTTTGAAAGCATTTATCTTAATACACTCAATTCTGAATTATCTATGCTTATGGGAGTCTGATAATGAATCAATACCTGAATTTCACAGTAAATGTGAAAATTGACTCAAAGCAAGGGCAAATTTTTACCAGTGCTATGAAAACATAGTATACAGTAACTGTCTTCTCTTATTTTGGAGATACAAATGATAATTAAAATTATGAGATGTAGAGAGCATTAAGTTTGGGGGATAATTGGAATAAGAAAAAAAACTGAATTATTTTAGAAAAAGATAAGTATTTTCTATATGATTGTATAAACTTTTATGATTATTCAACACAAAAATACAATCCTCCAATTAATTACAAAAATAAACCTATCCCTGGTCAGGGAACTAGGATCCTGCATGCCACCTGATGTGGCAATAAATAAATAAAATTTCCACCAAACAACAATATGTCATCTTTTAAAAATAAATAAACCAAACTTCTGCACAGTGAAAAAAATGGAATATACTACGGTCTTATCTGGGCTTCCCAGGTGATGCCAGTGGTAAAGAACGTGCCTGCCAATACAGGAGACATGAGACACAGGGTAGATTCCTTGGTCAGGAAGATGCCCTGGAGGAGGGCATGGAAACCCACTCCAGTATTCTTGCCTGGAGAATCCAATGGACAGGGGAGCCTGGCGGGCTACAGTCCACTGGGTCCCAGAGTAGAACAAGACTGAGGCTACTTAGTATGTACACATGCATGGTCTTATTTAGACACGGAGACTTGAACAACTAAATTTAGAAATGGATGGCAACTCTTCCTGAAGACATAGCTTCGCTTCTCATTGGTCTATTTTCTTTTCAGCAATGGACTGGCTGGCTGGTTTCAGCTAGCCTTACTCTTCATCTACTTTGAGTTCTGATTTGGAGCCATAACCTCACAATGCATAAATCTAATTATAGGTCTTCATTGGTGAATTCAAACTAGGCTTGATTATTTTTAGACTAATTTTTAAATGACATTTTAACATAAAATATTAAAACTTCACAAATTCCTATTAATTTGATTTCCTCACTTTGTGCCAGGAACTCTGGCCAAGAAATCAACAGGAAAGCAAATCAAAATATTTCTTAGCTAGACCACATTCCAAAATTACCTACCTCATGCCAAATCCTACTGCCCATTCTTACCCATCACATCCCCCAAGGGAAGCACTTCAACTAACATGATCATTTGCTTTCTGTTTGCTTCCAAATTAAAAAGGCATTTAGTTCCTCCTGTAAAGTAGCTATTGCCAAACAACCTGAATCTTTATTTATAACTGGTTATTCATCTTTAAATAACCATGAAAAATGAAAAAAAGATGGAAAATTATAGAACCAAAGACTCTTGCTTGATATTAAATGGATTACAATAAGAACACAATTTAAGCCTCTTTTTTTCTCTTTTTAACAAGTTACTTGCAGGCAATTTGAGAATTGAAGTCATTGGGGGAAGTAATGTTTTTACTAGAGATGTGCTAATTCACCAAACACAGTCCTAGAACTATGCTGCCAATCCTAGAAATGTCTTTTCAATTATCTTCCTATTTCCAATCCCTGGGCACCTCTAGGCTTAGGACTTTGGAGAGGCTTTCACACTACCAGGACAAGGTAAGAGGACTGAAGAGGTTCTCCTTCCTTCCTCATGGTCGACTCCATAGCTGCCATGCAACTAGGTGTACTTGGACATAAACCCACAATCCACAGGAAAATCAGACACTCTTCCCAGACATTCACAACAATCAGAAAATCCAAGCACCATTTACTCCTTAGCAAATTATCTTGAGCAAATCCCTTTCCAGGAGTCAAGAGGAATAATCCTGTCCAGCCCCGAGACTATACATTCATATGGAAAGACTGCTGGGCTGACTGAGTTTTTACTCAAATCTATATACAATGTATGTTATTATTAATATATAGTTAATAGCAGGTTGCAAGCAGAAAATCCTACTTTTCCATAGTTTTAATCAGTATATACTCCTATTGACAGTAATTACCCAGCCCTTTAAACAGTCTAAAACACACTGTTATGCTAACGTTATTTTTTCTAGTCCGTATGGTCTTTTAATGAGCCATAGATCTGAAGTCAATACCCTTTCCTAGCACAGGCATTATACACTATTATCCTATAAAGAAGAGAACTGTCCTGTTCAGAGCAACTGATTCCACTTAACCAAAGGAAGCTAGGAACATGTCCTTTATTTAACAAACATGGGAGAGCCCACTGAGCCAGATTAGACTTTACAAAATTCTAAATACAATTCAACAGCAAGATGAAAGGCATTTCAAGCAACGGCAACTCTTCCTCCTTCTCACTGTGGATGCTAATTAATTAGCTGTCTTGACAACTGGGTACAGATTAAAAAAGTAGAGAGCAAGAGATTAAAAAGGCAGGAAAGGTCAGGTGTCTAAAGCTTAAAATTAAAGAGTAAATTTTAAAGTGTCATTAATTTTGGCATTAAAGCAAACATCTGGATAATAGAGGGCCAAAAAAGAAAGAGAAGAAAGAGAAAAGAAGGAAATAAAATGAAAGACTTTTCAAGGAGGTGGATGTCTGCAAATGCCAAAGAAATGAAGGTTATTAATTACGAGAGAAAAAAAAGAAAACAAAGATGAGAAAATTTATAGCAGAAGGCAAAGACTGTTGATTTGGTCGAATGTCATTTTTTAATGTGCCTTGAAATTCCTTAAAACTCAAATTGTGTTATATGGCATTTTAATGCTCCATGCGCATTCAATCTTAATAAATATGGCTAGCAGATATTGCTGTCTGTGCTTGACAATATGTCATCAGGTATAATTATCCCACATCCAGCAGAAACAACTCAAAAGTTCAGTCACAAAGCACACCATTCTTTCTGCTCAGCGAGCAATCTTGCCTTGCTGTACACCTTGGGGAAGTTCTGTATACTACTGTTATACCGCTGAGTTTCAGCCTCATCCTTGAAGCAATATCTGTAGTAAAATTATTTCATCTGCTTCTGACATTTGAAAACAAATATTCTAATGATGTGGAAAATGATTTTACAAGATGTTAATTTATTCTTTCCATTTCCATGACTTCTCTAGTTTTTTGACACTTTTTCCCCCCGGAGAGAATATTCGATGTAATTACTTGGCAAAACTATGTTTCTCTCTCTCACCTCCTCTCTCTCTATCCGTTTCAGTTTTAAAACAATACCTCCCCAATTTAACCTTGTGCAGGGAATGTAAAGTAAAAATGACATCTTAAAAAATATGAAATGTTTATCACATTCTTTTTTAAATTAATTTATTTTAAAATTGAAGAATAATTGGTTTACGGAATTTTGTTGTTTTCTGTCAAATTTCAACATGAATCAGCCATAGGTATAGGTATATATACATATATCCCCTTCCTTTTGAACTTCCCTCCCAACTCCCTCCCCATCCCACCCCTGTAGGTTGATACAGAGCCCCTGTTTGAGGTTCCTGAGCCATACAACAAATTCCCATTGGCTATCTATTTTACATTTGATAATGCAAGTTTCCATGTCACTCTTTCCATACATCTCACCCTCTCCTCCCCTCTCCCCACATCTATAAGTCTATTCTCTATGTCTGTTTCTCCCTTGCTGCCCTGTAAATAAATTCTTCAGCACCATTTTTCTAGATTCTGTATATATGCATTCTCTGCTACTGCTAAGTTGCTTCAGTTGTTCGAGGCCCACCAGGCTCCCCCGTCCCTGGGATTCTCCAGGCAAGAACACTGGAGTGGGTTGCCATTTCCTTCTCCAATGCCTGAAAGTGAAAAGTGAAAGTGAAGTCGCTCAGTCGTGTCTGACTCTTAGCAACCCCATGGACTGCAGCCCACCAGGCTCCTCTGTCCATGGGATTTTCCAGGCAAGAGGACTGGAGTGGGGTGCCATTGCCTTTTCCATACATGCATTAGAATATGATATTTATCTTTCTGTTTCTGACTTACTTCACTCTGAATAATAGGCTCTAGGTTCACCCACCTCATTAGAACTGACTCAAATGCTTTCCTACTTATGGTTGAGTAATATTCCATTGTGTATATGCACCACAACTTCTTTATCCAGTCATCTGTCTATGGACATCTAGGTTATTTTCATGTTCTAGCTATTGTAAATAGTGCTGCAATGAACAATGGGATACATGTGTCTTTTTCAATTTTGGTTTCCTCAGGGTATATGCCTAGAAGTGGGATTGCTGGGTCATATGGTAGTTTTATTCCTAGTTTTTTAAGGAATCTCCATACATCTTCCATAGTCACTATATCAATTAACATGCCCACAAATAGTGCAAGAGCATTCCCTTTTCTCCACACCCTCTCCAGCATTTATTGTTTGTAGATTTTTTGATGATGTCCTTTCTGACTGGTATGAGGTAATATCTCATTGTAGTTTTGATTTGCATTTCTCTAATAATGAGCAATGCTGAGCATCTTTTCATGTGTTTGTTAGCCATCTGTATGTCTTCTTTGGAGAAGGAAACTATAGGCAAGGTGAAAAGACAACCCTCAGAATGGGAGAAAATAATAGCAAATGAAACAACTGACAAAGGATTAATTTCCAAAATATACACGCAGCTCATACAACTCAATACCAGGAAAACAAACAACCCAATCAAAAAGTGTTTATCACGTTCTTTTTGGAAGACTTTGTCACTAATGTCAATAAAAACATAAACACTGGAAAACAAGTCATGTTTCTACAATAGGTAGCAAATACAATAATGATCCTTTAAAAGTCATTATGTCAATGATAATATAATTACAATATTATTTTTTCATTAAAATAGTATCACCACTTCCCCACCATAATCTTTAAAACAAAGTGTCACTTTAATAGAAACAAATGACTGAGACAATTTGCAAAGCAAGTCTCACAAGAAGAACTCAGGCAGTTTGATAACTGGATTACCACCCTGACATTTTCATGTGCCTCTCTGTTATAGAATAACTCTCTTATTTAAATGACCAGGATTCAACATTGGATGAAAGTCAAACTTGGCAATAATTTGCAAGATGAAATCAACAACTTATTTTACTAAGATAAAATGTTATTAATATAAATATTACAGTTTTATTATCAAAATGAACACTAATTTTACATTATACAAGGTCATATCAGAATGACAGACTCAGTATTTTTAATTATCTTAATGAATAACCATCAAAAAATTATTTCCATTTACTCTGTCACAACTCTATTCAGACATCCAACTTGCCTTATCATGGAGTAACTATTTTGATTATGTAGAAAAACAACAAGATTTGAGAGATGAAATGAGTCCTTAACATTTAGAAGTATTACATCACTGCATACTAAAATACTGTTTTCATGCCAGGCATGAAATATGAGGAAGCACAAGTTGATCATAATTTCATATTTTTCAGTTGGAGAGGAAATAATCAGACTGACAACATAAAAGATAGCCTCAGAATTTTGCATACATTTAAAATACACAACATTTGCTTGGGAATAAAATGTATTTCCTTGCTTCTATATGAAGCTGGACATCTTTAGAGTCTACCCTGATAAACACCAATCTTTTGTGTGCATTTATCCAATACACCATTGATTTTTCCTTCCAGTAGTGCCTGTTATTTGCCATGCACAGAAATGGTGAAATAGAGTTGTTGGATGAATTAAATTGTATGAAGAGATAGTTTTGTTAGGAAAAGTTCAATAACCTGTATTTCCTATGGTTGCTCAAATCTCACCAAGGTTTGTAATCAGTAAAGAGAGGTTAGATTCTAGCTATTCCCCAATCTAAGGCAGAAATTTCAGGATGAACTCAGGTTCATCAACATGGAATCAATAATTCATTACTCAGTGAGTCCACCCTTCTCAGGGATAAAAAGCAGTGTGACTACTAATATTTTTCCTGCTTGTCCTCACATTTTTTGTTAAAATGATGTTAAAGCTGATTTAAGACAAAAACGTTAATTTTCTACTTTTACAATTTATTATTAAAGAGATTTGCAAAGGTTTGTAATGAAAGCACCAAACAAAGAACAATGAATTAATCAGTTTTGCAAAAGAATAATTTTTCTTTTTTATTTTTTTTACTTTACAATATTGTATTGGTTTTGCCATACATCAACATGAATCCGCCACGGGTGTACACGTGTTCCCCATCCTTAACCCCCCTCCCACCTCCCTCCCCATACCATCCCTCTGGGTCATCCCAGTGCACCAGCCCCAAGCATCCTGTATCCTGCATCAAACCTGGACTGGTAATTAGTTTCTTATATGATATTATACATGTTTCAATGCCATTCTCCCAAATCATCCCACCCTCTCCCTCTCCCACAGAGTCCAAAAGACTGTTCTATACATCTTTGTCTCTTTTGCTGTCTCGCATACAGGGTTATCGTTAGCATCTTTCTAAATTCCATATATATGCATTAGTATACTGTATTGGTGTTTTTCTTTCTGGCAGAAAGAATAATTTTTCTATAAAATTAAGTCCCAAGCATTTGGAGGTGAGGAGATCTTGAAGTTCAGCGGAGTCCAAATGAAGAAGTTCTTACTAATTTAACAGCGATGCGCTGCTGCTGCTGCTGCTGCTAAGTTGCATCAGCCATGTCCGACTCTGTGCGACCCCATAGACGGAAGCCCATCAGGCTCCCCCGTCCCTGGGATTCTCCAGGCAAGAACCCTGGAGTGGGTTGCCATTTCCTTCTCCAATGCATGAAAGTGAAAAGGGAAAGTGAAGTCGCTTAGTCGTGTCCAACTCTTAGCGACCCCATGCACTGTAGCCTACGAGGCTCCTCTGTCCATGGGATTTCCCAGGCAAGAGTACTCGAGTGGGGTACCATTGCCTTCTCCGCAGCACTGCTCTACATCTGATTTAATAATAAAACATAGATAACATATAAAAGTAGCAATGACTCACTCACTGACAATCTGACTTATATCAAGGCACTGACCACATACCCAAAGTGAAAAGGGCAGCGCTGTTCTAACTGACTGCACAGTTGAACATCTTGAGAGTAGACATGCTGATACTTCTTTCCAGTTTTAAGAAAGCTGGCAATGCCCCTGCCTGTGTACAGAAGAGACAGATTCATTTTTTTTTAAACTGGTTTATAGTTGATTTACAATGTTTCAGGTATACAGAGAAGTGATTTAGTTATATGTGTGTGTGTGTTCTTTTTCAGATTCTTTTCCATTATAGGTTATTACAAGATACTGACTATAGTTCCCTGTGCAATACAGTAGGTTCTTATTGCTTATCTATTTTATATGTAATAAAATTAGATGCCAATCCCAAATTCCTAACTTGCCCCTGCTTCCCCTTTGGCAATCACAAATTTGTTTTCCATGTCTGTGAGTCTGTTTCTCTGGCTGGTGTCTCAGATGGTAAAGAATCTGCCTGCAGGTTCGATCCCTGGGTTGGGAAAATCCCCTGGAGCAGGGAATGGCAGCCCATTCCAGTATTCTTGCCTAGAGAATTTCAGGAACCGAGGAGACTGGCAGGATACCGGCCACAGGATTGCAAAGAGCTGGACATGACTGAGAGACTAACACTTTCACTTTTTCATTTATATAATTCTTTTGATTCCATGCTGCTGCTGCTAAGTCACTTCAGTCGTGTCCAACTCTGTGCAACCCCATAGACGGCAGCCCATGAGGCTCCCCTGTCCCTGGGATTCTCCAGGCAAGAACACTGGAGTGGGCCACCATCTCCTTCTCCAGTGCATGAAAGTGAAAAGTGAAAGTGAAGTCGCTCAGTCGTGCCTGACTCTTAGCGACCTCATGGACTGCGGCCCACCAGGCTCCTCCGTCCATGGGATTCTCCAGGCAAGAATGCCGGAGTGGGGTGCCATTGCCTTCTCCATATATAAATAATATTATATGGTGTTTGTCTTTCTCTGTCTGACTTACTTCACTTAGTATGCTAACCTCTAGATCCATCCATGGTGTTGCAAATGGCATTATTTCATTCTTTCTTACAGCTTCTTTAAGAGAGAAGTGACATGCTGCTGTGTAAAACAAAACATGTGCATTAATCAAGAAGAGCTTATCCCATTGACTCTTGTACACGCCAAATCCTCCATGAGGTGGAGGACAGAGTGGGGGTGAGCTGGGGACAGATCAGTTTGACTGCAACATGCTGTGGAGCACAAGGACAAAAAACATATTCTCCATATCCCCACTTAGAACATGATTTGTCCCCTTATCTGTCATTTCCTTTGGTTTCTTTTGAGTGATAGTGAGATGTGGAACATAAGAGGACCAAGTGCTGACATGTATGGAAACACGCTGTGTGATGATGACTCTTGCAGTATTTCGATTCATATTTGTGATTGCTGAGAATAACTTAGTTCCCTCATTTTTTAAATCTTCATTGCATCCTTATGTTGTGAGTCCTTTTGTGGATATGAGAAATTTAAGATTATTTTAAGCTCATTCAGTTCAGTTGCTCAGTCGTGTCTGACTCTTTGCAACCCCACAGACTGCAGCATGCCAGGCTTCCCTGTCCATCACCAACTCCCAGAGCTTACTCAAACTGATGTCCACCAAATTAGTGATGCCATCCAACTATCTCATCCTCTGTCATCCCCTTCTCCTACTGCCTTCAATCTTTCCCAGCATCAGGGTCTTTTCAAACAAGTCTTTTCTTCGCATCAGGTGGGCCAGAGTATTCGAGCTTCAGCTTCAGCATCAGTCTTTCCAATCAATATTCAGGACTGATTTCCTTTAGGATGGACTGGTTGATATCTTTGCAGTCCAAGGGACTCTCAAGAGTATTCCCCAACACCACAATTCAAAAGCGTCAATTCTTTGGCATTCAGCTTTCTTTACAGTTCAACTTTCATACCCCTACTGGGATATGACTACTGGAAAACCATAGCTTTGACTAGATGGATCTTTGTTGGCAAGGTAATGTCTCTGCTTTTTGATATGCTGTCTAGGTTGGTCATAGCTTTTCTCCCAAGGAGCATGCATCTTTTAATTTCATGGCTGCAGTCACCATTTGCAGTGATTTTGGAGGCCCCCCAAATAAAGTCTCTCACTGTTTCCATTGTTTCCCCATCTATTTGCCATGAAGTGGGACCAGATGCCATGATCTTGGTTTTTTGGATATTAAGCTTTAAGCCAACTTTTTCACTCTCCTCTTTCACTTTCATCAAGAGGCTCTTTAGTTTCTCTTTGCTTTCTGCCATAAGGGTAGTATCATCTGCATATCTGAGGTTATTGATATTTCTCCTGGTAAACTTGATTCCAGCTTGTGCTCCATCCAGCCCAGCATTTCATATGATGTAGTCTGCATATAAGGGGTGTTCTTGGGGACCCCCAATACTGAAGTGAGAATTTAAAAATACTTAAAAAACATTTGATATAAAATAAATATAAATTTGTAAACTCTTCCGGATCTCTTAAAGTTGTCTTTCCATACCAACTTTGGCAGCTTTTGTGAACACTTTTCAAAGATGAAAATGAATTTAAATTAATTTAATTTATAAAAAGACCAAGCCTCTTTTCTTTTGTATCCATATCTCACCAAGTTTCAAAAGTCTTAATTTGGTTATTTAATGACTATAACAACCAATTTCTGAACCCAGTGTGTAATTCTTTGAAAAACTAAAACAAAGTGCTTTCTCTATTACAAGGAGTAGAAAATATTCCTGTAGAGTATTGGTGTGTGAAGTTAAAAATCTCCTCTTCCCAGGGACTCTGAACATGGGATTCTGAGAAACAGACAAGGAATTGATATCTGGTATTTCATCATCAAAGGAAGTGTTCTGTTTTGAAAGTTCGATATTAATAGAAAATAATTTTGGTACCTATAAGATATTAATCAGTAGGGTTGGAAAGAAGCCAAAAACAAGAATATTTTAATATTTTGGGGTGGCAGGGAAGAAAGTATTATACAATAAAAGTATTATACAATAATACAATAAATATTATACAATAAAAACATCATAATGATTATATATTATGAATATATGTACACACACATACATGATAAATGGAAATCCTCTCAGAAGAATATAATTCTTGGGTTTTGAGTTAGATGACTATTGTAGGTGAATGAAGGCTAAATCAGCCAAAAGTTTTCTTATTATTTTTTGGTTGCCTAGCAATATGAACTTCCTGAGTCAATTTACCTAGAGTACACACATGTGACACATAGAGACTCCTTCACTTAAATGTGTGCCCTTGGAAGAAGAGAAAATATTTTCTCAGTGTATTTTGTTTGTGTGTCTGTGGAAGAGGAGGGGGACTAGAAGAGTTATTTTGTAAAAACTTTAGTCAGGCACTGACAGCACAAATCAGGACCCTTGAGGACAGTAGGATAGACCACAAGATCGGAGTGATGGAAATAACTTTCACCATCAGGGAGCCTTTTGAAGGACACTGGTGCACAGACAAAGCGTGGTGATTTACACAGAACACCAGACCAGCCTCCATGCGGAAGAGAAAAGGAAAAGCAAAGGGTATTGGTCTTTGGTAGTTTCCAAGGGGCATCAGTGCACAAGCTGTAGAAGAGAGAAATACCATCTACAACTTGGAAGATAAAAGGACCACCTAACAGGCTTCTAGGAAACAACCCCATGCCTACCAACAGTTAAGCAAGAAGCGAGGCAAATGCCTTTTCGTCAAGTTACTGTGACCCTACGCTTTACTCTCTAGGCTGGAAGCCCTGGGGATATAGGAATCACATATGTAAACAAACCGGCAGATCTGAATACAATCTATTAACTATTAAAACAAGTGTTACTATGGTGGTTTAGTCGTTCAGCAGTGTCCGACTCTTGCCACCCCATGGACCCCATGGACTGTAACTCACCAGGTTCCTCTGTCCATGAAATTATCCAGGAAAGAACACTGGAGTGGGTTGCCATTCCCTTCTTGAGGGGATCTTCCCAACCCAGGGATCAAACCCAAAGTCACCTGCATTGCAGGCAGATTCTTTATTGTCTGATGCCCCAGGGAAGCCCTGCTAGTACAGAGTGACCTAAACAAGGGAGTTCCAGAGCCAAAGCTTGTTGAGGAGAGGGAAGGAAATCTGGGAAACCTTCACAGAGGAACTGGTGCTTGAATTGAGTCAGGAAATGTGACCATACATTTGCCAGGCAGCAGCAGGCTTGATGGGCATTCCAGGCAAACATACAGAGGCAAAAAGAGCATGGTGTGTTCCTAGACTAGCCATTATTTGAGTAGACTAAAGCATAGGGTATACAAGCAGATGAAGAGACAATAAATCTGGAAAGATATAACTTGGGTTTGTCCATTGCAAAGCTCCTTCAATTAGTATGCATCACAGAACTTTCTCTGGAATGTTTGCAGTTAGCATGCTAGCAAGCGACGGGTGGAGGGAGTTGCTACTAACATGGTTGCCCCATGGATACGTTTGCCGAGATTTGGTTGGGTATTATGAAAACACACACAAAAACACACACAATTGGACATTGTTAAAAGGCAATCTGGTCCTCCAGGAGGGCTTCCCGGGTGGCACTAGCGGTAAAGAACCTGCCTGCCAATGCAGGAGATGTAAGAGACACAGGTTCAATCCCTGGGTCGGGAAGATCCCCTGTAGGAGGGCATGGCAACCCACTCCAATATTCTTGTCCGGAGAATTCCAAGGACTGAGGAGCCTGGCGGGCTACAGTCCATAGGGTCATACAGAGGCAGACACAACTAAGCTAATTTGCACACAAGCACATACACACCTTCCTGAATGGCTCTACCAGAAAGGATTACACATACATGATCTCATTGTGGGGACTTGATATATTACTACTAAAAGGTTTCATATAAATTGTCCAAGAGCGTACAATTAGTTATTTACAGGGATACAAGTGTAACAATATTTTCAGACGATATTTTCAGGAGTTCAGTCTAAGTTAACCATTTTCAGACAGGCCCACCAGGCTCCCCCATCCCTGGGATTCTCTAGGCAAGAACACTGGAGTGGGTTGCCATGTCCTTCTCCAGTGCATGAAAGTGAAAACTGAAAGTGAAGTTGTTCAGTCGTGTCCGACTCTTTGCGACCCCATGGACTGCAGCCTACCAGGCTCCTTCATCCATAGGATTTTCCAGGCTAGAGTACTGGAGTGGAGTGCCATTGCCTTCTCCAGGAGTTCAGTCTAAGTTACTACAAAAATTCCTTCCTCCATCTCTCCACTCCTTCTTAGGCAAAGGACCTCCACTACTAGTAATTTCCAAATAGCTCAATAGGCACAGAATTTACAAAGCCCTTAGAATTTAGAAAAGTGGCAGAAAGGTAGTTTGGTAATCTAAAAATAAAAACTCATCATTTAATTATGATTTTGTATCTTTCATTAATATTTCATTGCATTTCCCCAAGTGTTCAGGGACATGAGTTTTGAAAACGCATCCTTAATATTCGGTCACAGCCACTTCAACTTGCAATGAAGAGCCAAAATGTGTTTAATTAAATAACACCTTTTACAACTAACAACCAAAAAAGATGTTCTTTTCATTATAGGGGACTGGAATGCCAAAGTAGGAAGTCAAGAAACACCTGGAATAACAGGCAAATTTGGCCTTGGAATATGGAATGAATCGGGGCAAAGGCTAATAGACTTTTGCCAAGAGAACACACTGGCCATAGTAAACACCCTCTTCCAACAACACAAGACTCTATGCGTGGACATCACCACATGGTCAACACGGAAATCAGGTTGATTATATTGTTTGCAGCCAAAGATGGAGAAGCTCTGTACCCTCCGCAAAAACAAGACCGGGAGCTGACTGTGGCTCAGATCATGAACTCCTTATTGCCAAATTCAGACTTAAATTGAAGAAAGTAGGGAAAACCACTAGATCAGTCAGGTATGACCTAAATCAAATCCCTTATGATTATACAGTGGAAGTGAGAAATAGATTTAAGAGGCTAGATCTGATAGAGCATCTGATGAACTATGGACAGAGGTTTCTGACACTGTACAGGAGACAGGGATTAAGACCATCCCCAAGAAAAAGAAATGCAAAAAAGCAAAATGGCTGTCTGGGAAGGCCTTACAAATAGCTGTGAAAAGAAGAGAGGTGAAAAACAAAGAAGAAAAGGAAAATATACCCATTTGAATGCTGAGTTCCAAGGAATAGCAAGGAGAGATAAGAAAGCCTTCCTCAGAGATCAATGCAAAGAAATAGAGGGAAACAATAGAATGGGAAAGACTAGAGATCTCTTCAAGAAAATTAGAGATACCAAGGGAACATTTCATGCAAAGATGGGCTCGATAAAGGACAGAAATGGTATGGACCTAACAGAAGCAAAAGATATTAAGAAGAGGTGGCAAGAATACACGGAAGAACTGTACAAAAAAGATCTTCATGACATAGATAATCATGATGGTGTGATCACTCACCTAGAGACAGACATCCTGGAATGTGAAGTCAAGTGGGCCTTAGAAAGCATCACTACGAACAAAGCTAGTGGAGGTGATGGAATTTCAGTGGAGCTGTTTCAAATCCTGAAAGATGATGCTGTGAAAGTGCTGCACTCAATATGCCAGGAAATATGGAAAACTCAGCAGTGGCCACAGGACTGGAAAAGGTCAGTTTTCATTCCAATCCCAAAGAAAGGCAATGCCAAAGAATGTTCAAACTACCGAACTCATCTCACACACTAGCAAAGAAATGCTCAAAATTCTCCAAGCCAGGCTTCAGCAATATGTGAATCATGAACTTCCAGATGTTCAAGCTGGTTTTAGAAAAGGCAGAGGAACCAGAGATTAAATTGCCAACATCCGCTGGATCATGGAAAAAGCAAGAGAGTTCCAGAAAAACATCTATTTCGGCTTTATTGACTATATCAAAGCCTTTCACTGTGTGTATCACAACAAACTGGAAAATTCTTAAAAAGATGGGAATAGCAAACCACCTGACCTGCCTCCTGAGAAATCTGTATGCAGGTCAGGAAGCAACAGTTAGAACCGCACATGGAACAACAGACTGGTTCCAAATAGGAAAAGGAGTGCGTCAAGGCTGTATATTGACACCCTGCTTATTAAACTTCTATGCAGAGTACATCATGAGAAAGAAACACTGGGATGGATGAAGCACAGCTGAAATCAAGATTGCTGGGAGAAATATCAATAACCTCAGATATGCAGATGACACCACCCTTATGGCAGAAAGTGAAGAGGAACTTGAGAGCCTTTTGATGAAAGTGAAAGAGGAGAGTGAGAAAGTTGGCTTAAAGCTCAACATTCAGAAAACTAAGATCATGGCATCTGGTCCCATCATTTCATGGCAAATAGATGGGGAAACAGTGGAAACAGTGTCAGACTTTATTTTTTGGAGCTCCAAAATCACTGCAGATGGTGACTGCAGCCATGAAATTAAAATGCTTACTCCTTGGAAGGAAAGTTATGACCAGCCTAGATAGCATATTAAAAAGCAGAGACGTTACTTTGCCGACAAAGGTCCGTCTAGTCAAAGCTATGGTTTTTCCAGTAGTCATGTATGGATGTCAGAGTTGGACTATAAAGAAAGCTGAGCGCTGAAGAATTGATGCTTTTGAACTGTGGTGTTGGAGAAGACTCTTGAGAATCCCTTGGACTGCAAGGAGATCCAACCACTTCATCCTAAAGGAGACCAGTCCTGAGTGACTGATTTGAAGCTGAAACTCCAATACTCTGGCCACCTGATGCGAAGAGCTGACTCACTGGAAAAGACCGTGATGCTGGGAAAGATTGAGGGCGGGAGGAGAAGGGGACGACAGAGGATGAGATGGTTGGATGGCATCACTGACTCAGTGGACATGAGTTTGGGTAAACTCCAGGAGTTGGTGATGGACAGGGAGGCCTGGCATGCTGCAGTCCATCGGGTCACAAAGAGTCAGACACGACTGAGCGATTGAAGTGAACTGAACTAAAATATATCTTGGTTGCGTTATTTCTACAAGAGAAAAAAGACACTTCTCTGATACTAATTATTTGGCAAAATTATAACTGGACTAAGTTTACATAAGACTATAAAAAAATTAGCCAGAGTGATAATCCAAACCTCAAAAGGTGAGTTTGAGCACTGCATGCTGGTTATATATTACTAGAAGGGAGTAAATCAAAGAATGTGAATGTGACTATGAACATTTCTAAATTTTTATATATTTTAAACTGCTTCCCCCCAAAAGTGGATATTTATTTTCTCTGACCTTATTCCCTGATTCAGAACAGTATGTCTTCCATAATTCTGAAAGGAGTAACGCTGAGTGATGTGTCAAAGGTTCGCTACGGCTTTAGATACGCTGCTTCCCTTTTACACGCCATGGCAATATCACTTAATAAGCAGAAGCTGACTTCTGCCAACACAGTCCTCTACTTGCCTGAGACAAGGAAATATATAGTACTTTACAAGAACATTTGAATATTTACCATTTTATAGATCCTCCTTGACTGCAGAGAAGAGGAAAAAAGCCAATTGCACTTTAGAACGATCCTTCACTGGGGAGACGTTTTTAGTGAGTAATATTTCAAAGACTGTTCAAGGGGGGGGGGGGATGTTTTTTAAACAATAAATATTTTAGTGACTCCATGGTGAAAATTTCATAGTGTGGGTTTTTTATATGGGGTTCTTCCATTCCACCATCTGCAGTCACTTCTAAAAATACAAATGGTCAAAAGTTTCCTACCAAGCTAAACTCATCTGTAAATTTCCACATCAACTGCACTTTCTCTAGAATCAGCCAGGTTTCTATGTATTTGTAAATGTATCCATAGTATTTTAAAAAATACTTATCAAGACAACTGACTTAAATAAGTAAGTCTATCTAAGAAAATTATCTACTGTTGTATAGTAACAAGAAATTAACTTTACAGAATAAATGTACCATAAAGTCAAAAATAGATTATTGAAGTTAGTAAAACAAACTACAAGGCACATGTCTGTATCCTAGAAAGCTTATTTTCAACACTGGATGCAAGTGAACCCCTAAGATGCTGATCTGATTTTCCAAACCCTGGAACTGGAATTGAGACAGGGAATATCAAGACTTTCAAGACTTTATCTTCTGTTCCCTAGATAGCCCATAAGGGTTTATTAAATTCTCTAGAGTGTTTCAATGCTTAAGTGAATATTCTAGTTCTCCATTAATGGAAAGTGGAAGTCAAGACAAGCTTAGGGAGGAAATGAAGACTCACCAACTGTAGGTTAAGAACACTGAGCAGGCGAAACTCTGATTCTGCTAACCTTGGCTGCCAAGTTGAAAAGCAATATATAGTTGTACCATGCGTCAAAGCCAAGAAATGAAGTCCAAGTTGAGAACCAGTCTGAGTCCAGTTGGCCCTCTGTGGAAGCTTCCCTGGTTTCATAACATGTACCCCCAAACAACTTCAATTATAAATCATTATCTTCATTTATTCCCGGGCTCCATACGCAATCTAAAATTTGGAAAAATAAATCTTTCTTAAGAGAGAATAACTCCAACAAAGAGAAGATTATGTGTCTTCGTTATGTCCTTTCCCTCTAGAAATTAGAAA
Source organism: Budorcas taxicolor (assembly GCF_023091745.1). Taxonomy (NCBI): domain Eukaryota; kingdom Metazoa; phylum Chordata; class Mammalia; order Artiodactyla; family Bovidae; genus Budorcas; species Budorcas taxicolor. The sequence continues at coordinate 15,635,811 of NC_068926.1, read as the reverse complement.
GCAGGCCATCTGACCCAAGAAAAACTGGACAGCAGAAAATATTCATTATGAGGGAGTTACAGGATGATGACCAAGACTGAGTTCAGTTCAGTTCAGTCGCTCAGTCGTGTCTGACTCTTTGCGACCCCATGAATCGCAGCACGCCAGGCCTCCCTGTTCATCACCATCTCCCGGAGACTAGTTATTAAGAGTAACTGGAAACAGTGATGATTTCAGAAGGAAAAAAAATCAGGATTCTTGAGAAAAGTGAGGAGAAACAAAAAATTTTGCAACTAGTAAGATGGGGGAATTTTTTTTTAATTGAAAGATAACAGTGTTGAGAGTTACTAAAAAAAGAACATCAGATAGAAGAAGATGTGAAATTGACCCACTGACAAAAAGCTGGCTCTAAGGCAGAGAGGAGCTGAGTGGATTATGCCAAAGGACGCAAAAGATTAGAAAGAGCATTTGATTACTTTTACTTATTAATTTTCAATTCATTTCAAAAAGGCTTCAAAGGACTTCCTAAAATAGCTACAATACCAAAGTACAACCTTAATCAATGGAAAAAAAAAATGAGAAAGACAGAAATTAACCACCGAAAATTCTATAGAGCTCTGATTGGAGTTTGGACACAGAAATACAGAGCATATGATCTTCTAGAATTGCTTGAGCTGAGAAACAAATTCAGCTTTATTTTTTCCTGGATCCAAAGCAAAAAGGGATGTGGAGAGAGTGAAGTTACTAATCCTTTCTCTTAGTGGATTGTCCTTCCTCAGGGAAACCCTTGAAGGAAAACAAAAACCTAGGGCTAGTCCAGGTAACACGAGGTGTGAGGGTTCTGCAGGGCAAAGCCAAACAGGGAGATGACAACCGGAAATAGCATGAAAGTGGGAGGCATGGTGAGCACCAGGGCCTCTTGGTTGCTGTAACTAAATTGCTAGGAATAGAAGACAAGCCCTGGTGACTACAAACGACATGGATAATATTCGCTGAGATGTTCCCAACAGCGTGGGATGTGGTGGGACTCTCCTTATATATACCCAGGTGCCACACTTTTCATCCCTGTCAGGCTCAGGCACCACCTGTCCTGCCAGGAAGACACTGTCCTTGTCCCCATACCAATCTCTGCCCTGCCTGCCCCCATTCTTTATTTCCCCCTCCAGGCAGTCCCTTCCATCTCATCCGAGAGAACACCGGTCCCACTGTGACAGGTCTAACTTTAATGTTTGCCTCACAGAAACACAACCCTAAGCTGACATCATAGGTGACCTATTCAACCTCCCATGACCCGCAGTCCATGGATGGATAGCAAGGCTGCACTCAGCCTTCTCCTACGTGTCATTTCTAGCCCATCATCTTTTCTCATCTTACAGTATTGTATTTCAGAGAACTTTGTCCTCAGGACATTTTCCTCAGTCATTTTATCACCAGAACGAGCTATGTCGTCATTACTAAGTCATCGTCTTTAGTAAATACCTGACGGCTATTTCCTTATCATGTGTCTCACATCTGCTGCAGGCAATATAATTTGTTTTCTTTATGCATATTGAAGAGCAAGATTCTAACAGGAAACACTTCAGGACCATACACACACCCGCAAGGTGGCGCTAGTGGGAAAGAACTCAGCAGCCAAAGCCGAAGACGTAAGAGACATGGGTTCGATTCCAGGGAAGATCCCCTGGAGGAGGGCATGGCAACCCATTCCAATATTTTTGCCTGGAGAATCCCAAGGACAGAGGAGCCTGGTGGGCTGCAGTCCATGGGGTCACAAAGAGTCAGACATGACTGAAGCAACTGAGCACACACACACAAATGCACTACGATGTTTCTTGACTCCATTATCTGTACACGTTATTTTCTTTTCTCTGGGATGTTTTACCATAGCATTTTTATCTGGCCAATATTACCCTTCCAAGGGTCTCCTCTTTTGTGGTACATGTCCTGAGCCATCTCAGGAAACCAATGACAACTGCACCTTGTATAGACACTAATAGCAAAAAAAAAAAATCTCTCACAGAAATCAATTAATATATTTGTTTGGTATACTCTACTGAGAAGGACGAGTACTTCAAGTGGAGGTCCCAGTACAATGGCAGACAATAAATTCTTGTGCAATAAGTGAAATTTTCTGAAATTGCAATATCTTACACAAAATATATGTTAGAAGTGCTTTCAATAGGCAGTGCCAAGCTACCCATGATAATCTCCTTGCTTATGTTTAAACTAGGGAATTCTGATTCCTTCAGCAGACTCTGTTTCAGGACCATTATGGAACCAAGGGGCTATGAATTATTAATATTTGAAGAACTAATGATATTATTCTATTTAGTAACAAGTTTCATGATCTGTGATACTAAACTTCTTAAAGAAGTAGCCCTAACTGATAGTATAGTTTGTATGGGACACAATATGGTTCACATTAGAGCATTAAAAAGTATCAGAGTTGTTAGAGATAAACATTTTGAGTAAAAAAATTCAGCTTCACATAAATGCATATGTTCATATATGGTGGAGGAATTCTTTAGAAAACAGTGTTTATCTGCCTCCTTTCCTACAGAGCTATGTTCACCAGTACTAAGTTTGGTTTCATGCAATTTTAAAAGTCAAACTTTATCATGCAAAACAGGAAGGAAGGAAGGAAGGGACAGAGAGAGAAGGAGAGAAAGAAAAGAAATAGAGATACATATGAACCACCATCTACAAGATAAAGTGAATTGACATTTATATATTTAATAATCTTTTCCATGATGTAGTATCTTTTGTACTGCTTTGGGGTATTATTAAGAAAGTGAGTGACATGCTGAGCTGTATTTTGCTGATAAGAGATCTGGTCCCATCAGCACCATGCCTTTCCAGGTCAGCATCCAGTTCTTAATTTCCTTTTAAGACACAATAGAGCATCTTTTATCGATCCATTAATATATGACTCAGGTGTGCTACAAAGCACGCAATCACCGCCTAAGCACTTGAGCCAACAAAGTGCCGGCACGTAGGGTAACATGATCTAGAGGGTTTTGGCCTAAATATAACACAGAGAAAAATGTTTCAAAGGTCATTTTTGTTCTTTTTAGACTAGAGAAAATATTCACTATATAAAACAAAGAGTACAAGAGTGCAGCTAAGAAAAGACATACAAGGAGGAAAAGATGTATCTTGAAATAAGGCAAAAGTCTTCTAATTTTGACTTCCCACTCCCCAATTTCAACAGTGGTTTCATCTGCTGTCTCCCCTCTTCTGCATCAGCTCCCCTTAAGGGACCTGGCTGCCCTCAAAAGTTTCTTCCCTTAAAAAGACTAGGTTGGGGCTTACTGCGCTCTTGATTTAGTATCTATTTAACATTGAAACAATCTTGAAAGAAAGTTGGCTCCCCTGCAGGGAACTGCTGGAAAATTGGCAAAAAGGACCAGAGAAGGGGTTGTAAATGGTCACCTCCCATCTCTCCAATCGCCTCCCTGGTGCCATCAACTTCATTAAAAAAAAAAAAATAGATTTTTAAAATGGCTCCCAATACTGACTTTTATATCTCAGTGAATAGTGAAATTGACTGTGTTGTAAAGAACAGCAGGGGACAGAAATTAGTCTGGAGGGCCTCCAGCACCTGCCCATGCACCCACCTCCAGAGACCTGGAATCACAGGTCCCAGACCTTTTCCCTAGCAGCTGTTTTTAGAGACGCTTACTCATAAGGTGTTTACGGCCAACAACTGGTCTCTTTTTTCCACCGCTGTTTCAAGCTCTGAATATAATTCTCAGTTATCACAAAGCCTACGATTCAGTCCATGATGACCAGCTGACCTGCAGGACTTGACAAAACGAAGAACTCAGCAGGAACCATCTGTTAAAATCCATCACCATGAGATGATGAAGCTCTAAGCGCATTTCAGTCCCCGAATGCGTCTCATTTCCTTCTCATCTTGACATGATCTTCAGCTGTAACTGTCACCACATTTTCCAGCAAACTCTTAAAACTCCAGTGAAAAAACTCAGAGGGGAAATGATAGCCCTTTTGACATCAAGACTTGCATGTGGTTTTGAAGCATTTTGAAAGAGAAAAAAAGCAGTGAGTCCAAAATGCCTACAAGAGCAGGCTTTTTGCTGTTGTCCTGTGTTTTAGTATTCAGGATCTACAGCATACTACAACAGAGGCCACAAAGTCCATGTTTAGAAAACAGATGCTACCAGAAAAATGTCTCCTGATTAATCCTGTAATACTCAGGCTGTGCACTTAATAAAGGTCAAACAGTGATACACATTTATGAAAGTCACCAAGAGGTGGGAAACCACTGAATAAAATGTCAGAGAAGGTACCCTATGTCTCAAAATCATTAATGAGATTGCACCTACTTATCCATCAACAATCCAGATGGAGAAAAACTCTCTGCATCCTAGTTGCCTGACTCAGATAGCCTCGATTTATCCTCTGATTATGGGGTACTCTGTTTGCCATCTCTCTTCTCTAAACTTCTTCAGGCTAACTCAGGAAATGGAGAATGTGGGCTGGATACATACCAACTACAAAATCCCAGACTACTGACAGGTTACAAAGACCCCTTTGTTTATGCATTTCCTTTGAGACACTGAGTAGGGCTCCACATTCACAAAATTAGGGGGAATCTGAAGGCTTGAGTTCCATGTCTGACTCTGTCACTCACCAGCCAGGCGGGCCCACCACTTTCCTGGGCCCCAATGCCTCCTCTGGAATGGGAGGGATGGATCTGATAACCTGAGAACCCCTTTCAACTTAAAGTTGATGAATTGTCCAGTGTTCTCAAAACAAACTAATACTGGCTCCTCATATAGAACAGAAAGCTTATGGGCCACAAGAAATGATTTCTCTATCCCCACTACAAGCCTCATTCAGAAGCCACAAATTGGACAAATCAGGTTGGGTTCCCACGTGACTTACTGTTTAAATAGATTACTAGAAACACATAAATGAACAATACTAGAAGAGAAATAAATATTGAAAACAAAAACAATACAGAATATTAATAGGAAGTATCCTTCCCATCATTTTGTAATTCATTCCCTTCTCTTTGCCAGCAGATTTACAGTGAACCTAAAAATATTCTTGGACTTAATTTAACAAAATGTTCTCTGATTAAATTACTTAATATTCTTAATAAATATATTTGCTTTAACTATATGTACAAGGATATAAGCTGAAGTTCCTCAGGAAAATCTTTTTTCTCTTATAGGAGCAAATCTTAAAAAACAGCCACTTTCTTATTTAAAAACTAACTATATTTTACTATTGACCCAGTAAGAAAATAAGGTCCTAGGAGAAGGGACACGTGTGACTAATTCTGTGTTACCTAGAACATCTTCTTTTCCATCTACTTGATTTTTTTTTTTTTTTGAGTATTAACAACTCCTATGTCTGTGCAGTAAAATTTATAAAATAATCTATAATTTGCACAAAGCATTACTTGCAAAATAATCCCCTTTATGAAGACATCAAAATCACTGACTATTTCAGGATTACACAAAGTTCTGAAATCAATGTCCAATGAGCCAGGAAACTGAAGCGTCTCAAATATGGAGCTAATTCTCAAACAGCCCTGCCAAAGTTGAAGCATACATTCTGTTAGGCAGAAAGCTCAAAACAAATGATTCTGCCAAAACTGAACAGCTATTTGTTTCCATATAAGTAAACTTAAAAAATTAATACATCAGTTCAGTTCAGTTGCTCAGTAGTGTCTGACTCTTTGCAACCCCATGAATCACAGCACACCAGGCCTCCCTGTCCATCACCAACTCCCGAAGTCTGCCCAAACCCATGTCCATCGAGTCGGTGATGCCATCCAGCCATCTCATCCTTGGTCGTCCCCTTCTGCTCCTGCCCCCAATTCCTCCCAGCATCAGAGTCTTTTCCAATGAATCAACTCTTCACATAAGGTGGCCAAAGTACTGGAGTTTCAGCTTTAGCATCATTCCTTCCAAAGAACACCCAGGACTAATCTCCTTCAGAATGGACCGGTTGGATCTCCTTGCAGTCCAAGGGACTCTCAAGAGTCTTCTCCAACACCACAGTTCAAAAGCATCCATTCTTCGGCGCTCAGCCTTCTTCACAGTCCAACTCTCACATCCACACATGACCCCTGGAAAAACCATAGCCTTGACTAGACGGACCTTCGTTGGCAAAGTAATGTCTCTGCTTTTGAATATGCTATCTAGGTTGGTCATAACTTTTCTTCCAAGGAGTAAGCGTCTCTTAATTTCATGGCTGCAATCACCATCTGTAATGATTTTGGAGCCCCAAAAAATAAAGTCTGACACTGTTTCCGCTGTTTCCCCATCTATTTGCCATGAAGTGATGGGACCAGATACCATGATCTTTGTTTTCTGAATGTTGAGCTTTAAGCCAACTTTTTCACTCTCCAAGTTTCAATAATGCTGAAAACATTCTTTTCTGTGTAGAAGATCTGAATGCCTTAGTCCTTAATGTATTGCTAAGCAAAGGATCAAGTATGTGATTGTAACATTTCTCATGCAGTTATCAGTAAATTGGTAGCTTATTTTTAATTTAAATTTTATTTTATTTTAATGGGAGGATAATTACAACACTGTGATGGTTTCTGCCATACATCAACATGAACCAGTTACAGGCATACACATATCCCCTCCGTCTTAAACCTCCCTCTCCATCCCACCCCTCTAGACGTCACAGAGCCCAGACTTTGAGCTCCATGCATCATACAGCAAATTCCCACTGGCTATCTATGTTACATATGGTAATGTATATGTTTCAATACTACTCTCTGAGTAGTTTTTTAAAATACTGTGCTCAAGTCTATGATTGGAAATAACTAGCTGAAGGAAAAATAAGACACTGTATCATGTGGTTAGCAGCATGTCTCAAAGGTGGGAACCTATCCAACACTTATGATTTAATAAACTGTGTGTTAAATCAGTTACATAATGCTCATTAAGACAGCTTCGGTGCTCTAATCAGCAAAGTACTAAGTTATACATCCATAGTGCCAACTGCAACCAAACCTTAATTGTTCAACAGAGGTCTCAATGGTTATATGCATGCCATTCACACAAATGAAAGCAATATTCATCAGGATGTTAACTTGAAAGTGAAGTGGAAGTGTTAGTTACTCAGTCGTGTCCAACTCTTTGTGACCCCATGGACGGTAGTTTGCCAGGTTCCTCTGTCCATGGGATTCTCCAGGCAAGAATACTGGAGTGGGTAGCCATTCCCTTCTCCAGGGGATCTTCCCAACCTAAGGATCGAACCTGGGTCTCCTACATTGCAGGCAGATTATTTACTATCTGATGGGACAGGCCAGGAAAAACCAAAACCTGGACACTGTCACTCAAGTCAGAGGTCAAGTTCTAGGAGAAAAAGCAGGGACTGTGAGAGCAAGACAAGTGCCCTGGATCAAGCAGGAAAATGTTGAGTGTCAGAGGAGTGCTTGGAAGATGAAAAGATTAAGAAGATACTAGGAATCTAGAAAGGCAGTGTTTAGGGTCAAGGAAGGCAGATAATGGCATCATTCTAATGAATGAACCAAACTGCATTCTGATCCTAAAATAGGTCATTTCCTCCCTGCCTTGTTCCATGCCTTCTAACATAGAGGGTGTTCCTAGACTTACTAGCACTGACTATAGTCCTTAAGAGGTCAAAAATCCACAGAAGAACTTCACAAGAGATTCTCATACAATAACCAATCACACTGTATAACTGCCTAGCAGCTCCAGGTGAGAACTGTAAACCAAGGCTATCACCCTCAAAGAGAATAATACCTAGTTGCGGGGATAAAATATACACCCACATCTGTGCAAGGCAATAACTGACCCAGTGCCTAACTCTGGGACACAAACATTCACCTAGCCCCAAGATCTGCCTCTTAAACAAATATACCATCAGGGTCTACCCAACTTCATCACTTACTTCTCTGCTTACACACACTGAAGCTATCCTATCCTGGCATCTGCAGGGCCCACTCAACCTCTGCCTCCCTCTTTCTCACCATCAGCTACTCCTTACAAAGCTCAGTTAACATCTCAAAATCAGGCACTGGGCAGTCATCCATTTCTGTGCCTCTCAATTCACCACGGCTTTTGTCATCCAGCCCACTGAGGGTCCTAGTGATGGGGCAAATAGGGTAACACAAAGGATATCCAAGAAAAAGTAGGTTTATAGTTCTATCCTTTTATTGTAAAATTACTTATTCTATTACCTCCCTTTGCAGACGTTACTTGTTTTTATAAAAGCACTTTCCTCCAGCAAGGAAGCGGATAAAATCTCAGTGTGCAGCCCAGCATACTCCATTGTATGCATTTATTCTGAAAATGGTGAGTCTGAGAGAGTAAAGTACGATAGAGAAGTTGGCAAGCTTTCACTTTCTCTTAGTTTGAAAGTGTATCAGTTAGAGTTTATTATCCCAATGATAAATTAGAAAAAAAAACAAAAAACAAACTTCTTAGAATCACATCTTAAACATCTAATGCTGTTGTCAGTTGTAAGCAGCCTACATTATGGTTGTTATTAAATTATCTGTTATACAATACTTCATAATTTCTGGAAAAAAGAGACATGTGCATGATAGACTTCTAATGAAAAGATATTTGCGACGAAACACAGGGCAAACAGCTCCAATCTCCCTTTGCCCTCTGATACTGCGAAGTTTTCCTCAACCCACACCACCGCCATCAACCTTATTTCTAGAAAAACTGCCTAAATTTATGGAGTCACCAGTAATAAAAAAGAGTCTGGTAGCAACTCTGGAAGCGAATTATATATATTAGCATTTAAATAAAAATAATATTCTAACAAAATACGTAAGCCAAGTTTACTGTTTCCGTAACTAGGTGTTTAATCATATGATGATAATTTTCTGTTCATCTTCTAAAAATGCCATCCAATTAGATAAAATTATCAATCAATCTCAACTGAAAAAGGTTTAGACAACATATTCTTAGTGGATTTTTCTATAGGATGTACACATATATCCTATAGATACACAACCAAAACTTAATGCTTTTCATTAATTTATGTGGTCAGTTTATACTAGGAACCTACAAGAAATGCAGGAGACAAAGGTCAGAGATGTGTGAAGTGTAGAAGGAAGACAGCAGCCACATTTCTCAGTATCATCAGTTAAACATATTTAGATCTCCAAACTGGCAACCAAGTGTAAATCCAGATCACTAGGCAGTGGGTTAAAAAAACAATAAGTTTTTATTGTATTTGTTACAACATTGCTTCTGTTTTATGTCTTGGTTTTTTGGCCACAAGACATGTGGGATCTTAGTTCCCCAACCAAGGCCAGCCTGTACCCCCTGCACTGGAAGGTGAAGTCTTAACAACAGGACCACCAGGGAAGTCCCTAAAATTTCTTATATAGGAGTGTATGTGTGTGTGTGTGTGTGTGTGTGTGTGTGTGTGCGTGTCTGTGTTAGTCGTTCAGTCATGTCTGACTCTTTGTGATGCCATGGACTCTAGCCCGCCAGGCTCCTCTTTGCATAGGATTCTCTAGGCAAGAATACTAAAGTGGGTTGCCATTTCCTTCCCCAGGGCATCTTCCTTACCCAGGGACTGAATCCAGGTCTCCTGCATTGCAGGCAGATTCCTTACCATCTGAGCCACTAGATATAAGATATTATAAATCGCTTTCTAAGCAGTGACTTATTTAAACCCCCCTTGTTCTTCTCTATTCATATATCACCGTTCAGTTCAGTTCAGTCACTCAGTCGTGTCCGACTCTTTGCGACCCCATGAATCGCAACACGCCAGGCCTCCCTGTCCAACACCAACTCCCGGAGTTCACTCAGACTCACATCCATTGGGTCAGTGATGCCCTCCAGCCATCTCATCCTCTGTCATCCTCTTCTCCTGCCCCTAATCCCTCCCAGCATCAGAGTCTTTTCCAATGAGTCAACTCGTTGCATGAGGTGGCCAAAGTACTGGAGCTTCAGCTTTAGCATCATTCCTTCCAAAGAAATCCCAGGGTTGATCTCCTTCAGAATGGACTGGTTGGATCTCCTTGCAGTCCAAGGGACTCTCAAGAGTCTTCACCAACACCACAGTTCAAAAGCATCAATTCTTCGGCGCTCAGCCTTCTTCACAGTCCAACTCTCACATCCATACATGACCACAGGAAAAACCATGGCCTTGACTAGACGGACCTTAGTTGGCAAAGTAATGTCTCTGCTTTTGAATATGCTACTACTACTATTACTACTACTAATAATAATAACATCCTTCATCCTTATCAGATAAACAGAATTTAAAAGATTTTATTTGGGAATTTCAAATTCCCAGAAAATAAAAGGCTATATATGTTAATACTGGATCTCAGAATGTGACACATGCTTGAATTTACAAAGAGTAATGCCTCTTGAGAAATCTGTATGCAGGCCAGGAAGCAACAGTTAGAACTGGACATGGAACAACAGACTGGTTCCAAATAGGAAAAGGAGTACATCAAGGCTGTATATTGTCGCCCTGCTTATTTAGCTTATATGCAGTGTACATCATGAGAAACGCTGGACTGGAAGAAACACAAGCTGGAATCAAGATTGTCGGGAGAAATAGCAATCACCTCAGATATGCAGATGACACCACCCTTATGGCAGAAAGTGAAGAGGAACTAAAAAGCCTCTTGATGAAAGTAAAAGAGGAGAGTGAAAAAGTTGGCTTAAAGCTCAACATTCAGAAAAAGAAGATCATGGCATCCGGTCCCATCACTCCATGGGAAATAGATGGGGAAACAGTGGAAACAGTGTCAGATTTTATTTTTGGGGTCTCCAAAATCACTGCAGATGGTGATTGCAGCCATGAAATTAAAAGACGCTTACTCCTTGGAAGAAAAGTTATGACTAACCTAGATAGCATATTGAAGAGCAGAGACATTACTTTGCCGACTAAGGTCCATCTAGTCAAGGCTATGGTTTTTCCAGTTGTCATGTATGGATGTGAGAGTTGGACTGTGAAGAAGGCTGAGCGCTGAAGAATCGATGCTTTTGAACTGTGGTGTTGGAGAAGACTCTTGAGAGTCCCTTGGACTACAAGGAGATCCAACCAGTCCATTCTAAAGATCAACCCTGGGATTTCTTTGGAAGGAATGATGCTAAAGCTGAAGCTCCAGTACTTTGGACACCTCATGCGAAGAGTTGACTCATTGGAGAAGACTTTGATGCTGGGAGGGATTGGGGGCAGGAGCAGAAGGGGACGACCAAGGATGAGATGGCTGGATGGCATCACGGACTCGATGGACTTGAGTCTGAGTGAACTCTGGGAGTTGGTGATGGACAGGGAGGCCTGGCGTGTTGCGATTCATGGGGTTGCAAAGAGTCGGACATGACTGAGCAACTGAACTGAACTGAATGCATGAGAATCGGCTGTTAAAATTCTGATCTGTTTAAAAAACACTTGGTCTAACCTACAGAATGGGAGAAAATATTTGCAAATCATTTTTCTGGTAATAGGCTAATATCCTAATCATATAAATAATTTATACAACTCAATAGCAAAAAAGCAAATAATCCAGTTTTTAAAATGGGCAAAGGACTTGGATAAACATTTTCTCAAAGAAGACATACAAACTGCCAACAGGTAGATGAAATGGTACTCCATATCATTAATCATTGCAATAGGAAATGGCAACGCACTCCAGTATTCATGCCTGGAGAATTCCATGGACAGAGGAGTCTGGTGGGCTATAGAGTCCATGGGGTCGCAAAGAACTGGACACGACTGAAGTGACTGAGCACACATGCAGCCTGACTAATCATTAGGGAAAAGTAAACCAAAACCACAATGAGCTAATACCTGGTACCTGTTAGGACAGCCATGATCAAAAAGATGGCTTATACACATACTGACCAGGATGTGGAGAAAAAGCAACACTTTTACACAGGTGGTGGGAATGTAAATTGGTACAGCCATTATGAAAATAGTTTGATGGCTCCTCAAAAGATTAAAAATGGAACTAACATATGATCTAGGAATCCTCCAGGTATGTCTACAGTGGAAATGAAACGAATATCTCTAAGAGAAATCTGTATTCCATGTTCATTGCAGCATTATTCATGATAACCAAAAAAAGAAGACAACCTAAACATCTTTTTGATGGATGGCTGGATGAAAAAATGTTGTATGTAAATATAGGCAATGGAATCTTATTCAGTCACAAAAAAGAAGTAAATCCTACTATTGGGGACAATATGGATAAATCTGGAGTGCATTACACTAAGTGAGATAATCCAGACAAAGTCAAATATGTGTGATATCAACTATATGTGGAATCTAAAACAAAACAAAACTGATTTCATAGAAACAGACATGCTGGTTGCCAGGGGATGAGGGGAGATAAAAATGGGAGATATAGGTCAAAGGGTATAAACTTCCAGATATAAGAAGAATAAGTTCTGAGGATCTAATGTGAAGGGTGGTGACCACATTTAACAATACTGTTAATTCAAAGTTGCCGAGAGTGACTTCCTCGGTGTTCCAGCAGTTATGATTTCACCTTTCAACACAGAGGGCATGGGTTAAATGCCTGGTTGGGGGGTTAAGATCCCACATGCCTCACAGCCAAAAAGCCAAAACATAAACCAGAAACAGTATGGTAACAAATTCCATAAAGACTTTAAAAATGATCAAATATTTTTTAAAAGGAAGTTGCTAAGAGTAGATTTTAAGCATTCTTCCCACACCCACCCACACATAAAACAGTTAACCAAGTGAGGTGATAGACATGTTAATTACCTTGATCTTGGTAATTATTCCACAATGTATATGTATATCAAAACACCACATTGTACACTTTAAACACACACTTTCTCAAATATGCATCAACTATTCCTCAGTAAAGATGGGAGAAAAAAAGAAAAAAAATAAACCACTCAGGATAAACTGAACCTTGGTTTAAATCAAGATAAGCAACCACAGGCATCTCATAAGGCCAGCTGCTAGCAGGAACACACCCTGTCACTCAAGAAAACAAGACAGTCACAGATCTCACAGTCTGAAAAAAAAATCATAATATAATGTTATCTTGATTGATTTCAAATCAACCCACTATCCATAAAATATTTTTCACAGAAACAAAAAAAAAACACAGGAGATAAATTTTGACGCATCTTAGCACTGAAAGGAGAGGTCATCATTTTTTTTTTTTTCCTTTCCAGCATTTTTCCTGTCACAACTTTCCCAGATTTTAATTTCCACAGAGGTGACTCTGTCTTCTCACCCTCCCGATTTTTCTCTCACCTTCTTTAGACCTCTCACTTCCATCGCCAGACTCTGGATCTCATCATTACCACTAACCCGAACCTCCAAACTTGAATTTCAAGCATCTCATTTCCTTATTTTCCACACTCACTCTCTGTAGACTCCAATCAGGATCTACTGAGCAGTTCAGCCCCTAGCAAAAATTCTACATGTGATCTTTCAGGCCTGACCCAGGGCCGTTTCAAAGGCTTTACCCTGGCAGGCCTCAGGGGAGAAGGCTGCCCTCCACATTCCAGACGGGATGCACAGCTGATGCCTCACAGGCCCTGAGCGGAGGTCCCCAAGGCTGGCCACAGGCTGCTTGGCGGGCTGTCCTCTTAGCTCTGCACCTTCATTCAGCGGCCTCCTTTTTTTCTTGAACATTTACTTATCTGACTGCGCTGGGTCTTACTTGCGGCACGTGTGATCTAGTTCTCCAACCAGGGATCGAACCCAGGCCCCCTGCTTTGGAAACCTGGAGTCTTTGCCACTGGACCACCGGGGAGGCCCCCAGAGGCCTCTTTACTAGGGTCTTTAGCCAAGACTTTCCTCAGGAACCTCCGCCTAGACCTTTTTACTGGAAGGAGGGAAACCTTATTTTTTAAATTTCTTCCTTTTTTAAAAATTGAAGTACAACTGATTTACAATGTTATGTTAAAGGGGAACCTTGAAGGTATTTGTATCCACTCTGACTCTGTGCTTTTTCACTCCTAGCCCTTCCTTTGGGCCCTCTTCCCCAAATCCATAAAACTGCAGAAAACTCTTGTTCATGGCACCCTTGGCAGTAAAGCAATTTCCCCACATCTGTGTTGATCCACGGGATCCTCAGTCAGCCCTGGAAGAAATGGAAAAAGGGTGTCCTTGCTTCCTCATGGGTTAGCCTTTTACTTGCACTCTCCTAATAAGTGATTAAAACCTTGGCAGCTAATTTTTACTTCAGTTTATTGTCTTATTCAGGCTTCCTGGGTAGCTCAGCTAGTAAAGAATTCACCTGCAGTATGCTGCTGCTGCTGCTGCTAAGTTGCTTCAGTCGTGTCCAACTCTGTGAGACCCCATAGACAGCAGTCCACCAGGCTCCCCCGTCCCTGGGATTCTCCAAGCAAGAACACTGGAGTGGGTTGCTGTTTCCTTCTCCAATGCATGAAAGTGAAAAGAGAAAATGAAGTTGCTCAGTCGTGTCCGACTCCCAGCAACCCCATGGACTGCAGCCCACCAGGCTCCTCCATCCATGGGATTCTCCAGGCAAGAGTACTGGAGTGGGGTGCCATTGCCTTCTCCATACCTGCAGTATAGGAGACCCCAATTTGATTCCTGGGTGGGGAAGTTCCCTGAGAAAAGGGATAGACTACCCACTCCAGTATTCATGGGCTTCCCTGAAGGTTCAGACAGTAAAGAATCCACCTGTAACTCAGGAGATCTGGGTTTGGTCCCTGGGTTGGGAAGATCCCCTGGAGGAGGGCATGGCAACCCACTCTCGTATTCTTGCCTGGAGAATCCCATGGACAGAGGAGCCTGGGAGGCTACAGCCCATGGGGTCACAAAGAGTCGGACACAACTGAGCGACTAGGCACAGCACACTGTCTTCAGCAGCAGCCGGTCTGATGCCTGACAGTCCTGCTCAGCTCTCTCCATCTCAGCCTGGCACCCAGTACCTGCAATTAATTGTACTATCACCGTCTCAGCACTCCTTACCTCCTCATTGCCTCACTTCTACTCTCACCCAGCTGAAAAGCAGTTAGTCTTTCTATAGCACCTCCTATTTACACCCCAAACTACCTTGACCCTTACACGCTGTCTCACTTGGGAAAACCACACACTTGGGAAAACCAAGTCCCCATCCATACTCCTCTCTGTGTGGTAAAGTCTGTCTGAAGCAAATCTTATAACTACGCTGACTGGTGCCACTCTTGATCCATGATGTCCATCTCAGTAGGCTCCTAAGATAGCCTGGCAATCATACTATAAAGCCCTGGTCCATTCACACTTCCACATGCCTTGAGGACTATCCAATACCTCTGTTTCCTATTAAATACCTGAAGCGTTCTCCTCTATATTTCTGTTTCTCTGATGACCTTCCTTCCTCATTCAATGAGAAAATACGAGCAATCAGAAGACATGCAAGTGCCCACCCATATCATGTTCAACCTCGTAACTCCATCCGTACCTGTACGTCCTTCATCTGTTCCATTATTACGGGTCAACTCTACAGGCTCTTGCTTCCCTGATACCTTAGTGGTAGAGAATCCACCTGCCAACGCAGGAGTCACAGGAGGCTTGGGTTCGATCCCTGTGTTGAGAAGATTCCCTGGGGCAGGAAACGGCAACCCACTCTAGTATTCTTGCCAGGATAATCCCATGGAGAGAGGAGCCTGGCGGGCTACTGTTCAGTTCAGTTCAGTCGCTCAGTCGTGTCCGACTCTTTGCGACCCCATGAATCGCAGCACGCCAGGCCTCCCTGGCCATCACCAACTCCCGGAGTTCACTCAGACTCACGTTCAAAGGGTCACAAAGAGTCGGACATGACTGAGCAACTAAGCACACGTGAGTGGTGATGTCAAGTTGTAACTTCCAAAGCCACAAAATGTGGGGCAGTTAGACAGACACAAATGAATAATCTGGCTTCAGAATAGGAGTATTTATGCAAGCCTTTTATTATTTAAAATGAACTCATCCAATTATAAGCTGCCATTTTAACTTAAAAATGCACTAGATAGATTGTATGATTTCTCTTTCATAACTGTACAATACTGAATTAAATACGGTTTTAATAATTCTTCTCTATAAGGCATCTGGTATTCTCTCAACTCAATCCTTAGGGAATTATATCTTCAAAGATGGGACCAATCAGATTTCTATAGACCTATATATTTCTGTTCTTCTTCCTGTTGTAGGAGAGAGAATTTCTATTCTTCTAGATATGAATTTCAAATTCTATTAACCCCCTTCATTGTTTCTTTACAAAAAAAAAAAAAAAAGAGTAGTCTTATTTAAGAAAACAGCAAGCCATTGCATATGTGCCCAATTTATTAATCCTGTGATTTTGTCCTGGGTCACTCTCATGAAACTAAAATCTCTAATTTTTGCAGCAAGTGCTTTGTTCTACCTCAGATTATAATCTTTTCTTAGAACCAGGTCACACGACCTTTCTGTGAAATGATGTGTGGTTTTTGTGTTTTAGCATCATTGAAATGTCTTGAATGTATACTTTTTTGTCAATTTTCAATACAAAAACTATCTGGGCCAAGAATATTTAGTCAATACGATACCTAAAATATTGCAAAATGTTGAAAACTCAGATGATTTAAACATTTGTTATCTCAGAAACTGTTAAGGTCACATACCACTCAGAGTTACAGACTGAAAATCGGCTCTGCTATCTTCAGCTATAAAGGAATTTATTGGGGAGATGCAGGGCTGATGAGAGGCTAGAAAACCAGTTCCTGGAGAACTGGTGGGAACAAGGGGACCCCAAGGAGACAGCAAGAATCACAGAAAACGTCACAGAGCAAGAAGAGTCCGGTCTGCATGCCACTGCTAACAGCCTCTGCCTGAAAGTGTCAGGAAAATGCAGATGACCCTCAAGTTCTGACATTATTACTTTCTGACTGTGGCAAGACAAGAGGAGAGGAAAATACATCCATCCCACTACCACGCTCCCTCCTATCCAGTGTCTGCACAGCAGGAGTCCCTAATTAGATGTGGTACAGCCAACAAGTCATGAAGGCTGACTCCAGCCCATTATCAAAAGAATGCCTCCTAGACTCCATCATACCGAGGGCAGCCACACCCCACCAGGGGGAGCTAAGCTAAAAATGATACTCAGAAATACCCAGGAATCAAAAATAAATAAATAAATAAAAGATAAGAAGCACAGAGTAGCCAGAAAAAAAAAAGGCAATGTTACAAAGAAAGGAAAAGGGCTTTGCTTCCTTGTTTACTGACTCTATACTGAAATATATGAAATAGCGCATCTACTTTTAACAATAGCTGGAAATTGACCATTTCTCCAGCCAGATGCCTTCATAAGTCATTGGTTACATTCAAAGCTTTCAAAAATAAGAGGCTGGTACCTCCACTGATATGCAGAGAATGGTGTCAACTATGGAGAGACTGAAAATCTGACACCATGGGGGTTAGTCCTTCTGAACTTCTATCGTAAATTTGCTGTAGGTAGACAGCAAACTACCTCAGTTTCTCAAACATGAGTAAATATAAGGAGTATCTAGAATATTAAGACAACACAACATAAAATGAACCACATCCAATCAGGTTCCTGGGAAAGAGGCTCCCACTAACACTAAAAGCTCGCCTAAGTCAAGCCTAAGTCAGGCGTTTGAGAGCTATTAACAGCCCTACCCATTCAAGATTTCCCTGCCTTTTAACACCACACATGCCACTTGTCATCTTTTCTGTGCTTTGAGAGGCCTAGTCTCTGTAAGCTTTAGTTCCTTCTTAAATTATCCTTTTAAGTTCAACGTGTCTCTTCCTGTTAGACGTCTCAAGTGTGTTCACACAGCTCTTACTGATGGGGCCAGCTTTAAAATGATCTTCTCCGTTCTGCTACTCTAAAGCAATCTACTCTCCTGCAGAGGGAGTAAATCTTGCAAGGTCTCAGAGTGAGGAAAAAAAATCTTTTTTCTATTTTGTTGATGCTGTACCTGTATGAGATGATGGATATTCACTAGGCTTATCATGGCCATCATTTTATAGTGTATGAAGTCAACTCATTATGCTGTACGCCTGAAACATATCCAGTGCTCTATGTCCATTATGTGTGCGTGCTCAATCGCTTCAGTCACGTCTGACTCTTGGCAAACCTACGGACTGTAGCCCAGCAGGCTCCTTTGTCCATGGAATTCTCCAGGCAAGAATCCTGGACTGGGTTGCCATTTCCTGCTCCAGGGGATCTTCCTCCCCCAGGGATCAAACCCACAAACCCAGTGCCTCCTGCATTGCTGGCAGATTCTTTACTGCTGAGCTACCAGGGAAGCCCAGTATATCCACTATACCTCAATAAAATTGGAAGAAACAAATAATCTCTTCTTCTTACCAGTCTTTCTCTTATTTATTTATTCCAAAATGTATAAAAAGAGACTATTTCTTCAATAGATGAGTGTTTAAAAACATGGTATTTGGATTTACTTTGGATTGACAAAATAGAACTTTTTTGGATAAAGATGGATATTTGCAAATAATTTTTTCCTAATTTGGTTTCACAGAATTACTAATCTTGTCATGGGCTCCATATAAAGTCAGCTGACACTGAAAAAGGTCTTTTTTAAAGCAATGTTTATATTTATTGGCTTCCCTGGTAGCTCAAATGGTAAAGCGTCTGCCTACAATGCGGGAGACCCAGGTTCGATCCCTGGGTCGGGAAGATCCCCTGGAGAAGGAAATGGCAACCAACCCACTCCAGTATTCTTGCCTGGAAAATCCCATGGACTGAGGATCCTGGTAGGCTACAGTCCATGGGGTCGCAAAGAGTAGGACACAACTGAGCGACTTCACTTTCACTTTCCCTAGTAAATCAGTTGGTAAAGAATCCACCTGCAATGCAGGAGACTCCAGCTCTACTCCTGGGTCAGGAAGATCCCCTGGAGTAGGGATAGGCTACCCATTCCAGTATTCTTGGGCTTCCCTGGTGGTTTAGATGGTAAAGAGCCTGCAACATGGCATACCTGGGTTTGATCCCTGGGTTGGGGAGATCCCCTGGAGGAGGGCATGGCAACCCACTCCCGTATTCTTGCCTGGAGAATCCCATGGACAGAGGAGCCTGATGGACTATAGTCCATGGGGTCACAAAGAGTTGGACACGACTGAGTGACTAAGAACATATCTATACTTATTGAAGACTAGTATATTTAGTGCACCTATTTTGGAATCATAAAGACGCACATAGAAGCCTGATTAAGAAACTTATTAGTTTTGCTACTGCGGACAAGTTAGTTAACCCTTTTAAGCACTGATTCCCGTATCTGCAAAAGGGAAATAATGATATGCAATGACTAAAAGGGAGAACTTGTGAAAAGAGCAAAAAACTTTGGTACAGTGCCCATTACTTTGTCTGCTCTCTCTGTGAGCCTCTCAAAGGCATATTCATTCTTTCATGAACATACATGGGACACCCCACTGTCCTCAACTGCCAACTGGTAGGGACAGAAATGTCTGCATCAACTCCCCCACCTGAAATCAAGATTTTAAGTTCAAGAAGTTTTATGAAGGGGCTACCTGTGGTTTTAGCCCTTCTGAACAAAGCCACAGACTCACAAACCACAAATCTGTATTTGAAATATGGGATATTGGGGGGGGGAGTGGGGGCTGCATTGGGTCACTATCGTGACACATGGGCTCTTTCCTGGGGCAAGCAGGCTCCTCTAGTTGCAGCTCATGGACTTCTCTCTAGATGTGCCTCATGGGCTCTGGAATGCTTGGGGTCAGCAGCTGTGGCCCACGGGGGCTTAGCTGCCCCATAGCAAGTGGGATCTTAGTTCCCGGACCAGGGATCAAAGCTGTGTCCCTTGCATTAAAGGCAGATTCTTAACCACTGGACCACTAGGGAAGTCCCTAGATTTTTAATTAAGAAAAAGTTTTGACTTCTTCTTAAATTAAATTTAAGAAAAAGAGATGAGTAAATATCTTACACTAATAATGTTTTGAAGTTAGTTGGAAACAATGGATAGACCACAAAACTATTATGGCCAGAATTACTGTTAAGGAGATATCCTGAGGGGCAAAGATGACAGGATTAGCATTCAAAGGATTATTAAGAAGCCTAGGGAGAACACAGGGCTTCCCTGGTGGCTCAGAGGTTAAAGCGTCTGCCTGGAATGCAGGAGACCCTGGTTCGATCCCTGGGTTGGGAAGATTCCCCTGGAGAAGGAAATGGCAACCCACTCCAGTACTCTTGCCTGGAGAATTCCATGGAAGGAGGATCCTGGTAGGCTACAGTCCATGGGGTCGCAAAGAGTCGGACACGACTGAGCGACTTCACTTTCACTTTCACTTTCAGGGAGAACAAAAGCATCCGAACAAAAGTAAAATGAGCTCCTAAATTGGGCAATAAGTCTAAACAAACCAGCACAGAGTTTGGTGCTTATGTTAGAGTAAATATGTAGCTTATATTCTCTGAGGTAGTTGAATCACCTGCATTCCCATTGTCCCTAAAAGGATGTTGGGATTCCTCAGAATTCGTTTCCCCACCCCAGTTTATATGCTGACATCCTAATGCCCGGTGTGATGGTATTAGGAAGTGGGGCATTTAGGAGATAACTAGGTCATGAGGCTGGAACCCTCACAATGGGATCAGTGCCCCTATAAGAAGAGACACCAGAAAGCTTGCCCCTGGCCCCACCATCTAAGCACACAGCTAGAAGGCCACTGTCTGTAAGTAGGAAGAGGCCCTCATCAGGAACTAAGCCTCCAGGACATGAGAAATGAATGTTGTTGTTTAAGCCATGTAGTCTATTGTATTTTTGTTGTGGTAGTCCAGGACAACTAAAACAATTATCTTGGGAAATTTAAAATTAATTTGCCACCAGTGCTCTGAATGTTATCATCTCTCACTTGTTCAAAGAGTCCGGTCATTTGCATATCTTCTTCCCTGAATCTTTTACCTTCTCCTTTTCTATTCACTCTTTTCTATCAACAGGTAAACATGTTGCAAGATTCCTTTTTGCTTAAAGGAATGACAAGAATGCTGTCTCTAAAATCCCTGTTCCTCTATGCCACCACCCTCATTCCTTCCATTTACTAATGTCTTAAAATAAATAAATGTCAACAAACAAAAAAATGTTCACTATATACTTTTTACCCCTATTCTTCAATGCATGGTAATCTGCCTTCTGCCCCTTGCTATTGTTGTCATTCAGTCACTAACTACTGTCTGACTCTTCGCAGCCCCATGAACTGCAGCACGCCAGGCCCCTATCTTTCCCAAAAAGTGCTCCTCATTGTTACTATGTCACTTGACTGTCACTACATCCAGTGAATTTCTCAGTTCTTCTCTTACTTAGCATTTCAAAAGCACTTAAAATCATTGACCACTATTTTCTTGAAACTCACTATACTCCTCTGGGTTTCCAGCAGCTATTATCCTCAAGCTCCTTTATGGGCTCTTTTCTCCTGTGACTATCCCTGAATTACTGCTTCTGCTAGTTCAATTCAGTTCAGTCGCTCAGTCGTGTCCGACTCTTTGCGACCCCATGAATCGCAGCAAACCAGGCCTCCCTGTCCATCACTATCTCCCGGAGTTCACTCAGAGTCACGTCCATCGAGTCCGTGATGCCATTCAGCCATCTCATCCTCGGTCGTCCCCTTCTCCTCCTGCCTCCGATCCCTCCCAGCATCAGAGTCTTTTCCAATGAGTCAACTCTTCTCGTGAGGTGGCCAAAGTACTGGAGCTTCAGCTTCAGCATCATTCCTTCCAAAGAAATCCCAGGGTTGATCTCCTTCAGAATGGACTGGTTGGATCTCCTTGCAGTCCAAGGGACTCTCAAGAGTCTTCTCCAACACCACAGTTCAAACGCATCAATTCTTCGGCGCTCAGCCTTCTTCATAGTCCAACTCTCACATCCATATATGGCCACAGGGAAAGCCATAGTCTTGACTAGACAGACCTTAGTCGGCAAAGTAATGTCTCTGCTTTTGAACATACTATCTAGGTTGGTCATAACTTTTCTTCCAAGGAGTAAACATCTTTTAATTTCATGGCTGCAGTCACCATCTGCAGTGATTTTGGAGCCCAAAAAATTAAGTCTGACACTGTTTCCACTGTTTCCCCATCTATTTGCCATGAAGTGATGGGACCAGATGCCATGATCTTCGTTTTCTGAATGTTGAGCTTTAAGCCAACTTTTTCACTCTCCTCTTTCACTTTCATCAAGAGGCTTTTTAGCACCTCTTCACTTTCTGCCATAAGGGTGGTATCATCTGCATATCTGAGGTAATTGCTATTTCTCCCGGCAATCTTGATTCCAGCTTGTGTTTCTTCCAGTCCAGCGTTTCTCATGATGTACTCTGCATAGAAGTTAAATAAGCAGGGTGACAATATACAGCCTTGACGTACTCCTTTTCCTATTTGGAACCAGTCTGTTGTTCCATGTCCAGTTCTAACTGTTGCTTCCTGGCCTGCATACAGATTTCTCAAGAGGCAGGTCAGGTGGTCTGGTATTCCCATCTCTTTCAGAATTTTCCACAGTTTCTTGTGATCCACACAGTCAAAGGCTTTGGCATAGTCAATAAAGCAGAAATTGATGTTTTTCTGGAACTCCCTTGCTTTTTCCATGATCCAGAGGATGTTGGCAATTTGATCTGGTTCCTCTGCCTTTTCTAAAACCAGCTTGAACATCAGGGAGTTCATGGTTCATGTATTGCTGAAGCCTGGCTTGGAGAATTTTGAGCATTACTTTACTAGCATGTGAGATGAGTGCAATTGTGCGGTAGTTTGACCATTATTTGCATTGCCTTTCTTAGAGATTGGAATGAAACTGACCTTTTCCAGTCCCGTGGCCACTGCTGAGTTTTCCAAACTTGCTGGCATATTGAGTGCAGCACTTTCACAGCATCATCTTTCAGGATTTGAAACAGCTTAACTGGAATTCCATCACCTCCACTAGCTTTGTTCGTAGTGATGCTTTCTAAGGCCCACTTGACTTCGCATTCCAAGATGTCTGGCTCTAGATTAGTGATCACACCATCTTGATTATCTGGGTCATGAAGATCTTTTTTGGACAGTTCTTCTGTGTATTCTTGCCACCTCTTCTTAATATCTTCTGCTTCTGTTAGGTCCAGACCATTTCTGTCCTTTATCGAGCCCATCTTTGCATGAAATGTTCCCTTGGTATCTCTAATTTTCTTGAAGAGATCTCTAGTCTTTCCCATTCTGTTGTTTTCCTCTATTTCTTTGCATTGATCTCTGAAGAAGGCTTTCTTATCTCTTCTTGCTATTCTTTGGAACTCTGCATTCAGATGCTCATATCTTTCTTTTCTCCTTTGCTTTTCACCTTTCTTCTTTTCACAGCTATTTGTAAGGCCTCCCCAGACAGCCATTTTGTTTTTTGCATTTCTTTTCCATGGGGATGGTCTTGATCCCTGTCTCCTGTACAATGTCATGAACCTCATTCCATAGTTCATCAGGCACTCTATCTATCAGATCTAGGCCCTTAAATCTATTACTCACTTCCACTGTATAATCATAAGGGATTTGATTGAGGTCATATCTGAATGGTCTACTTTCTTCAATTTAAGTCTGAATTTGGTAATAAGGAGTTCATAATCTGAGCCAAAGTCAGCTCCCAGTCTTGTTTTTGTTGACTGTATAGAGCTTCTCCATCTTTGGCTGTAAAGAACATAATCAATCTGATTTCGGTGTTGACCATCTGGTGATGTCCATGTGCAGAGTCTTCTCTTGTGTTGTTGGAAGAGGGTGTTTGCTATGACCAGTGCATTTTCTTGGCAAAACTCTATTAGTCTTTGCCCAGCTTCATTCTGCATTCCAAGGCCAAATTTGCCTGTTACTCCAGGTGTTTCTTGACTTCCTACTTTTGCATTCCAGTCCTCTTTTATTCCCAATCTAAATACATCTCCTGAGCAGTGTCTTACCTGCCCCTGGATTTGGTGAACACTTTGGTGTCTAAGATGGTCAGTTCTCTATCTCCAGATCACTCTTCTGTTCTGTAGCTCCTGTAACTTCCTCAGCATCTTAAGTCTAACAAATTCAAATGAATTTATCATCTCCCACAAACGGGTTCATCACCGAATTAATGGATACAGTTAAAAATATAGATATTATCCTTCTCTCCGTCTAACCCTCATCAAGCCCCCTTATCCCCACACAAAAACAAGTCAATCATATACTCCTCACTTCCACAAAGCTCTTTACCTGTTTCATCAGCCCTTCTATGGACCAAGACCATTTATCACATTGATAGCTGCAGATGGAGGAGATGCAGCCTAATGGTTAGGGCATAAGGTTTCCAAGCAGGGGATGAATCCTAATTCTGCCACTTACACGCTATGCTACTTGAAACAATTTGCTTCATCTTTCTACACTTTCATTTCTTCACATTTACATCTGGAACACTAATAAAGCCTAGTCTCACAGGACTATTATTAAGTGAGATAACTCAAGAGGCCTTGTCACAGTGTTGGGAAAGTGTTAAATACTCCATATATATTAGGTAGTATATTCAAGTTGACAGCCTTCTCCTTGGTACATATTTTCCACAATGTAAAATGAGCAATTTTCAGAAATAGAAATCTAGTAAAGTCACTACTCAAATTTAAACCATTTGGTGGCTCCTGTTGCACGTGACATAAAACCCAAGTCCAGTAAGAGGTTTACCAGATTGTCTGAGACCTGGTCTCTGTCACCTTCTCAGCCTTATTTCTCAGTGTTTATTACTGCTCTCTATGTTATAGTCATGGGTAATTTCTGTCAGTTCCCTCTTGCTCTCACATCTCCAAATTTAGCAAATGCAGTTCCCTTCATTTGAACATCTTTTCCCACTCCTCTTTGGTTAGTATCAATACAGTCATGTTCTGGCATTCATAGATACAGCCTTGACTATGAATACCCACAGCACCTTGGAATGCCAAGAGCCTTGTTCTGTTGTGATTACCAAATTGTCTGTCTCCTAATCTGAGTTTTAAGTTCTGTGAGGGACAGAAGCATATTTATCTATCTGTCTAGAGATACCTATCTATCTCTCATTTATCTTTGTAAGTCCCCAAACGTACATGCTTCTTGGCTCATGGTAGATACTTATTCATAATAACAATTTGGGGAGAGTGTATCAATAAATGAATAAATGATTTAGACTGCTGAATGACCTTACACACAGGAAAGGGGTACCCTGTTCATCATCTAGCCTACTTGGGAGTACTTGATTAATGGGAAATCTCTCATGTATTTGATTGACATGAGTCAATCCCTAGAGCTCGGTCTTCAGGGTTGGTAACTAGAACTTTAAAACCATCTAATCCACTGAGCTGCAACCACCTTAGGCTGACTAGGCTGAGGCTAAATAAGTAAGCCTGCCTTTACTACTTTTTTCAAACACAAATCCCATAGGTTTAAAGTAGGGATTTTACAGTCATATGCCTACAGGGGCCAGACAGGCATCCTAAGTGAATGGCATGGGTAAATGCACATTGTGAAATTGGCAGGGAGCTGGGGAGAGGGGAGAATTACTGAATGAATGGACAATTCAAGCCTTTACTAAAGGAAACAGACATTATTAAGTTCCAGTGAAATATTCCCAGACCTTCTGGCTGTTTTTTTTTTTTTTTTTTTTTAACCTGGAAAGCTAAACTTGCAAGTAAAGCTACTAATTTTAAAATCTGGCTTAATATAATGGGGAACAAACAAAACAAATTTATGGACCCTATCCAGCTTCTGTGAATTATCAATTCATGATCCTGGCTTTAAACCAATTGCAGAGAAGAAAGAATTTGAGAATGCAGACAGGTCTGTACCAGCCCATCATATCCATCAATACCCTGAACTTGGATCAGCTCCTTCTACTAAATGACAACTCTAAATTCAATGTTATCCTCAAGCACTCTCCTAACAAATACCCTTCTCACTCTCGACAGTAGATCTTGATTACTAATTTATAAAGAAAACCACCAAAATTAGTAAATAATCATCTCATCTTCCCATTCTCCATCTACAAACTTAACTAACATTGGAACCAACCAGCCTCAAAGGAGAGGTGATCCTTCCCCCATTGCCCCTAATATATCACCTCTATGAATTATCCCCTTCTCTCAAAAATCTTCAACATCATCCTTATGCTCAACTTGGCAACAATTTCATCTTTGGGGGAACAAACATCCTTTGACTGCCTACTATCCCCTCCTCTTATTTCCTTTAAAGTAAAGCTTATTTTTCATACTGTTCTATAAGCTTTACTATTAGCATAGATTTATAGAACAGGAAGTAATCATTATTTTTATTGATCTACACTAAGTCCTCTGATGTCCCCCCCCAAATATGACTTAATGTCATCTGTTTATTTGATACATATTTATTCTCCTAGTTAAATGTCAAACACTGCTCACAAATGGTCTGTTCCAAATCCCAACTGAGGTTAAAGCTTCTCAATACAGTTGACTCACTCTGTCATGGATAATGGATCTCCTGCTTACATGTCATAGAGACAGAATAAAATAGGGAAACGGGCACAAATGGTTTAATTGGCAAGAAAACAAAACTTATCTATGAGAACAGCCATGAAGTCTTAGCAATAGTCAAATAAGTTTGAATAAGTTATTCTGTTGATTGTGACCACAGATGGAAGAATAAAAACTTTGTCTGTATAAAAGAAATCATGTTTCTGAAAATTTCAACACAAAGGAGAAAATATGAGACTCACAGCCATAAAGGGAATGTGGGCAATGGTTATAACGGGCTATCTTTCATCTTGATCATGACTGTGTTTTTCAAATCATGAGTCAAGACCCCAGGGTGGGCTATAAAATCAATTTAGTAGATACTGCTAGCATTTTTTTAAAACAAATTACATAGAATAGAATAGAAAATAGAGGGCATGGCACATATAAAAAGTAGTAATTATGTCATGAGCAACTGTGTAAATTAGTACAGTGGACCACAGGATAAAAAATATTTCTTACTGTGGATTAGGAGGTGTATATATATAAAAAATTATATATATAAAAAAATAATATATATAAAAAATAATATATATAAAAAATATTTCTTACTGTGGATTAGGAGGTGTATATATATATAAAACCATTAGTCTTGAACGAGTAACTATATTCTCTCTCTACAGCTTTTTAATTCCCAGTTTCGAATGGTTGTTTCTGCTCTAGCAAATCCACTAAAATTGTTCTTGATAATGTCACCCACAGCCTTCTTCTACTTGTCAGATTTGAGGGACCCCCTTCAAACACATAGTTGAATTCTCTGCCATGCTGAATATTGTTCATACCTCCTTCTTGTTTGTGTTGCCTTTGGCTTCTGCAACATCACTTTCTAATGATTCTCTTGCTATTTCCCTGGTGTTTCTCTCTAGATTTTGTTCCTTCTCTCAGGCTTCCTTGGTAATCCCGGCATTTCTGCAGATCAGAACACAGCCTCTGAGATGCCAGGCATACTAAGACTGAACCTTGTCTCTGCCACTTACCAGCTCCAGCTTACTACAATACCTCCCTGGCCCCATCTACTACCATTTCTCGCCTGGATTATTGCAGTAACCTAATGACTCATCTCCCCTTGTATCTATTCTTAAAGGGTAGGCAGAGTGATCCTGGTAAAAGGAAAGTCAGATCGACTTCTTCTTTTGATCAGAACCACTCACTGGCCCCATGATCTCCTTCAGGTCTTTGCTCAAACAGCATCCTCCTAGTGAGGATTTCCAAGCCTCTCTCTTTAAATATGCTTTTACAAGACACCCTGCCCCTCTTTCCTGCTTTACTCACCTGCACAGTCCTTGTCTAAAATACAGTACAATTCTTTACTCTGTTTACTGTCTGTCTCTTCTTCCTGGAATATAATATACAGTAGGACATCAGGAATTAGTGATCCATTTCAAGAGGTCTTTAACAGTACATGAACAGTAGGCTTCAACAGTATGTGAACCGAGAACTTCCAGATGTTCAAACTGGATTTAGAAAAGGCAAAGGAACACGAGATCAAATTGCCAACATTCATTGGATCATCGAAAAAGCAAGAGAGTTCCAGGAAAATGTCTACTTCTGCTTTATTGACTACCCCAAAGCCTTTGACAGTGTGGATCACAACAAACTGTGGAAAATTATTCTTCAAGAGATGAGACTATCAGACCACCTGACCTGCCACCTGAGAAACCTGCACGACCCTGAGGAATGGGCTGGGGAGGGAAGAGGGAGAGACGGGTTCAGTATAGGGGACACATGTACACCCATGGCTGATTCATGTCAAAAACCACTATAACATTGTAAAGTAATTAGCCTCCAATGAAAATAAATTAATTAGTTTTTTTTTTTAAAAAAAAGAAGCAACAGTTAGAACCAGACATGGAACAACAGACTGGTTCCAAATTGGGAAAGGAATATGTCAAGGCTACATATTGTCACCCTGCTTATTTAACTTATATGCAGAGTAGATCATGTGAAATGCTGGGCTGGATAAAGCACAAGCTGGAATCAAGATTACCAGGAGAAATATCAATAACCTCAGACATGCAGATGATAACACACTTATGGCAGAAAGCAAAGAGGAACTAAAGAGCCTCTTGATGAAAGTGAAAGAGGAGAGTGAAAAAGCTGACTTAAAATTCAACATTCAAAAACTGAATATCATGGCATCCAGTCCCTTCACTTCATGGCAAATAGATGGGGAAACAGTGGAAACTGTGACAGACTTTATTTTGGGGGGCTCCAAAATCAATGCAGATGGTGATTGCAGCCATGAAATTAAAAGACATTTACTCCTTAGAAGAAAAGCTATGACCAACCTAGACAGCATATTAAGAATCAGAGACATTACTTTGCCAACAAAGATCCATCTAGTCAAAGCTATGGTTTTTCCAGTGGTCAAGCATGGATGTAAGAGTTGGATCATAAAGAAGACTGAGCACCAAAGCACTGATGCTTTTGAACTGTGGTGTTGGAGAAGACTCCTGAGAGTCCCTTGGACTGCCAAGGAGATCCAACCAGTCCATTCTGAAGGAGATCAGTCCTGAATATTCATTGGAAGGACTCATGTTAAAGCTGAAACTCCAATACTTTGGCCACCTGACGTGAAGAACTGACTCACTGGAAAAGACCCTGATGCTGGGAAAAACTGAAGGCAGGAGAAGAAGGGAATAACAGAGGATGAAATGGTTGGATGGCATCACCGACTCAATGGACATGAGTTTGAGCAAGCTCTGTGAGATGGTGAAGGACAGGGACACCTGGTGTACTGTAGTCCATGGGTCGCAAAGTCGGACACGACTGAGCGACTGAACAACAACAATAACTAGGAAGCCATTAAAATGTATTGAAAGAAGGAATGACTATCATCAGCCACGTATTCTTCTTTTGAGGGTAGGTATGCCTCAGTACATACGGCTCTGTGGCTCTCCTACACTAGTTTATGCACTATCCTACGTATAATACAATTTTTAATAGGGCTTTTCACCATCAAGCAAAAAATAAGAGACATATATAGGAGACTGTCTGAAATTCACAACCAGGGTTTCATCTTGTGTTGACAATGTTCCTGCTGGTTAACCCTATAAGATGCAGATAGCTTCACACTGGACTATTGAACAGATAATAAAATGTCCTAGAAATGCTACTTTGGGGTCCTTCTTTTTTATTTGCTTCATCAGACATACAATCAATTCTGGTAGCCTAAAGGATGGTAAAGATAGTTCATTTCCCTTCCTTTATTTCCCAACAATAGCCCTTAATTGCTTAATGAAAGGAGAAAAATTATTAATAAAAATTTCCCTTGAATTAAAACCAAACCACAACTTTAGCTTTGTTGTTATTGCTGAATTTATTTCTATAGCATTTTAAAGTATATTTACCCCTGTAAAAACACGAACTAACCCATTAAGAATTTCTACCTAATAATAAATAACTACATCTTCCTTCCATTAGGGAAACAAAAAAAATGTCAATTTAATCAACTTAATATTCTCTCTACTTACTCTTCTAATTTTTCCAATTTAATTTTCACAAGCTCACAATAATTCACTTAGGCATTACTATTATCCCCAGTGAACAAATGAGAATTTGAGGCATAACAGACAAGAAAGCTTGTTCAAGATCACTCAGATATCAGGTAGAAGCATTGCGAGTTGACTCTAGAACCTGAGGCATAGAGGGAGATGTAGATTATCAGATAGAGGAGATAATACCTTGAGAAATGTGATTGGCTAAGGGAAAGGTAAGAGCTATTCCTGGGCTTTGGGCTTGGGCGACTAGGTAAACAATGGTTCTTCCAATGGTCTACAGGAGGAAGAGGTTTAGAGTACAAGTTTGTAAGATCAATTTTTGATGTAAGTTTGAAAGTAGGAATGTATTTTGGAGCTTAAAATGAGTGCCCTGGGCTGGAGATACAAATGTGGAACTTGAAAGCTGCAGAAACCAAAATCCTAGAGGGTAATCAGTTTACCCAAGAAGAAGTCGCTACATTTGGTAAAGAGAAGAAGAAGAAAGAAAGAAAGAAAAAAAAAAAAAAAAAAAAAAAACTAGCTATCTGGGAAAGAGGAGTTTTACTGGAATGAGAGATTGAATGAAAGTTTATTCCAGATGAAACAGTGAATGGTTAGTGAGAAAGCAAAAAGAGTGATAGGATCTACTATTCTGAGAAACGGTTATTTGGCAAGGGGAAGGAAGTGACTGAACACTATCTGGAAGTCACAGGGGCTAGTAAAATTTTCTTCAGCAAATCATCTAGCTTTTGATGCCTTCTAAAATTGACCTTCCTAGAAACATAGCTCTGAAAGCCTTACGGCCCAGAAAAGACATTGCAGGAGGTGGCTGACCATCATCTGACTCCCCAGGAAGCCTCCTGAAATAGCCCTCTTTAGCAAACACTTCGTGCTTCCCAGGTGGTGCTAGTGGTAAAGAATACTCTTGCCAATGCCAGAGACACAAGAGACTCGGGTTTGATCCCTGGGTCAGGAAGATCTCCTGGAGGAGGAAATTCACTCCAGTATTTCTTACCTGGGAAATCCTATAGACAGAGGAGCCTGGTGGGCTACTCCACGGAGTCACAAAGAGTCAGACACAATTGAGCACATGTGTGCGCGTGCACACACACAGAGTCAGTATGGATGGATGTCAATGGCGACAGTGTTACTCATACCCAGTAACTCTTGTGTTCTAAAGCAAGCCCTCTTAGGAATTCATGGTTTCTTCTAAAGCAACATTTCACAAAGTGTGCTTCCTTGACACCTAGCCTCTGGGTGGAATGAGTATTACACAAAAGTGTACTAAAGTAGAAAAGGTTCCATGGTCCACTAACTCGAGGAAATGCTGGGTTAAACAAAGTTAAATAGGTTTGTTTACAGCAGAATTTTCAGAGACTAATATTCTAATGTGTGTCATCAAACTACAGGAAGGGACATAAAATTCAGCATTTTCCAAAATTACCTGATATAGAACTTTTTTAAAGTGTTATCACATGGATCAGAAATTTAAGAAGATGTTTTCCCATAGGATCAATGCTGCTACTGCAGCTGCTAAGTCACTTCAGTCGTGTCCGACTCTGTGCGACCCCATAGACGGCAGCCCTCCAGGCTCCCCCGTCCCTGGGATTCTCCAGGCAGGAACACTGGAGTGGGTTGCCATTTCCCTCTCCAATGCATGAAAGTGAAAAGTGAAGCTAGTGGAGGTTATTTCAGGCAATGTGACAGACTGATCAGAGATCAAAATCAACACCATTTTAATTGTACTAGGTACTATCCCATTAAGCAGCCATGTTTACTTCAGTCCACCCCAGTTTCAGCACTCTGCTCACACGATGACATCAGTTCAGTCACAGTCCCTTTTATACTGGGAATAGACCTCGCTTGAAAGTTGAAGCATTTGCTTTCCCTTCTGATGAACTAAATGCTATGAACTCTGTAATAAAACTAGGATTAGGGCATATGGTACATTTCATTTCATAGTCCTGTGTGACTGACTACACGAGATAGAGCTGATGAATAAACTTGTTGATTGTTGCTATTATTTCCCTGCTTCTATTTTTTTTTCTTTTATAGCTTGCAAGCTCAGTTGTTACCAAGAAAATCAATAAACAAGCTTTCAAGAAAAATTACACCTAGGGAGAAGAAAGGCCCTTTTGCCTGGAAGTTATTCTTTTTCTTTTCTAAGGCAGTAATACCCACTTCACAACCAGAGTTCACTTTCAAGTCAACAGAAGCCCTGTGTGCTCAATGAGGACTCTCTGCTGGGAGAACATAGCCCTCAAGTATTTTCAGAGCTGTATCTTCTGTTACTAGGATAACTTCTGTGAATTGAATTGTTCTGAAAGTCAGGCAGGACTAAAGAAAGAAAACTAATGGAGCCAAGAAAAACCAATATCCACACGTCCAGGGCCTAGAAAAGAATGCAGGACAGGCTACAAAACACAGACTTTTTCTGTGAATGTAAATGAAGCACAACCCTGTTAACTAGAGCAGAAGCTCTCATGTCTGACCAACTAGAGCAGCACCACTCAAAAGAACGCAGTAAGATGATGGAAATGTCCTACAACTTTGCACCGTTCAGTATGTTAGCCAGGAACATGAGAGAACTCAGCCAAGATCAGCAAAAACCCATAGCTGCCTGTCCAGCAGAGGACATGAGCAATCCCAGCTGAGACCATGGTAAACCACCCATATAATCTGCATATCCGTGCCGATGAGTTTTGCTCATTAAGTGTTTGTTCCACAGTAATAATGACAAAACTCACACAGAGATAACAGTATATCCTAATGCTTCATATTGTGTTTAGAATAGTGCCTGACGTCAAATAAGCAGTCGATAAATATTTGTTGTTACTATTATCCATAATTTGCCGGCATGCCCAGAATGGGTTTCCCAGATGCCAGAAGAAAATGTGATGTCTACCATAAGTTTCGTGAGAGCTGCAGAGAACGCTGATCTATCACATTTTTAGCCATTTTAATAAATTAGAAAGAAAATTATCAAAAGTTAAGTATATTATAGTAATGGAAAGTTATTTATTTCCATCACAGTAAAAGGATAATCCATGATCTCCTAAAGCCCTTCACACATCCTGTACTGATATATCTGACGTATGCCCAGCTAGCATATCACCAATCAGATCAAACATCAAACTTCTCCCATGAAAAATGGACAGTAATAATTCTGTTGCATGACTAATTGTTGATGTTATGACATTTACATCAGGTCAAAAGGTAGGATGAGAAATGTTGTCTGTCCGAGTATTTTCGGACATAATACTTCTAGGTCTGATGCTACTTTCAACTGTGGGTTTTAAAAGAATAAATGCATTCGCTCCAAGAAAACATTATTATACACTTTTTTTTTTACAAAAGCTGGAGAAACACATGACTGTGAGGTTCGCCCCTCTGACTGGTGTGTGTGTATGGATGGCGTGTGGGTGGGCGGTGGCGGGAGCTCTTTCATGGCTACTCTTTGTCTACCATGGTAAGTCATTCATTCATTTAGACAGCTTCCAGCAAAACTCCATCTCAGGTTGTAACTTCTCTTCTGACCTCAACACATTTCCGTTTCTAATTGATTTTTGCACTTGGATGTTCTGCTGTCTCCTTGTTTTCAATTAAATGTGGATTCATCGCCTCCCTGGACATCACGCATCAAACGTGTGTATGGTATTATGTGATCACTCAAGGTAAGTAAATCTCCTAATTCAGTTCTTTGTACATAGCAAAAGCAGGAATGAAAGATAACCTTGTTATCATTCTTGTTCTCCATTTTGTTTTTTTTTTGGGGGGGGGGGGGGGGCGCTGGGGGGGGCCATGCTGCATGGCATATGGGATCCTAGTTCCCTGACCAGGGTTCAAACTCATACCCCTGCATCAGAAGTGCAGAGTCCTAACCACTGGATTGCCAGGGAAGTCCTTCCAATTTTGTCTTCATAATAACCCTTGGTCTGGCTATGGCAAGTATTATTATCTTACTTTTTGATGAGGAGAATAATATACCAAGTTGTACAGATCATCAAATATAAAAATACTGACAGGTGGGCAGGTAAAACTGCAAATATATGCCAATGAGATTAATAATCACTGCATGAAGAATGATAAGTGCTCAGACTAAGTTTTATAGAAGCAAATTTTGAGACTGACTGGATAGAGTTGATATATAGTAGCTAATATATATTAGCACTTACTATGTGTCAGTTGTTATTATAAGTTAATATTAATATGCTAAGTTAATATTAACATTAACTCAATCATTTAAGTATTCTTTCATAGTTTTGTAGAAGAAACCAATATGAGATCTCCCATGGGTTAAACAGCCTGCATTAGGTCAGGCAGCAACAAGCTAATAAATCACCTATCTGGGATTTGAATGCAAACCAGACCAACTAGCTCCTGAGAAGTGTCCCTACTACATTCTTCTCTCTGAAATTAATAAGAAGTTGGGAGAGGAGAAAAATGTAAGAGCAAATGCAAAGTCATCCAGGTAGAAATAAGTCAATCATACACAGGCCTGGGTTCAAGCAGGTTGCATGGGCTAGGAGACCACACCTGGAAGAGGAATCGGATGGAAAGGAGGTTGGAAGGATCTGGGATGCACCAGCCACGAAGTGGTCCTTCTTTTGTTTTTAAACAGCTTTACTCTATGCATTTATTTCTTGGCTTCACAGAGTGGTGGCGTGCAAGACCTCAGTTCCTCACCCAAGGATTGAGCCCATACTCCTGGCACTCGGAGCACGGAGTCTTAACCACTGGACTCCAGGGAAGTCCTCAAGTGGTCTTTGAATGTCAGGCTGAGCTGTCTGGGTTTCTGGAACCGCCCCAAGGGAACCTGATCTTCTGTCTGCTTTAACTTGATCTGTGACAATGCGCAGGCAAATGAACACGCTATGGTGAAACGCACCAGCGGCGCTGGAAGAGGAGGGGTTAGTTTCTTAATCTGGAGCTGTAACAGTCTGCGTGAAACTGTCAGCGTCTCTACCTCAAAAGACTACATCTGAGTCACTGAACGATTCCCAAAGGTGAAGAAAGGGACATACTGCAGACAGACGCCCCAGTCTCACGCCAGACCTGGCTCCCTGATGGAGGGGTAGGTACTGCAAGTGCAGAAGGTACCATAATGGTGTGCTTCCGCACCAGTTCAATGCTGAGAGTGCTTTAACTGAACGTCTGGCTAATGACATACCTGCCAGGTATCACCAGTACTTACTCACTGCACCTACTCCATGTGAAGAAACTACATGGGTCAAGCAACAGCAGCATGAGATCATATGTTGTGCTTTCGCCTACAAGCATAACTAAAGAGTAACAACCACACGCTTGGGGGAAATCTTGGTTAAGTCTTTTTCACGGGTAGTTCTAAAACAGGAATGCAAAAAACAAGAAACTTGCTGATAATCTCTTAAACCAATAACTCTCAAATATAACAACTTCAATATGATAGGAATTACTTCCGTAGCCTATGGACTAGCTGAGTTATCCCCCTCATTGAACCAACTAAAGCAATTTTTTAAATCTGAGAAGTGATAAGGGTATACCATTTACATTAGTATTTTCTTTGGTCAAACTGGCTTCAGGAAAGGAAACGTTTCACAGTTCTCTTTTCCAACTTTTGCTAAGGGGTTTTTTAAAATGTTCTGAAAGCAGGATTTTTCCAAAACAGTTGTTCCAAATGGGAACAACTCTACCTTTTTCATTAATCATTTAAAAATCTGCTTCATGCTTGGTCAACTCATAGCCAATCACCTAAGACTGAATTTCAACTGATAACTAAAATTCAATAGATTAGTCTGAATCTTCCTGGTAATGTGAATCTGATTTCACCAAATAATAGCTGCATTATTTAAAATAATGAATATGTAATAGTATCTATTGAACACTGGCCCATACTATAATTTATAATTAATGGCTGGAAAAAAGAATATTTTTGATACTGTAAACTGCTATCTTAAGGATTCAACAATCACATGTATTATAATTCATGAAAAATAGCATGTAGCATTCTTTTCATATTTCTAGACTGTCTTCTTTGTCAACTGGTGAGCAAACACCCATAATATTCTTTCAGTTCAGTTCAGTCGCTCAGTCGTGTCCAACTCTTTCCGACTGAACTGAACTGAACTGAAAGAGTATTATGGGTGTTTGGCATTTATCAAAATGTTCTAAGTATCTAGCAATAAAAGAGCACAGATCCAGGAAAGTTTAGACATTACCAAGGAAACAGTGCACAGATGTGGATGCTGAAAAATTAATACCACACCATCTTCTGACAGGTTGTAGCTCCAAAAATGCTTCTACAAAAACAGAATGCAACATGCCAGAGCACAAATACCCATGCCATCACAGCATAAATGAGTCATAAGGCATTAAAACAGAAATTTCCAGCTCCGGCATCAGGTCCAATTTCTGACAAATTCCTCGGCCTCGCACATGTTTCTTCACGCCATCTTGTTGGTTGAGAGAATACTGGAAGCAAAAGTAAGCCGTCCAAGTATCATATGTTGATGCATATAGATGCAATCTAGAAAAATGGTACCGGTGAACCTATTTGCAGGGCAGGAATAGAGACGTAGATGCAGAGACTGAACTCACAGACAGAGGGGGTAAAGGAAAGGGTGGGGTGAACTGCGAGAATAGCTGACATATATCATGTGTAAAACAGATAACTAGTGGGAAGCTGCTGTATAGCACAGGGAACTCAGCCTGGTGCTTTCTGATGACCTAGAGGGCTGGGATCAGGGGGAGAGGGGGGCTCAAAGGGAGGGGGTGTGTGTGTATCTGCTTCATGTTGTTGTACAGCAGAAACCAATACAACATTGTAAAGCAATTATCTTCCAATTAAAAATACATTAAAAAAAGTAACCTGTCACATGTGAACAAAAACCAGTTGAAAAATAATGTCTAAATATTATATAATATTTGATCTTCCTCATATCTCAAAATATTTTTTAAACTTGCAAAATGAATATTTACTATTCTCAGATAAGATGTTCTAATCAGGTACCAATTTTGTTATAATTTAAGGCCGCAGGAACCCTAGGAGGTTGCTGCTGACATCTAGTGGCATAATTTTTAAATGCTTTAAAAACATACATCCGGAGAAAGAAAGGGACAAACATACTCATATATGAAAAAGAAAAAACAAAAAAGAGAAAATGTTGGTTGCTCAGTCGTGTTCGAATCTGCAACACCATGGACTGCAGCCCACCAGACTCCTCTGCCCATGGAATTCTCCAGGCAAGAATACTGGAGTGGATTTCCAATCCAGTCATCAATTCAGTGAACACAGTAGATAAATATTAAGTTGACTGAGGTGGCAAATTATAACTTTTTTTCCCAATTGATTTTGACGTAAGATATGCAATAGGCAGTGTCCTTATAATCAGTGTTTTGCCCTTAGGCAAAACTACCTTCATTGAGTAGCTTGGGTTCGAGTTTTCTCCAACGGCATGTGCAAAGTGGCACAGAGCTAATAGCTAATTGAATTGGACAACCTTTGAATTAGGCAACCTCCCTTTGATGAAGGAAATGTATTTTGATAGTTGAAAATTATTTGCTTTATAAATTAGAATATTTGATTTTATATTTTATTCACATTGAAAAGATACCATAAAGGAAGAGAAAGTTCTTAAATTAGTCCTAATTGATATAAAACATTGCTAAATTATAATCCTCATAGTACAAAGGAATCTTTTAGCTTTTTTTAAATTGGAGGATAATTGCTTTACAATGTTATGTTAGTTTCTGCTGTACAATAACATGAATCAGCTATGCATATACCCCTACCTCTTGAACCTCCTTTTTAAATATTCCTTCAGTGGGTATCTTAGAGATGCGAGGACTTCACTCATTCAAAGCCTGTCTGCTTCACTCACAAGTGGGAGTAAAAGTGAGTAACATAAGAACCTTCTTTCACAATCACACCAAAGGAAAAGAAAGTCCCATGTCAGCGTGTACCTTTACACAGAATAAAAAAGTTGTATAATGTACATATACATACATGCATAAATACAGGCACACAAGGGAGCTATTATATAGCAATATTCATAAATCAGTGACAGTGTGACAGATAGTGTATCTAGGTTACCTGACAGAGTAAATATGGGTTAAGGAAGAGAAATAGTTGTAGCATGATGAGGAATTCAGCAGGCTCCATAAAGAGCAGTGTTAAGATTACGCAGGCTTTGGAATAAGGAAGAAAGAAACTGGACATTTCAAATGGAGTTTCCAGCAAAGACAAGAAATGTTTAGGGTATATAGTGGAGGAAGAGAGAGAAACAATCACGGTAAGAAACGCAGGTGGGGAAAAATGCAAGAATGTGAACATTAGTAGAAGACAATTCTGTGGCTTCTATAGGGCTTCCGTGGTGTCTAGGCAGTAAAGTATCCACCTGCCAGTGCAGGAGACATGGGTTTGATCACTGAGTTGGGAAGATCCCTCAGAGAAGGAAATGGCAACCCACTCCAGTATTCTTGCCTGGAAAATCCCATGGACAGAGGAGCCTGGTGGGCTTCAGTCCATGGGGTCGCAAAGAGTCGGACATGACTCAGCAACTAAACAGTAACAACTAAAGGCTTCTATATGACTATTCCATTAACACTATACATGGGAGTTTTCTTTCGTTTAAAAAAGATAGAGTATCTACTGAATCTAATTCTCAGAAGAGTAAAGAGTACCAAGAACTTCAGCAAATAACAAAGCTCATTTTTAAGAAAAAGCAAATTCATAGAAATTATCATCTCTTCCTTATGTAAATTCACCTTTCAGAATTACGTTTTAATCACTTCTCCATGAAGGTGTTCAATGATTTATTCTTTGACTTTCAGTTTAAATTATCTTTGGGAGATGACTGTCTGATGTTATAGTTCTATTTCTGTAAAGCACTGTGTCTACTGTCCATCCATTAGTCGAAGCAACATGACAATTACATCACCACTTTCATCACACATGTAGAGTATTTCGAACTCTCATTGTGATTCATGGCCTTTAAGTGATTGATCAACCTGCACATCTGATGCTTTACTTGCCATTGTTACTTAACAGTAGTTTGCAATAAATAATATAAAATATAATTGTAGTCAGCTCTTAAAATATCAAAAGAATTCTATCCTTTAAAAAATGTCAATATATATCTACAGAATGTTCTATTCTAGAGCCAATAATAATCGACCACAATGAAACCAATCTCAAAGCAATATATTTATCACTTATCTCTTAGTGCCCTAGAGCATAAATAATGCTGTACACTAGCCTTCTGATAGTTTATTTTTGATTTTCAAAAAATGCATTTATATTAAGCCAAGATTTCAACCTACTTATAGACAATAGAGTACATCAAAAAATTGCTGAGTCCTTAATATCCCATTTCACTTTCCCATAGGGAAGTTAAATGCATATGAGACTAACATTTAATATTCCTACATAATATAAATAAATTATAAGCATCAAATTTTCCTAACTGAAACTCAATCTATTTCGAGGACCTGTTTAAAATAGAACAGAATAACAGGCTTTATTTTTGTGCATCATCTTACTAGGTACAGAGGAGGATATTTTAATCTGACTAGGCAAAGTTGCCTCTATTTGGGAATTAAGAACATTGTAATCAACAGACATCGGAGACTTTACATAATAAAACACTACATGAAAAGTTATTTTTAAACCCTTTTTTAAAAAGTCAAATGTAGAACTTTCAGGTATCTGCACACACAAAAGTGCCTGCTAGCACAATAGATTGCTCTCCAAGCCCCATTGCCAGAGTTAATGGTACTCAAAATGAGTGTGTTAGTCATCACGCACAACTGAGAAAAGCTGAATGGTCCCATTTGTCCAAAAATAACAGCTTTACTAATATGCCTTGAACTTCTACTATTTAAAGATTGAAATTGAGATGCATATATCCCATTTAAGATAATAAAGACAGAGCATCACAATATCACCACTCTTTGCCTTATTAACAGGAATTTTTTTTTATAAAGTTGCAAACACCCCTATTTCAATGGGCCCAAGGGACCAACCTAGTGAGGCAATGACCTGAACACCATTTCTCCCACCCCAGTTTCTCCTTCACACCCCACTCCCAACCTCCACACAAACACCAGTATTCTATAGCATCATCTCTTTGGGAGCATTATCAGAGCAAAGCACTTGGATGGCCAACATACAGAACAGGTCCAGTTTTATTTGCATGTTGGGAAGAAGCAAATTTTGTTACCCCAGATACCCAATGCTGGACATTCTGTCACATTAACGGGAATTTCCCTCCTTTGCCTCACCTCTTTCTTTAGTACATTCAGTTTGAAGTAAGTTTATCCCTATCTTAAATAAATGAAATAAAAGTCTAATAAGATGGAATGTATTAGTATATACATACCTCTGGAAAAAAGAAACATTTCACATGAACGCATCCTGGGTAGTCAGCACATCCTCTCTTCACCCTTATTTCATTTTAAAGGGCATGGACCCTTGACCCTTGACCCTCTTCATTATCTCCAACTCAGTGTGTTTGCTTCTCTGACTTTACTGGATCATCTTCCATCAATGCCCTCTCAATCAGC
The DNA here is from genome assembly GCF_023091745.1 of Budorcas taxicolor. Taxonomy (NCBI): domain Eukaryota; kingdom Metazoa; phylum Chordata; class Mammalia; order Artiodactyla; family Bovidae; genus Budorcas; species Budorcas taxicolor. The sequence goes on along the minus strand of NC_068926.1, from coordinate 15,595,408 downwards.
AGTTTTCTACCATCCATATCCCTATGCTTATATCACAGTGCTCAGCTTCAACCACTTCTATATACTGTCTAGGTATCGGTTTTTATTATAATGCTCTTCTTGAGGAGTCATAGTTAATATTTTTGATAAAGCAAACCTTCAACTGATTTCATTAGCCATTAAAAAATTCCTTACAGTTTGATTTAACATTTTAGTATAGAGTGCCTACAATCGCAAATCCCCATTAGAGGAGAGAAGTTACTTCCTTAAAGAGTTTATGGCTCCCTTGAAGCATTAACTAAAGCCAGAAATAAATAGAAACACCCCAGTTTGTAATTCAAACTAGCAATTTATTTTTGCTCCACTGCAAATTAAAGTTCAGAGCCTAGTTTTCTGCTGATGTCCATTTAATTCAAAGGCTTTCTTTGTTTCAGCACTCATTTTCTTTTTTTAGGAATTCATCAATTTCTCAAAAACAGAACCCAATTGGCTCCAATTATTATGCAGCCTATTATACATTTCAACAAATCCAGTATATGTGTTCATATATGTAAAGTGACATCATAGCTTCAGTCATATAAGTAGATAATATTGATAGATGGCTTTAGTTCCCATCATAAGTCTAACCTTCTAGAAACTTTATAGTAAAAACTCTTTTGAGACAGCAGCTTTATTCATGAAACATACATTTTATTATCTGCATCTGTGCTCAGCTTTGTTTACGCATATATGTCATTAGAATATTTGCATGAGCGTTCACATTCTAGGGCCCACGTATGTAAATAAATCACACTCAGTTGGAAAATTTAGCAACTAAACATGCAATCTGTTGAGTATAATCAGGCATGCTATTCAACAACTGTATGCTATAATTCAGTCTTTCCAAAGAAAATATATGCTTTGAGTAAGAGTGTCTCATCAAACTCGATGAAGTTTTTCCAGGAATTTGTACAAAATCTTTTTGCCTATTCAAGAAACAATATATAAAACCATCTGACTAATGCCTAAATAAAAAGAAATCTTATAAAAATTTACCAATTCTCTCATTGTCTATTATTTGTAAATATGACACACTAATTGGAGTTATTTCCAGAGTACAACAGCAGTCCCCAACCTCTTTGGCACCAGGGACCAAAGATTTTGTGGAAGACAATTTTTCCCATGGATGGGGGGAGTGGTTTTGGGATGATTCGAGTGCATTGTATTTATTGCGCTCCTATGAGAATCTAATGCTGCCACTCATCTGACAGGAAGTAGAGCTCAGGAAGTAATGTGAGTGATGGGGAGCAACTTTGCTAATTAGCCCACCACTTACCTCCTGCTGCGCAGCCTGAAAAGGCCATAGACCAGTATCTGTCCATGGCCCAGGGTTTGGGAACCCCTGGAATACAATCTTCTAGTCAAGATCCTATTCACCCATTTAAACAAATGCAAGTGTAGTGTCAGAAAATTAATCATTATCCACAATGCTTTAAGCTAATATATATTTTAAAATTTACCGTCTACTTCAATATGATGATCATCAAAAATCATTCCTTCTACTTTTCAGATAATGATTTACTCTTCTGATTGCTTATGCGATAGCTAAAACTAGGAATCAAGAAAAAACCAACTAGTTGAATGCATCGGAGTCAAACAGACTGAAAAAATATATAACAGTTTAAAAAAGCATTACCTTGGTCTGATTTTTCATGAAGTATAGCAAATCTCTTGCCAGGCAACACCATTTCTTTGGGTTCTGTGGGCAAAAAGAAAAGAGATTAATAAAAACAACCTTTCTTTTCACTCTATAAATGCTTAAAGAAGATTTATTAGTAATAAAGGTCAGAGAAGAAAATCATTTAACAAAACATTCAGCTCCATTCAGCAGCTGCCTTGGGAACCACTTGCTTTAAATGCCAAATAATTTCCCCAAAGGTACCCTCTCCCCTGCAGCTGAGAGCATGGGTGACTGCTGCAGATCCTCAGCCCCGTTTTCTTTGCCTCTCTCTCTTTTCTCACATGGGAACAAGACCAGCACTCCAGCAAGGAAAAGCAATAGCTTCAATCATTTCAAAAGATAAGATGCAATCCATGTTGAGACAGAACATTTACTTGGAATGTAACACACTGAAATGGAATTTGCAATTATCTAAACTTAGTTTCCTCCCTTCCGTAGTGAGGAGGGCTTTTAAAATGTTCACACAAGTTTGGGTATTTTCCTATTATGCCTTTCCACAAAAATGATAAAATGAGATATTGTTGGGATGACTCAGTAAATAATTGCAGATTGCCCTCCTTATGAGCCGCAATTTCAGGGTTTTTCTATGCTGCTCCAAGAAGGAAAGTACTTGATAGGAGTCAAAAGTTATGAAAATATATCTTATTCCCTCCCTTAGCATATAACCATCATGAGGAGTGTCCCATAAAAGATTTTATTGCATCATTATCTGAATGTTCAGATTGCAGGATAAGAAATTCAAGTCTGAGCAATAGTTCTCCAAAAAGAACTGTCACATAGATAGGTAAGAATTTTAAAATCTCCTCTTAAGAAAGTTACTTGAAGAAATATTAGCAGTTAAAAGCAATGTTGATTAATTGACTGTAACAGTCATTAGAAGAACAATCATATAATTCCAATCACCACAACATCTTACTAGGTGTGTGAACTTAGGGAAGGGAATGAAACCCTATAAACCTACTTTTCTCATCTGTAATATCAGAATGGTAATTCTTCCTACTTCGTAGAATTGATAAGATAAATAAACAAGTCAAATACATAGAAAAGATGCAGACATAATAATGTTAGTCAATATAATTATGAACATCATTATTACTATTATTATCATTGTTCTCCTTCTAAAAAATCTTGCAACCCTTTTGAAAATCATTGCCCTAGTGAGCCACATGGTGGAATGATTAAAATCATACCATACTGGATAGTTCTTCATTTGTTGATTTATTAGTCAGTCAATGAGGGCAAAGGAAATAAAGAGTTGTTTTAGGACTATGGGCAGATAAGGGAAAAAGATTAAATTGCATTTCAGGAGGATGAGTAAGCTGTCACTCCCCTGCAGCGGCTTCCCTTGACTTTGCTGAGGATTTTAATTTAAAGATGTCCTCCAAGAAATTGGGATACTTTAAGATCCACTTAAAGCAGCTGACCCTTGTCTACTCTTGTGAATACGCAATTCAATTCAAAAAAACACCTTGTGAGGCCCTACTGCAGTCAACAGATTTTAGGGAAACCATTATAAGCAAAAAGGACTCAAGAAAAACACTGTCAAGTGAAGTAAACATTTGTAGACAATTATTTCAAGCAATTCATGAAAATACCATCATTAAACAATATAAAATGTGCTGAAGCAACAGAAAGAATTGAAAGGATGTAATGCAGCCAGGAAAGGGTCTTTTAAAAAACAATCATAAAATCATATGATATCACTTATATGTGAAATCTAAAAACAAATGATGCAAATGGACTTATTTACAAAACAGAAACAGATTGACAGGAAACAAATTTATGGTTATCAAAGGGGAAAGTATAGAGGGGATAAATTAGGAGTTTGAGATTAACATATATATACTGCTATATATAAAATAGATAAACAAGGACTTACTGTATAGCACAGAGAACTCTATGCAATATTCTGTAATAACCTATATGGGAAAGGAATCTAAAAAAGAATAGACATATGTATTTTCATAACTAAATCACTTTGCTGTATACTGAAAACTAACACAACATTGTAAACCAAGTAAATTCCAATATAAAATAAAAAGTTGAGAAAAATAATAAATAATCTTTAAAAAATCAGTCAGAATAACTGAACTGATGTGCACTGACTGACCGTCAGTCCTGTTTGGTCCACAAAATTTTTACAAGACAGAAGGACTTGGAAAGACTGAATCTGGCAGGTAGATTAAGTACAGATGTAAGTTTAGATGACATTATACAGAGTAGACACCAATCTAACATGACTGGTGTCCTTATAAGATGAGATACAAAGACATACACACAGACAGGAGACTACCACATGAAGACGGGGACATAGAGAGATGGCCATGTAACTAGGAAGGCACAGATGTGCCTACAAGCCAAGGAGTGCAAGGATCGTCGGCAACAACGGAAGCCGAGAAAGTCGTGGAACAAGTGACCCTCTGGCGATTTTGGATACAACATTGCCCTACTGACTAAGTCCTATTGACTTTGGACTTCTAGCCTCCCAGAACTGTGAGAGAATTAATGTTTCCTGCCCCAAGCCACCCAGATTGTGGGTGTTTGTCACAGCAGCCCCAGGAAATGAATGCAACATCTTTTGAGCCAGTAAGACTTAGGCCTTCATCCATACCCTGATTACTTGAAACTTAAAAAAAATTACATTGATTCACCAAACATAATCTCACTTTAGAAATCAGAATACCCAGGTACATATGGAAAGGTGACTTAAACTTAATTTTTTTTTAAATCTTTTCTTTTTTCATTTAATTTTTAAGGGAGTAGGGCTTCCCTGGTGACTCAGTGGTAAGGAATCTGGCTGCCAGCAATACAGAAGACATGGATTCAATCCCTGGTCTGGGGAGACGCCCATTCTGCAGAGCAGCTACCCCCGTGTGCCACAATGATTGAGCCTATGTTCTAGAGCCTGGGAGCTGCAACTTCCGAAGGCCCCAGGCCCTAGAGCCTCTGCTCTGCAAACAGAGAAGCCACAGCAATGAGGAGCCCCAGACCCCAACTAGAGGGTAGCACCTGCTTGCCACAACTCGAGAAAAGCCCACGCAGGAATTAAGACCAGGCACAGCCAAAAATAAATACATAAAATTATAATTTGTATGGGAGTAGAGTTGAGGTACAATCTTGTGTTAGTTTCAGATGGACAGCAAAGTGAGTAAGTTACACATATACATATATCCACTCTTTCTTGGCTTCTTCTCCCATCTATGCCATTACAGCGTATTGAGTAGCGTTCCCTGTGCTAAAAGGGCTACCCAGCTGTGCTATACAGTTGGTCCTTATTAGTTATCAGTTTTATATACAGTAGTGTGTATATGTCAATCCCAATCTTCCAATACTACCCCCTACCCACTGGGGGCTATAAGTATATTTTCTACAACTGTACCTCTATTTCTCTTTTGTAGATAAGTTCATTTTTACCTTTTTAAATATCCTGCATACAAGCAATATCATATGATTTTTGTCTTTCTCTAAATTGTCTAACCTCCATAGCTTGCTACAGTAGAAACCAAAAGCCAGTGAAGAAGGTCCTCTATTGTTTCCCCAGGTCCTTCTTCCCCATCTAGTCAACCTTGGTTCCAAGGCCTCTGGAATATGGGAGTGGAGTGAAAGAGGGGAGCTGGGGAAAGAAGTGGTCAGTGGAGAAGGAAAGTTAACTTTCTGGTCACTGACCTAAGAGGGCTGGTATCTACTTAAAGCTGATTCCTAACCAATGGAGGCTTTTCCAGGTTCAGTGATTTATCCCCCTTCTCCATTCACTAGGGACCTTTCTTTCATCTGTACAACCTTTGACAGGAGTCATACATCTCACTTTCTCACTTATGACATCACAACTCCAAGTGACACCTTTAGCTTCTACCTGCTGAGACCAGTTCAGCCTTCAGACAGTCTTTGGGGACAGGACCTGGACAGCCTCAGGGTGGCTCTCCCACATTCAAGTCTCACATCTGCTCCACAGGGAACTCTCCAACAAACCCTGGGAAAATGGCCTAACCCCCTTGCAGCATCTCTCGATTGCTCTACCATGAGCTACTCACAAGCTCATTTCCTGGCCTTTCGAGTCACTGTCTCTACTTCCACCTCCAAAACTTCAAGGGGTACACATTAGACTCTCACTGATGCGTCTCTCTCCAGCACTAAGAGGGGAAATGTGGAAATGCTATTCAACCTACCTCCTTGTGGACATGTCTCCTGGAGCCTCAGCTCATACCAAAGAAATCTGCCTTTAATTTTCAGGTTCTCCACCCCTTTTGTATTAGGAATGTAGGGGTCATCTAACCACCTTGAGGGAATTTATACAAGGTAGTGTGTCTCATATATCACTTTGGTGTCTGATAGGTATTGCCTTAAGAGTTCAAAATTTTCCAATTTTATTTCCTGTGATATTAGTTTTCGCAATTTGAGCTTTAGAAGACCCATAGGGGAAGCAGCTACAAATTGCAAAATATGTTTACAGGGAATGCTACTCAAAGTTCTGTGGTGACCTAAATGGGAAGGAAGTATAAAAAAGAGTGGATACATGTATACATATGAGTGATTCATTTTGCTATACGGCAGAAAATAACACAACATTGTAAAGCAACTATGATCCAATAAAAATTTAAATTAAAAAATGTCTACTGGATTTTTTTTAGGGCTTCCTGAACATTCTGTGAACTTTACATTGTTCTTAAATATAACTTCTCCTATTCAGTCAGGCAAAGTGTCTCATGGTTCCCACATTCTTCCGTCCCATTTCCTTTCTCTATGTCTATTCCTTCTGCTGGTCATTCAATTCTTTCTTTTCAGCATCTTCCGAAGTTACCACCCTACCAAAGATTTAATGCCAACTTCTCCAGAAAGTGACCCCCAGGTACATTGAACTCTGCTGATTTCTTCATTATTTGACCCTGTATAGTAAGTATAATAAATGCTATAATTTATACTGCTTTCTTGGGTTGTCTTGTGTTATCATGTCTTTCCAACTATATTTTAAGTTCCTAAAAGATTGTTAGGAACTTGCACCTCTTGTCTGTTCCCTTTAGCGCTTAATTCAGTATTCAGCACATGTGAAGGAGAGTCCTAATAAGTACACAGCCATGTGTATGTATTAAATATCTATTTACAAATATAAAAAGAAGTAACGTCTGTAGCATAAATATCTCACCATGTTCTTTGATAGAAATTGCATAACATCCTTATTGCTGCATAAAATTTACAGAACATTTGAACAAATATTTCAGATAGGAAAGAGGCAGAGGGAGGTAATAAATGAGAGAGATAATAGGCCATCATATAACAAGGATGCTATTACTTTGAAATAGATCTATATTTAAGATTTTGCATTTTTCTTTGTCTGACTCCACCCTTCTACCACAGGTAGCATTTTCTCTACCTAAGGATTAGGAATGTCCTAAGATAAATAAAAGTGTTACCCAGGTGGTGTTAGTGGTAAAGAACCTGCCTGCCAATGCAGGAGACAAAAGAGACGCGGGTTCGATCCCTGGGTCAGGAAGATCTCCTGGAAACAAGAATCACTTCCCACTCCAGTATTCTTGTCTGGAGAATTCCATGGATGGAGGAGCCTGGCAGGCTATAGGCCATAGGGTCGCAAAGAGTTGGACATGACTGAAGCGTCTTAGCATGAATGCATACAAGATAAAAAAAATAAAAAAACAAAGATGTTTAGAGTTTAACATCCACAAAGAATTCTGGGTCCAAAGCAAAGAAACCAGTCTTGTATACCAGGTTTTCCTTAGAGAAAACAGGATCTTTAGAAACACATTAGTTACCATTAATGCATCAGAAGGCACACCTAGAGAAACAGATCACAGAGCTCTGCAATACTAAGAGTAGAGAAAATGTAGGGTGTGACGTAAATGATAAGGAAAACCATCCAGGCTCAAGAGCTGTATGGAGTAGAAGAGAGAAGAGGAGGGGGTCAACACCGAGTCATTATGTTCCGTGTCTAAGTTTAAACCCCACATGAACATGGTCATAGGAGCTTTTGGACAGACTGGAGAGAACTCTGAGAAAACCAGCATTCTGCATTAACACAACATAGAACCAATTAGGGGGCTTTAGAGGAGGAGCCTGGTGCGCTGCCATCTATGGGGTCGCATAGAGTCGGACACGACTGAAGAGACTTAGCAGTAACAGAGGGAAAGTGAAGGTGAAGTCGCTCAGTCGTGTCCGACTCTTTGCGACCCTGTGGACTGTAGCCCACCAGGCTCCTCCATCCATGGGATTCTCTAGGCAAGAATACTGAAGTGGGTTGCCATTTCCTTCTCCAGGGGATTTTCCTGACCCAGGGATCGAACCCAGGTCTCCCGCATTGGAGGCAGACACTTTAACCTCTGAGCCACCAGGGAAGCCCAACAGAGGGAAAGAAATGTCTAAAGACATGAGCCAGGGACTTCCCCGGTGGCCCAGTGGTTAGGACTCTGCACTTCCACTGCAGAGGGTACGACTTTGATTCTCCTGGTCAAGAGACTAAGATCCCAAATGCTGCATGGAGTGCCCCCCAAAAATTTACAAAAATAAAACAAGAAAAAGCTCCAATTTCATCTAAAAGGGGTGCAGAGAGATAACAGAGAATGGGCGACAGCGTTTAAAGAGATAAAAGGCTCAGATTTCCTCAAAACTCAGGAATTGTAAAACTTCAGATTTAAGAAGCTCCAAAAGTCTTGAGCATAATAAATAAAATAAGGAAAAAAAAAAAAAGACATGAACCTGGGACAGAATCCCATTATCCCACAACCAATGTATGGTGTCCCAGGGAGACGGAAGTTCCTGAGGACCCTGAGCAGGGGACACAGGAGTCCTAGGTGGGCATGGCCCCCATACTACACTCACCCAAAATGAGATCATAAGAGGCCCACTGCAGCCCACAGTCACAGTGCCATAGGGGAAGAGAAGAAGAAAACAAATAAATCTGAAAGCACTGACCATTGACCCAAAGGTTGTCTGGGTCATCCATCCCCAAGAAAAATAAACCAAAAGGTGTCAGGTACAATGACATCATTTTTCAGATGAGAAAACTAAGCCCAGAGTGGCAGACATTTACTCAAGAGTATGATTCACATGAGAACTCAGCAGAGGCAATAATTGCCATTTTTATAGCACCTTCTGAAATGCTACAACATCTTCCTACATTCCCACCTGTAGTCCAGTTTTTCTTTTTATTATACATATCAATTGACAGAATGCGGTCCAGTGGAGAAGGGAATGGCAAACCACTTCAGTATTTTTGCCTTGATAAGCCCATGAACAGTATGAAAAGGCAAAATGATAGGATACTGAAAGAGGAACTCCCCAGGTCAGTAGGTGCCCAATATGCTACTGGAGATCACTGGAGAAATAACTCCAGAAAGAATGATGGGATGGAGCCAAAGCAAAAACAATACCCAGCTGTGGATGTGACTGGTGATAGAAGCAAGGTCCAATGCTGTAAGGAGCAATATTGCATAGGAACCTGGAATGTCAGGTCCATGAATCAAGGCAAATTGGAAGTGGTCAAACAGGAGATGGCAAGAGTGAACATCGACATTGTAGGAATCAGCAAACTAAAATGGACTGGAATGGGTGAATTTAACTCAGATGATCATTATATCTACTACTGTAGGCAGGAATCCCTCAGAAGGAATGGAGTAGCCATCATGGTCAACAAAAGAGTCCGAAATGCAGTACTTGAATGCAATCTCAAAAATGACAGAATGAGCTCTGTTCGTTTCCAAAGCAAATCATTCAATATCACAGTAATCCAAGTTTATGCCCCCAACCAGTAATGCTGAAGAAGCTGAAGTTGAATGGTTCTATGAAGACCTACAAGACTTTTTAGAACTAACACCCAAAAAGATGTCCTTCTCATTATAGGAGACTGGAATGCAAAAGTAGGAAGTCAAGAAACACCTGGAGTCACAGGCAAATTTGGCCTTGGAATGCGGAATGAAGCAGGGCAAAGACTAATAGAGTTTTGCCAAGAAAATGCACTGGTCATAGCAAACACCCTCTTCCAACAACACAAGAGAAGACTCTACACATGACATTATCAGATGGTCAACACCGAAATCAGATTGATTATATTCTTTACAGCCAAAGATGGAGAAGCTCTATACAGTCAACAAAAAGAAGACCAGGAGCTGACTGTGGCTCAGATCATGAACTCCTTATTACCAAATTCAGACTCAAATTGAAGAAAGTATGGAAAACTGCTAGACCATCCAGGTATGACCTAAATCAAATCCCTTATGATTATACAGTGGAAGTGAGAAATAGATTTAAGGGCCTAGATCTGATAGATAACAGTGCCTGATAAACTATGGAATGAGGTTCGTGACATTGTACAGGAGACAGGGATCAAGACCATCCCCATGGAAAAGAAATGCAAAAAACAAAATGGCTGTCTGGAGAGGCCTTACAAATAGCTGTGAAAAGAAGAGAAGTGAAAGCAACGGAGTAAAGGAAAGATACAAGCATCTGAATGCAGAGTTCCAAAGAATAGCAAGAAGAGATAAGAAAGCCTTCTTCAGAGATCAATGCAAAGAAATAGAGGAAAAGAACAGAATGGGAAAGACTAGAGATCTCTTCAAGAAAATTAGAGATACCAAGGGAACATTTCATGCAAAGATGGGCTCAATAAAGACAGAAATGGTCTGGACCTAACAGAAGCAGAAGATATTATGAAGAGGTGGCAAGAATACACAGAAGAACTGTACAAAAAAGATCTTCATGACCAAGATAATCATGATGAGGTGATCACTCAGCTAGAGACAGACATCCTGGAATGTGAAGTCAAGTGGGGCTTAGGAAGCATCACTATGAACAAAGCTAGTGAAGGTGATGGAATTCCAGTTAAGCTGTTTCAAATCCTGAAAGATGATGCTGTGAGAGTGCTGCACTCAATATGCCAGCAAACTTGGAAAACTCAGCAGTGGCCACAGGACTGGAAAAGGTCAGTTTTCATTCCAATCCCAAACAAAGGCAATGCCAAAGAATGCTCAAACTACCACACAGTTGCACTCATCTCACATGCTAGCAAAGTAATGCTCAAACTTCTCCAAGCCAGGCTTCAGCAATACGTGAACTGTGAACTTCCTGATGTTCAAGCTGGTTTTAGAAAAGGCAGAGGAACCAGAGATCAAATTGCCAGCATCTGCTTGATCATGGAAAAAGCAAGAGAGTTCCAGAAGACATCTATTTCTGCTTTATTGACTATGCCAAAGCCTTTGACTGTGTGGATCACAATAAACTGTGAAAATTCTGAAAGAGATGGGAATACCAGACCACCTGACCTGCCTCTTGAGAAATCTGTATGCAGGTCAGGAAGCAACAGTTAGAACTGGACATGGAACAACAGACTGGTTCCAAATAGGAAAAGGAGTGCGTCAAGGCTGTATATTGTCACCCTGCTTATTTAACTTCTATGCAGAGTACATCATGAGAAACGCTGGGCTGGGAGAACCGCTCAGCTGGAATAAACACACGCTGGAATCAAGATTGCCAGGAGAAATAGCAATAATCTTAGATATGCAGATGACACCACCCTTATGGCAGAAAGTAAAGAGGAGCTAAAAAGCCTCTTGATGAAAGTGAAAGAGGAGAGTTAAAAAGTTGGCTTAAAGCTCAGCATTCAGAAAACAAAGATCATGGCATCCAGTCCCATCACTTCATGGGAAATAGATGGGGAAACTGCGGAAACAGTGTCAGACTTTATTTTGGGGGGCTCCAAAATCACTGCAGATGGTGACTGCAGCCATGAAATTAAAAGATGCTTACTCCTTGGAAGAAAATTTATGAGCAATCTAGATAGCATATTCAAAAGCCGAGACATTACTTTGCCAACTAAAGTCCATCTAGTCAAGGCTATGGTTTTTCCTGTGGTCATGTATGGATGTGAGAGTTGGACTGTGAAGAAGGCTGAGCGCCGAAGAACTGATGCTTTTGAACTGTGGTGTTGGAGAAGACTCTTGAGAGTCCCTTGGACTGCAAGGAGATCCAACCAATCCATTCTGAAGGAGATCAGCCCTGGGATTTCTTTGGAAGGAATGATGCTAAAGCCGAAACTCCAGTACTTTGGCCACCTCATGCAAAGAGTTGACTCATTGGAAAAGACTCTGATGCTGGGAGGGATTGGGGGCAGGAGGAGAAGGGGACGACAGAGGATGAGATAGTTGGATGGCATTACTGACTCGATGGACGTGAGTCTGAGTGAACTCCGGGAGTTGGTGATGGACAGGGAGGCCTGGCGTGCTACAATTCATGGGGTCACAAAGAGTCAGACACGACTGAGTGACTGAACTGAACTGAACTGAACTGACTGATGCATATCAATTAATGCTGCTATTCAGTTAATATTTTATAATAAAAATTTTCAATTACATATTAAAAAAATAATAGAGATGGTAATTTTAAATCCATTTTCTTTAATGAGTAATGAAATAGATTAAAAATTAAAATAATAAGTTTTGAGTTTGCAGGAAAAAGATTAGATAATTTAATTAGCAAATTTAGCAAGAATACTGAATTAGTGTCACTTTGCAAAAATAAAATTGTGTTACCATGTAACAAGAAACAAACCAAAAATAGGAATTATACAATAAAGTATAAAAAGTAAAATAGAATTAAAAACCTCACATATCTGGGATAAACCTAACAAAAGATGTTTATGATCTTTATACCAAAAACTTACAAAACATTACTTAGAGAAAATAAAGCAAACTAAAAGATTGTAAGACTCCATATAAGAAGGATATCAATTCTCCTGCAATTAATCCATGCATTCAGTATATTCAGTAATCCAAATCCTAGTAGCTTTTTTTATTTTTAATTTTATAAGCCAAAATTTATACAGGAATGTAAAGGGCCGAGATTAGCCAAGGCAATATCAATGGGAAAAAAACTGGAGATATCAAACTTCTTGTGAAACTTTTGCAACTAAAAGTGTGTAATTGGTACAAAAGCAAACAGATATATGGAATGAAAGAAAGTCCAGAAATAAACCTACACAAATCATGAAAACTAATTATATAAGTAAATTATGGCAAGTTTGACAATGTGGAGCTGTGGTAAGAAGGCAACCTCTCTACTAAATCATACTGATTGAATTATATATCCATTGGTGATGAAAAGTGAATCTTAATTCCAACATACAAAAATCAGTTTCAGAAGGTTTTATATCTAAATGTAGATGATAAAACAATAAAGCTTTTAGAAGAGAATATCCTTCCCTTTGGGGTAGACAATGGTTCTTAAAAAGAACCATAAATGGAAAAAAAAAAAAAAACCACTGTAAATTTGACATTAAAATTAAGAACTTGTGTATAGAAATATCGAATAACTATATTATGTACCAGAAACTAACATACGGCTGCAGGTCAGTAATAATTAAAAACAAAGAAACAAATTCATAGAAAAAGATCAGATTTGTGGCTACCAGAGGTGCAGCGTGGGAAGAGGGATTGAATGTAGTCAAAAGGTACAGACATCCAAAGCACAGCAGCTGGAGATAGAACATTGGTGTTTTCCCTGGAACACAAGCCATTTCCCTTATTTTTAACATGTAACATTCCTTCTCAAATTGCTCATTCATTGTTGACTTTGTTTAATACAAGGGAATCTTGCATAAAAGGCGTGCATATTCTGTTTTAAAACATATTTGCCTATCTAACAGTACATATGTTTGAGGAAAAAAAGTTTAATTTGAGCACTGTCAGCCAGGAAACACCTGGAGCTGATTTTAAGTGTTAAGCCTAACCTTTGACATTTTCTTTTGCAAATACTAAAATTGCTACCAACTGCATCCCTTTCTAATTTCCTCTTGCTTACTGTTTTATGAAACACTTATTTCAGACAAGAAAAACACACAAAACAAAGGTTTAGAATTGTAGGTTTTTAGAAGCGTCTGCATTTAAATATTATAAAGAAAATATAAATATAAAAGAAGAAATACAATTAATACATTTATATGTGTCTGCAAGCAAAAGATAGAAAACTCTTTTTCAACTCTGAATTATAATTATACATAGTTAAGTATCAATAATGAAAACCACAAAGGTGATAATAATCAGGCCCAGGCATTTGAAAGATATGCTTAATTTATGCCAGAGGAAATGCAGAACTAAAACAGTAACAAAAAAGCTACATGCCGTGTTTAAAACATACAAAAGACTGAATGCTGGGAATAATTTTGTCTTTTGATATTTAAACTTTTTATCAGTTGGCGAAAACCGTCTTTTCTAAATAATATACTTTAATTACACTGATAATTTACTTGATCTTAAATTTTCACTTAACTATTGTTTATTCAAATAAATGATCAAAATATTTTCCCACAGGCAATTTAGCAAGAAAATAGACTTTAAACATTATTTTTAAAATTCAAGTTTCAAATTAAAAGTACCTTATTATTATCATTACTGAGAATGCAAAAAAAAATAAACATTTAGTGTCATCAAATATAAATAAGGCATTGTTCTGAGTTGTAGTCTTATACATTTAACACACACAACAATTTTAACAGCTAAGTACACATTATCCCATTTGATAGATGAGGAAACTGAAGACAGCTTGGTTATTGGAAGTTACCTGAGTCACAGAGCTAGTCAGCAAAAGCAGGATTTGAAGGCTGGTAGCTGTCACCAATCTCATTCCCTTGACTGTTCCACAGATAATGTATCTCTGATATTGAATATTTCCAGTGAGTTCCCATTACTAAACAAATATTCTATCCTTAAGGTCTTAATATTTAAATATATTAGCTATTACAACAAAGCTTCTCATTGTATTCTATACATATGTTGTATAAAAACTTTCTGCGTATATCTTTGCCATTTTTTACATTTTTCATGTCTTCATTAGAGTTTTAAACAAATTATACTTTGAATTTAAAGCACTATCTCCTAAGAGTTTAAAGCAATTTGCATATATCTTGCCACTTACATTTAAACATAGATAAACATTCAGCACTTGTCTCTGAATTGAGTTTTATATATTTTATTGTATATTTTCCCATCTTTTATCTCATGCTGTTACCAAGTCAAATTCTCAGATTCCAGGCCTTTTATTATCAAAGGGTGGTTCATAAACCAGCAGACTCTCCATGTTCCGAGAGTTTGTTAGAAATACAGAATGCCAGGCACCACCCTGCTGCTGCTGCTGCTGCTGCTAAGTCGCTTCAGTCATGTCCGACTCTGTGCGACCCCATAGACGGCAGCCCACCGAGCTCCCCCGTCCCTGGGATTCTCCAGGCAAGAACACTGGAGTGGGTTGCCATTTCCTTCTCCAATGCATGAAAGTGAAAAGTGAAAGGGAAGTCGCTCAGTCATGTCCGACACTTCGTGACCCCATGGACTGCAGCCTACCAGGCTCCTCCATCCATGAGATTTTCCAGGCAAGAGTACTGGAGTGGGGTGCCATTGCCTTCTCCGAGGCACCACCCTAGTACAATGGAAGACCAACAAGAACCTCAGGTGATTTCCAGGAATATTAAAGTTTAAGAAACTTGCTTTAGATAATATACTTTTCTAAACTGAAGGCTTCCTTAATCCATGTGTGTCTGTGTCTGTGTGTGTGACTGTGTGTGTGAGGTCAGTCATGTCCTACTCTCTGCAACCCTATGGACTATAGCCCAGCAGGCTCCTCTGTCCATGGAATTTTCCAGGCAAAAATACTTGAGTGGGTCGCATTTCCTTCTCCAGGGGATCTTCCCAACCCTGGGATCAAACCCACCTCTCTTGGATCTCCTGCATTGGCAGGCAGATTCTTTACGACTGTGCCACTTGCAAAGCCCTTCTTAATCCTTGCTTCAGCTAATTTATTTCTGTAGGTTTTGTGAAAGATACTCATCAATTTTACTACTAAGTGTTTTGGTCTGTTAAAATTATTATTGAAGGCTTCACTATCTCTATCAGCTTTATCGCCTGCAGTGTTACTGAATTTTACTAAATTAACTCTTGAGGACTTAAAACAGAAGGTTCCTTCCTAGGGCTGTCTGTAAAACTATCAAGGTGTTATATCCCCTACAAGTGACTACAAATGCCATCAATAGGAAACAGACAGGCAGAGCTGACATGCTTTAGCTCTGGTGTGTAGCCTTGTAAATGTCTAAGAGGGCTCTTAAATTAAAAGATCAATAGCGGCATAGCTCCTGTTTTTCTCTAAATCCTGGGAGATTTTATGCTATGTTATAGTGCAACATTGATCTCAATTCCTTTGTAAATTCTTCTCAGATTTTCTTAGTTTTCAGGTGTTCATTTACAAGGTGCCCTAGGGTTTCCTGGCTTTTTATATAAGTTGACCTGAAAAGGTTCCAGAAAGATATCTTAGTAGTAATACAGATTTTCTTCTGGCTGAAACAACCACCATCGACAACAAACAAAATCAAACACAATAATTAATAAATCCCTCAAAGAAAAATATCCATATGGAAAACCATCTAAATAAACTTAAAAACAGTAAATTAAAGCCAAAAAAAAACATCAATTGTAAAATAAGACAAATTTTGTAATACAAAATCCCCTGGTGGCTCAGTGAGACAAAAAGCCACCTGAAATGCAGGAGCCACAGATTTGATCCCTCGTCCAGGCAGATCCCCTGGAGAAGGAAATAGCAGTGCACTCCAGCATTCTTGCCTGGGAAATCCCATGGACAGAGGAGCCTGGTGGGCTACAGCCATGGGGTCACAAAAGAGTTGGACATGATTTTAGCAACTAAACAACAACAACAACAAAATGCTTTTTATTACTGTAATGAAGCACCAGTACCCACGTCTTTTAAAAAATTGTCAATTATTTATGACTTTATCTCTTTGCATTGGTTCTTGAATGGATTTCCAACATATGAGCTAGCTGAGGCAAGATTAATTTACTTGAGTACATAACATCAAGGAAAATTATTCTTTAATATCCTGCCAATAAACAGCAAAATAAAGAATGTTTGAGTATGATCTGATTGCTGTAGCTGTTGCTGCTGCTAAGTCGCTTCAGTCGTGTCCGACCCTGTGCGACCCCAGAGATGGCAGCCCACCAGGCTTTCCCATTCATGGGATTCTCCAGGCAAGAATTCTGGAGTGGGTTGCCATTTCTGTTTCCAATGCATGAAAGTGAAAAGGGAAAGTGAAGTTGCTTAGTCGTGCCCAACTCTTAGCGACCTCATGAACCACAGCCTACGAAGCTCCTCTGTCCGTGGGATTTTTCCAGGCAAGAGTACTGGAGTGGGGTGCCATTGCCTTCTCTGATGATCTGATTATCAGACAGTAAAAAAAGAATTAATTTTAATTGTGTCAGCTGTGTCAGCCATGCAGGAGATTTAAATATTCCATTATTAGTCCATTGGATCAAAAATGATGAAAGAAAAAATAACTTTAAAATGTTCATAATATCTCTGAACATATCTTTGAAAACGCTATGAACACATTTATCAGTGTCTTGCTCATATTAATTACTATGATAACTTTTTCATATATATTATTACTCATCTTTAAACTAACAATTTAGGACAGATATAAAGATCACTTTGGCCACTTTCATATTTTTGACTTGGCCCAAGGAGAGAAGTTTTACATCCCTTTACAGTCTTTTTATTTTATCTTATATCTACTTCACCTCCCTAGGATAAGGAAAGATAATTTGATTAGCCAGATAGCCACATTTTATTTGTACGTGGTTTCTATGCTTCAATTTATTAAATCAAGTGTAAAACTTTGTTCAAAAATTTGGAAATTAATTAACATTAAAAAAAATTACCTAAATTAACTCTTACTTTCCACTCTCATTCTAGGAATCAATGATTTTGGTGGAGCATATAAACAACAAGACTCACAGCAGAAAAAATTTTATGATGCTGCAAGTATTTGTGTAAAGAAAAGCTGAACAATATCTAAATGCAAGAAAAAGAAACAATCTATAAAAAAGGAAATTACAGTTGAATATCTCCATATTCTACTACCAAAGTATTATAGAATAAAAAGAGGGACAAAAATAAAAACTATATGGTGCTCAATCCAGATATCTCTGCTTCTGGTAACATAGACACCAGCAATTTTAAAAGCCCCTTGTCTCAAAACATCAAGAACATGTACTAGAATACAACAAACATATTTTTAAATGCATTGTTGAGATCACAAGAAATAAGAATGATCTTACAGTGCCAAAATGAATACAGAGCTGAAACAACAGGAGCATCCAAATGCAAAAATCATGAGTACACTGCTGATGTTTACTAATACTAGCATCTTGAAGTCTTGGATTTTAATAGCTTGACAGGAAATAGCAGAAAAGACTTTAAGTTTGAAAATGATAAGGGAGTTGAATTAAGAAGGTCAAAAAGTCCAAAAGAGTATACAAATTTTAAATGCCTTCTCCCAAAGAAAAGTGACAAGGGGAAGTGATCTGTGAAATCCCTAGCTTGAAGTAGAAAAGAAGAAAATAATTCTTCTAAAAAATGCATAAATCATAGTTCTTCCTCCATGGGTGTTGGGCTTGGATTACACTGATTACAAATCCTGAAAAATTTCAAGCAGAGAAATTAAACAAGCAAATTAAATCTCCTCCAAAGTAATATAATCTCATTTCAGACCTCTTAGGATTCCCGGAGATTTTTTTAAAAACCAAAAAAAAACAAAAAACAAAACTGAGTTCATAATCCAAAATTACACAACTGACGAGAAAAATGGGCCTTCAAAAAGGAGAATCCAAAGCATTTAAAAGTAGACTTAGACTGCCAAGGACTTCAGACTTTGTAATTTCCAGATATACCACATAAAATGAATGGGCTAAAATCTCTAAATATATAAAACAGGGAAAACCATGACAAAGAAAAATAGAGTATAAAAACCAACTGTAATTTTAAAAAAAGGTAAATTCATGAAAAAATAGAACCAGAATCTCAATAGATACAATGAAGAGAGAGTTAATAAACTGAAAGAAACATAAGAGAGAATGGAGGAGAGACTAGGGCCAGACCTAGGGTGAGTCAAACAAGGCAGCTAGGGCAAAAATACTAAGGAGGCATTTACTCTTCCCAGATGGCGCTAGTGGTAAAGAACATGCCTGGCTGGTGCAAGAGACATAAGAGACGTGGGTTCAATCCCTGGGTCCAGAAGATCCCCTAGAGAAGGACATGGCAACCCACTCCAGTATTCTTGCCTGGAAAATCCCATGGACAGAGGATCCTAGTGGGCTATAATCCACAGGGTCGCACATATTCAGACATGACTGAATCAACTTACTCTACTCTACTCTTCCTAAATTACTTTTTTCGGATTAAGAGCTATAATTCTTTAATTCATTCATCAAATTGAGGCATTTGAAGCAGTTTATTTACAGAGTTGTTTAGACAGTTTTGTGCGTGTTTTTTAAATTAATTTATTTATTTACTTTACAATATGGTATTGGTTTTGCCATACATTGACATGAATCCGCCATGAGTGTACATGTGTTCCCCATCCTGAACCCCCCTCCCACCTCCCTCCTCATCCCATCCCTCTGGGTCAACCCATTGTACCAGCCCCGAGCACCCTGTATCATGCATCAAACCTGGACTGGCAATTCATTTCACAGATGATAATATACATGTTTCAATACCATTCTCCCATATCATCCTGCCCTCACCCTCTCCCACAGAGTCCAAAAGACCATTCTATACATCTGTGTCTCTTTTGCTGTCTCGCATACAGGGTTATCGTTACCATCTTTCTAAATTCCATATATATGCGTTAGTATACTGTATTTTCCATCAGCAGATGAATGGATAAGAAAGCTGTGGTACATATACACAATGGAATATTACTCAGCCGTTAAAAAGAATACATTTGAATCAGTTCTAATGAGGTGGATGAAACTGGAGCCTATTATACAGAGTGAAGTAAGCCAGAAAGAAAAACATCAATATTCTTCCTAAATTTTGCCACCTGGAGGGGACAGTACCAAGAAAGATAACTGGCTAAAAGTTTTTCAGAACTGACACTGGTATCCAGGAAACAAACAAATTCCTATAAGCAATAGGGAAACTGTTGAATACCAGCAAAGGCAAAGAGGACTTAAAAACAGCCAGAAATAAGAATGACTACTTTAGCAGACTCTGTTGGTTCCCTGCCCATATCCTTTTTCTCAAGCAGTGAACTCACATGTACCCTTCTTTTGATAATTATCTTCAGATTACTGGGAATATCTCAGCTTCCATACTTCTTCTTGGGACAGCCCACTTTCAAAGAATAACTAATGAAGGGGCACTAAAGGTCCAAACGTGAGACATTTGTCTGGTACCCTTAGAATTCAGAGCTTCTTCTGGAATCAGGTTGTGTTGTACTGTGCTTAGTTGTATCTGACACTTGCAACCCCATGGACTGTAGCCCACCAGGCTCCTCTGTCGTTGGGGATTCTCCAGACAAAAATACTGGAGCAGGCTGCCATGTCCTCCTCCAAAGGATCTTCCCAACCCAGGGATTAAACCCAGGTCTCCTGCATTGCAGGCAGATTCTTTACCAGCTGAGCCACCAGGGAAGCCCAAGAATACTGGAGTGGGTAGCCTATCCCTTCTCCAGGGGAACTTCCCAACCAGGCATTGAACCAGGGTCTCCTGCATTGCAGGTGGATTCTTTGCCAGCTGAGCTACAACGGAAGCCTGAAATCAAGTTGATCTTCCACTAAATCCATGTCTTTGACTAACTGCTTTTCCTGTCCCATATGGCTTTCCTAATTCTCTTTTTCTTATTTCAACAAAAAATCAAGAATCCCCATCATGGGTTTGACTCTCAGAAACAAATTACCAACAAGCAAATGATAAATAGATCAACAGCAGATTTTCAAAACAACAATGGAATGCCAGAAGACGAGAAAATAATACATTCCAACACTAAAAAAAAAAAACTGTCAGTTAAGACTGCTATTCTCAAACTATAATTTGAAACTGAGGTGAAATGAACATTCAAAGGTATCAAAACAGTTTACTGCCAACAGACCCATACCAAAAAAAAAAAATTAAAGAAAAGATTTGGGGCAGAAAGAAAAATAGCAGTTGGGAAGTCTGAGACCCAAAAGGAATTTAAAAAAAAAAAAAAAAAGAGGAAAGTAATTAGTGAACATGTAGATAAACTTAACCAACAATGTCTGTTTTTAAAATGATATTAATAATAAGGCTTAGTTCAGTGAATGACAAAATAAAATGAAACTAAATATTTTACAAAAAAAGAAGAGAGATAATTAAATTTAAGTTGAGATGTAGTCAATAGAGATTAATTAACTTTAGACTGCTAAAGCTGAAACTCCAGTACTTTGGCCACCTCATGCGAAGAGTTGACTCATTGGAAAAGACTCTGATGCTGGGAGGGATTGGGGGCAGGAGGAGAAGGGGACGACAGAGGATGAGATGGCTGGATGGTATCACTGACTCGATGGACATGAGTCTGAGTGAACTCTGGGAGTTGGTGATGGACAGGGAGGCCTGGCGTGCTGCGATTCATGGGGTCACAAAGAGTCGGACACGACTGAGCGACTGAACTGAACTGAACTGAACTTTAGACTTTAAGTTAAAGTACATGCAAAGATTTTAAGGTCAATCTCTAAGTATATTAACTTCAAATCAGCAAAGAGGGGATAGAAGAACAGAAAACCTCACTCAGAAAGGAAGCTTGAGAAACTTTTACTTCTGGCAACAATAGAGTAATCATCCCTGCATTAGTCCACTCACTATAAACAACCATAAAATTGGACAAAATATATAAGGTAAATCTTTCTGTGCTACATTATAGAAGTAGCACAAAACTGCACTTCATGAATTAAGGAAAAGCTCCACCATTTCCCCAATACTCTCCTTAGGAGCAATTTTCCAGCCTCAGTAAACCAGCTGAGATCCAAGCAAAGCACAAGACCCTACTACACTTAGAAAGCAGTAATTAGAGTTCAAGGAAGCTGAAGGAGATGCAATATGAAAGGCAAAGAATCAGAAAGGAAGAAGCTGGGGAGAAGAGAGGTCTCAGATGTCTGAGTATTACTGCTTTTAACTTCTCAGGCAAGGACTTGGCTATACAAGTGCAGGAGAAGAATATATGAGACTTTTTAGGGAGTCACTGCTACTGGTTGAGAATGAAACAGATATAGAGGTCAAGCAGCGACAGTGGATGTTGGCATCCATCCACCCAGAGTGGAGTTAGTTCAATAATACTTCCTTTTACTATAACCATTTAATAATGTCAGTGTACACTTATTACTAGGTTTACTAAAAGAAAAGAGGAAAATATGACATACAGTAAAAAAAAGTACATCAAAATAAACTAACCGAGGGGTAACAGAGTTGTTGTATATCACAGATACTGAGTTTAAAGTAAATATTAAACAGATATTCAAAGAAACAAAGGAAATTAAAGGAATTTCCTTTAATCAGGGAATTAAAGGAAAATACAGACTTAATAAGAGAACAGATAGTAAATCTCAGATGAGAAATGAAAGCTATTTAAAAAGTCAAATAGAAATTCTGGCAATAAGGAGAATAATAAATGAACTACAAAAGTAACTGAATGGGATTAACAGCAAGTTGGAGATGGTAGAAAAGTCAGTGAAGTTGAAGAGAAATCCATGGAAATTATGCAAGCAAGGAAAACAGAGACAAAACATGTTTTAAAAAATGAACAGAATCCCAGAGACCTGGAGTGCAAAGTCAGATAACCAAACGTGTACACTAGAAGTCTCAGACAGAAAAGAACAATAAGACATACAGGTATTTAAAGAAGTAATGGCTAAAATTAAGCTCAATTTGATGGGAATAAAATTAACTGTCCAGAGTCAAGAATTTGAGGAAACCCCCATAATAATAAAATAGAAGAAAACTGCACCAAAGAACAGTGTAGTGAAACTGCTGGGGGGCGGGGGGGGGGGGGGGGGGGGAAGAAGATAAAGCAGTCAGAGAAAAAGACACATCGCTACAAGAAAAGTGATAAAAACAACTGCTGACTACTCATTTGAACAAGGTTGCCCAGACAACAATGGAAGAGCAACTTTAACATTCTGCAAAAAAAAGATATATATATATTTAAAGATTTTATATCTAGTAAAAAATATACTTCAAAAATAAGGTAAAATAAAGGCATCATAGGGCTTCCCTGGTGGCTCAGAGGGTAAAGTGTCTGCCTGCAATACGGGATACCCAGGTTCGATCCCTGGGTTGGCAAGATCCCCTGGAGAAGGAAATGGCAACCCACTCTGGGACTCTTGCCTGGAAAATCCCATGGATGGAGAAGCCCGGTAGGCTATAGTCTACGGGGTCACAAAGAGTCAGACATGACTGAGTGACTTCACTTTCACTTTCAAAGGCATCCTATTTTAAACAGTGAAAACATATTTGCAGCAAACATGAACTATAAGAAATTTTAAAGAAAAAAGAGAAATTACCACATGAAAAGGTAGATCCCCAGGAAAGAAAGATGAAGACCGGAAAAAAGTAAATAGGGAGTTTTACAAGAAATTATATTATTCTTCTTATTTCTTTATAAGATAACTGCAATAAAACTGTAAGGCAGAGTTTATAACATGAAAAAAAATAGAGGATAGGCAAAGAACAGCGAAATAGACAAGGGGCAAGTTAATGGAACTCTGCTGCTGAATGGGTACAATATTGTTGTTCATTCGTTCGTTTGTTTAGAGGCTACCCACACACAGCTGAAGAGATACAGAAAGGAAGGGTATGTTAGAAGCTCAGAGAGTTGTTTTAGTTTATTTTTTATTTTTTTGGCCGTATTGCACAGCATGCGGGACCTTAGTTCCCCAACTAGGAATAAAACCTGTACCCCCTTGAGTGGGAGCATAGATTCTTAACCACTGGACCCAAGGGAAGTCCCTGAATGAGTATAGTATTTTTGAAAATGGAAATAGGAACTGGAAATTAAGAAGCATTAAATACGAGATAATAAAGTAGAATTGTGAAGAATTGGTCGTTAAATTGAATAATATTGAGTCTAAATAGAATCCAAGGATAGTTAAACAGTTATAAGGATTAGAATACTGTTAATCCTGGAGTGAATACTACATAAATTTTTAAAACAAAAGAAATAAGAAGCAAGAAAGGACATAAAAATGTAATTGAATATTATACTCAATTATACCAAAGTAGTCAGGAAAGAAGCAACAAAAGACACACCTAAAACTGTAAGGGAAAAATGGACAAAATATGAAGATAAGGACTTCCCTGGGGGTCCAGTGGTTAAGAAGCTGCCTGCCAATGCAGGGGACATAGGTGTGATCTCTGGTTCAGGAAGATTCTGCATGCCTTGGAGCAAATAAACCCAAGTGCCACAACTACTGAACCACACTCTAGAGCCTCAGCTCCACACCAAGAGAAGTCACCACACTGAGAAGCCTGCACATTGAAACAAAGAGTAGCCCCCACTTCCTATAATTAGAAAAAGCCCACTCACAGCAATGCAGAACAGCACAGCCAAAAAATCATAAATATTTTTAAAATATGAAGATAAATTTAAAGATACTAATATAAATAATTATATGAAACATAAATAGAAAAGAAACAAAATGAAACAGACTAAACAGATTAAACAAGCCAGGCATGCCCTGCAGGCCGAATCTTGCGCACTTATTTTGTAAATATTTTTTGAAAAATAGCCTTGTCTACCCATTTGTATATTATCAGTGGTTGCTTTTGTGCTACACTGGCAGGGTTCAGTAGTTGCAACAGAGACCATATGACTTGCAAAGTCTAAAATGTTTATTGTCTGGCCCTTAACCGAAAATGTTTGCCAACCCTTGGACAAAATACTCCAATTATATAGCAGATTTTACAAGACTGAATTAAAAAGTCAGATCCAACTACATGCTGCCAACAAAAGAATTCAATTTAAATTTAAAGAAGATAAATAAGTTGAAAGTGAAAGAACAGGGAAATATCTACAATATAAACAGGAAACATCAGAAAGCTGTTGTCATTATCTTAGTGTGAGACAAAGCAGATCTCAAGACAAAATTATATTCAAGGCAAAAATACATTAAGATGGATATTTCACAGTGTTAGAAGGGTCAATCCATCAAGAAGATGCATGTGTGCTAAGTTGCTTCATTTATGTGTTCCAACTCTTTGGGACCCTATGGACTGTAGCCCACCAGGCTCTTCTGTCCATGGGATCCTCCAGGCAAGAATACTGGAGTGGGTTGCCATGCCCGCCTCCAGGGGATCTTCCAGACCCAGGGATGGAACCATTGTCTCTTACATCTCCTACACTGGCAAGAGGGTTCTTTACCACTAGTGCCACCTGGGTAACAGAAGATAGATAATCAAGAAGATAGAGAATCTTAAATACGTATCCACCTAATAATACAGGTTCAAAGTTCATGAGGCAAAAATGACAGAACTAGAGAGAGAAATAAGCAAATTCATAATCATTACTGATTTTTAATATCCCTCTATCAATAATTGGTATCAGTTCAGCTCAGTTCAGTTCAGTCACTCAGTCGTGTCTGACTCTTTGCGACCCCATGAATCGCAGCACGCCGGGCCTCCCTGTCCATCACCAACTCCCGGAGTTCACTCAGACTCATGTCCATCGAGTCGATGATGCCATCCAGCCATCTCATCCTCGGTCGTCCCCTTCTCCTCCTGCCCCCAATCCCTCCCAGCATCAGAGTCTTTTCCAATGAGTCAACTCTTCTCATGAGGTAAGAAGATAAACAAGTCAATGAAAAGATAATCTTGGAAGCACAACACAACCATCTTAACCTAGTTGATAATTATAGAATTCTATATCTGAAAGCTCAGTACATTCTTTTCAAGAACATATGGAATATTTTCCATGATCTATGCCAGTCAGAAAATAAACCTCAATATATTTTAAAAAACAAGAAATCTCAGACTATGTTCTCTTCTCAAATTGAAATTAAATTTAAAATATATAACAGTTATCTAATATAGAAAAAAGAAATAAATAACCCACTTCTAAATAACCCATGGGCCAATGAAAAAATGGTAAAATTACAAAATGTGCAAGCTGTATGAATACATAAACCCAACATAGCAATATGTATGGTACATAACTAAAGCATTAATTAGAAAGAGATTTATAGCTTTCAGTGCCCATATTATAAAATATGATCTAAATTTCTGACTTTAAAACCTGAAAAAGGAAGAATTAAACTCAAAATAGAGAAGAAAAGAAATATTAAAAATCAAACATTAAACCAAAGCAACATTAAATAGACAAGCAATAGAGAATATTATACAGGCCAAACTAAAGAACCAAAGAAACCACAGAGACAAAAGCAACATTAAATAGACAACAAGACAGAAACCAAAGGAACATCAGACAAATAGAGAAAATATTTTAAAACACAAGCTGCTTCTTTAATAGTTTAGTAAAACTGTTAAACCCCTCGCAAAACTAATAGGAATAAAAGAGGGGAACAAATGAAGAAAATTAGTAACGGAATAAAATTGCTGGAGATTCTACAGATTTTAAAGGAAAAAGCATATATGAGCAACTTTATGCCAAGGAAATAAACAACTTGGAGGAAACTCACATTCTCTAAACACCTCAACGTACCAAAACTGAATCAAGAAGAAATTAAAAAATTGAATGATATTCCTCCTTCTATTAAATAATTTGAATTCATTATCAGAAACTTTCCCACAAAAATATAAGACATAATAAAAAGAGGGGGAAGTAAACAGAAGCATAAGAAAAACAAAGGCAAATATGAAGGACAAAATAATAGCAGAAGGAATTTCAAATATATTAGGAAACAATAATGCGTAAAAATATACTAAATGAATCAAAAGACGGAAGGCAAGTGGTGTAGCCATATTACTACCTGATATCAGACAAAATACATTTTAAGCCAAAGAACAGTATTAGCAATAATGAGATCTCTACTTAATGAAAAAAGTATCCAATTTACCTGAAAATATGACAATGAATAAATCCAAAATTGTGTTCACTTTGCTATATAAAATAAAAAGTAATAGAATTGCAAGAACAAAATGAAATAGTACCATCACACTATCATAACGTGAGATTTTAGCACACAACATATTTTAAAATGTCTTTGAGTACTTTAATATAACAAGAAAATAAAAATGAATAAATATGCCAAATATTTGAACACAAATGATAGAAATATAGAATATATATTTAATAACATGCCAATGATAGAAATATTCTAATAAAGCCCTATAAATATAAAAGAGATAATATGTTTTCCTCAAGTATACATGGAATATTTACCCAAAGTGACTAAATAGTAAGTTCTTTTTAGACTCTTACTCTAATCACAATAAAAGTAGAGATTAACCACAAAGACATCTAAACAAGAAGCCAAAACAGTTTCTGATATGTGTACCATCATGCGTGCTAAGTTGACTCAGTCATGTCCAGCTCTTTGCAACCATATGGACTGTAGCCCACCAGGCTCCTCTGTCCATGGGATTCTCTAGGCAAGCATATTGGAGTGGGTTGCCATGCCCTTCTCCAGGAGATCTTCCCAACCCAAGAATCAAACCTGTGTCTCTTGCATCTCCTGCATTGGCGGACAGGTTCTTTACCACTAGGGCCACAAGGGAAACCCCTCTACTATATTGCTTTTAAAAATGACAAGTGTCAGGAACAATGCATCTGTCTTCTTAGTACTTACACCCATCATTAACTTTCACTCTCATCTGTCAATGTTACAATCAAAGTATTTTTGTGTGCTGCCTAAATAAACATGTCTTAAAGAGTACCCTCAATCTCTTTTCTTGCTTCAGCTTTTTCTCATATTTACTTTTTAGACACTTTCTTTCCTTTTGTTTCCTCAAAATAAGTGTCTTTTTTTATATGAAATTAAACAGTTTACTTCTTTCTTAAAATCTTGTCTGCTCTGCTCTAATTCCCAGAATGAATCCTCACCCTCTTTATTATTGGCGTTTATCCATCCACAGCACTGTGATTAGGCTGAGACATAGAGAGACAGAGAGAGCCAGGTAGAAGCCATATGCTTTTCGTGACCCAGCTTCAGAAGACACAGAATTATGCTTTCGTCACTCTATTAGTTGGAAGAGTCATAAGCCCCTACTCACAGGGGAAAGTAACAGACCTCCTCTTCAATGGGAGGCATGCTAGTCAAATGAAAAATAACATGGGGGATGAGATATGTATATGTTGGTGTGGTCAAAATATCATGAATGGGAACAAACGAATGGCAAATACATAACCTTATGCTGCTGCTGCTGCTGCTAAGTCACTTCAGTAGTGTCTGACTCGGTGCGACCCTATAGACAGCAGCCCACCAGGCTCCGCCGTCCCTGGGATTCTCCAGGCAAGAACACTGGAGTGGGTTGCCATTTCCTTCTCCAATGCATGAAAGTGAAAAGTGAAAGTGAAGTTGCTCAGTCGTGTCCAACTCTTCGAGACCCCATGGACTGCAGCCCACCAGGCTCCTCCATCCATGGGATTTTCCAGGCAAGAGTACTGGAGTGGGGTGCCATTGCCTTCTCCATATAACCTTATCAGTTCAGTTCAGTTGCTCAGTCGTGTCTGAATCTGCGACCCCATGAATCGCAGCACGCCAGGCCTACCTGTTCATCACCAACTCCCGGAGTTTACTCAGACTCACGTCCATCGAGTCAGTGATGACATCCAGCCATCTCATCCTCTGTCGTCCCCTTCTCCTCCTGCCCCCAATCCCTCCCAGCATCAGAGTCTTTTCCAATGAGTCAACTCTTCACATGAGGTGGCCAAAGTACTGGAGTTTCAGCTTTAGCATCATTCCTTAGTTGATACTAAATTACGAGACATTACTAATGCTCTCAAAAATGTAAAAAAAAAAAGTGCTTAAAGCTTCTCTTTTTCCATGATTATTGAAAAGAGTATAACAGGTAAAAAGCTTCAGTGTGTAGTCAGACAGAAGGGTAAGTTTCAAATATTCAAATAAATTACATGACATGCAAAATGGGGATAGAAATATTTACTCTATGTGGTTGTTGTCACATAGTCAGGGTTTGTTGTTATTGCTATAAATATTAACTGCAATATTTTTTTTAGCAAAGACCATTTGGAAAATACAAAAGTACACAGAGAAGAAAATCAGTCACTCAATTAATTGCACCATTCAAGAAAAATGAAACATTTTAAAATGACCTTGACAGAACAAGAGTTCTATTTTTTAAAAAAAGAACGTAAAAGAAAATAGTGGGGAAAAGGCAAAAATCTTGCTCTGTACCATTTTATGATACTTACCAAATAGCTCCAGTATTCTTGCCTGGAGAATTCCATGGACAGAGGAGTTTGGCGGGCTATAGTCCATGGAGTCGCAAAGAGGCAGACACTGCCTGAGTGACCACCACTTTCCACCAAATGACTATGGCTCTGCAGGGCAGATGCAGGCAGAGGGGTTGCAGTTCTGGGGGGCAGTGGGAGGAGCAGGAGTCTCCTACACAAGGTGACAGGATGGGATGAAGCCCCTGAGGGGAGTCAGAAGAAACAAGCTGGGACAAAGTCAGCGTGGGATCCAGGTCACCGAGAATCAATGGAAAGGGTCTGAGAGCAGGTGGTGACGGTGGCATAGACACAGGAGGCAGGCTGAAGGATCGTTCCGGAGGGGCCCTGGGCAGATGAGTCTGATCAGATCATTTGGTTCCTTAGGGGACCTAGTGAATCAGGAGTCTGTGAAGTCAGATGATGAGCAAGGATGCCATGAGGAATTTCAACATTATTCTCATAGGTAGTGGGGAGCTTAGGAAGTTCATAAGGAGGGAAGGGTTATGACCTCTGCTCCTGTCTTGTAGATCATTTAATTTGTGAAACCCACGGGAGAGTCTAGAAACAGGGAGATAATATGTAAAATATCAGATTAGAGAACTTAATGAGGAAAAGTGTTTTAAAAATAGAAGAGTCAGGAATTAATAGTTCCCTGGTGTATTAGATTCTGCAAGAATCTGCCTGCAATGAGGGAGACTGGGGTTCAATCCCTGGGTCTGGAAGATCCCCTGGAGAAGGGAATGGCTACTCACTCCAGTATTCTTGCCTGAGAAATCCCACGGACAGAGGAGCCTGGCGGGCTATAGCCCATGGGGTTGCAAGAAGTCGGACACGACGGAGTGACTAACACACACACAGAAGATGTATAGTGCCAACACTGTGGAAAGATCCACATGTAGTCTATAGACAGAGAATATATCTGGAGTAGAACTATAAAAATAACGTGATGTTGAGAAATATCACAAAGGAATATGATAAAAAAAAAAGGGGGGCCAGGACAGGCTTTATAATCAGAACTCTGTGGGGTAGCTTCACTTGTCAAGTGTTAAAAGTGAGAATTAGGAACAGTATAAATTACAGGGTAAAAATAGAAGTTTTGATGTTGCTATTGTAGTTTTTAAAGTAATGGGCGCTAACAGAGTCAAAATATAAGCCCAGTAATGACAATGGCCTCCACGTATATAGAGAGAGCTTGGGAGAAATACACTGATTAGCTGATCTCTGCAATAAATCTGTAGTAGTTGTTGTTCAGTAGCTAAGTCCTGTTAGACTCCTTATGACCCCATGCACTGCAGCAGGCCAGGCTCCTCTGTACTCCACTATCTCCTGGGGTTTGCTCAAATTCATGTCCATTGAGGTAGTGATATTATCTAATCAGCTCATCCTCTGCCACCCCTTCCTGGATCACAAAGAGTCAGACACAACTTAGCAACTAAACAACAACAACATACATCCTTTTATGGGCTTTTTGCTAACTTTCAAAATGCCATGTGGACATCTAATCCCTAATGTGATGGTATTGGGGAGGTGGGGCCTTTGGGAGGTGATTATGTCATTATGACGGAGCTGTCAGGAATGGGATTAGTGCCCTTATAAGAAGAGGCCAAAGAGCCAGCTCACTCTCCTGCCACATGAAGATTTAATAAAAGACAAGCGACCGGCAACCTGAAACCCAGAACCCAACCATGCTGGCACCCTGATTTCAGACTTCCAGCCTCCAGAACTGTGAGACATAAATTTCTGTTGTTTATAAACCTCCTAGTCTTTGTCATAATAACCCCAACTAAGATGCATCTGCAGATGGTGATAGCAGCCGTGAAATTAAAAGACGCTTACTCCTTGGAAGGAAAGTTATGACCAACCTAGATAGCATATTCGAAAGCAGAGACATTACTTTGCCAACAAAGGTCCGTCTAGTCAAGGCTGTGGTTTTTCCAGTGGTCATGTATGGATGCGAGAGTTGGACTGTGAAGAAGGCTGAGTGCCGAAGAATTGATGCTTCTGAACTGTGGTGTTGGAGAAGACTCTTGAGAGTCCCTTGGACTAAAGGAGATCCAACCAGTCCATTCTGAAGGAGATCAGCCCTGGGATTTCTCTGGAAGGAATAATGCTAAAGCTGAAGCTCCAGTACTTTGGCCACCTCATGCGAAGAGTTGACTCACTGGAAAAGACTCTGATGCTGGGAGGGATTGGGGGCAGGAGGAGAAGGGGACCACAGAGGATGAGATGGCTGGATGGCATCACCGACTCAATGGACGTGAGTTTGAGTGAACTCCGGGAGTTGGTGATGGACAGGGAGGCCTGGAGTGCTGCGATTCATGGGGTCGCAAAGAGCCGGACACGACTGAGTGACTGAATTGAACTGAACTGAAGATGCATCTGAAATATATTTTAAAAAGAAAATTTCTCTTCTAAACAACTTCACATTTCGGGGGTAGTGCTAGTGGGGAAGAACCCACCTGCCAATGCAGGAGACGTGAGAGACATGGTTTGACCCCTGGGTCAGGAAGACGCCCTGGAGGGGGCACGGCAACCCACCCCAGTATTATTGCCTGGAGAACCCCATGGGCAGAGGAGCCTGATGGGCTACAGACCACAGTGTTGCAAAGAGTCGGACCTGACTGAAGTGACTTACCATGGACTGCATTTCTACCTGGGGGCCTGCCTTGCAACGCAGAAGTCTAAAACACAACCACCACAAACCTTTAGACATCCAAGTGGAGGTTTCTTGTAAGACCTGCTTAAGGATATGGACATTTTTCAGAGCTGTAGAATGGAAGCTAGCCAAGTAAGGTATAAAGATCAGTAACTTGCATCACATGAGGCTGAGAAAGAAAATTAAATTGTTCCATGTGGAGCGCCGAGATTTAGGAGTTTCAAATTGCCTTGTGGTTAGAGGGATGCAGGTCTGGGGGAAAAAATTCTGATCCAGGAGCAGGCTGTCCTGATAATCTTCTGAATATCAGCATTAAATCTCCTGAGTAGAGACAGTCCAGGGGCTAGGCGTGTCCTCAGTTTCCCTGTCTATAGATCTTTTTCAGCTGCAGCTTGTCTAGATTCAAGCATCACAGCCTGAGTCTCTACCCAAGGCCCCATCCCTGAGGCTTGGAACTCTGCATCTTTTAATGTATCAGAAGTGAAACTCCCTGCTGGTTGCTGGAGGAGAAGGAAGCTTCATCCTTTCTCATTTTTACTCTCTGATTTTAAGCAACTAGCTGGGGAAATACTGGATTTAATGAGCCCTTCTTTTGTCCTTGGGAGAGCCACAGGATGCAGCTTTCAGATTTCAAGAGTTGTACAGGAATCTTACAGATCCACTGTAATTCTTCTGATAACATCGTATTCTACATAATCGCTTCCCGATGACCAGACAGCTGAGGTTTTACCTCCTGCAAATTTCCCAACAAAGAAGGGCCAGGGGTGTCTTTTTTGTTGGCCACATTCTCCCTCATATTCTGAGAGTCTTTGAAGAATAGCAAATTTTCTCTTTATTCTTTTTCCTATGAAAAATGTAAGGAACAGCAGGTAGTAACATTACAGTCCTAGAATTCAGTGATCCAGGAAGCATTTCCTAAGTATCTCCTTTGGGCCAGGCACAGGGTTCAGATTTAGAGATCCAGTTCAGAATATTGTCAATTATTCCTGTCACCCCCTGCCCAGGTGGAAACAGTTCTGTGCAGACAAGAGCTTTAAGTCTCAGGGCACGCGATAAAGCTTTTATTCTTGCAGACCTATAAATGTCTGAATCAGGAAATCATTAGGCAGAGTAAAGACTTTACTAAGAGGTAACAGTTTCAAGATACTCATAGCAGTAGTTTTATATGGTCATGCTTACAACGATCAGAGTTGGCCTAACATCAGCCACTCATTCTTCACTCAAATAAAAGAATGTAAATTTTCTTTCAAATCTTTACTTTTCTTAAGGTTCAACTTTTAACAGTACATGGGAGTCAGCAGTGATGATGTAATGTGTTTTTTGTTGTCCTTGTCAAAATAATTCAGTATATCCAGCACTACTTGGTAGCCACCTTGAGGCTCCTAGATTCTTTGTTAGGTTTCACTTTATAAAAGTGAAGCCAAAATTGATTTGTTGTCAACTTGTTGACTATCTTGACATCAGCAGTCCAGCTGGCATGATGAAGTCTGGGTCAGCCCAAGAGAGCCTCTCACAACAAATTTACACATCGGTTCTTCTCTCCCCTATCCCTTTCTGGCTCCATTTGAGGCTTGCTGGGATCTAGGGACAGTTGGAAACACACATCTTTTCAAAGAAAGAAAATGTCAAATCTTTCACAAATTTCTTTTCTAGATAAATTTTACTGTTGAAAGTTCCCCTGGGGTAGAATATGCTTCTCAGGGAAACAATGAAATGTTTTCAATGAATTGTTTCCCCCATGTTTTCAATGAATTGTTTCCCCCATGGGGGAAAAAAAGAGAGAGAGAGAGATGAACTTGATATCAGTATATGTATGACAAAGAAAATACTCAAGCACTGTAGCCATATCATTTTCTCTTTGTGTAAACTGGTACAAAAAATCTGGAATGCTTTTTATGTGTAATGTTCCTAAAAAACTGCCCAGTCTAGGTCTTGCTATTTCCTCAGAAAACCCTAGAAGGCACCACGTTAGTGATTTTCCACTTTTAGCAATTGAAAATTAAGAAGAATAGCAAGGGTACAAGTCCAAGTAAGGTCATATTTAATGGCCTGTGTGGAAATCATGCTTCTTTCCAAACTAGCTGATCTGGAATGAAGAGTGTGAATTTTTCATTTGGAATTTCCTTTTATAACTCTAACCATTCCCCTGTATCTTCTTTTCGCAAAAATAACTGCAAAATATTATTAGCTAGGGGTTCTTTTGCATGTGATTTCTCAAGTAAATGAGTCGTGCTGTTCTCTGGGACATCTTTTACTAATGAGCTTCTTTATTTGGGCTGAAGCAATGGTGACCCTGAGTGCCGAAAAGCAGTGAAAATAACTGCTTGGAACCCACATACCACGTTTGTATTTGAACTAACCTAGTGCACTTTGAAATGTATACCAACTTTTTCTCTCCTTCTTCATCCACCTCTCCCCTCATCCACACCAATATTTACAGTCAGTTGTATGTATCTTTTTTCCACAGTTATGCCACATCTACGCTTGAATACTCTTGGGGCAGGATTTTAAATGCTGCTCTATGCTAATTAGCAAAATGTATTCCTTTCCAAAACCAAAAAAAAAAATCTTAATACTTCAAAAATACTGAAGCATTTAAGGGATTCATATACTAGTTGCCAATTAAAAAAATATATGTCTATCTGCAGTATGAAAGGATTCAGTCTCAAGGTGTGGTATGGCTGTGAATTTCATTTGGAAGTCATTTCTGCTGAACTGGATTTATTCAATACAATGAGGTTTTGAGGCTATGTATCAGGTAAAATTGTGTAGTGATTCTCTTATAGCTAACCTCTGACCTATGCATGGGCTTCAGTGCATTCACCTTAGAATGGAGGAGAGTCAGCACGCCCAACAATAGACTGACATGGGGTGCAGAAAATACTGGGTTAAAAATATCTTGCATTTGTATGACACATTACAATTTAAAATTACATAATTCTTCATAATTATACCTGTCTCATATTGCACCTGTCTCAAAGGGTTGTGAAGATTCAATGAAACAATGCAAGTAAGTTTTTGACACATACAAAGGTTACAGTAAATGGAAACTCTTGTTCCTGTTACTTATTTCATTTTCCTCTGTGGATAACATACATTTCTATTCTATCTGTTCTCATAAATCTGTGAGTCTTTTTTCCAAGTTAGCACTGAAAGCAAGTAATAGCCCCAGACTTATACTCACCTAGGGTTTTCTTTCCAAATGGCATTGAGTAATTTATAGTTCATGAATTCCTCAGACTCTAAGTCTACTGCAATTTTTCAGTCTCTAGACTCTAGATTTCACTGGGATCAATTGGAAATAATATTCCATTTACTTTTTTATAACTTTGGAAATAAAATTTTTAATTTATATCTAATTATCCAGCTCTTTGAAGATTATAATATATTTTTTCTTCCAGATTCTCTTCCTCTGTCAGGGATCTCAATGAGTCCTTTCTTCCCCATTACTTCCCAATTGTAAAGCTATAGTTTTAACTCCTTTTAAAAGAGTTGTTCTAAGGCTGTCAGACTGTAGGAAAAAATTAAACATGGAGGCGTTGTTTCTTCTAAGAGCTGAAGGTCGTCCCTTCTCAGCAAGGATGGAGCATGTGTATATATGACTGACAATCACAAATAGACGATTAATCTGGAGTCATGCACAAATTATTTATAATTAGGTTTTAATCAGTTGGTTTTGGAGAAAAAGAAAATGTTACCACGTGGTCAGTAGAATGATTTGTTCCATTCCCTTTGCCCCATAAAATGGTCATCTGATCTTCAGCAACAACAGTCTTAGCATCTCACTCTTCTGGCAAGTTTTCAGTGACACAATAACAACACCTACTCTATAAAGACAGACAATGCTGTTGAGCTTGGGGGTATAATAGACACTAGTACTTGCTTACCCAGAAATCATTTCCCACACCACCCTTTGTTCCTTGCTCACAGAATCCCAATTTTCTTCGTGTCACGCTTATTAAATCTCAATAATGACCAAGTCTCAAACCCTCCATCAGCTTCAGGGGGAAGTGCCCTCCTTTTTAGATCCAGCTCCATCTCTAGACCTGGGGGTAAACCACAATTCATCCAGTTTCCTTTGCCAGTGTCTGCTTTACACTGGTTCAGGTAGCAGAGAATGAGATAGCAGAGGACACCTGATGAGAGGATTCTAAAAAGACAACGGAGGAGAAAGTGCTCCTTTTTGTTCCTACATACTGTCACGTCTCCATATTGTTCTAACTGCAGCTCCCATCTTGGGACCGTGAAAAAAGTTAGTCTGCAAGGAAATGCTGAGGATGGCAGAATGCAAAGAGGAAAGTAAAGTCGAATTTTGGTGACATTAGAAAACTGCTGAATTAACTAACCCTGGGACTGCCCAGCCCCTGGAGTCCTTGCTATCTAAGATAATGAATATCCTCATTATTTAAGACACTTTAAGTTGGGGTTCCTGAGGCTTGCAGCCAAATTGTTATAGCCTAACAAAGCTACAGAAATATCATTTTATGAGATGCACCTGAAGGGCTAAAAGATGATCGGTACTTCAGTGCTAGGCTGGGTGGTTCTGCCCTCACTTTACAGCATTCCAAGATCTATTCTCCATCAGCTTTCAACTCTATTAGCATGTGTTATCATAACTTAGGAAAGGTGACTCAAAGCATTAGGCCAAATAATAAATATGCCAAAAAATGAAAGAGTGAGAGCAATACATAACACTCACCAGAGAAGAGTAGTGATAAATAAGGACAGGCCCAAATTTGTAGCTTTTGTCATGTCTATCATTCTGCAGTGCCTACCCCAGAACAAATGAATCTTAAAGGTTATCTGAATACAGCATGTGAGGTTAAACACACTATGGCTCAACAGAATGATGGCAAGAAATGCCCAAGATGAGGTGTAGTAGAAATAAATGTAAAAGGCTTAGGTCTAGGTCAGTGTACAAATTTAGGAAAGAGATAAAAAGGAGCCTTAGTAGTCTTAGTTGCTCCTAAGCTCAGGACACAGAAATAATGCTTATGTGACCACTGTAAACATCATGCAATCTGCCTGCTAGACACTATTGAACATCGTGTCTGGACAGGTAGTTTTTAGCCCCGGCTAGATATCAAAATTATCTGTGTCTTTTAAAAAATGTAAATGTATGGGCCTAACTCCAGGCCCAGTGAATCAGGATATTTTGGAGTTGGCTCTCTGGCTTTGTATATTTTGTAAAATTCGATGAGTACAGTCAATGAACTGGTCTAGACTCCAGATCAAGCAAGATCGGCTAAACTGATCTCTATATAGGTCTCATCAGTGAAACTTTATATACTTCTGGGAACCACAACTTCAAAGAGACATTTAAAAGTTGAAATGCACACAGAGAAAGCCAACCAAGAGAGTAAGGAGTCTGGTAATTACGTCATATGATGAGTAGATGAAAGACCCAAGGATACCTGATGTGGAAGTGGCAGTACTCAGAAGGAACTCATGAAAGAAAGCTACACACATGTTGGATATTTCAGATTTGACCTGTGAAAGAGGTTTACTGTTTGATAGCTCTGAAATGAGGATTAGAGGCTAATACAGGAAGTTAGAAAAGGACAGATTTCAGATCAATGTTAAGAAAACTTTTCAAACCATTTAAATGGTCAACAATGGACAAGACTGCTTTGAAAAATAGCAGTGTTCTCATAATTGTAAGTTCGCTCGAGAGGTCAGAAGACTGACATGGTGGAACACAATTAGGAAGGCTACCAAGGAGATACCTGCCCTCAACAGAAGTGGACTAGAACACCTCTGAGCTTACCTTAGACTCTGCGAGTCTAAGACTCTTGGAGCAAATACACAACAGAAAGATCACAGAAACCCAGCACAGAAAGCAGACGTGGAATTCACATGTTAAAAGTCCTTCGTCCTGTGGATAGCAGCTGCTAACAGCTACTATACACACATTATCTCCAATTCTTATGACAAATCAGAAAGATCATCTTGTTAGTTTTACTTTATAGATGAGGAAACCAACTTTTTGAGAAATTAAATATCTAACTTAAATATTTAAATATTAAGTGTAAGAGACAAAACTTTGTCTTGACAAAGTCTCTCCCATTTTTTTTTTTTTTTACAACAACCCTCAATGATTTCTCAGGATCCATAAAGTGGGTACTATATTCCTTGTTTTGTTTTTAAGAATTGCTATGCTCTTTAACAACCTATATTTTTAACATTATTTTTCCTCATTACCTTTAATTCACTTTATAATCAAATAAAATTGAACTATTTATTTCCTTCTAGGCACAAGTTATCCTGACTCTGAGCCTTATGTTAAATCTGCTCCTCCATCTCTAAAACTATTTCTGACATGATTTCTTCTATTTTCCATATCTCTAAATTCAAACTAAAGGACAAGTGCAAATACCTCCTCTTTGAGTCTCTTTCCTCATCAGTTTGAAGTCAACTTTTCCATCCCTAGAAGCCCCACTGCATTCTATGCTATCTCTTTTGCCAATATTAATACTTTCTGCTTCGTATTTACTAAGCATGTGTGTGTATGTGTGTACGACTTACAACATCTTTCATATGCGTATTTTTTCTACTAATTTCTAACATTCCCCCACTAAATTCTCACAAAATCAAATGTACCACCATACACATGGTGAATAGTCAGTAATTATCGATAAGTGAATGAAAAGAAAGATTTGAGCTACAAAGAATTTAAGTGACTTGCCCAAGATCCCAAAAGTAATTTCTACCAAACCTGAGCAGACATATTCTCTAGAGTTTCTTATAATTTTATTTAAGCATTATTTATTAATTTATTACTATTATAACTTAATTGTACCATGAAGCAATTCTGCTATGAAATTAGTCAACTAGAAACAAGAAAAGAACACGTGCACTCTTGATCCAGCTTTCCAAGGGGTAGGAAAAACATTCAGGCAAATATTTTTAAGAATAGCTCTCTGTTTTCTTCTCTGAAAAAAGAAAACTATAAAATGTTTGTTTTCATATTTTTGAATAATACTTAAATAATGAAAGCCAAGCACAGATCTGTCAATGCAGTCACTAAACATTCAACTGCCAAAATTTGCAAATATCCAGAAACTTACATTTCTAATTAAGTAGATAGTATCGTGGAGTTGAGAACACAGTCCCTGAACAAATAAATCTGGAAAATGCTGTTCTTATGCCATCATTTTAAGAACCAGCAATAAATCATTTTAACAGCTTCTCTGCATGTCACACGTGAAAAAGACAAAAAAAAAAAGTCTTTCAACCCACAAAAGAGATACATAGAAAAGAATGTAAAATCAGAGAACTTAGTAGAGAAATATAGCAAAATATGCAAATTATTGTGAAAGGTTATTGCTTTAAATAAATTGGCAATTTACACGAATGACCAGCCATATACTTGAAGTTAGTGTCAACATTTATAAAAGCCTTCACAGCCAGTTCCACAGAGGAAATCAATTATGCTGAAGAGCCAAGATACTCTTAAGAAGCAATAAATTATGCTGAAAATACATTCAATGATTAACTCAAAAAAATGAAATAGTCGTGGTATAAAGAAGTCCAATATATAAAGACAGTCAATTGCAAAAAATAAAAGTGAAGCTTGTATTTTAATTATTCCAACTGTTCTTACAATAAATTTGATGTAAAACCACCGAAAATACATTTTTTGAAAAACAGTGTTTCGTGAACCAACTGTGCTCTCTTTTTTTGCCTTTGGCCCAGTAATGGTGTTACTACAGCAAGAAGCATTTTATTGTCAATTACCACTCTCCACTCCCACTTCTTCTCTTCTGCTTGAATTGCACTTACTCTTTTTTTTTTTTTTTTTTTGCGTATGTGCATTTTTAAAAAATTATTTATTTTTAATTGCAGGATAATTGCTTTACAATATTGTGCTGGACAGCCATATATCAACATGAATCAAACCCAGGTATACATATGTCACCTCCTCTCACCTTGCACTCCATCCCAGCCCTCTAGGTTGTCACAGAGTACCAGATTTGGGCTCCCTGCATCATACAGCAGATTTCCACTGGTTAGCTAATTTTACATATGGTAATGTATATGTTTTCTGTCACTATGGTTTCAGTGTATCTGCTCTCTGATGCCCTCTTGCAACATCTACCATCTTACTTGGGTTTCTCTTACCTTGGGAGTGATACTCACAGAAAACTAGTCAATCTAATCACACCAGGACCACAGCCTTGTCTAACTGAATGAAACCAAGCCATGCCTGTGGGGCAACCCAAGACGGGCGGGTCATGGTGGAGAGGTCTGACAGAGTGTGGTCCACTGGAGAAGGGAATGGCAAGCCACTTCAGTATTCTTGACTTGAGAACCCCATGAACAGTATGGAAAGGCAAAATGATAGGATACCAAAAGAGGAACTTCCCAGGTCATTAGATGCCCAATATGCTACTGGAGATCAGTGGAGAAATAACTCCAGAAAGAATGAAGGGATGGAGCCAAAGCAAAAAAAATACCCAGTTGTGGATGTGACTGGTGATAGAAGCAAGATCTGATGCTATAAAGAGCAATATTGCATGGGAACCTGGAATGTCAGGTCCATGAATCAAGGCAAATTGGAAGTGGTCAAACAAGAGATGGCAAGAGTGAACGTCAACATTGTAGGAATCAACGAACTAAAATGGACTGGAATGGGTGAATTTAACTCAGATGACCATTATATCTACTACTGTAGGCAGGAATCCCTCAGAAGGAATGGAGTAGCCATCATGGTCAACAAAAGAGTCCAAAATGCAGTACTTGGATGCAATCTCAAAAACGACAGAATGATCTCCGTTCGTCTCCAAGGCAAACCATCCAATATCACAGTTATCCAAGTCTATGCCTCAACCAGTAACACTGAAGAAGCTGAAGTTGAATGGTTTTATGAAGACCTACAAGACCTTTTAGAACTAACACCCAAAAAAGATGTCCTTTTCATTATATGGGACTGGAATGCAAAAGTAGGAAGCCAAGAAACACCTGGAGTAACAGGCAAATTTGGCCTTGGAATGCGGAATGAAGCAAGGCAAAAAATAGAGTTTCACCAAGAGAATGCACTGGTCATAGCAAACACCCTCTTCCAACAACACAAGAGAAGACTCTACATATGGACATCACCAGAAATCAGATTGGTTATATTCTTTGCAGCCAAAGATGGAAAAGCTCTATACAGTCAACAAAAACAAGACCAGAAGCTGACTGTGGCTCAGATCATGAACTCCTTATTACCAAAATCAGACTTAAATTGAAGAAAGTAGGGAAAACCGCTAGACCATTCACGTATGACCTAAATCAAATCCCTTATGATTATACAGTGGAAGTGAGAAATAGATTTATGGGCCTGGATCTGATAGATAGAGTGCCTGATGAACTATGGAATGAGGTTCGTGACATTGTACAAGAGACAGGGATCAAGACCATCCCCATGGAAAAGAAATGCAAAAAAGCAAAATGGCTGTCTGGGGAAGCCTTACAAATAGCTGTGAAAAGAAGAGAGGCGAAAAGCAAAGGAGAAAAGGAAAGATATAAGCATCTGAATGCAGAGTTCCAAAGAATAGCAAGAAGAGATAAGAAAGCCTTCTTCAGCGATCAATGCAAAGAAATAGAGGAAAACAACAGAATGGGAAAGACTAGAGATCTCTTCAAGAAAATTAGAGATACCAAGGGAACATTTCATGCAAAGATGGGCTCCATAAAGGACAGAAATGGTCTGGACCTAACAGAAGCAGAAGATATTAAGAAGAGGTGGCAAGAATACACGGAAGAACTGTACAAAAAAGATCTTCACGACCCAGATAATCATGATGAGGTTATCACTAATCCAGAGCCAAGCATCCTAGAATGTGAAGTCAAGTGGGCCTTAGAAAGCATCACTACGAACAAAGCTAGTGGAGGTGATGGAATTCCAGTTAAGCTGTTTCAAATCCTGAAAGATGATGCTGTGAAAGTGCTGCACTCAATATGCCAACAAATTTGGAAATCTCAGCAGTGGCCACAGGACTAGAAAAGGTCAGTTTTCA
This sequence comes from Budorcas taxicolor, assembly GCF_023091745.1. Lineage (NCBI taxonomy): Eukaryota > Metazoa > Chordata > Mammalia > Artiodactyla > Bovidae > Budorcas > Budorcas taxicolor. Next base: position 15,553,853 of record NC_068926.1, on the reverse strand, counting down.
TTCCAATCCCAAAGAAAGGCAATGCCAAACAATGTTCAAACTACCACACAATTGCACTCATCTCACATGCTAGTAAAGTAATGCTCAAAATTCTCCAAGCCAGGCTTCAGCAATATATGAACCGTGAACTCACTGATGTTCAAGCTGGTTTTAGAAAAAGCAGTGGAACCAGAGATCAAATTGCCAACATCCGCTGGATCATGGAAAAAGCAAGAGAGTTCCAGAACAACATCTATTTCTGCTTTATTGACTATGCCAAAGCCTTTGATTGTGTGGATCACAAGAAACTGTGGAAAATTCTGAAAGAGATGGGAATACCAGACCACCTAACCTGCCTCTTGAGAAATCTATATGCAGGTCAGGAAGCAACAGTTAGAACTGGACATGGAACAACAGACTGGTTCCAAATAGGAAAAGGAGTACGACAAGGCTGTATATTGTCACCCTGCTTATTTAACTTCTATGCAGAGTACATCATGAGAAACGCTGGGCTGGAAGAAGCACAACCTGGAATCAAGATTGCCAGGAGAAATATCAATAACCTCAGATATGCAGATGACGCCACCCTTATGTGAGAAAGTGAAGAGGAACTAAAAAGCCTCTTGATGAAAGTGAAAGAAGAGAGTGAAAAAGTTGGCTTAAAGCTCAACATTCAGAAAACGAAGATCATGGCATCCAGTCCCATCACTTCATGGAAAATAGATGGGGAAACAGTGGAAACAGTGTCAGACTTTTTCTTGGGCTCCAAAATCACTGCAGATGGTGACTGCAGCCATGAAATTAAAAGACGCTTACTCCTTGGAAGAAAAGTTATGGCCAACCTAGAAAGTATATTCAAAAGCAGAGATACTACTTTGCCTACTAAGGTCCATCTAGTCAAGGCTATGGTTTTTCCTGTGGTCATGTATGGATGTGAGAGTTGAACTGTGAAGAAGGCTGAGCACTGAAGAATTGATGCTTTTGAAATGTGGTGTTGGAGAAGACTCTTGAGAGCCCCTTGGACTGCAAGGAGATCCAACCAGTCCATTCTGAAGGAGATCAACCCTGGGATTTCTTTGGAAGGAATGATGCTAAAGCTGAAGCTCCAGTACTTTGCCCACCTCATGCGAAAAGTTGACTCATTGGAAAGGACTCTGATGCTGGGAGGGATTGGGGGCAGGAGGAGAAGGGGACGACCGAGGATGAGATGGCTGGATGGCATCACTGACTCGATGGACGTGAGTCTGAGTGAACTCCGGGAGATGGTGATGGACAGGGAGGCCTGGCGTGCTGCAATTCATGGGGTCGCAAGGAGTCGGACACGACTGAGTGACTGAACTGAACTGACTGAATGTGTATGTTCCAATGTGACTCTCTCCATTCGTGTCACCCTCTCCTTCCCTCCACCTCCTTGCCCACAAGTCCGATTTCTATGTTTGCATCTCCATCACTACCCTGCAGGTTCATCAGTACCATCTTTCTGGATTCCATATATGTGTGTTAGTATACGACATTCTCGTTTCTCTTTGTGACCTGTTTCACTCATACAATACGCTCTGGGTTCATCCACCTCATTAGAACTGAGTCAAATGCATTCGTTTTTATGGTTGAGTAATAGTTCATTATGTATAGGTAGCACAACTTCTTTATCCATTCATCTGTGGATGGACACCTAGGTTGCTTCCATTTCCTGGCTATTTTAAATTGCACTCACTCTTTAAGATTCATATGGCAAGTCTGAGAATCTTCCCTGAACATCCTCCCCAAAACCGGGCTATATGCCCTCTCTAATATGATTATTAGCCCTAGCATTCTGTGCTGACCCTAACATAGCACAAAGCAAACGTCCTTCCGTCTCTTATTTATTTGTACTGCCCCCATCTTGTACACACACAGGCAGGCAGACAGACACACACATACATAGACTTGAAGAGCCTTCTAAGCCAGGACATAGCATCTAGTATGTTTTCCAAAACACAGTATGAACCTAACATCTTTTTCATTGCCATTACAAAAAAAATACACATCTGCAACTGTTTTAACTGTATCCTACAGTATTCTCCGCTTCATCTCAGGGCCGTGACAGCAGGAGAGCTCAGGTCTTTGGACAAGTTGAAAAACTGGTTGAAGTTCTGTGCACAGATCTCTATGGATATTGTTTCATATTGATTTCCCATTTTGAAAACAGAGAAAATGTATAATATCCTATGATTTATTTTAAATCATTATCATGAATGCCTTTTTATACAAATACATCACAATGGCATGTGGCCAAGATAGAGAAATGTATCTCCATTTTAGCATTCATAACAGAATTTCACATGACTAGGTCTTATATTTTCAATTAATTTTGTATTTAAAAAAATGTTCACAGTGGATCTTCTTGTAGTCATTGCTATGAGTGATTTTTAAAGCTCATTCTATATGAGGAAAATTCATTTGAAAGTTTGTTTCTGTTTTTCACACATTGACATAGGTAGACAGATTACACAGTCTGTTTGTCAGGTGTTATATTAAGTGCATTATATTATGGATGCCCTGTTAAAATGGAAAGCTGGGTTAGCTCTAACTTTGTGTCCATTCAAATATTAATCAATCACACAGAAGTAAAGACATGAAAACACAGTATTAGCTAATGGTGGAACATAAACCATTTCAAAATCTTTCAGAGCACAAAGCCAGCTGCATAGACGTGGCAGCTAGCCAGGTACAGCATGCTCACCAAAAATGATCATTTCTGATCTATTTTGAACAAGAAAACCTGACCCAATTTAGTTTAAAACAAAAATGTGTTACGTAACTTGAGACCATGGCTTAGGGGGTCAGAGCCCTTAACTGTCTCCGTCAGAGAGAGTTCACTGTAACAAACATCAGGTGCACACAGAAGCCCACACTTTTCATCTGTTCATAGTTATGCACTCTGCATTTCTCTGTTAGGGGCTCTGGCTCTCCTCCTGCATCCTGCTGGCATTCTGGAAGCATGTTAGAGGCCGTGGGGCTTTTGGCAACACTCTAGCTGATAACCAATCAGAGTGAGAGAAATCCGTGACCACACTCACATCAGTTTTCCAACTGCATTCCCCAAATGCCCAGGCTCAAACGCAGATGCGTGGGGTTTGTTAAAGTTTAGAAGAAGAACCTTGGGAAGGTAGATCATCTTTGCGAATTAAATTCTCAGTGTAACTCTGGGAGTCTCCATAATCTTATGAGGTGAGTACGCGTGTGTGTGTCAGTTGCTCAGTCGTGTCTGACACTTCTCATTAATGGTAGCTCTTCAGGCTCCACTGTCCATGGGATTCTCCAGGCAAGAATACTGGAGTGGATTGCTATTCCCTTCTCCAGGGGATCTTCCCAAGCCAGGGACTGAATTGGGGTCTCCTGCGTTGCAGACAGATTCTTTACCATCTGAGCCTCCAGGAAGGCCCAAGGTGAATTTCAAGAGTTAAAAAAAGCTGCCCTGAGCTAACTCTCCTCTGGTTAAAGCTGCCTTATGGCACCTTGTCAGGAGTGAAGCAATTCTGCAGAAACTCTTTGCAGCCAGCCACCCAAATTTTCCATGAATTTCCTTGCCTGGATAGAGTAGATCTAATCCACTGCTGCATACAGTTCTATGAGGGAGGGATAACAATTATGTCATCTCTAATCATTGCAGTAGAATGCAATTTATATGGGTGGGTGAGGGAAGATATCATACATTTCAGGAGACTGTGTACTCTGGAGAAAAGAATATCAAAGCAAGAATGAAATCTTAGCCTCCTGCTGTGTCATCTTGGAGAAGACATTTAAATTCTCTAAGCATGTTTTTACCTGTTTGTAACTACACTCTTACTTGCACCCTGCATAAATACTGTGAATATTGGTTGAAAATACACCATAAAATATACTGAAGGTCTTTTCCCAAGTATACTAACTTGTCAGCACAAATGGAAGACTTTCATAATTTTGTTAAACTCTTCAACACATTTTACTTATAAAATAAAACAGTATTTAAAAGAAATACTATTTATTATATGATATTAATTTCTTCCTTGTTTGGATTTAACCCTCAGTAATAAGGTGTAAGACCAAAAGAATAAACAATAGAACACCCTGTAGAGAACCCAGATGTTACCCTTGCAGATGCAGAGTTCAAGTTTCACCACAGAAACTGATACATGATTAAGAAGGGAAACTGACCTTGAGAATTACAATATAACATCATATCTTAAGGAAGAACTCTCAGACCATAAACATATTCAACTTGGACTTGCTGTTCTACTAAAGGAGAAATAAAGAATATTTATTCCTTAAGTCAGAAACTCTTTATGACAAATCAACATACTAACTACGTCACCAGAATTAAAATTATGCCACAACTAATTTTAACTAAGTTTCAATTGTTATGCTTACGTCTCTCCTCAGCTAGGACATTTTCCAAGTAAAATAACACAAGTTTTGCTTAGGAAAAGGGAATTTTAAATGAAAAAATCAACAAAAACATTTAACAAATAAATTGTCAAGAGAGATGAGATTATTCCAACTTTACAGAAAAGAAACAAAAAGAAAGTTCCATAGGAAATTAATGATTAAACATATTCACTGACAGCTTTCTGAAAGTTCTATCCTGCTGTTTAAAATTCTTTGAGCTTATTCAGTTTTAAGATGCTTTATTTCAAATTCAAAAAGTTATGACAAAGGCTAATTTTATTACTTAATTTATGAGAGCATAAATTGTTCTTCCCTAGAAAAAGCTTTATTACATTCTCAAGATATTTCTTATTTCCCTTTCCCATGTGTCAGGCAAAATTACACATGTGCACGTGTGTACACAATCAAAAACAAAGAATTCACATCCAAAACATAAACTGGATTAATTCTGTACTTTGTAAGTAAAAAAGTACAAATAAACCCAAGACAACAGTAAGGGCTCTTTTTCTGACTAAAATTGTTGTGCTCATTTCTTGACCCTTTTAAAATGGTGGTTGAAAAAGTATATGAATGAACAGATACATCAAACAGATACCGAAACCCTCAAAGGTCATTTTTTACTTTATACAATCATGAAAAATTCAAGGCAACTGTCAAAAAATAGCTAGCACAGCACCATACTGTGCTGACATCAAAGAAGCTGTTGATATTATAGTTACTTTCAAACAAAAATAATAACTTAGTTGGGGCTCTGATTATACTGGTATCCCACCCTGTGAATATAACCATCTTATTTTGACAAGAGCAAAGAGGAACCAGCTGTTCTCCCCAGAGCATATTAGAATTCAGACAGCCACTATCCTCGGGAGATGCTCTTGATGGCCACAGGTTTCTCTATCATACATGTCTCTATTCCCACCCTTTCACCTCCTACTATCAGTGATGATCAGACCTATCCTGAGATCCTTCAGGAAACTTAAGAAACTGGAGACCCTCAAATACAGACACAAGAGTATGAATCTTGGGACCAGATCATGAATGGCCTTGAATATGCAGTAAAGCAGTTGGATTCAGTGAGAAGGGCAGAGAAGGACTGCTAACTCATTAAAACAGGGAACATACAATCCCACTCCTGGGCATATATCTGGAGAAAACCACAGTTCCAAAAAACACACGCACTCCCACTGTTTATTGCAGCACTATATGCAACAGTGGAAGCAACCTAAGGAATGCTTCAGAAGATGTGATAGATATATAAAATGGAACATAAATCAGCCATAAAAAGGAACAAAACTGGGTCATTTGTAGAACTGTGGATGGCCCTAGAGACTGTTATGCAGAGTGAAGTAAGTCAGAAAGAGAAAAACAAATATCCTATTTAATGCATATATGTGGAATCTAGAAAAATGGTATCAATGAACTTACTGGTAAAACTGAAATAGAGACACTGATATACAGAACAAACATATGCAGACAAAGAGGGGAAATGGGTGGGGGTGGAATGAACTGGGAGATTGGGATTACATATATACACTATTGATACTAGGTATAAAATACATCACTAATGAGAACCCACTGTATATAGCTCAGGGAACTCTACTCAGTGAATTGTGGTGATCTAAATGAGAAGGAAATTTCAGAAAGAGGGGATATATGTATACATACAGCTGATTTACTTTGCTGTATGGCAGAAACAAACAACATTGTAAAGCAATTATATTCCTGTAAAAAAAATTAATTTAAGAATAAAAACAGGGGACATACTTAATTTCAAAGTGCAGTACATCATCTGTGCTGGGAGCAATAAGGAATTAAGTGTTTGAAAAATAGGGAAAATTATTTTGTGCAACTGCTCATAGAAATATTATTGAAAGGCTGTGAGAGATAAATAGGAGATTAAAACACACTGAGGGGCTTCCCCGGTGACGCAGTGGTAAAGCATCTGCCTGCCAATGCAGGAGACACAGGTTCAATCCCTGATCTGGGGAGATCCCACACCTGTCTCGGAGCAAATAAGCACCCGTGCCACGACTACTGAGCCAGTGCTCCGGGGCCTGGGAGCTGCAGCTACTGAAGGCCGTGCGCCCCAGAGCCCATGCTTCACAACAAGAGAAGCCGCCGCAATCAGGAACCTGTGCACCGCAACTGGAGAGCAGCCCCCACTCGCCGCAACTAGAGGAAAGCCACACAGCAGCCAAGCCCCAGCACAGACAATAAACAAATAAAAGACACACCGAGGACACAGCGGAGAAGAGACAGCATGATAATACATAGACCCCGGTCCAAAACCTGTCATGGCCTTCTGCAACAAAGCTTGGTTACCTGGCAGTGGAGAGAGCAAATAATGGGGTGATCCAACATCAGAGATTAGCCAGGCAACAGAAAGGCAGAAATGACTAATCATAGGTCCTGAGGGACAAACAAGGCAGGTGAAATCTATAAGGTGCTTATGAGCCAAAATGATATTGGAGGGAGGGGCTGAAGGACTGGGATCTGAAATACTGTGAAAAACAGTACAAGAGTCATGGTCACCTAAGCATGCCCTGAATCCTAAGCCACACTGAGTGGTGGATTACATGCGAACAATCTTCCCAAACACAACACAGAAAATCAGACTGGTATTTGCAGGAAGAGCTGTGACAGAACATCAGCAGAATGGTGGAAGGTGATCCCTGTGGTTGGAATACATGGATCTCCTCACTCTGCTCCAATCGACCTGAGATCCAGTGTGGTGTAAAGCAAATCTGACAAAATAGAATTCGTTTTGGTTAGATTAAGAAAAAGTATACAGGATTTTCATTGCTATGTATGTGCTCACTCAGTTGTGTCTGACTCTTTGTGACCCCGTGGACTATAGCCTGCCAGGCTCCTCTGTCCATGGGATTTCCCAGGCAAGAATACTGGAATGGGTTGCCATACCCTCCTCCAGGGGATCTTCCCAACCGAGGGACTGAACCTGCGGCTTCTGCATTGGCAGGCAGATTCTTTACCACTGCACCACCTAAGCCAACACCATCACAATTTCTATCATTCTGAAGAGAAACAATAATTAAACCAGTACAATAGCATATTATGCCATCTTTCTTTTATTTATGTCAACTGAATTAAAATTGAGCATTGTTTTACTGATCATCATTATCTCTCTTTTATAAGAAGATTTCAGCTCATAAAAAGTGTATAGGAAACTATCAGCCAAAGCTACCAGTTTTATGAAAGCACAGGGTGAATACAATGTAAATCAAAATCACCATTCATTTCCAGCTAATGAGGTGCTCCATTTTTTTCAATAAATATATTACTTCATCGAGGTTGGTCTGTTGGTTTTTTCCAGACCATTAGATTCTCACTTAATGAGATTTTTCTCCCTAAAGAAAATAGAGATATTGAATCAATATAGCCTCCTATAGAAAAGTAGAGAGCAGACCAAAATTTCCATGAACATCCTAAATTTAGACACTGGATAGAAATATATGAGAATACCTTTTTATTTATTCAATCACAGTCTTCATATTTTTAAATTCATTTATATTGTACAGCAAACATTATTTGTACGGCATAGCCCATCTGTCGGTCATTTACATATTCCATTGCCATGGTTTAAAAAGATATCCAAACATAGAAAAATAAAAGAATAAGATATAATATACAAATGTTTGCTTCTTCTTGCTAATGTCTATTTAAAAATCACCTGGACTTTTATTAATAAGTTGTTCATGGTGAGTCTGGAAGTTAGCAAAAGGCATAAATTTTTTTCCTAGAGAAAAATCTTAAACAGGGTGAATTCAGAGTGCTTCCTTACCTAAGATGATAGAAAGCTAGAGTTGAAATGGAACTTAGAGGTCATGTCTATGGGTTCTTAAACCCAGAAAGTCCACAGATGACACCAGTTCCTCAAATTACATGGGAGAATCATTCCTGCACTGGCATACGTGCATTTGAAGTCAGGGAAGGGTCAGTAGGGACAATATACAGAGATTGCAGCAGAATCTTAAGTGAGTCCAATGGCTCCAAAAGAATGTAAGAACAGCCACTTTATTCTGCCCATGAAATTTAGTCTCTATAACCTACACATGTAGAATAAACTCTTTATGTTTCTGCACCTTAGGAAATGGAGACCCAGACTGGGCAATAGGAGAGTCACCCAAGGACATGGAACTATTTAGTGCTTCAGATGCTGGCCTCTCAGATGGTGATCTAGATGCCTACTCTTCTTTCCCACCACTATTCAGAGGCCTCCACCATGAAATCCTTAAAATGGAGCTTTTAACTCTTCTGCGGATTCTAATGTCAGGGTTAAAGGTCAACAACACTGCCCGATAGGGAGAAAGGAATCAAGAGAAAGTGAAAATAATAAGAGCCAAAAATCAATGAGCAGTATAAATAGTAATTTACTTATATTTTCCAGAAATTTCAGACATACAATATACGCATCTGTAAACCCATGTATGCTCATTTCAGTGGGATTACTGATGATATTATTGAGAGAGAATGTGACAAACTAATAGCTATGTCTGGGTGTAAACTGCATACATACCAAATATTTCTCTGTTCCTTTACATTTTTTGCTCCTCGCAAGAACACACTTGTAATTGCTAACTGTATAATCAGGAGAGAGAAATTTCAAAGACACAAGGGAAAAAAGGAGTTTTTAAGAATTGTAAGTTATAATACTTTAATGTCTCCTCTGTCACTGTTCTCTACTCTTTTTGCCTCTGGAATAGCTCAGATGATAAAGAATCTGCCTGCAATGCAGGAGACCTGGGCTGGATCCCTGGGTTAAGAAGATCCCCTGAAGAAGGAAATAGCAACCCACTCCAGTATTCTTGCCTGCAGAATCCCACGGACAGCGGAGCCTGGTGGGCTACAGTCCATGGGGTCACAAAGAGTCGGACAGAACTACGTGACTAACACACACTGTCACTCTCTGCACTCTTTTTCCTCTGGAACAAACACTCTGGAACTTAACATTGGGAATTTACTTGGAAAGGGAAAAAACTTCAAAGAAGCAATATACTTTTGTACTCTAAACCTAAGGGAGGAATATAAAGTATAATCTATCGACAACAAGTTGTAAACACAGTTAGTGTACGTGACTTATATCATTCAATCTGAAAGCCCTAGCATCTGTTAGAATCCCTTCTTAGGATGCGAGAGAGCTCAAGAAAATGAGCTCTGCAGAGAAACTATCTGAGTTCAAACCCAGTCTCTCTCACTTTCCAGATGTTAAGACCTCAGGCAAGATATTTAGCCTTCCTGTGACTCTGTTTCCAATACAGTGAGGATAATAGTAATACCTGTCTTAATCTGGATTCCCCCAAAATAGAACCTGATGAGATCTCATGTGTAAGTTGTTTACCTGAACGATGCCTCTGGAAGGAGTGAGAAATAGCAAAAGTGAGACAGAGCTATGCAAGAGCACATTATCAAAGCTGCTTCCGTAAGCAGTGGAGGCTTGATTCAGCTGAGACCTCAGAGAGCATACAAAACGCCTCTTAGAATTGGTGGGGAAGCTGCAGTATTTACCCATCAGCTCTTAGGCAGCTTCCGCCGAGCCTTGCCCTGACAATGTTAAATCCCCTTCACTTTTGCGCTAGGCTCACAAACAGATCTAGTGGCTCCCTGCAGCTGTGGAGAAGGCCTGAGATAGAAAGCAGATGGGCACACATAGCGCTTGAGGTGAGACACTCAGCACGAGTCTGAGAGCTCACAAAACTATCCGACAAAGCAAAGACTGAGAGCAGAGTTAAGTCAAGAAAACATTGATAGGGCACTGAGAGCGCCGCTATATTATTCACCTCCAAGCTTTGTGGTAAGGATTTAATAAGTCATTCGTGTTGAAATGGTTCGAATCGCATAATAAGACATCAACTCATGTTAGCTGTGATGATTAGTCTTTTAATATTTGTGACGCGCCTACCAGATGCCAGGTAGGGTGTAGCAGGTTATACAAAAATAGTCAATAAATAAATATCACAGACTCTGCTCTTGTTACTGAGCCAGCTTTGGTGTCACTCATCCAGACACAGTAAAGCCAGCCTACTGACATGAGGTTGCGGTGAAGGGAAGTGCAGCATTGATCACAGGTGCTGAACAAGGAGGGCAAGCAGTTGATGTTCAAAACACCCAAGCTCCCCAATGGGTTCCACGGAAGAATTTTTAAGGGCAAGTTGAAAGAAGGGAGTCCCAGGGTGTGTGATGAACTCATGCAAAATTCTCTGACTTTTGATGATGAGGTAACAGGGTCGTATCACAGGGGTTCAAATGATCAGTTCTCAGGTCCCACTGGTCTGGGGGCTGCAAGCTCCTGGTCATGCAAGCTGATGCTTGATGACCATGAGCATGGCCATACTCATGAGAAGGGCATGGAGAAGAAGGAAGCAAACTTCTTTCATTGGATGGGGGGTTTTAGTATCTGCAAAACAACTCAGGAACATGCATCAGGTACTGTAATCTATGTACTTCAGGGAGGAACTAAAGATTCTGTGACTGCTATATGGCTGATTTACGGTTTAAATTCTTATCAGTTCTACTGGCCCAACTGCTACTTTTGTCAGTACATGTTCACATCCTTTTATTCATTAATTTTTGAACCAACTATTTTTTGGCTCAGGGGAAGCCTGGGAGATTACAGTTTTTCTACAAACAAGAGGCAGGCAGAGGACACAGGGGAAGGGGTCTGTCCCAGGAAGGCCCCAGAGTGTCCTGTTCAGTTAGACTTTCAATCTCATCAGTGTCTACTAGAGGCAGCAAAGAATCAGGCATTTGCCACCCAAAGCAATGCATTTTATGATAAAGGCATACATTGAGTCTAATGGCTACACAATATAGGGAGAAACCCACTCTGTCCAAATATCAGAACAGTCAGGTTTCACAGAAGATGTTGTGTCTGCACAGGATCTTGTCAGATAAGTAGGAATGGGCTCAGGAGGAGAAGAATTTCACGGAGTGAGAATGTCATATAGAGAAGAGTGTCACAAGGCAAGAAAGAACACGGAACTTGAAACAGTAAGGGCTCAAGGGGTGATTATAGAATGGATCACCCTTGGGAAGGGAATTTTCTTTAGTAAATAGCACAATTTTCTTTCCTTCTTTACCTACAATTATTTGAACCTAATAAAACCCTTAGCCCTGTTATTATCTAATTTGTAGCTGGACTTAGGTTTCTGGTTCCAGTTACCCATATTATCTATTAATTTTAACTTTCTGTGTCATAGCTATACTTAAGGGGACAGCTTTGCTTACATCTGGAAAAAGACAGATTATAAGTCAGTAACATTTCAGGCAAAACCAAAACACCTGGAATATACACTTCCATGGATGAATGTCAGGTAACAAAGCCGTGCCATGTAGAAGCAAAGCAAGATCATGAAGGATCAACAAGAATTTTTGCTTTAGTTTTGTGTTAATTCTGCAGGCAATCAAAGGTTACTTCAATAGCCCGAGGTCAATGTGAGGAAGGTCAACACTAATCTAGATTAGCAGCAGTGAGGATAAAAGGTAGAATTTACAAGTTTTGGTGAATAGATATATCTGGAAGTTGAGAAAGAATCATTTTTCTTAAGATCACCTCCAGGTTTCTGGCTTAAGTAGATGATTGTTTGCTGATGTTTTCAACAAAGACAGGAAATAAAGAAGAGACTATGTCTCAGACGGGGCTGCCCTGGTAGCTCAAATGGTAAAGAATCCGCCTGCAATGCAGGAGACCTGGGTTCGGTTCCCGGGTTGGGAAGACCCGCCCACCCCCCCCCGAGAAGGAATTGGCTACCCACTCCAGCATTTTGCCTGGAGAATCCCATGGACAGAGGAACGTGGTGGGCTACAGTCCATGGGGTTGCAGAGAGTCAGACATGACTGAGCAACTAACATATGTCTCAGCAACTAACATATGTCTCAGAGAAAGGAAGAAAAAAAAAATGAGTTCATCTTACATATGTCAATCTTAAGGCTCTACCAAGCCCATGTAGCCCATAGCTGCTGTGCTTGTTTCCACATTTAACTTTAGAGGGCCCATGCTGATGGGAGAAGAGCACAGGGCTCCCCAGGATGCATTGAGAACACTTTCAAGTACTTTTCTGGGCATCAAATTGAACCTGGACCTTAATAAGGAAACCTGTGATATTTTAATAAGGTAAACTACATGCAACTATTTTTTAAATCTCCACTAATTTACTCTATTCTCATTAGACATTAGGTGCATAATGGGTGTTTCAAAATATGATATGGATTAATGTGCTGTCTAAAATTCCACCACTGATAATTTATTACTCTTAAAATATTGTTCCCTCTAGAAATTTTTATTTTAAAAAGTACAAACACCTTTGGATCCCCACATGAAGGTGTCATTACTCATCGACAAATCTATGTTTTTCTTCATTCATCTAGTTGGAAGAAAGACACTAAGGAAACAGGAGCTTTGACATGGGAGTGGAGGAATGAGGTTGTCTGAAGCACAAAGAGAGGACAGCTTGGAAAGAGTTTCTAATTTTTCCTCGGGATCAGAAGTCATTAGCACAAGGCCCAGAACCTGTCTGGAGGGAATGTGGACTTGGGTGAGGTTCAAAAGAAATGAGAAATAAAGCTTTTTGGAGTCAACTTTCAAAATCTAATTCAGTGTGCGATGTGAGAAAACTAACTTGAAAACACTAAAAACAAACTGGGCTATGCTTGCAGAATATTGATAATAGTCTGTTTGTTGTTTTTTTTTATTAACAAGATCAGATTGCTTCTTGGTCCTGAAAGTTTGCCAAGAAACCCTGAAGTCATTCCCTTGGTTGGGAGTAAAGCCACTGATGAAGGTCCAATGTCATTGTTCAATATAAAATATCAAGTGATATGATATAAAATTTTACAATAAAGATAAATCTTCATTTAATCACATTCATATAAGTAAAAGGGCTGCAATGTGCGAAAATACCTAAGCTGGTCTCTCAGCTTGTAGAGCAGATGAACTCTTATGACAGATCATTTTTTCAATCAACTGATAGCAGTGGTTTTCCTGCCTAATAAACTGCTACCATGGGCATCAAATCTTCATCTTCTCCATTAAGTGAAACTATTCCCACTGTCCTCCTACTACGTTCTTTCATTAGGCAAGCATCTCAGGTCAGTTTCTTTTACCAATTATAGGCCTCATCAATTCTCCAATCTCAGTTTTAAAAGGCTCTAATAGGAATTTAAGTTTCCTATAACTAACAAGCAATTCCATTAGAAAAAGAATGAGGGAGAAAAAAGTGATTATGGGGTTAAAGGGAAAACATACATGCTCATCTATTTCGGTACCACTCTGGGCCAAGTTCTCCGACCAGCAGTAGTGAGACAAGCACGGTGTCGACTTCTAAGGGGTTCATGGTCCCAGGAAACAGCTGTGAGGTGCACAGATCACAAGACAGAGCAAAAATCGTTGACCATGAAAAGGGAACCCACTACCTAGAGATGCAAGATGGGCTGCCAATAGGTGAACTTATCTGCAAGGCAGAAATAAGAGATGCAGATCCCTGGGACTGGGAGACCGGGACTGGCATATATACACTGTTGCTGTGCTTAGCTGCTCAGTCGTGTCCGACTCTTTAAAACCCCATGGACTGTAGCCCGCCAGGCTCCTCTGTCCATGGGGATTCTCCAGGCAAGAATACTAGAGTGGGTTGCCATTCTCTTCTTCAGAGGATCTTTCTGACCCAGGGATTGAACATAGGTCCCCCACATTGCAGGTGGATTCTGTACCAGCTGAGTCACCAGGGAAGCCCATAAATGTTCTACCAGGTATAAAATAAATAACTGATGAGAACCTACTGTGTAGCACAGGGAACTCTACTCAATGCTCTGTGGTGACCTAAACGGGTGGGAAATTCAAGGAAGAGGGAATATATCCATATGTGTGACTGACTCACTTTGCTGTGCAGCAGAAACTAACACAACATCGTAAAGCAACAATACTCCAACAAGACTGCATTAGCCTATCAGTCAACCAGGAATACAAATTAAGGCAGGTGTTATTTTAGATACTAGTGATCGCAGCCTAGCAGGGGAGTGTCCTGCACCTAGTAAGTGCTAGAAAGACATGAGATCATGGAAGAGGATGATTGAGGGGGCTTACGGTCAAGACATGGTCGTACGAGGCTCTGAACTGAAACCACAGCAAAAACAATATTCCCAGGCAGAAACAAACTACCTGGCTGTGTCTGGAGGGCAGGAAGGAAGTATGTTATTGAAGCACAGTGAACAGAGGGCTGAGAAAAAAGGAAAGTCAGAGGTATTCAGGGACAGATTATGAGGGCTTTTAGGTAATGTAAGTAAAAGTCTTCATTTCATTCTAAATAGAAGCCATTAGGGAGCTTTCAAGTGGGAATGCTATGGTCTGATGTATGCCATAGAGAGCTGTCTCTGGCTGCTGTGTGGAGAACCTATTTCATGGGGGACCAATAATGGAGGCCAGGACACTGATTAGGATCTTGTGTAGTTGAGGTAAAATGATAATGGCGCTAACACAGGGGCAAGATCACAGTGGCCTGGACCAGGACTATGGAGAGGGCAACGGTGAAAATGTATAAGATTCAGGATATATTTGGGTAATGAACTGACATGACATATAAATGAATTTGGTACGCAATATGAGGAAAGGGCAAATCAAGGCTTACTGTCTGGCCTGAATGGCACTACAGGTGGTACTCACTTATACTGAGATAAGAAAGACTCAGTAAAGAAAAGGGGGGCTTCCCTGGTAGCCCAGACAATAAAGAATCTGCCTGCAATGCAGGACACCTGGGTTCAATCCCTGGGTCAGAAAGATTTCCTAGAAAAGGGCATGGCTACCTACTCCAGTATTCTTGCCCGGAGAATTCCATGTACAGAGGAGCCTGGCAGACTATAGTCCATGGGGTCACAAAGTGTCAGACACTACTGATTGACTGAGCATGCACACACACCCACACAGAGTAAGGGAAACTAGCAGAAGTTTCCTGGTCACAGTGAGTTGGAGATACTAATTAGAAAGCCAACTGAAGATAATTGAAGAATGAGTAGATAATTGAAGAATGAGTACAAGGTAGGTAAAGGGGAGGTCCAATAGAATTTTTTGAGCCATTAGAGAATAGTTATAATCTAGATGTTGAGTTGTGTCATTCAGTTCACATTTATGAGGCATCTGCAATGTGTAATGGCAACCCACTCCAGTACTCTTGCCTGGAAAATCCCCTGGGCAGAGGAGCCTGGTAGGCTCCAGTCCATGTGTTCACAAAGAGTCGGACACAACTGAGGTGACTTAGCAGCAGCAGCAGCAGCAGCAGCAATGTGTAAAGCTGATACTGGTCCTTGTGCTGGGATAAATAGGATGGCTGTCTACAAGAAGTTGCCCACAGAGTGTGTGCATGTGTGTGTTTCTGGGGTGGGTGTGAGACACAAATAAGTAAAATACACAGCAGAAGGGAAAAGCTATAAAAGAGACCAAAGCAAAGTGGAGTGGGAATACAGTGAAAGATGTGATTAATTCCAACTGAACAAGCTGTTTCTCAGAGGCTATGACATTTCGAATGACCCTTAAATAATATGTGGATAATAATAGGTTGATGAAGAGGGAAAGGGTTGAAGGGCCAGGCTGGGCAATAGCAGGGAGGTACAAAAACAAATAGAAAACACCATCATGGAGCTGCAAGGACTGAACAAATACACACAACACTGTCCACAGTGGTAAAGGAGTTTAAAGTCTATGTAAGGGGAACTACAAGGGCACAAATAAGGAAACTGACACTCCAGACATGTCAGGGAAGGATGCGGATGAAATATGAAAGCCTGTTGATACCATCGGAGCTGATGCTTTGAAGACCCATGCTAGGAGTACCATTGCCCTTGGGGTCTGAATCTAGGAAATGGATACTCTTAGAGACTGATGCTGGAGATAAAAATTAAAAAAATTAAAAAACCCTCTTAGACTAGAGATAAGACAGAGATGGGTCAGAGAGGCCAGGCTGTTATGCCTGCAAATTGTCAATAAAAAACAGGCCTGGACTGTCTTTTGCCCTTTGTCATACACCATAACATTAATTTGACTATAATTAATATCAGCAAAGAAATTAGAATAAGAGTAGACATAAAATCCAAAGGCCAGGATCTTCTACTAAAAAATTACCTTATTTACATTTACTCTTGGCATGCAAACCACTGCCAAGAGATACAGAGTCTACTTACATTTCAATGTGGTACAACTCTCTGAATAGACATTTTCATTATTAAAAATCTCACAGGCTATACATACACACACTCATTTACATATGCAAATCTCACTCTCTCTATAGCAAATATACTGAGATATTTCTCTCTTTGAACTTTTTAGCCACACCATGCAGCCTGTGGGATCTTCCCCAGTCAGGAACCTGCACCACCTGCGGTGGAAGCACAACGTCTTCCCCACTGGACCGCCAGGGATGTCCCCTGACATACTGCTTGACCCGAGATCTACTGGCTAAATTATTTTTTATGTGAAGGCCTACACTTTGCCTGATATTCAATGTATACATTTGTTAGAGAGCAGACACGATGGAGGGCTACTCTGGTGGCTCAGTCAGTAAAGAATTTGCCTACAATGCAGGAGACCCGGATTCAACCCCTGGGTGGAGATCCCCTGGAGAAGGAAACGGCAGCCTACTGCAGTATTCTTGCCTGGGAAATCCCACGGATAGAGGAGCCTGCCGGGCTACAGTCCATGGGGGCGCAAAGAGTCTGACACGACTGAGCGACCAAGCATAGCACAGCACAGCAGAAGGACAGTAACCAAAACTTTCTGCTGGGGCTCTTCATTTCAGAAGAGAATGAAGCTGAGCTGAATTTCCAGAGGCTAAGTGCCATCTGGTCGTATGTAAGAGTAGTGAATGCCTGCCCTTCCAAAGGTTTCCCCTCCATAGCTCAGCAGCAAAGAATCTGCCTGCAATGCAGAAGCTGCAGGAGACACAGGCTCGATCGCTGGGTCTGGAAGATGCCCTGGAGGAGAGAATAGCAACCCACTCCAGTATTCTTGCCTGGAGAATTCCATGGACAGAGGAGCCTGGCGGGCTTCAGTCCATGGGTCGCAGAGAGTCAGACATGACTGAAGCGATGACTTAGCAAGCACACACATCCTTCAAATGTTATCCCTCATCAATGGAGATGGCCTCAAGCATCACCATTGCCAGTAATCTTGAAAACTGGGATGATAATACCCAGTATGAAACCACTGTGGGTAGTTTGTTTTATGTCTCCATTCTGCTTTGTTTCTCACTTTGTTTGTGTTCTTTTTAAAAGAAGAGTGAAAAAGTGAGTGTTAGTCATTCTGCTGCTGGTGCTGCTAAGTCGTTTCAGTCATGTCCGACTCTGTGCGACCTCATAGATGGCAGCCCACCAGGCTCCCTCATCCCTTGGATTCTCCAGGCAAGAACACTGGAGTGGGTTGCCATTTCCTTCTCCAATGCATGAAAGTGAAAAGTGAAAGTGAAGTCGCTCAGTCATGTCTGACTCTTCGCAACCCCATGGACTGCAGCCTACCAGGCTCCTCCATCCATGGGATTTTCCAGGCAAGAGTACTGGAGTGGGGTGCCACTGCCTTCTCCGGTTAGTCATTCAGTTGGGTCCAACTCTTTGCAGCCCCATGGACTGCAGCCCACCAGGTTCCTCTGTCTATGAGATTTCCAGGCAAGAATAGGGAAGTGGTTACCATTTCCTCCTCCAGGGGATCTTTCCAACCCAGGGCTCGAACCCATGTCTTTTATGTCTCCTGAATTGGCAGGTGGATTCTTTAGCATGAGTGTCACTTGGCCCATTTGTTTTCTTTCCCTTTTTTTGGTGTTATTTTTAAGAGAAGACTGCAGGTCCATAAATGTAATCTCAGAGGCTTTCCTTAAACTCATTTCTCACAGTGTTCAACAATCATTTCTCCCTTCCTATCTAGAGTGTGTAATTCCAAGATGATGAGACAAAAACCTGCCGTCTGGACATCCTAAGAAAATAACTTGTTTCGGAGGCCTGCCTGCAGCCACGTGAACCAACGCAACTGCACCAGTGTTGGGTAACACTCACTCACTCACTGCATCTGTGATGAAGACACCTTCGGGCTCGTTCTCCTCCAATTGCTCCTCACCATGACATTCCTTTAGCCTCAGCTTGAAGATCAGAAGGAGGAAGTGCTCTGCCTCCCTCCAAATGCACATCAGTCATGTTTGGACAGCTCAGATCATCCAAAAAGTCTTCTTTCAATCTGGAGTTGAAATCTGCTTTCATGTAACTTTAATCAATTTATTCTTATTAAGCCACTGGAAACTACATTGAGCATGATGCCTTTACAGTCAACATCTGAAATATTTGAAGGCAAAAATGACCAATACTTCAATTTCAAGTACTGCCTAAGCAAAGTAGTCAATTATCAATACCTCATACATAGTCTCTATTTTTTTATATCAGCCATTCCATCTATAACCTGGCTACAAGAGTCACTCACTGATTTTGTCTTCTGTACTTTTTTTTTTAATGAAATTTTTCTCTTAAATGTAGTTTAGATTTTCAGAAAAAAAAATTGCAATGATAGAGGAGAGATTTTCTGTATGCCATGCATACCCAGTTTCTCCTATTATTAGTATCTCATATATATTAATATGGAACATTTGTCACAATTCATGGGCCTACAGTGATGCATGATTATTTACTAAAATCCAGATTTATTCAGATTTCCTTAGTTTTTGCCCAATGTCTAGGATCCCATCTAGACATAACATTACATTAGGTTCTTCATGACTGTGATAGTTTCCTGGTTTTTAATGACATGGACATTTTTGAGGAATACAGGTCAAATATGTTGTAGAATGTCCTGTTCTTTAGTCAGGATTGTCTGAAGATTTTCACATGGTTAGACTGGGATTATGGACTCAGGGATAAAAACGAGGGAGGTAAAGTGACACTTCCAACACAGCAGGTCAAAAGGGTACACTATGAACATGACATCAGTGTTGAAGCTAACCTTGATCACCTAGAGAGGTAGTGTTTCTCACGTTTCTCCTCCACAAAGTTAGTTGCCCCTCACCTGCCTCTCCATATTGCGCTCTTTGGAAGAACATCACAGTGCAGTGCCCATATTTAAAGACTGGGAGGTTAAGCCTCATTTCTTTGAGGATGGAATGTCAATATACATTATTTGGAATTCATTTGCATGGGATGTTTGTCTTGGACCCTCATTTACTTATTTATTACAACATTTATTTACATCTTTATGGGCTCATGGATATTTATTTTATACTTTGGGTTATAATTTAGTACTGTTTTCTTTATCTGGTTCCTAGAATTGTTCCAGCTTTGGTTACTGGGAGCACTTTCATTTGGCGGTTTTATTTCTTTGAAATATCCTCATCATTGGGGGCTTTTATTTGTTTGATTTTATTTAAACACTTCCTTATTTTCAGGCATTATAACATTCTCTGGGCTCAAACTGTATTAATATATTTCCTAGATGCCGTATTTTATGTATTTGTCTGTTTATTGAAGAATACTATTAGAAACCAAGAACTAAGAGTTAGGTCTCCCCTGGTGGCTCAGTGAGGAAGAATCCCCCTGCCACTGCAGGAGACATAGGTTCAATCCTTGTTCAGGGAAGATCCCAAGTGCCGTGGGGCAACTAAGCCTGTGAGCCGCGATTATTGAGGCTGTGCTCTAGAGCCGGAGAGCCCAGCTACTGAAGCCCGAGGACCCTAGAGTCTGTGCAAGCTTCACAGCAAGAGAAGACACCACAGTGAGAAGTCCAAGCATCGCAACTAGAGAGTAGCCCATGCAACAATGATGAAACAGCACAGACAAGTAACTAAATAATTTTTTTTAAAAAAGAACTAAGATATGCTTGCTGCTATTGGGGTGAAGTTGCCTCTAAGTCCTTTCAGCTCACAGAGCAAAAAATTCGTGTGTATACTTAACTCATGTTATATGCATATCTAAAAATGCTTCTCTATGTAACTATCTATACCTACATTAAGCTAAACAGGAGTTCATACTGATGGTTCCAATTCTAATCCATGACATGAATCATTCTAGCTTCCTTCCTTGCTTATGTAAATTTCCACTCCAGCTTTGAGAAATCTGGCTCCCATCATTCTTCCCCCACTAACCTAACTGTTCGATTTCAGGATACTTGCAAAGCAACACCCAAACTGTAACCTGTCCCCAGGTGAAAAACAACTTTATGCAGTGCTTATGCATATTTTTTAACTTTAGTTTTATGAAATCAGCTCATTTGCAAAGTTGCTTAATCAGTACCTTTCCCCATTACCCCGTTCAGGGAAGCTGTTTCATAGTTTTATAATACAGTTATGTGTTTTGTTAAAATCTACATTCTATGCTGAAAATAGTCCCAATATACTAACAATTTTTTTTTTAATTTTCATATATTAAGGTTCATTTGTGCTGGAAAGTTCTACGGGTTTTGACAAGTGCACAGTGTCAGGTATCCACCCTTATAATTTAATTCAAAATTGTTTAAAGTATCTCCTACACTTTGTTAATTCAACCTACACACCTTAATGCTATCCCATTTCTGTTAACTTGCAATTTCCTAGTGTCAAGTGATGTTGGGTTTCTTTTCATACCCTTATTTACTACCTGTATGTTTTCTTTAGTGAGGTATCAGTCTGGATACTTTGCCCACCTTAAAAATCAGATTTTTGAATTTTAAAATTATCTGTATATTTTAGATAAAATACTTTTATCAAATATGTGTTTTAAAAATATTTTCTGCCTATCTATGACTTGTCTTTTTATTCTCTTAACAAGTGTCTTTTGCAGAGCATAAGTTTTTAACTTTTAAGAAATCCAACTGATAATACATTTCTTTTTTAATCCATGGATCATGCTTTTGACACTTTATCTCAAAAGTCACCACCAAACCCATGGTTACCTAGATCATCTCCAGCATTGTTTTATTTGATTTTTTGGCCATACTGAATGGCTTGTGGAACCTTAGTTCCCCGGACCAGAGATGGAACCCCAGGCCATGGCAGTGAAAGCGCTGAGTCCTAGGCACTAGACTGCCAAGGAATTCCCTCCTATGTTATGTTCTGAAAGCTCCGTAGTTTCACATTTTACATTCTGTACTTTTACAATTTGAAATTAGCTCTTTCGTCTATTTTGATTTAATTTTTGTAAAACTTGTAAGGTCTGTGTTTAGATTGCTCTTCTTGTACATGGATGTCCAATTGGTCCTGCACCAATTTGTTGAAGACTATCTATTCTCCATTGAATTGCCTTTTTTTCTTTGTCACGGACCAATTTATATTAGCTTATCTCTGGGTGAGATAAATGAATATTCTATTTCATTAATCTATGTATCTATTCATTCACTAATTCCATGCTTGATTATTGTTACTATATAGGCAGTCTTGAAATCTGTTGGTATAAGTTCATCAATTTTGTTCTCCCTGTTATATGGCTATCCAAGGTGTCCTATCTTTCCATATAAACTTGAAAATAGATTTCTGGGATATTGGTTGAAATTACATTGAATGCATGGTTCAAACAGAAGAATTGATATCTTGACAATATTGAGTCTTCCAATCTATCAACACAGATTATCTCTTTGTTTAGATATTTTTTATTTATGTCATCAGAATCTTATGGTTTTCTATTTGTAGAACCTGTATCTATTTTTATTAAATTTATACATTTATGCATTTCATTTTTGATGCTATTGTCAATAAAGTATAGTATAATTGTTGGCAATTAGAAATCAATTGATATTGTTTATCTACTTTGTATCCTGCTAACTTGCTATGCTTGATTATGTCTTCTGGGCTTTTTTCTTTTTTTTTTTTGGTCAGTTCTTTGGAATTCTACATAGACAATCATGTCATCTGCAAACAAGTCCTTCCCAATCTCTATACCTTTGATTATCTCTTATTGTCTTACTGTATTAGCTTCCAGTACGAGGTTGATTAAGATTGGTAATAGTGAACATCCTTGTTTTGTTTCAAATCTTAGGAGGAAAGTACCCAGCATTTCACCATTAAGTAAATGTTGACTGTAGGTTTTTTGTAGATGCTATTTGTCAAGTTGAGAAAGTTCCTCTCTATTCATAGTTTGATGAGTTTTTTTTTTTTATCATAAATGGGTATTGGATTTTGTCAACTGCTTTTTCTGCACTGATAGATACGATCACATACTTTTTTTTTTTTCTTTAGCCCATTGATATGGCAGCTCTTTATCTTTTAAAAATAGGGCACCTCTTCTCCTTCCATATAAAGCGCAATGTGAACTTTACTCCTGGCTTTCTAATATAACACGTATTAATTTTCTAATTTGATTAGAATTGGTACTTGCTATCAACAAAAGCTGACTCAATGGACATGGGTTTGGGTGGACTCCAGGAGTTGCTGATGGACAGGGAGGCCTGGCGTGCTGCGGTTCATGGGGTCGGAGAGTCAGACACGACTGAGTGATTGAACTGAAAGATGAGATATCAGTTTACTGAGATTTTTCTTTGAATCTTACCATTCAGCATGTGTTATCATTCACAGCTTTGCAGTACTGAAAATAATCAGTAAGGCTAAGAACAAAGCTTGCAACTGGTATTAGCTTTGAACTGTCAAGTTGGCTAAGCAGAAACTACGTTTCCCAGAATTCCTTTCCCTTGTGGTTCTGAGCTGATTGGCCACAGGAGGGTGGCCAATCAGAAGGCAAAAATGACACAGAAGGCAAAAATGACACAGCGGCCTTATTTGAACATGGAAGCCTGGGGTTGGGTCAGATGCTTTTGTAGCTCCTACAGATGGGTTATGAGTCAGTTGTCTGAGTTCACTGGAGGCAGCACCTGCCAGAGCCACAACTCCTTCAGCTTCTCCTACTTCCAGGCCAGGTGCTCATTTGGGCCTCTGCTTCTCCTGCCAGATATCCACATCACAGAACTAGAAACCTAGAGGCTGAAGCAGCAGTCAGACCATCCTCCTCACACGTTCCTGTTTGTCCATGCTCTCACCAACTTCTCATCCATATTTTCTTCCCAACGTCTTGCCATGCTGACTTCAGATCCAGGGAAAGTACATAAACACTTTAACTAGTTCCCAGAATTGTGTAAGGTCAATGTATAATAATCAGTGCCTTATTTCATACCATTCCTGGGAGTTCTTCTAGAACTGAACCATGATTGACATACAGACCTACTATCAACACCTTCCCTCATATTTGTCATTTAACTTACAGTAGATGATCATTCGGGCCTCCCTGGCGGCTCAGTGGTAAAGAACCCATCTGCCAATGCAGGAGATGTGGGTTTGATCCCTGGGTTGGGAAGATCCTCTGGAGAAGGGTATAGCAACCCACTCCATTCTTGCCTGGGAAATCCCATGAACAGAAGGGCCTGGCGGGGCTATAGTTCATGGGGTCGCAGAGCTGTTTGTGACTTAGTGACTAAACAACAAGTTATTAATCATTCAACAAACCATTAATTTGGCTGCACTATTATCTGTACATTTCTGCACATGATCTATAAAGATATTATTAGAAGATTGGTAAATACCTATCTAAAACCATGCCTATGTGAACCTCCCACTCTTAGAAATACATTATAAGAAAAACAAATGAAGTTAATTTAGCATAATTCCTGGTAATCACCACTTCTATTTCTAAGATCTGACAAGTTACCTGTTTAATAATTCCTTCCAGAATATTATACGAAATTGCTGTCAGATTCATTACCCAGTGATTTTCAGAATTTATCTTTTTCTTTCTTTGGAAAAGAAAAAAAAAAAGAAACCTCTATGGTTCCCTGTGATTCTTCAGAGATTACTGATGGGGTTTCTCTAATCACAGCTATAAATTTTTTTCTGTATCCCAAGGATGTAATTTGTCTGACCCTGGAAACATGTATTAATTTAAAGCAGCTTGACATGCTCTTTCTATTTCTTCTCAAGATTGTTACAAGCTGTGGGTTAAGGTCTATTACCCACTTGCTCTGGCCAAGAAAAAACAAGCTGGGTGCAGCCCACACAGGAAGCAATGCTGCTTAATATGTGACGTATCGTGGTGCTTTTCAAAACTCTAATATGCATATAAATTACCCAGGATCTTACTAAATGCAGGATTTCCTTTAGCAGGTGTGCATGAGGCCTGAGACTCTGCATTTTAACAAGCTTCCAGGGGTGGCAACACTGCTGGTCCATGAATCACTTGTTGCGTAGTGAGGATATAGTGAGAAACAAAGGCATATCTCCTGGAAAGCTAACAAAGCTTCCATTCTGCCTGCCCTTTGATGGATAAGGATAAGAGACTAGTGGAAGCTTCCTAATGGAAGGGACTGGCTGTGGGGGAATCTGGGTCTTGTTCTGATGAGCGGGGCCATGTTCAGTAAATCTTTCATCCAATTTTCTGTTGATGGGTGGGGCTATGTTCCCTCCCTGAGGCCAAACTATGGTAGGGGTACTTCCTTCAAAAGGACTTGTGCCAGGACTATTGTATTCAGTGTCTCTGACCCCACAGCAGTTCACTGTCAACCCATGCCTCTGACAGAGACTCCCGGACACTCTAGGCAAGTCTGCTCAGTCTCTTGTGGGGTCACTGCTTCTTTCTCCTGGGTCCTGGTGCTCACAAAGATTTGTTTGTGCCCTCCAAGAGTCTGTTTCCCCAGTCCTGTGGAAGTTCTGTAGTCAAGTTCCACTGGCCTTCAAAGTCAAATTCCCTGGGGTTCCTCAGTCCCTTTGCCAGATCACCAGGTTGGCAAATCTGTTTTGGGCCCTAGAAATTTTCCAACAGTGCGAGAAGTTCTTTGGTATAACTGTTCTCCAGTTTGTGGGTTGTCTGCTCGGTGGCTCTGTGGTAGGTCTCGCACACCACACCTCCCAGGTCTGCTACAGCCAAAACCCCTGTCCCCGCAGCAGGCCACTGCTGACCCGTGTCTCTGCAGGAGACACTCTAAAACTCAAAGGCACATCTGGCTTAGTCTCCCATGGGGTGCCTGGGTCCTGGTGCCAATAACGGACTGGTTCCTAATTGGGAAAGAAGTCTGTTACAGCTGTATATTGTCACCTTGCTTATTCAACTTATATGCAGAGTACATCATGCAAAATGCTGGACTGGATGAAGCATAAACTGGAATCAAGATTGACAGGGGAAATATCAATAACCTCAGATATGCAGATGACACCACCCTTATGGCAGAAAGTGAAGAGGAACTAAAGAGCTTCTTGATGAAAGTGAAAAAGGAGACTGAAAAAAGCTGGCTTAAAGCTCAACATTCAGAAAACCAAGACCCTGTGCTCCAAAAAGGAACACAGCCTGGCCAACACCTTGATTGCAGGCTGGTGACACTTTGAGCAGAGGACCCAGCTAAGCTGTGCCCAGATTTCTAACTCACAGAAATGGTGAAGGTGAAAGAGGAGAGTGAAAAAGTTGGCTTAAAATTCAGCATTCAAAAAACTAAGATCATGGCATCCAGTCCTATTACTTCATGGCAAATAGATGGGGAAAATGTGGAAACAGTGTCAGATTTCATTTTCTTGGGCTCTAAGATCAATATGGATGGTGACACACCTACAAAATTAAAAGATGCTTGCTCCTTGGAAGAATAGCTATGACAAACCTAGACAGCACATTAAAGAGCAGAGACATCACTTTGCCAACAAAGGTCCATATAGTCAAAGGTATGGTTTTTCCAGTAGTCATGTACAGATATGAGAGTTGTACCATAAAGAAGCCTGAGCATTGAAGAATCGACACTTTTGAACTATGGTGCTGGAGAAGACTCTTGAGAGTGCCTTGGACATCAAGGAGATCAAACCAGTTAACCCTGAAGGAAAGCAGTTCTGAATATTCATTGGAAGGACTGATGCTGAAGCTGAAACTCCAATACTTTGGCCATCTGATGTGAAGAACTGACTCACTGGAAAAGACCCTGATGCTGGGAAAGATTGAAGGCAGAATGAGAAGTGGGCAACAGAGGATGAGATGGTTGGATGGCATCACTGACTCAATGGACATGAGTTTGAGCAAACTCAGGGAGATAGTGATGGACAGAGAAGCTTGGCATGCTGAAGAGCATGGGGTCACAAAGAGTCGGATATGACTGAGCAACTGAACAACACAGGGCTGAGTAGTTTTCAATATGCATCTTTAGGGACCTCCATGGCAGACCTCAACATAGTCAACCAGAAAGGCTGGCTGTGTAGTTTGTAAGGCCCAGTGCAAAGCAAAAATATTGGGCCTCATGTTAAATTATTTTTAAGAATTTCAGGATGGTGACAGCAGAGCATTAAACCAAGCATGTCCCATCTCAGGACAGGGCCTAGGCAACTGGTCATGAAGCTGGATCTTACCACTGTATTAAGTGTGCCTTAAAGCTCAACATTCTGAAAACTAAGATCATGGCATCCGATCCCATCACTTCATGGGAAATAGATGGGGAAACAGTGGAAACAGTATCAGACTTTATTTATGGGGGCTCCAAAATCACTGCAGATGGTGACTGCAGCCATGAAATTAAAAAACGTTTACTCCTTGGAAGGAAAGTTATGACCAACCTAGACAGCATATTCAAAAGCAGAGACGTTACTTTGCCAACAAAGGTCCATCTAGTCAAGGCTATGGTTTTTCCAGTAGTCATTATGGATGTGAGAGTTGGACTGTGAAGAAAGCTGAGTGCCGAAGAATTGATGCTTTTGAACTGTGGTGTTGGAGAAGACTCTTGAGAGTCCCTTGGACTGCAAGGAGATCCAACCAGTCCATCCTAAAGGAGATCAGTCCTGGGATTTCTTTGGAAGGAATGATGCTAAAGCTGAAGCTCCAGTATTTTGGCCACCTCATGCGAAGAGTTGACTCACTGGAAAAGACTCTGATTCTGGGAGGGATTGGGGACAGGAGAAGGGGACGACAGAGGATAAGACGGCTGGATGGCATCACCGACTCGATGGACATGAGTCTGAGTGAGCTCCAGGAGATGGTGATGGACAGGGAGGCCTGGCGTGCTGCAATTCATGGGGTCACAAAGAGTCAGACACAACTGAGCGACTGAACTGAGCAAATTATTCAAACCAAGCCTCCATGAACTCTGCGAAAAATGCAGCCATTCAGCAACTGGCAGCACATAATGCTGTGAAACGTGTGTCTGTGGAAGCTCTTGGCCTAGTGGGAGTATTTAATAAACGTTTGCTTTTTACATCTTCCTTTCTGTTTGACTGTTATTGAACTACCAGCCTCAAAGCCCACACATGCTTCCTTGTTCTTTTTGTTTTTTCCCTCCAAACACAGATACTGGGGTAACTTCAGTTGTCTCAAGACACACTGGTGACAGGTAAAGCCAAAAGGTGATGATTTCTTTTGAGGCTTGTTTTCAGGATCTTCATCCTGCTTTATTAGTTTAAACAAACTGATACCTTACAGAAAGATTCACAGCACAGATTCAGGACTATCTCAAGGTTTTCCAAAATAGATCTATGTCATTTTATGACCTTCCTTGCATAAGCTGGTAGTTAGAGAGTTCTCTTCCACCCACTACTCCCAAACAATGTGACACGTTTTCATCTGTATCAATGACACCACAACAGAGATTCTTGGCTGGTTAAGTGAGGGGGTTGGAAGGCAGAGCTGTGAGGAAGAAGGCAGGTGGGTAGACTGAAGAAGATTCTGCCTGGTGATTCCGACAAGGCAAGCACACAACTCACCACTGTTCATTAAGAATCATTATTTTAGAAAGATCTCCATACAGTTTGCCTTCCAGGGATGTACAAAGTTCTGTTTGCTTCATATATCATTTTTTCCTGAGTCTGCAGTATTTTATAAACTGCTACTCTTGACCTCTTCGGCATGTAAGTTTTTGCACAGAGAACACAGGACTTTTAAGGCTGAGTGAGAAAGGGTTTCATACTGAAAAAGATGGCTGAGCATCTAAATTCAGAGCCTTTATACTGCCCAACCCCGTAAGTGTAAGAATCAATGTAGCTTCTGGCAAGTAGCCTGAATTACCAACTTCTTTTCTTTCATGTAAACAGAAAAGGTAACTTTCGATGTGCATAAGTAAAATTAATGTGCCCTTGATTTTTCAGTGATCCACTGTTATAACGGTCATAACCCATTCCAACCCAGTCACTTAGTTAGTGACAGCCAAATGTCCCTGGCATCCTCAGACAAATATTATTTTCTTTTCTAAGATGATTTTATAAATGCCTGGGGTCGCACAGAGTCAGACACAACTGAAGCAACATAGCAGCAGCAGCAGCAACAAACATTGAAATTATTAAAATTATAGCTTAAATTCATTATAAACAGCTTAAATGGAGTTTTGTGGGCTGATCTAGGATCCTAAATATTGTAACAATGTTTTAATTATATAAGGTCCCAAGTAAGTCATTTATGAAGAAACTCTGAATACAAATTTCACATAATTTGGGGTCCACATCAATCTATTGGGCTTCCAGGGTAGCTCAGTGGTAAAGAATCCACCTGCTAATGCAGGAGACCTGGTTTTGGTCCTTGGGTTGAGAAAATCCCCTGGAGGAGGAAACGGCAACCCACTCCAGTATTCTTGCCTGGAAAATTCCATGGAAAGAAGAGCCTTATGGGCTACGGTCTATGGGGTCACATAAAAAGTCAGACGTGACTTAGCAACTGAACAACGACAATCAATAGTACAGACCAAAGGAGATTATTAAAAAAAAAAAGAAGACAATGATGCATTAGTGATATATGTTTACTACCCTAGCAGAAAATTTTTCTTTCTATTCTTTCTACAAATCTATGACTACTAGCTTTATGACTACTACAGTAAGTTCCCTACATATGAACTTTCAAATTGTGAAGTTTAAAGATGCAGAATATGCTCACACATCCAATCATGTAAGCTAGTTCACGTGTCCGGCATACACTGTCACATCCAGCTTGCCCTCCATCTCCTATGCTCTCCTGCTGACGATCCTCGGCTCTACCATCTCCCACCTCCTCTCCCTCCTCCAGCCAGCAACTCTTCTTGCCTGTTCACTTGATGCCAGCCCCTGTATGCCAGCTGTTGTTCTGTACTACTGTTCTTTTCAAGGTACTGTTCAGTTCAGTTCAGTTCAGTTCAGTCACGTCTGACTTTTTTGTGACCCCATGGACTACAGCACGCCAGGTTTCCCTGTCCATCACCAACTCCTGGAGCTTGCTTAAACTCATGTCCATTGAATCGGTGATGCCATCCAACCATCACACCCTCTGTCGTCCCCTTCTCCTCCCGCCTTCAATCTTTCCCAGCATCAGGGTCTTTCAAATGACTCAGCTCTTCACATCAGGTGGCCAAAGTATTGGAGTTTCAGCTTAAACATCAGTCCTTCCAATGAATATTCAGGACTGATTTCCTTTAGGATGGACTGGTTGGATCTCTTTGCAGTCCAAGAGACCCTCAAGAGTCTTCTCCAACACCACAGTTCAAAAGCATCAATTCTTTGGCATTCAGCTTTCTTTATAGTCCAACTCTCACGTCCACACAATGACTACTGGAGAAACCATAGCCTTGACTAGACAGACCTTTGTTGGCAAAGTAATGTCTCTGGTTTTTAATACGCTGTCTAGGCTGGTCATAAACTTCCTGCTAAGGAGTAAGCATCTTTTAATTTCATGGCTGCATTTATCATCTGCAGTGATTCTGGAGCCCCAAAATATAAAGTCAGCCACTGTTTCCACTGTTTCACCATCTATTTGCCATGAAGTAATGGGACCGGATGACATGATCTTAGTTTTCTGAATATTGACCTTTAAGCCAACTTTTCACTCTCCTCTTTCACTTTCATCAAGAGACTCTTTAGTTCTTCTCTTTCTACCATAAGGGTGGTGTCATCTCCATATCAAGGTACTATGCTGTAAGATTAAAAAGGTTTTATTTTTTGTGTTTTTTTTATGTATTATGTGTGTAAAAAGTTATTATAAACCTATTACAGTATAGTATTACATAGCCAATTGTGTTAGTTGGGTGCCTAGGCTAATTTTGTTGGACTTACAAACATGTTCTCAAAACAGAACTTGTTTGTATGCAGGGGACTTACTATACTTATTTTGTACCAACACAGTACCCTGAGGTCAATATGATGTGGCATTCTTCCCCTCCTTTCCTATGTTCCATGTTCATTGAATAAAAAGCAGTGGCTGAAACCATGAGAGATTTGCCCATGCTCCAAAATTTCATATTCTGAGATCAGGAAGCTGTTTTTGGCTTCTTTAGGTAAAACTTGTTTATAATAGTATATTGTATTATATCAATAGTATACTGATGTACAAGTCAGGTATACATATTATAATTTGATATATGTATATAATGCAAAGTCAATAACACCAGGTCCAGTTACCATTCATCACCCCTTCTTTTAAAGAACAGAAAAGTAGATTACAAGAAGAGAAAAAAGAACAAAGGACAAAAATGAAAGCCAGAAAACAGGAAAGATTTAAAAAAAAAAAGCTAGAGGATTGTTTAAAGTCATGTGGCCATGTTAGGGTCACAGTGGTAAAGAGCAAAAAAGAGACAATCAATTAAAGAAGACTAGACTTGGGGAAAGTTAGGCCAGAAACTAAGAAACTAAGGCAGCTATGAGAAATGTCCACAGCCTGCAGTGTCTTCAAGAGAAATGAGCCTGTATTTATTAAATAAATACCATTACTTTTATATTCACACAAAGAAAGAAAGAATAGGGCAACTTCTGGCACCTCAATGACAGCTCAAACAAGTTCAGGGGCATTTAGAGAGAATTACATTTTTTCTTTAAAGTGAACATGATTTTCACAGTTTATTAATGTCAGTTTCATAAAGTTAAGTAGCTGAATCTTTACAGTTGATACAATCAAGTAGGCCTTCTCATCTCTGACCTTCAACAGAATTCCAAAAGTGTGGTAATGAGAATCTCAACTAAGGCTGAATATCAGGGAGAACTGAGAGAAGGAGGTGGATTCAAATAAATTTCAGCCATATAATCAACAGGACTCGTTCAAAATAAAAAATGGTGAGGAATGTAGGACAGATAAGCAAAATTATGTTTGGTTTGATACATGCTGAGTACACATCCACTTAGTACTAAGGAATTAAAGCATTAATAAACTCCAGTAACATGATTTTCAGTTTAAACCAAAATTCAATTCTGTCTAGACTGAATTTGGTCTTAATGTACTTCTCATAAAGGTGTCAGAAGCTGTGTGATTGTTTCTTTTTCAGTTGCGAATATGAAATTAATGAGACTAGAGACAGAGTCTATGAGCTCATTTATCTCAAGACCTTAGAGGCTTTGGAGAAATCAATCTCATAAAACTCACTGAATTTGTGAGCTAAAAAAAAAAAAAAATTGTAACAAAGCATGGTGTTATTGCTGCGGTTCTTTACATGTGTGTGAGAGAGTCTTAAAACGGCAGATTTTCAACAAGACCATGGTGGGGTTGAATGTTGGCATAAGAATGGCTGTTAGGAAAGCAGGCTTGGGTAGAGGTTGTTCATTTAGAGATATATCCTGTAGAGATGGCTAGGTGAGCACTTCTCCCACTCTTCAAATCACACAAAAAAACAAACCAACAACAATAAAAACATGCATTCTGCCTGTCCCTCCAAGTTCTCCTCTGATGATGAGTCATCTTCCTACCGCTTATCTAGTCCAGTTGGCAAGGCTCACCTCCCACCCCACTGGCTGTCCTGCTGTGAATAGACACTCACTCTGTGCAGAAAGAAACAGTAGGCAACTACTTTCAGTCATTTTATGAAGGAATCTCCATATGGAATGAGTCTTCTTAAAAGGAGGTGATGTTCAGTATGGAATGGGTTATCTTATAAGGAGGTGATGATTAATATGGAATGGGTTATCTTATAAGCAGGTGATTTTCTGTCACCAGAAACCCTCAGACCCTTCACTGGCACATATAAGAGGCTAATAGGAAATGGATGATTGTGATGGGATTAGATAAATATTTCCCATCTATGATTTAATGAAACTTGAGAAAATTTTTTTTTAATCAAAGACAAAAAAATCAGACTGGATGGATGACTTAGCAAGGAAAAAAGAATCAGTGAGGTTCCATGAGACTGCATCTTTATCAATTAGGATGTGAGCCTTCATCTAAGCTGTGTACCATTGGCTGGAAATGTAAATTGGTGTAGTCACTTTGGAAAATAGTACAGGGGGTTTCCAGGAAAAAATAACTACCATACAATCCAACAATTCCACTCTTGGGTATATATCTGGAAAATGAAAACACTAATTTGAAAAAATACATGCACCCTAATGTCCACAGCAGCACTACTTACAATAGCCAAAATATGGAAGCAAGCCAAGTACCCATCAAGAGATGATTGGATTAAGAAGACATGGTTTATATATACAATGGAATATAACTCAGGCATAAAAAAGAATGAAATAATACCATTTGCAACAACATTGATGGACCTCGAGAATATTATGCTTACTGAAATAAGTCAGAAAGAAAAAGCTATATGATATTTACATATGGAATCTAAAAAGTAATACAAATGAATGTACATGCAAAACAGAATTCCAGATAGAGAAAACAAACTTGTGATTACTAAACAGGGAGAGGAAAAAGTAGAGGGACAAATGAGGGGTATGAGATTAACAGATTAAAATTAGATAAGCAACAAGAATGTACTATATGGCACTGAGAGTTATACCCACTATCTTGTAATAACCTATGATGGAACATAATCTGTCAAAATACTGAATCACTATGCTATCCACCCGAAACTAACACAATATTGTAAATCAACTATCACAATATTGTGAATCAACTGTACTTCAATAAAATATATATAAGGTGTGTACTATTGGCATTACAACATTAAACATGTAGGATATTACAGTGAAACAAAAGATAACCTCATGAATAACATTATGACTCATGATTTAACATTAGAAAACAAGCGCTTACAATAACAATTTAATTACTATCCTTTAAAGAATTACTACAGAAAGGCCATTGCTAACTTGCTAGTCAATGGTTCGGCTGGACTGACTGACTTCCTCTTTTTTTTTTTTTTGCTAAGCCTTTTAAAAGCAACAATATTTTATTTTCCTGTTGTTTGTTTGTTTTGCTTATTTGTTGGGGGGAGGGGTGCATACCACATGGCATGTGGGACCTTGGTCCCCTGACCAGGGATCAAGCCCACATCCCATGCATTGGAAGCATGAAGTCTTAACCACTGGAACACCACAAAATTACTTTAAATGAAGTCCACAACTTAGGTTTAAATGAAATCCACAAATTTATTTTAGATGAAGTTTTATATCTTCTATATTAGAAATATTTATGTTAAAGGAAGGACTAAAGAACCACACAGAGACAATGTTTATTGACCTGGCTTTCTTTCCCCTCATCTCAGTTCTCAGTTTCCAGTTTTACTTTTATGCATCCCTTGTGGCAGATTATTTTTTAAACACCACATTTTGCTACTCTGGGATTATGATAAACAGAAATTTAGACTGCTCTGTGTACTCTGCAAAAGATTAAAATGACCAAAAAAAATACGCATTCAGAAAGACCAGAGAGTTTAATAACGCTTCATGTAGCACGGTAGATGCTTTCTCTCAAACCTCCCCACATCTTTGTTGACAATTGCTCAAGTGGGCTCAGCCCCATAAAGTGCTAAGTCTGGGTGGCAAATAGTCAGTGTAGAATGGCGAGGAAGGGACTTGCCTTGTGGTCCAGGGGCTAAGACTCCGCACTCCCAATGCAGGGCGTCCTGGTTCAATCCCTGGTCAGCGAACTAGATCCCGTTTGCTGCAGCCAAGGGTTTCCATGCTACAACCAAAAATCTCGCATGCCGCCACTAAGACACAGCGTGGCCAAATTAATTAATTAACTAAAGAATGGAGAAGGAGAAATGGCAGTGTGGTGAGAGCAAGTAAAGGTGTATCACTGGAAAAGAATAAGAGATACACTGCTTTCGAAGAAGAAGAGGTTTTAGGATTTTTAAGACTAAGAGAAATGCCAGAGACTTTTGGTTTCTGCACATAAAGAGCTTAGACATCATGGGTTCCATGGGTTCCATGCTTCTAGAAAGAAAACAAGCTGGGAGGGGTGGGGAACTAAAAGTCGTCAACTATTCTTAGGCCAGAGAACTGAGGCCACAAGCCACCACTCCAAAACCTGTAGAGACAAGCAAAGACAGAGAATCACAGACCCAAATTAGCTTACCTAGAACAAAAGTTGCTGGAGCCAGAAATTGCTAGAAACACCTTAAGTGCACATTGCTAAGTGAAAGAAGATAGCCTGAGAAGGTTATATACTGTATGACTTCAATTACATGATATTCTGAAAAAAGGCAAAATACAAAGATATTAAAAAAAAAAAAATTGGTGGTTGCCAGGAGTTCAGAAGGGGATAAGAAGGGATGAATAGGTGAAGCACAGAGGATTTTTAGGGTGATTAAATTATTCTGTGGGGCTTCCCTGGTGGCTCAGTTGGTAAACAATCTCCCTGCAATGCAGGAAACCCAGATCCTATCCTTGAGTCAGGAAAATCTCCTGGAGAAGGGAATGGCAACCCACTGCAGTATTCTTGTCTGAGAAATGCCATGAACAAAGGATCCGGCAGGCTATAGTCCTTGGGGTCAAAAAGAGTCTGACATGACTTAGCAACTAAACTACCACTCACCACATGTTCTGTGTGATACTATAATGGTGGATTTATGACAGAAGGCATTTTTCAAAACCCATGTACCATGCAGATGTAAGTAAAACATGAGCTTCAGTTAATAATAATGTATCAATATTGGTTCAATAATTATATCAAACATACCACATTGCTCTAAGATGTTAATAACAGGGTAAGTTTATATGTAGGAGTATACAGGAACTCTCTATACTATCTTCTCAGTACTGAAGTAAATCAAAAACAGTCCTAAAAATGAAAGTCCTGTTAAAATAAATGTCAGGGGCTTCCATGGTGGTTCAATGGTAAATAATTAGTCTGCCAATGCAGGAGACATGGGTTCAATCCCTGGTCCAGGAAGATCCCACATGCTGCGAAGCAACTAAGCCCATGTGCCACAACTATTGAGCCTGTGCTCTGGAGCCTGGGAAATGCAACCACTGACGCCCGTGTGCCCTACAGCCCGTGCTCCACAGCAAGAGAAGCCACTGCAATGAGAAGTCGGAGCACCGCAACTAGAGTGTAGCCCCCACTCACTGCAATTAGAGAAAGCCCTTGTGCAGCAACGAAGACCCAGCAGAGCCTAAATCAATCAATAAATAAAATTATTAAAAATAAAAAATGAATGTCAGGTTGAGGGTGACTAGAAGTCTTACGTTCTGGGTTTCACTCCTATCCATGTTCAGTTCAGTTCAGTTCATTTCAGTTCAGTTCAGTTCAGTCGCTCGGTCGTGTCCAACTCTTTGCGACCCCATGAATCACAGCACGCCAGGCCTCCCTGTCCATCACCAATTCCCGGAGTTCACTCAGACTCACGTCCATCGAGTCCATGATGCCATCCAGCCATCTCATCCTCTGTTGTCCCCTTCTCCTGCCCCCAATTCCTCCCAGCATCAGGGTCTTTTCCAATGAGTCAACTCTTCGCATGAGTTGGCCAAAGTACTGGAGTTTCAGCTTTAGCATCAGTCCTTCCAAAGAAATCCCAGGGCTGATCTCCTTCAGAATGGACTGGTTGGATCTCCTTGCAGTCCAAGGGACCCTCAAGAGTCTTCTCCAACACCACAGTTCAAAAGCATCAATTCTTCAGTGCTCAGCCTTCTTCACAGTCCAACTCTCACATCCATACATGACCACAAGGAAAACCATAGCCTTGACTAGACGGACCTTAGTCGGCAAAGTAATGTCTCTGCTTTTGAATATGCTATCTAGGTTGGTCATAACTTTTCTTCCAAGGAGTAAGCATCTTTTAATTTCATGGCTGCAATCACCATCTGTAGTGATTTTGGAGCCCCCCAAAAATAAAGTCTGACACTGTTTCCACTGTTTCCCCATCTATTTCCCATGAAGTGATGTTACCAGCTTAGTTTTTGACCTTGAACAATCAGTTGTGCCTCAGTTTACACACAGTAGTTGGGGAATAGAGTATTCAATGGCAAAGCTTTCTCTAAATCCTACTTTGAGAAAAATCTTATATTGGTATTTAAAGGATGAAAAATCCTATAGGAGATAGTGACTGGCCTCAAACAAACAAACAAACAAAACCTACTGTCAAGTTGAGGGATAGAGGAAGGGACATACTCATACAAAAGAATATAGTAAAAATACAGTAAAAATCAAGTAAATACAAGCGCTGTGTAAGTTCAGAAAGACTGGCGTAGATTTGAACAATCAGAAAATGTGCCATAGAAGCTTAACATTGTGATGCTGCAATAAAAATTAATTAACAAAAAAGTAGAAAATGTGTGATAGAGAAATCAGTACAAGATTCACAGAATTGAAGAGAGAGAGGGCAGAGATGTGACCAGTACAGAGAGTAGAGAAATTCAGATGGCGTGGAGAAAAATCCTGAAACTCACATGGTAGCAACTGAAGCACTTGTAAGTATAGAAAGTCTCAAAGTCAGCACAAGACATCTGAACATTACTCCCACTTGCAATGTCCCCAAGAATGCTGACCCATAGGGCTGAAAGCATAACAATTATGATACCCCAGCCAATAAACACTTCGTAAATTCAAAGCCAATGTTAATAACTTTAATCATGTATCTTTAATCCACAAAGCTCAAGATGTTTTTCAAATATAATGTTACTTAACCTTTCACCATTCTTGGACGTAGTAAAAGAAGGAGCTCCAGAAGGCCAATATTAAGAAAACAGACTCTAAGATAGACCCAAGACTAACATTTGAGTTCCCAGAGTCTTATAGGAGAGGGATTGTCTCTTGGTTCTGCTAAATATACTTGATATACAAGTATCAATAATACTTGATATTTAGTAGGTAACCTTTGAATGTTCTTTAAAAGGTTAGAAAAACTGCAAAACTTCTAATAAATATATTTTCAGAGCCAGTGGGCCTGTATGGGGAAAAGAAACAAACTGGGACAGAAAACTGATATTGAGTGACTATTAAACCACCTTATTTTTTAACATTTATACAAAAGTCTATTTCTGGATGGTGCAAAAGAGAATATTGTTTTTGACTGAGATCCTTTGGGGACTGCCCTGTTTTCCTTTCTCCTTTAAAAGCTTGAAAGGGAGAAGTACAAAACCCAAGTGGGCACAGTAGAAATAAGAAATATTTAATTTTCTTATTTAATAAGAAAACACCACACTTTAACACTTTACCTCAATCCTACGTCCCCAATGCCAATAACTAACTCCATTACACACTCTTAGAAACATGCCCACATTTCAGAATGCTCTAAATTAAATAACAATAATACTTGATATTTATGTAAATGTTACCATGTGATTT
This sequence comes from Budorcas taxicolor, assembly GCF_023091745.1. Classification (NCBI taxonomy): domain Eukaryota; kingdom Metazoa; phylum Chordata; class Mammalia; order Artiodactyla; family Bovidae; genus Budorcas; species Budorcas taxicolor. The sequence continues at coordinate 15,516,125 of NC_068926.1, read as the reverse complement.
CACATACATTACTATCTTTGACATTAGACTTCACAGCCAGGGTAAAACATATCATGCTTTTACAGAAAGGAAAAGAGAAGCTTGGAACAATGACATGATATGCTCAAGATCAGAAGCCTAAGAAATGGCATGAGTTACTAGTTTTTATCACCAAAGCTTAATTTCATATCATCAAAGACTTTATCTCAGGAAAGTACTGCTGTATGGAGTGAGACTTTTAAACATTATTGTTCTAGATGGGTTTGTGCTTCATTTCATTTCAGCAGTTCAGCAAATACCCTGTGCTTGGGGCAATTAACCAGGAAAAGGAAATAGTGTCACACAAGAAAGTCAGAGATTGTAACAGCAGCAATTAAACTGGGATTCCACCTACAGCATTAAGCACACTGCCCACACAGAGTCCAGGATGGATTTTACCACAGGTGTATGCACAGGGTGGCCAGCAAGGCACAGATCAGTTGGGGAGGAGTTAGACTGAAGAAGTCTGGGATGTGTAGCTGAGGACCAAGACCCCCATCCAGCAGGCTTATTCCATCTCTTGTCAGCAGAATAGCTATTTCTTCTTGATGACTAAGCTCTAGCTCAGTGATTGGTTCTATATCTTGCCCACGTCTTCCTACAGAAGAACCCTCTAGTAGTCTCTAGTACCTTGGCTCCTTGTACTACATCCCAAGAGATTAAGAATGGCTTTCTTTTTGAATTAATGGTTTTCTCAGGGTAAATGCCCAGTAGTGGGATTGCTGAGTCATATGTTAGTTTTATTCCTAGATTTTAAGGAATCTCTGCATTGTTCTCCATAGTTGCTATATTAATTTACATTCCCACCAACAGTGTAAAAGATCTCCCTTTTCTCCACATCCTCTCCAGCATTTTTCATTGGTAGACTTTTTTGATGATGGCCATTCTGATCTGTGTAAGGTGGTAGTTTGTAGTTTCGATCTGCATTTCTCTAATAATTAATGATTTGAGCATCTTTTATCTGCCTCTTGGCCACTTATATGTCTTCTTTTGAGAAATGTCTATTTAGGTCTTCCACCCATTTTTTAATTATCTTGTTGTGGAATCTAAAAAAAAAAATGGCACAGATAAACCTATTTGCAGGGCAAGAATAGAGACAGAGACATAGAGAGTAGACAGGGAGATGGGGTGATGAATTGGGAGACTGAGATATGTATAAAACAGAAAGCTAGTGGGAACTTGCTGTATAACACAGGAAGCTCAGCTTGGTGCTCTGTGATGACATTGAGGGGTGGGAGGAAGGACCAAGAGGGAGGGGAAATATGTATAATATAGCTGATTTACTTCATTGTACAACAGAAACTAACACAACATTGTAAAGCAACTATATCCCAATTTAAAAAAAAATGGCATGGCCTGCTTTTTGTCTTCCTTCTCAGCTAGAATCATTTCCTGAGCCACAGTCCCACAGAAGAGCCTGGATCCTGAGACTTGGACTCTGCTACTTACCCACCCATTGACTGTTTCCTAAACCAGCTACCATCAATATGATCCTCCCAAACACTGATTCCACACCCAGATGCCCTCGTATTGGCTCACACTGCCTTGTTGCATTCATTAGCCTACCTCCAATGACCCTAGTACCCAAGTATGGTTAATAGAAACTATAAAATAAACTTTTCAAATAGCAGTGACCAAGAGAAACTTTTTTAAAGTTAATTTCAGATTTTTTTTTAAGTTCTAAAGTAACTAACCCTATGATGTCTCACATATAATCTCACTGGTTATACTTCTGTCTATGTGATGGGTTTTTTAAAATATATTTTATTAATTTTGTTAGAAAATTTCCCCCCAATTGTCAAAACAACACATCCAAATTAGAGAACTTGGTTCGAGGGGCAACAGAAAAATACTAAGACTCATTTATTTCTCACTTAGTACTTTATCATAAATATTTTCACTTGAAATTAAAAATTTCTTGAAAATGTTTGTAGATGCCACATGATTTTTCATTAAATGGAAGTATGATTATTGAGTTCATCATATCCCTGAGGTCTTTTCCCTTTTAGTTTAAGAAAACTGTTTTCAGGTGAGGTTACACAGAATCACTGCCTAAGGAATGAAAAGCATTACTTCCTGGGCTCAGAGAAGGTAACAGATTTTTTTTGGCCATGTTGTCATTGACATGAGAGTGGCTGATATCTTGAGAGACATGTTAGATGGAAAAATCACTCCATACCTGAGCACAACAGCCTTTCCAAGCCACAGAGCATAAGTAGATACTCTGGTATAGTGTGGACGTGACAACAATATCCAACTCAATTCAAACATTGCTCTGAAGTTCAATTGTCTGAGATATTTTCAGAAATATAAGATTTAAAATCTCCAAAGGTGATCTCAAAATTGATTGGGTTCTGCAAGCCTTCTGCACAGCCAGTCTTCACACCAGACAAAGTCTGCGACCAAACCCAGGAGCTGAAAGATCCAACTTCTCTTCTGGCAAAATACTGATTTAACTTTTTCGAGTGTCCCAAGATGCCATATGAAATTAAAAAGTGAAAGGCAAACATGCTACAGAACCCGACATGGGCCAACACCACACACATTTATTTGTTTAAACATGAAATATAAAAAAGCATGAAACACCCACACAGAGCCACTTGCTTCCAGTAACAGCTTGTCAGAAAGCTCCCTGAAGAAACTAAATTACCCTTTGCAACATAGAAGAATTAATCAGGAAGAAATCTCCCCAAAAGCCCACCAGCCCACAAATTACTGGAAAGACAGGGACAGACTTCACCGTTCTTGTATCCTCAGCACTCAGCCCACTGTCTGGATCAGCAGAACAGAAACTAGCCACAACAGAAACTCAGTAAAGGTTAAACTGGACAGGGAAGCAGAATTGCTCACAGGCCACTTCTTTTAAGGTAATTACTCAGGGAGTTGGTGATGGACAGGGAGGCCTGGCATGCTGCGATTCATGAGCAAAGAGTCGGACACGACTGAGTGACTGAACTGACTGACTGACTAACTATGTTGGCAGCTGATATCATTAACATAACAGGGCACATATTTTAACAAACATTAAGGACAAAACAAAGCAAATGATGTCTTTGTTGCAGCTGTTAAGGTTCAGACCTTGCAAGTAACAAAATGTTATCTATACGAATTTCCTCAGAAGCCTCAAAGTCCTAGAATGACAGCAATCCTAAACATTCTAATCCACTGTGCATAGAAAACTGTGATTCCAAAAGTCAAACAGAAGAGGCAAAATAAATAAATGAGGTGCAGTGCTTAGTAGATTGTATTTGTTACTAAGATTAACAAAACATTTTAGCAAGGTTGCTGAAAACAAAATCAATATACAAAAATCAATTGCATTTCTAAAGACCAGCAACAAGGAATTATAAAATGTAATGAAGGCTGCATAAAAAACACAAAGTACTTGGTAATAAATCTAATGAAGTATATGCAAAACTTTTATGGAAAATATTAAAGCTTTATTCAAAATTTAAAGAAAAGTAAATGAAAAAGAACTACCTCAAAAGGTAAAAAAAAAAAAAAAAAGGTATTTCTTAAATTCAACAACCTATATATGAAAAAAAGAGAAAATAATAAAACATTTCCTAAACTTGATAATGGGCTTCCCTAGTGGCCTAGTGGTAAAGAATCTACCTGCCAGTACAGGAGACATGCATTTAATTCCTGGGTCCAGATCTCCTCGAAAAGGAAATTGCAAATCACTCCAGTATTCTTGACTAGAAAAACCCACGGACAGAGGAACCTGGCAATCCATGGGGTTGCAAAGAGTTGGACATTACTTAGTGACTAAAGAACATCTATTTCTGCTTTATTGACTATACCAAAGCCTTTGACTGGGTGGATCACAATAAACTGTGGAAAATTCTGAAAGAGATGGGAATATCAGACCACCTAACCTGCCTCTTGAGAAATCTGTATGCAGGTCAGGAAGCAGCAGTTAGAACTGGACATGGAACAATAGACTGGTTCCAAATAGGAAAAGGAGTACGTCAAGGCTGTATATTGTCACCCTGCTTATTTAACTTCTATGCAGAGTACATCATGAGAAACGCTGGACTGGAAGAAACATAAGCTGGAATCAAGATTGCCGGGAGAAATATCAATAACCTCAGATATGCAGATGACACCACCCTTATGGCAGAAAGTGAAGAGGAGCTAAAAAGCCTCTTGATGAAAGTGAAAGAGGAGAGTGAAAAAGTTGGCTTAAGGCTCAACATTCAGAAAACGAAGATCATGGCATCTGGTCCCATCACTTCATGGGAAATAGATGGGGAAACAGTGGAAACAGTGTCAGACTTTATTTTTTTGGGCTCCAAAATCACTGCAGATGGTGACTGCAGTCATAAAATTAAAAGACGCTTACTCCTTGGAAGAAAAGTTATGACCAACCTAGACAGCATATTCAAAAGCAGAGACATTACTATGCCGACTAAGGTCCGTCTAGTCAGGCTATGGTTTTTCCTGTGGTCATGTATGGATGTGAGTTGGACTGTGAAGAAGGCTGAGTGCCGAAGAATTGATGCGTTTCAACTGTGGTGTTGGAGAAGACTCCTGAGGGTCCCTTGGACTACAAGGAGATCCAACCAGTCCATTCTGAAGGAGATCAACCCTGGGATTTCTTTGGAAGGAATGATGCTAAAGCTGAAACTCCAGTACTTTGGCCACCTCATGTAGAGTTGAGTCATTAGAAAAGACTCTGATGCTGGGAGAGATTGGGGGCAAGAGGAGAAGGGGACGCTCGAGGATGAGATGGCTGGAAGGCATCACGGACTCGATGGATGTGAGTCTGAGTGAACACCGGGAGATGGTGATGGACAGGGAGGCCTGGAGTGCTGCGATTCATGGGGTCACAAAGAGTCGGACACGACTGAGCGACTGAACTGAACTGAAAGAACAAATTTGATAATATGGTTGATTTCTAAATACTACGGTAAATATCACACTTTTTAAGAGAATTTTTTTGATCCAGTCTTTAATTTCAGAAGTAAGATAACTATTATCACTATCATTTAAAATAAAAGTGAGATATAAGGATTGGAAAGAAAAAAGCAAAACCCACTCCAGTGTTCTTTCCAGGAAATCCCCTGGAGAGAGAAGCCTGGCAGGCTATAGTCAGAGTCAGACATAACGGAAGTGACTTAGAAAACAAAAAACCTTATATGTAATGGATATGATCATCTACATGAAAATCATTAGAATCAATAGGGAACTGAATTAAAATAGAGCTTAGCAAGGTTTTGAAATACAGATTAACTTACAAAAATCCAGAAATGTTTCCAAACCACTAATAATCAGCTATAAAATTTCATTTAAGAATAAGATATCAATCATTATAGTGAACAAATTAAAAGCACTAAAAAATTAACAGCACAAATTATACAAAACCTACAGAGACAAAACTTTAAAACTTTCTTCAGTTCAGTTCAGTTGAGTTCAGTCGCTCAGTCGTGTCCAACTCTTTGCAACCCCATGAATCACAGCATGCCAGGCCTCCCTGTCCATCACCATCTCCCGGAGTTCACTCAGACTCACGTCCATCAAGTCAGTGATGCCTTCCAGCCATCTCATCCTCGGTCGTCCCCTTCTCCTCCTGCCCCCAGTCCTCCCAGAATCAGAGTCTTTTCCAATGAACCAACTCTTCGCATGAGGTGGCCAAAGGACTGGAGTTTCAGCTTTAGCATCATTCCCTCCAAAGAAATCCCAGGACTGATCACCTTCAGAATGGACTGGTTGGATTTCCTTGCAGTCCAAGGGACCCTAAGAGTCTTCTCCAAAACCACAGTTCAAAAGCATCAATTCTTCGGCGCTCAGCTTTCTTCACAGTCCAACTCTCACGTCCATACATGACCACTGGAAAAACCATAGCCTTGACCAGATGGACTTTTGTTGGCAAATAATGTCTCTGGTTTTGAATGTGCTAGCTAGGTTGGTCATAACTTTCCTTCCAAGGAGTAAGCGTCTTTTAATTTCATGGCTGCAGTCACCATCTGCAGTGATTTTGAAGCCCCCCAAAATAAAGTGTGACACTGTTTCCACTGTTTCCCCATCTATTTGCTATGAAGTGATGGGACTGGATGCCATGATCTTCGTTTTCTGAATGTTGAGCTTTAAGCCAACTTTTTCACTCTCCTCTTTCACTTTCATCAAGAGGCTTTTTAGTTCCTCTTCACTTTCTGCCATAAGGGTGGTGTCATCTGCATATCTGAGGTTATTGATATTTCTCAGATGGACAAAAAACAAAAAATGTTGCCTGCCATCTTGATAAGCAATAAATGTTGTGCGCCATTTGTTGTGCGCAATAAATGTTATGAGCCATCAGCCCCAATGGTGCACCTTGAGGTGAATTTAGGAGGAAAAAACAGGATATTGGTCTTAGGTAATTAAGGTGCATTCTAAAATGTGTCTAAGGAGGAACAAAAGTGAAAGAAAAATAAAAGCGAGGTAGGAGAATGTGTCTCACCAGATACAAAGATCTAAGTATATTTAAGCTATATATGAAGTATTAAGTTTATCAAGTTGTAGTTGAAGATCGTGTGGATTACAGATACACAAATAGGATAAAGCACCTAGAATCAATGATATGGAAGCTTGATTTATTACAGACGTCAACTGAAGATCAGTTTAAAAAAAAAGAATGAACTTTTCCATAAAAAAGGGCTGAGGCAAAATGAGAAAAAATATACATAACGTTAAATCTGTACTGATACTATACACAAAAATTTCTGTGTATATAACAACTGAATATAAAAGACCAAAGAATAAAATTTTAAGAAGATAGAATATATTTAATACTCAGGCAGGAAATGATTTCTTAAGTTAAACATAGTGAATAGTGAAGTCACTCAGTTGTGTCCAACTCTTTGCGACCCCATGGACTGTAGCCTACCAGGCTCCTCCATCCATGGGATTCTCCAGGCAAGAGTACTGAAGTGGGCTGCCGTTTCCTTCTCCAGGAGATCTTCCCAACCCAGGGATCGAACCCGGGTCTCCCTCATTGCAAGCAGACGCTTTGCCATCTGAGCCACCAGGGAAGCTCAGGGAAGTTAAACATATAAAACCCAAATCATAAAGGAAAATATTGATGTGCTAGATTATTTTAAAATTAAGAAATTCTGTTCATTGAAAGATATAAAAAGAAAATGAAAATTCAAGTCACATACTGGGAGGTAACATGTATAATATTTTTAAATGTGAGGATAAAAATATACAGAGCACATATGCAAATCAATCAAAAAGAAAAACAATATAAAAAGAAAACTGGCAGCATTTGGCAAAAGAGGCAATAAAAAGTAACCTAAAAATTTGTAGAACGTAAATTGAAAAATAATTTGGCATTAACAGTAGGGTTAAATGTGTGCATACACTATAAGCTAAAATTCAATTCCTGGCTTTATATTTACACACAAGGATATAAGTATATATGAAACCAGGAGTTGAATTCTTAGCTTAGCTAGATCGACATGGAAATGCACAGACACACATCTTAAAGAACACTTCACAAGGGTATTCATTCAACATTCTTTGTAGGGGAAAAATATGATCCAAGAGTAAAATGGGTTAAATAAATAAATTTGTGGTATATTCATTCTGCGGAACACTGTATAGCATCAAAAATAAACCACAACTGCATGTAACACCATGAATGCATCTCAAGAACACAAGGTCCAGTGGGAAAGAAAGTTATAGAAGAACAGATTTCATTTATATAACTCCAAACAAACAAAAAGCCGAACAATACAGGTTTAGGGATAGAAATATATATGATAAAACTATGGTGAAAAAGCAAGAGAATTATATGACAAAAATCCATGGTAATACATATTTATCTCTTAGGAAGTGTAGATGGTGAGGACAATGGGGCATGCATCCAAGGAGCCTCAAAAGCAATGGTCCTCGCACTTCACTTGAGCGGCAGCGATGCAAGAGATTGCTGGCTTTCCACTCTCTACAACACTACGCATACTTTATAGCTTTAGTTTTGTGTGACAGGTAACAAAATATAAAAGAGAATGCTATCGAAGTTCCCCTTAATGTCCTTGCAGTGATAACTTGCCCTTTTAAAATCTGTTTCCATAGCTCAGATAAAAAGTTTTAATAATATCTACCTCACAAGGCTGTGTGGAAACAGAGCAGATCTTAGAATAGTATCTGTACATCAGTTCAGTTCAGTCGCTCAGTCGTCTGCGACTCTTTGCGACCCCATGAATCACAGCACGCCAGGCCTCCCTGTCCATCACCATCTCCTGGAGCTCACTCAGACTCACGTCCATCGAGTCCGTGATGCCATCCAGCCATCTCATCCTCGGTCGTCCCCTTCTCCTCCTGCCCCCAATCCCTCCCAGCATCAGAGTCTTTTCCAATGAATCAACTCTTCGCGTGAGGTGGCCAAAGTACTGGAGTTTCAGCTTTAGCATCAGTCCTTCCAAAGAACACCCAGGGCTGATCTCCTTTAGAATGGACTGGTTGGATCTCCTTGCAGTCCAAGGGACTCTCAAGAGTCTCCTCCAACACCACAGTTCAAAAGCATCAATTCTTCGGTGCTCAGCCTTCTTCACAGTCCAACTCTCACATCCATACATGACCACTGGAAAAACCATAGCTTTGACTAGACGGACCTTAGTCGGCAAACTAATGACTCTGCTTTTGAATATACTATCTTGGTTGGTCATAACTTTTCATCCAAGGAGTAAGCGTCTTTTAATTTCATGGCTGCAGTCACCATCTGCAGTGATTTGGGACCCCCAAAAATAAAGTCTGACACTGTTTCCACTGTTTCCCCATCTATTTCCCATGAAGTGGTGGGACCAGATGCCATGATCTTCGTTTTATGAATGTTGAGCTTTAAGGCAACATTTTCACTCTCCTCTTCCACTTTCATCAAGAGGCTTTTTGGTTCCTCTTCACTTTCTGCCATAAGGGTGGTGTCATCTGCATATCTGAGGTGATTGATATTTCTTCCGGCAATCTTGATTCCAGCTTGTGTTTCTTCCAGTCCAGCGTTTCTCATGATGTACTCTGCATAGAAGTTAAACAAGCAGGGTGACAATATACAGCCTTGATGCACTCCTTTTCCTATTTGGAACCAGTCTTTTGTTCCATGCCCAGTTCTAACTGTTGCTTCCTGACCTGCATACAGATTTCTCAAGAGGCAGGTCAGGTGGTCTGGTATTCCCATCTCTTTCAGAATTTTCCACAGTTTATTGTGATCCACACAGTCAAAGTCTTTGGCATAGTCAATAAAGCAGAGACAGATGTTTTTCTGGAACTCTCTTGCTTTTTCCATGATCCAGCGGATGTGGGCAATTTGATCTCTGGTTCCTCTGCCTTTTCTAAAACCAGCTTGAACATCAGGGAGTTCACGGTTCACGTAGGTGCTTAATGACTGCTAATTATTATTATCATCAGTGGTAAAGAACCCACTTGCCAATGCAGGTTAGGTGTAAGAGATACCGGTTCAATCCCTGGATTGGATAATCCCCTGGAGAAGGGAATGGCAATCCACTTCAGTTTTCTTGCCTGGGAAATCCCACAGACAGAGGAGCCTGGGGGGCTACAGTCCACAGGGTCGCATAGAGTCGTACATGACTAAAGCGACTTAGCACATTATTATCATCAATATCATCATATCTATATTACCAAGGCAACTATCAATGTGACCAAAATAATCTATGGCTTTTCTGATTACCCAATGCTTTAATCCTTTCTACAATACCACCAACAAAATGTGGAACTTCCCTAGCTGGCCAGTTAAGACTCTGAGCTTCCAATGCAAGGGGCATGGATTCAATCCCTGGTTGGGGAACTAAGATCCCACATCCTTGCAGACAAAGTAAAATAATTTTCAAAAATGAAATCAGTTGATGAATTATGACTTTACTCAGTTACTTTTTAAATCTCATATATCCTACTGCTGTCACTAAAAACCCTCTTTTTAAACCTTCCACAATTACTGCCTCTATTCAATATGTCTCATATACTTTCACCTAATTTAGGCCATTATTTTTAAGGCCTTTCTAAGATGAAGGCCTTTTAATTTGCTTTCTAAGATGAAGGAAATTTACAATGTTCCACATTTATTCCATTTTTTTATCCATTCCTCCCCCAAAAAGCCCCGTCATCTTTGAACTGTGTTTTAGGATGAGGGTCACATATCATCAGTGTGCTATCAGTCAGTCAGTTCAGTTGCTGAGTCATGTCTGACTCTTTGCGACCCCATGGACTGCAGCATGCCAGGCCTCCCTGTCCATCACCAACTTCGGAGTTCACTCAAACTCTTGTCCATTGAGTTGGTGATGCCATCCAACCATCTCATCCTCTGTCATCCCCTTCTCCTCCCACCTTCAATCTTTCCCAGCATCAGGGTCTTTTCCAGTGAGTCAGTTCCTTCCATCAGGTGGCCAAAGTATTGGAATTTCAGCTTCATCATCAGTCCTTCTGATGAATATTCAAGACTAGTTTCCTTTAAGATGGATTGGCTGGATCTCTTTGCGGTCCAAGGGACTCTCAAGCATCTCCTTCAATACCACAATTCAAAAGCATCAGTTCTTCGGCACTCAGCTTTCTTTATAGTCCAACTCTCACATCCATACATGACTACTGGAAAAGCCATAGCTTTGACTATACAGACCTTTGTTGGCAAAGTAATGTATCTGCTTTTTAATATGCTGTCTAGGTTGGTCATAACTTTTCTTCCAAGGAGCAAGCATCTTTTAATTTCATGGCTGCAGTCACCATCTGCAGTGATTTTGGAGCCCCCCAAAATAAAGTCTGTCACTGTTTCCACTGTTTCCCCGTGTATTTGCCATGAAGTGATGGGACCAGATGCCATGATCTTAGTTTGATCAATGTTCTATGCCCAACCTTTTTGCTCTGTGTGACAAGAGCATTTATATGTGCTCAAAAAATGTTTGAAGAATAAATGACAGATTTGGTCATGGAGGATTCTTTTTTAAGTTATAGATAGGACAAGGCAGATACGTTTGCCTCTGTCATATTGTTCCAAGAAAACAGTGCCATTAATGTGACAAAAACCAACATGAAAGGGACTAAATCTTTAGAAGGAATCAGGGGTTCAGCAGTCAAAAGATTTCACCAAAATTCTGAGAGTTGGAAAGTAGCTGAGAAATGTGCTTTGAATGAAACAGAATGGAAAAATCCACAGTCAGGGAGTGAGAGTCCTGAACATGCTCTGGGCTAGAAATCAGCAGGGATGGATGGTAGGGAAAAAAATGCAGGAGAAAAAATGCTGAACATGGAAGTTAAGTGAAAGTCTGACTAAGGAGACCTCCACCTCCTGCCAAGGCAGAGAGGCAGAGCTTCTCGCAGCATACCATTTACAGCCAGGAAAAAAAGAAAAAAGGAACGAAGAGAGTTCTTTCTGAAGATTTGAATAAGTGCTGCAGAAACTAGACTACTGGCGTTGAAGCAGGCACTTCACCACCCCGGCATTCATGAGTGCTTGACTGAAGAGGAAGCTATCTTTTCATTCACCCCTGAATAGAGACTGTCCTTTATAAGACCCATTCCTGTACAGAGTGTTTACAATAAGACCCTTTGTTTAGGAGAGACCAATGTTGAGGGGGGAAAAAAGTTTCCACAAATGTTAAAATCATTACCAGGAGAAAAACTAGAAGACAAAGTCAAGGAATTTTCCCAGAGCAAAGAGAAAACAAAAGATCTACAGAAAAGGGTTGGGTGGAGGTGGGGAGAGGGGAAGTCTATATCTAAGTGACTAAAGTTTGAGAGGATGAAGACAAGATACGCATTTTCACAGGAGCAGTGGTCACCAAACTTTCCAGGTCAAGAAATAACAATAGAAAAAAAAATCCAGACATAATTTTATGGCATTTTATACTCCACAACAAAAAGAGAATATTCTCAATATTTCCAAAGTGAAAAAAATAATACAAGTTCACTAAGAAAAAAAAAAAAAAAGGATGACAGTCATTCTGCCATTGTCATCATTAAATGCTAGGGAATAAATTTAGAGCAATGTTTTCAGAGTTTAAGGAAAAATTTTGGGCATGCAGATTATCTATTTTACATATGTGAAGTTAAGGAAATATATGTTCAGATGGTCATAAATTCAGAACATTTATCTCACACCTTTCAGAGGAAATCATTGAGGATGCTTCACCAAAACAAGAATGGAAATCGAGAAAGAGAAATGTGTAAGAATTAGCAACAACAACAGAAAAGCAAAGCACAGTGAAAGAAAAAATAGCTATGCAGCAAGTCTAGAAAGCAACTCGTCTCAGGACAAGAAGAGACAGGGCCGCCAGTCATTATTTAATTGCTAAGTCGTATCTGACTCTTTGAGACCCACAGACTATAGACTGCCAGGTTCCTCTGTCCATGTGATTTTCCAGGCAAGAATACTGAAGTGGGTTACCATTTCCTTCCCCAGGGGATCTTCCCGATCCAGAGATCAAACCCACATCTCCTGCACTGGCAGGTGGATTCTTTACTGCTGAGCCACTGGGAAAGCCCACGGCCACCAGTAGAAAATCTCAAAGAAGGAAAATGAGGTAGATTTCAATCACTATAAAATTTAGTCAAAAGAGATTAATGATATAGTGAAAAGGTTGTTTACAATTACCAAAGGAAGGAAAGGAGAGGGAGGAATAGAAACATCAGAAAAGACAGAAAACTCTACAAGAAAGCTATTTTTCATATAAAAGCAAAGCAAAATGTGATGTGACTTTGAAATGATAGTGGAGTTTGAGATCACAACAGAACTCATTAGACTTAATGTTAGGTTGATTCAAGAGGCATGAGGGATGGGTAACTGGGCCCTTAGAAAGAAAAGTGAGTTAACTCATCATCTTTAGAATCTACTTAGATTCTTAAAGTATGAAGGAACTGAGTGTGCTTTCAGAACAGAATGTAAATACTATCTACCTGGATAATATACAAGGAAACTTAGAACCAACAGGTTGGCAGATGGAACTAGAAAGACGTATACAGGAGAGGGAAGGTATTAAGATCCTCCCTAGTCATCATGAGGAATAAAGAGACCTTATTTAAGACTAGAGAAGAAAAGTAGAAATTAAATGCATTATCAAAATTATACAGATATAGAACTGAAAAACCTTTCTAAAATACATATTTTAAATTGAAAAGGGAAGGTAGTTGTATAAATGAGGTAAACAACTATATTTCACAGTGAGAAGTAGAAGTAATGCCTAAGGTTGGTAAATCAATTAGTATTTAAGCATATTAAAGTTATAGTGGGCTTCCCTTGTGGCTCAACTGGTAAAGAATCCACCTACAGAGCAGGAGACCTGGGTTCAATCCCTGGGTTGGGAAGATCTCCTGGAGAAGGGAAAGGCTACCCACTCTACTATTCTGGCCTGGAGAATTCCATGGGGTCACAAAGAGTCAGACAGGACTGAGCGACTTTCACTTTGTATCTCTATGAAAGCAGTTCAGCAAGTAAAGATTCAGAGTCAATGGTAAAGCACCAGTGCTTATTTACAAAGCTGTTAAAAGGGTTCCTTTAACAAATCATGGTTCTCCTTATGCCAAGGTAATGGTGTGTATAACTTATCAAATGGAAACTGGATCACCAGAGGTATTACAGTCATTTTTTCAAGAGATATTAAAGAATTGAGGTTTATATGCAGATTTCTGAAAGGAAAGAAAGATATTCAATGAACTCTTAGTGTTTTAAGGTCTAAAGGAAAAACACTAACTGGTCTCATATTATTTAGCTTATAACCTTGAAATCACCATAGGATGTTGGCAGTATGATGTTAACATCTGTTTCAGGGATTTCTGCTAATTACTTAGGGGTTCTATGTTAGGAGTCTCTTTCAGCATTTCTGCCTTGGAACTATGCTTGGCAATTCTGAAATTCTCATTAAGTGATTAAAGTATTTGGATTTTTAAAGCTGAAACTCCAGTACTTTGGCCACCTCATGTGAAGAGTTGACTCATTGAAAAGACTCTGATGCTGGGAGGGATTGAGGGCAGGAGGAGAAGGGGACGACAGAGGATGAGATGGCTGGATGGCATCACTGACCTGATGGACGTGCGTTTGAGTGAAATCCAGGAGATGGTGATGGACAAGGAGGCCTGGCGTGCTGCAATTCATAGGGTCGCAAAGAGTCGGACACGACTGAGCAACTGAACCGAACTGAACCGAACCAATAACTCAAAATGATGGAATGAGTAAAAAATAGGACATTACTCCACATTGGGAGTATGTTACAAACAAAGGGGATGTTTAGGGACCCAGGGTCTGCAAAGTACATTACTTACAAGATCTAAAAGTAGACCCACACGGCAGGAAAATGGATTTGGTGAAGAAAAAATTTTCAGAGATAAAGATGGAGAGGTTTACAAAGGGCTTTGTATAACAGGTTAAAGTAGTAAAAAATCATGAATGTGAAAGACAACATATCATGCTGTTTTGATGACTGTAGCTTTGTAAAAAAGTTTGAAATCAGAACTTACAATGTCTCCAGTTTTGCTATTCTTTCTCAAGAATGATTTTGTAAATGGGTTCTTTGGTGGCTCCATATGTATTTTACGGGCTTTCCTGGTGGTTCAGATGGTAAAGAATCTGCCTGCAATGCAGGAGACCTGGGTTCAATCTCTCGGTCAGGAATATTCCCTGGGGAAGGGAACAGCAACCCACTCCAGTATTCTTGCCTGGGAAATCCCATGGACAGAGGAGCCTGGCAGACTACAATCCATGGGGTCACAAGGAGACAGACACAACTAAGCAACTGACACTTTCACTTTCTTTCCATGTATTTTAGGATTATTTTTTCTAGCTCTATTTTTAAAAAAAAGTCAGTGGCATTTTGAGAAGGATTGCCTTGACTCTGTGGATCCCATTGGGTAGTTTAGACATTCTAACAGTATTGATTCTCCCAGTCCATAAACATGGGATGCTGCTGCTGCTGCTAAGTTGCTTCAGTCGTGTCCAACTCTGTGTGACCCCATAGACGGCAGCCCACCAGGCTCCCCCATCCCTGGGATTCTCCAGGCAAGAATACTGGAGTGGGTTGCCATTGCCTTCTCCAAACATGGGATATCTTTCCATTAAAAAAAAAAAATATATATATATATATATATAGAAAATGTTTAAACACTGGGTGTCATTTTCAAGGACATTCTAGCTGAAGAATTTTAAAAATAAATGGAAGAAAAGAGGTGGTTTAAGTCAATAATCAAGATGAGAGATAATGATGGTCAAATTTAAGACAGTAGAACTGGAAAGGGGCTATGGGTTAAATTGTGTTCCCCAAAATTCAGATGATAAAGCACTAAATCCTCGTACCTCAGAATGTGCTGCATTTAGAGATAGGACCTAGAAAGTGGTTAATAGATTCAATGAAGCTGTTAGTGCAGGTTTTAATTCAACCCTACGGGGATTCTTATAAGGAGAGGAAATATAGACACAGAGAGCCACCAAGGATATGTGTGCACAGAGAAAAGATTATATGAAGGCAGTGAGGAGACAGCCATCTGCAAGGCAAGGAGAGAGGCCTCGACTTTGACACACCTTGATATTGGGCTTCAAGTCTCCTGAGTTGTGAGAAAAGAAATCTGTTTTTAAAGCACACAGTCCACAGTATTTTATTATATCAGTCCTAGCAAACTAATAGAGATGGCCATAGGTGATTGGACTTGAGAAAGATTTAGAAGTCCTGAATCATAAAACTCAGTGGCTAGATATGAGTTTTAGTGGAGACAGGAATCAAGGTGACCCCAGACAGCAGAGTCATTTTCTGCAGTAAGGACTCCAGGAGGAAGAGCAGAATGGAGTAAAAATGAATAAATCCAGTAGTTTTTTGAGTTTTTGTAATCATGATCCATCCTTATAAAGCCTAATTATGAATTAGATAATTAGATAAATACATGGATCTGGAACTCAGGAGAGCGAGCTTGACTGGAGAAATGAGGTCATGTCCATCAGGTTGTACAATAGATTAATGAGGACCCTGCTGGGGAGCAATAGAAAGATTTCTTGAATTGGGTGACCTGTGGAAATGAGGATACAGAAATGAAACAAAGAATTCCATCTTCCCCTCACTAAGGTCACTAAGGTTTTGGCTCTTAGCACTGAGGCAGACACTTGAATGCACACTCAGAAGACATTTCTCTTTGTGGGATCCCTTAAATAGGAGCCTACTTTGGTACAGGTTTGGGCTAGAAATCAACCAGGTTTGGCCCAGATAATAAATCATGATTGACATATGGAAGTCATAGTTTCTTTTGCTACAGAATGTTTAGTAGGCATTTGACCTACTCATTTCCAAGGAAATGTATCTGAAAAGATTTTCTTCCTGATAAAAACAGGAGAGAAATATATAAAGAAATGTTCCCCTCTTTCTTCTTGAAAACTGGCGAAAAGATGTTCATGCTTGGTACTATGGCAGCCACACTGTGAGAATGAGGGAAAGTTGAGAGAACTGAAGAGACGCCTCCCCAGAGGTCTGGACTTGTGGAGTTGCTGAACCCAATCCTGGAGTCACCTATCTCATCAGCTGTCACTGGAGAAAAATGATCCCACATTGTTTATTCTACTTTGGTCAAGAATCCTATTTGTCAAACTGAAAGCATTCCAGTAGGTACCAAAATTTTCCTCAAGCAGTTCACCTACTGATATGGAAAGTATTTTTTCCCCCAGTTTTATTCAGATGTAATTGATACATAACATTGTATAAGTTTAAGGTATACAATGTGATGACTTCAGGTACAAATAAAGTTAGTTAACATCTCCATCATCTCATATAATTATACCATTTTGGGGTTATAACATTTAAGATCTCTCTTAACAATGTCCAAGCAGACAAAACAGTATTGTGAACTAAAGTCACCATGCTGTACCTTAGATTCCAAGAACTTATTTGTCTTCAGACTGGATACCCTTTGAGTAACACCTCCCCATTCCTCCCACCGTCAGTCATCTGTTCTCTTCATTTATGAGCTCAGCTTTTTAAGATTGCACATGTTAGTGAGATCATACTGTATCTGTCATCCTGTGTCTGGCTTATTTCACAGCACAGTGTCCTCCAGGTTCATCCATGCTGTCCAAAAGGCAGGATCTCCTTTTTTTTATGGCTGATAAACATTTCTTTTGTTGTTTCCATGTCTTAGCCATTGTGAATAATGCGGCATTGAATGTGAGAGTGCAGATATCTTTCCAAGATAATGATTTCATTTTATGGATAGCATCTTGAAATGTGAGCGAAGATGTCAGCTTGCTCACCCTACTAAAGCTATGAGCCTCCAGCTTTTAGGCTGGGGGTTCCCTTCTCCTCTTTCAGTTTCTAATCAGAAAATAACAATAATTTAAAAGATAGTACTGACCATCCTCTCTGTGCAAAAATAATAAAACTGAATGAAGGAATTGCCAGGATATAAGGTAGGAAATATCAAGAACAGGTTCTTTAAAACACCTTATATAAAATACAAGTTTTAAAATGGGTTTTTGCAATACTCATCAATTGGCCACAGGTATAATATAATTTCAGCCTATATTAATTTAATAATCACACAGATGTTCAGAGACTTTCTATTGATTGCATCTGACATGAGAATCACTGAAAAATTATCAGCAAAATCATTTTCAGTTTCCTTGTATAAGGAGAAAACTCATGGATTTTCTTTGTAGTTTTTCATTTAAAAAAAGTTTTAAACCTAACTATCCTTACCTGGTGGCTCAGAGGTTAAAGCGTCTGCCTCCAATGTCGGAGACCCAGGTTTGATCCCTGGGTTCGATCCCTGGGTTGGGAAGATCCCCTGAGGAAGGAAATGGCAACCCATTCCAGTATTCTTGCCTGGAGAATCCCATGGTTGGAGGAGCCTGGTAGGCTACAGTCCACAGCGCAAAGAGTCGGACATGACTGAGTGACTTCACTCACTCACATCCTTATTCTTTACTTTTGAATTTGTGACATAGAATCCTACAAAGTGAATTCCCTTCTGTGGTTTAAGACAGGAATAGAGATAAGAAATCTGTCTCTGGTTTCCCAGAGGAATGCCAGGAAACCTTTTTTTAAAAGAATAGTGTCAATTCTCTTTAAGCACTGCAATATACAGAAAAATAAAACTTTTAAATTCTTTTTATGAAGTAAACAAAATTCTGAAGTTAATATTGAGGATACATTTACTACTTAAAACACACATATACACAAACACACACACACAGAAACTCCAAAGACCAACCTCAATGTAAAAGTCCTAAAGAAAATATTAGCAAACAAAATCCATCAATACTTCTTCAAAAAGAAAAATAATACATCACAACAAATATGGCTTATTCTGAGATCATGGAATCTGAGAAAATGCACTAATACTGCTTATACTAAACACATCACTTTAGTATTTAAGTCAGATCATGTCATTTCTCTGCTCCAAAACCTCCAAAGACTTTCCATTTTACTTAGAGTAAAGCGCATAAATTCTTACCTAACCTAAAGGGTCCTGAGCCTCCAGGATCTAATACCTGCCGATCTGAGATGGGGGTGTTATAACAGTAATAGAAATAAAGTGCACAATAAATGTGATGCACTTGAACCATTCTGAAACCGTTCTCTCTACTCTCCAGTATGTAGGGGAAAAGAAGTCTTCCACTAAACTGGTCCCTGGTGCCAAAGAGATTAGGGGCCACTGGTTTATATAACCTGGCAATCTATTAAATGTGTTGCCTCTGTCTCTTATCCTCTCTGCTCAGGTCACATGGCTCCAGCCACACTGGACACTGCTGCTCCTCAAACAGTCCAGGGATGTCCCTGCCTTAAAGGACTTGCACTGCGATATCCCCTTTGCCTGGAACACTGTACACAAGTCATCTATGGGGCTTAATCCCGCACCCCCTTCCATGTTCTGCTTAAATGACACCCTCCTCATAGGCTTATGCTGCCCACTCTGCCTAAATTTGCAACTGTTCAACCCCCACCCCTGAAGCGTCTGATCCTTTTTTTTCTACAACACTTCTGTATCTCCTTCTACAACTGATTCAATGTATTGATACATCACAATTTTTATTTATTGTCTCTTTCTCCTGCCACAACATAAACTCTAAAAGAGAAGGCTTCTGCTTTGTTCACCACTGTATCCAGCACGCCAACAAGAGTACCTGAAACATGGTTAGCATTCAACCAATTTATTTTAAAATGATGAAATGATTACTTAGTATATCTGAAAAAAAGTCACATGGAATTCTTTATCAAAACTGAAAAGCCACTGACAAATATATACTCTTGTTAAATACTCAACAAATTAGAAAGTAATGGCTAAATTCTTAAGATTTACCTCCAGAACATTCTTAGTGGGGAAACACTGATGCATTCTACTACCATCAGATAAAAGGGTGCTCACTATTATCACTAACACTTAACATTACAAGGGATATGTTAGTGGATTCAGTTAAACTAGAAATTATTAACACAAAAGGAATGAGCAGAATAAACCATAATTTTCTGGAGATAAGAGCATCATGGGCTTCCTCGAAGCCTCAGTGGGTAAAGAATCTGCCTGCAATCTGCCTGACACAGGTTTGATCCCTGAATCAGGAAAAACCCCTGAAGAAGGGAATGGCAACCCACTCCAGTGTTCTTGGCTGGAGAATTCAATGGACAGAGGAGCTTGGTGGACTTCAGTCATGGTCTGCAAAGAGTCAGACAACTGGACAACTAACACTTTCACTTTTCGAGAGGATTATGAAACTGGAGTTAAAAAGTCAAATGAAAAACTACCAAAATGAACGTAAGATTTAGAGAGGTATCAGTATATAAAGTAACACATAGAAAGCAATAATCTTCATATGTACAAACAGTTAAAAGATATAATGGAATAGAAGCTCCAATTTACAAGAGAAACAATAATACAAAATAACAGATAAAGTACTTAGGAATTCCTTTTCAAATAAATGTGCAAAACTTTATTAGGAAAACCTAAACATGAGTAGAAATGGCAGCTGGAAAAAAGAAAGGAATGCATGCTGTAAAAATGTCAGTTCTCCCTAGATTAATGTATACATTTAAAATTATACCAATAAAATAAAAGCAGATTTTTTTTCTGGAAATAAATAAGATGATTCTATAGTTAATATGAAAAAAAACAAGTATAAGAAGAAAGCTCTCTAAATTAAGAGCAGTGAGAGAAGACTGTTCAGATTTTAAAACATATTATAAAACATCAATAATGAAAACAATATAGTATTGACACATGATTCAACCAATCAAAGGAACAAAATAGAAGTCCGAGGAGTTCAGAAAAAGAAATACAAAGTGTCTTTAAATGTGTTCATCTCAATTACAAAAAATCCAATTAAAACTATACCAGGATAGGGACTCGACAGTCCAGCGACTCAAACTGTGTTCCCAATACAAGGGGCCATGGTTCGGTCCCTGGGCAGGGACCTAGATCTCATATGCCACAACTAAGAGTTCACATGCCGCGACCAAAGACGCTGCATGAAACAGTGTTAGTTCCACTCAGTCATGTCCAACTCTTTGCAATCCCATGGACTCTAGCCCTCCAGGCTCCTCTGTCCATGGAATTCTCCAGGCAAGAATACTGGGGTGGGTTGCCATTCCCTTCTCCAGGAGATCTTCCCGGCCCAAGGATGCCCCCAATGAAAATCAAAGGTCCCACTTGCCACAGCTAAGACCCTGGCACAGCCAAATAAATAAATAAATAGTTTTTAAAAAAGCTATATCAGGATACCATTTACACCTCACAGATCTGTTTAAGTTCCAGAAGTTTTGATAACACATTGTGTTATTGGTAAGCATAAAAAATACAGCCTCATGTGCCACTGGTGTAAATTGGAGGGCAAATTAACAATATTACAAACATTATAAATATATGTATCAATGATTCAGTAATTCTACTGCTCAGAATTTACCCCAGCGAGATGCTCATGCTCCTGAAATGATACCTTTCAGGACTATTGTAATGAGATTAAAAGAAAGCTAATGTCTATTAACAAGAAAGTACTTAAATTATATTGCATCCATTTAGTGGAATGTGGTGCAGCTGTAAAAATGATACTGCGGTCTTTAATACTGATTGGGGCAGACTGGGTTACCATTCACCAGTTAGTCAAAACTCCCCTACTGTGACGCTTCTCCCTGCAGGAGAATGAAATATCCCCATCCTTGTTGAACTTGGGGAAAGGTATGACTTGCCTTGTCGAATGAAATGTAGGCATATACATCATGTGTCACTTTCAGACAGAAGATTTAAGAGCAAAGATGTGATTTTTTTAAGCTATCCCACCCACCCACCACACGCCTCATCTTTAACTCGGCAATGTTCCAGATAAATGTTGCTCAATCAGCTGGAATTCTCAGGAGACAGTGACCTTGACCAAGGTTACAGATGACTCACAATAGACGTGCAATGTGAGTGAAATATAAATCTATGTTATTTTAAGGCACAGATTTTAGGATCAATATAATAACCTATACTGGCCAAAGCACTCATGCAGAAAACTGTCCATGATATATTGTCAAGAAAGAAAGCAAGGTACAGAAGAGTGTGGATAGCATGCTACATTCTGCTTTAAAAGGAAATGTTTGCAGCAGCACTGTTCACAATCACCAAGACATGGAAACGACCTAAAAGCCCATCAACGGATGAATGGATAAAGAGGATGTGGTGCACTCAAACAATGGGTCAAAACGTACACAGACATTTCTCCAAAGAAGACATATACAGATGGCTAGTAGGCACATGAAAAGAAGTTCATCACTAATTAGGAGAGAAATGCAAATCAAAACTACAAGGAGATATCACCTCACACCAGGCTATCGTCAGACACTCCACAAACAATAAATGTTGGAGAGGCTATGGAGAGAAGGGAACCCTCCTACACTGTTTCCGGGAGTGTAAATTGGTACAGTCACTATGGAGAACAGTATGGAGGCTCCTTAAAAATCTAAAACTAGAGCTACCTACCATATGATCCTGCAATCCCAATCCTAGGCATATATCCCAAGAAAAACATGATCCAAAAAGATACATGCACCCCAGTGTTCACTGCAGCACTGTTTACAATAGTCAAGACATGGAAGCAACCTAACGGGCCACTGACAGAGGAATGGACAAAGATGTGGTACCTATATACAATGGAATTTTACTCAGCCATTTAAAAAGAGTGAAATAATGCCATTTGCAGCAACGTGAATGGACCTAGAAAGTGTCATACTGACTGAAGTAAGTCAAAGAAAGAGAAATATCGCATGACATCCCTCATGTGTGGAATCTAAAAAGAAATGATACAAATGAACTTACAAAACAGAAACAGACTCATAGAGAACCAAGTGATGGTTGCTAGAGGGTAAAAATAGAGAGCAAAGAATAGTTAAAGAGTTTGGGATGGACACGTATACACTGCTCTATTTAAAATGGGTCACCACTAAGGACCTACTGTATAGCGCATGAAACTCTGCTTGATGTTATGTGGCAACCTGGATGGGAGGAAAGTTTGGGGGAGAATGGATACATGTATACATATGGCTGAGTCCCTTTGGTGTTCATCTGAAACTATCACAACACTTTTTGTTAATTAGCTACAACCCAATACAAGATAAAAAGTAAAAAAAAAAAAAAACAAAAAAGATGCAGTATGATGAAATGCTATTCAGCCTAAGCAGGATGAAATAATGCCATTTGAAGCAACATGGATGCAGCTACAGATTATCAATCTAACTGAAATAAGTTAGAAAGAGAAAGACAAATACCATATGATGTCACTTATATGTGGAATTGAAAGTATGACCCAAATGAACCTATCTATGGAACAGAAACATTGACACAGAGAAGAGACTGCTGGTTGCCAAGGAGAGGGGAAGGGATAGAGGGGGAGGTGGGGCTAGCAGATGGAAGCTTTTATATTCAGAAGGGATACGCAACAAGGTAATACTGTATAGCACAGAGAACCATGCTCAGCATCCCATGAGAAATCATAAGGAAAAGAATATTTTAAAAGAATGTGTATGTGTATATATATATATGTATAACTGAATCACTGTTGTTTGTAAATCAACTATACATCAATATAAAAAATTAAAACTGAATAAAATAGAGGGGAAAATAGCATATAAACATATGTGTATATGAGTTCATACAAGCATAAAATTTCTCTGGATGATTTTTATCTCTTAGGGCTGATGGATCTGGACAAACGGAAAAGACAGTTTAGACTTTTGATAGAATATTTTATATTTGCTGACGCTTGATTCTATGTAAGTATTATTTACTCAAAAACTTAAATAAATTCTTAAGGAAAGAAACATCTGTCTCTAAAACATACGTTGGTATAAAATCTTAAGAAAACAAGTAGGAGAGAGAGCAAAGAGCAAATTATCAAACACCTTAACAGCTCATACCCCCCCATCCTTGGAAGACATGGAGCCAGAAAAGCTTTCAGCAGGGAGAAAATTAGGACCAGATTCATGTGCCCACCAGCCAAGCAATGGGCAAAATTTAGAAGGAACAAGAATGAAAAATGCAATTGTCTACTGATATATAATGAGAATGATATTTCCTTCAGATTCACCTTGGTGTCCTACTCAATGACATGCATAGTAAATGTCCTATAGTGCCACCCAATAGCCACTGACTGTCTGCAGCATCACCTAACTTTTCCCTGATAATACCTTAGCTTGAAAAATAAAACAGTGTAGGAATCAATACACCTACAGCTCTAGCATTTTGGAACAACATTTTATCTAAATAGGTCAACATTTATACTAGAATTACATGAAAGCCAAGATTTATCTATATGCTATTCAAAATTCATTTGACTCTGGCTTCTGTAGATACCCCGGTGGCACTAGTGGTAAAGAACCCCCCTGCCAATGCAGGAGATGCACGAGACATGGGTTTGATCGCTGGGTCGAGAAGATATCCTGGAGAAGGAAATGGTAATCCACTCCAGTATTCTTGCCTGGAGAATCCCATGGACACAGGAGCCTGGCGGGCTACAGTCCATAGGGTTGCAGCGTCAGACACAACTGAGGCGACTTAGCACACATGCTCTGTAGATACCAGAGATGGTATTTTGATTTTTCAACTTTGTTATAAATACCTAAGTTGCCAAGTTCCATCATCTTTCACCACCACCTAAAATATAAGACTTATGCATTTCCCCAATAAAGGAGTCTTGTTGCTCATGTCCATGATTTCATACATACACACACACACTCACATACACACACACACTCACATACACACGCCCAGAAAACAAACCATCCACCTGCTAACTAGATTCTTTCTTCAGGGGGAGTAGTTTTTCTTTCTGTTCTTTTATTCTACCAAATAACAAATGCTGAAAGAATCACCAAATAGGGTTTCATAACAGGTAAAACTTCCTAGGATTCTTGCTTGAAAGTTTCTAAGTGGAAAGTAAAAATGCAGAGAAATCTCAAGCCTTCTCAAATTGAAAATCAGATGAAGACACTTAAGAAGATGACAAAAAGTTTCTCAGAAGATTTAAAATATACCTGTTTTAAGATTCAAAGAATCATCCAATAATGAGGAGGAAAAAATTATACAACTTTTAATGAGAAATAGAACCTAATCTCAACTATACTCATCTTTTTTTCAGTGCAACAAGACTACTCTACTTTAGATGACTAATATGCACACACAATTAATACAAATATAAACTGAGTACAGTAGGTGACAGTGATGCTGAAGGAGCTAAAATATAGTTTTTTTTTTTTTACTTTGACAATATAAACATAAACTATCATTCTTTCCACCTAATTTGTTATCATGACACTATAGGACTTGCCACATAAGAAATTTTTTTGGAATTCATTCTTTTTTAATGCTGTTGAACAGTTATTTATACAATTCACTACTGAAAATAATGAAGATATTGAAGATCCAAAGAAGTCCAGAATGAAAATCATCCATATCATTCACTATGAGACCACAATTCCTAAGCAGCTAACATTTTTCTCCTAAATATCTGTGGACTTATAAATATAACACAGTTTTCAAAAACCAAGACTTGAGCATTCAGATTTATTGGCAAAAAGGACACAAGGAATTTTAAATTTTTTTAATTTTCAAAAATATTTTATAAGAAGTGACTTTACCAGTTATTCTGGATGAAAATCTCATTACCAAAGAAAGAAACTTTAATCTTCCCAGTAAATAGATTTTTATCAATGAAATGTGATCTGAAATACAGTGCATATTGAAAGAATTCTAATGTAATAAAAAGGAAAATGGCCAATGTTTTCGTTTTAAGACAAACACATAAAAATTTTAAGATTCTAAAACAAAATCACATTCCTTCTCATTTAATTTCCACCTATGTAGCATAAGAAAAGATATTTAACAGGACTAATTAAGAGTGTCAAACTTTAATCACAACTTCGTATATTACCTTAATACCTATAATTAATGTTCATTTCACTCTGAAAAAACATGTCTTCTAAAAATCCAAATGTTCTAAGAAGCACTCCAGAACTTCATTAGTCTTTAATAATTACAACATTATATTCAGGACAAACATTTATTCCTTTAACAGACTTCCTACCCATCTCCATGTATTTCCTGATACATTAAGATGTATCAGGCACTGGCCATTTGATACATATGTAGATTACTGAGGATGGATTCATAGACTGAATTTCCATCCATAAACTATTAATAGTAATCTGTCATCACCTGAAGAAACTACTGGTTCAGATGCAAAGAAAAAAACTGCACTAACATCCTAGAATATATACTAGAATTTATTTCAAAGTGGTGAAGTTTGCACCAAGTTATCTGTATTCTTCCCGGGTATCCTCCTCGTGACTGATGTTCCTGGATCAACAAGATTCAGTCAAGCTGAAGTTGGTGACTCTAAAAGACTTAGCTTTCCCATATTAAAAACAAAACAAAACAAAAAAACACCTACAATATATAATATGACCTTGGTCTTAATAAGAATTTACCACCAAATTGCATAACAATATAAATGAAGTTAATGCCACAGAACTATAGACTTAAAAATGGTTAAAATGGTAAATTCTATGTTCTGTATACATTACTACAAAATAAAAAAAGAATTTGTAATCAAAACACTTAATGTTGTCATTTAACATTTAATTGTGAATTAGTTCACATTTTCCCAGTATGTAGCCGCACATAAAGTTTTGTTCCTATTGTATTAGCTTATTTTACTCATAACCCTGAACTACAATCTTGATCCATCAGCATTATTTATTCATTGATTTAGGATATAAATATTTTACTGCCATAAATATGAACAGTAATCTACTGAGATTAACATTTCAGTTATGGGACCACAGCTGATATATAGTCATATTTTCAGTGCTGTACCAGTGGCTTCATAAAATCAGCTCAACCAACACCCACTGAATTCCTATAGAACACAAAGGACTCTCTCAGACGCTTTTATTGTCATCTCAATATATGGCTGAATAACTTGAAAGCTTTACACTCATACTGTAAGTATATTTGTATGTAAAGCTGCTATTAATCCCATGCTATGATCCCAACGTCACTATGGAAATTTTCTAAGACCAAATCTTGTTGTTATCATATGTATCCTATACTTATATCAAACCCCTAATTCTCTTATCTTCCCTCCCAAAAAATGTCTTGAATACAAATTTTCATTCAACAAAGATACATTAGTTTAACAGTATTTCTTCCTGTTTTTACTAATTATACATGTCTAGACCAAAAAAAAAAAAAAGCTCTTTTCTAGCAATTTAAAAATTAAAGACATTATATAGATACTGGGCTTTCCAGGTAGCACTAGTGCTAAAGAACCCACCTGCCACTGCAGGAGACATACTAGACATGGATTTGAACCTTGGGTCGGCAAGATCCCCTGGAGGAGGCAACCCACTCCAGTATTCATGCCTGGAGAATTCCATGGACAAAAGGGCCTGCCAGGCTACAGTCTATAGAGTCACAAAGAGTCAGATATAGCTGCAGCGACTTAGCAGCCACATATGTATACAGGCACCAGTATGTAATGCTAACTGTTGTTTTTGCAATGGTTGTTAAAATATTAATCTACTGTGACTCCGATTGTTGAGTTCCACATAATGTTATATTAGGAGTTGTGATTCACGGGGTCGCAAAGAGTCAGACACGACTGAGCGACTGAACTGAACTGAACTGAAGATGGAGAAGCTCTATACAGTCAACAAAAACAAGACCAGGAGCTGACTGTGAACTCGTGGTCATGAACTCCTTATTACCAAATTCAGACTGAAATTGAAGAAAGTAGGGAAAACCGCTAGACCATTCAGGTATGACCTAAATCAAATCCCTTATGATTATACAGTGGAAGTGAGAAATAGATTTAAGGGCCTAGATCTGATAGAGTGCCTGATGAACTATGGAATGAGGTTTGTGACATTGTACAGGAGACAGGGATCAAGACCATCCCCATGGAAAAGAAAGGCAAAAAAACAAAATGGCTGTCTGCAGAGGCCTTACAAATAGTTGTGAGAAGAACAGAAGTGAAAAGGAAAGGAGAAAAGGAAAGATATAAACATCTGAATGCAGAGTTCCAAAGAATAGCAAGAAGAGATAAGAAAGCCTTCTTCAGCCTTCAATGCAAAGAAATAGAGGAAAAGAACAGAATGGGAAAGACTAGAGATCTCTTCAAGAAAATTAGAGATATCAAGGGAACATTTCATGCAAAGATGGGCTCGATAAAGGACAGAAATGGTATGGACCTAACAGAAGCAGAAGATATTAAGAAGAGGTGGCAAGAATACACAGAAGAACTGTACAAAAAGATCTTCATGACCAAGATAATCATGATGGTGTGATTATTCTGGAATGTGAAGTCAAGTGGGCCTTCGAAAGCATCACTACGAACAAAGCTAGCGGAGGTGACAGAATTCCAGTGGAGCTATTTCAAATCCTGAAAGATGATGCTGTGAAAGTGCTGTACTCAATATGCCAGCAAATTTGGAAAACTCAGCAGTGGCCACAGGACTGGAAAAGGTCAGTTTTCACTCCAATCCCAAACAAAGGCAATGTCACAGAATGCTCAAACTACTGCACAATTGCACTCCTCTCACATGCTAGTAAAGTAATGCTCAAAATTCTCCAAGCCAGGCTTCAGCAATACGTGAACTGTGAACTCCCTGATGTTCAAGCTGGTTTTAGAAAAGGCAGAGGAACCAGAGATCAAATTGCCAACATCTGCTGGATCACGGAAAAAGCAAGAGAGTTCCAGAAAAACATCTATTTCTGCGTTATTGACTATGCCAAAGCCTTTGACTGGGTGGATCACAATAAACTGTGGAAAATTCTGAAAGAGATGGGAATACCAGACCACTTGACCTGCCTCTTGAGAAATCTGTATGCAGGTCAGGAAGCAACAGTTAGAAGTGGACATGGAACAACAGACTGGTTCCCAACAGGAAAAGAAGTACATCAAGGCTGTATACTGTCAGCCTGCTTATTTAACTTATAGGCACAGTACATCATGAGAAACACTGGACTGGAAGAAACACAAGCTGGAACCAAGATTGCCGGGAGAAATATCAAGCACCTCAGAGATGCAGATGACACCACCCTTAGGGCAGAAAGGGAAGAGGAGCTAAAAAGCCTCTTGATGAAGGTGAAAGTGGAGAGTGAAAAAGTTGGCTTAAAGCTCAACATTCAGAAAACGAAGATCATGGCATCTGGTCTCATCACTTCATGGGAAATGGATAGGGAAACAGTGGAAACAGTGTCAGACTATTTTTTTGGGTTCCAAAATCACTGCAGATGGTGATTGCAGCCATGAAATTAAAAGATGCTTACTCCTTGGAAGAAAAGTTATGACCAACCTAGATAGTATATTCAAAAGCAGAGACATTACTTTGCCGACTAAAGCCCGTCTAGTCAAGGCTATGGTTTTTCCTGTGGTCATGTATGGACGTGAGAGTTGGACTGTGAAGAAGGCTGAGCGCCAAAGAATTGATGCTTTTGAACTGTGATGTTGGAGAAGACTCTTGAGAATCCCTTGGACTGCAAGGGGATCCAACCAATCCATCCTGAAGGAGATCAGCCCTGGGTGTTCTTTGGAAGGAATGATGCTAAAGCTGAAACTCCAGTACTTTGGCCACCTCATGCGAAGAGTTGACTCATTGGAAAAGACTCTGATGCTGGGAGGGATTGGGGGCAGGAGGAGAAGGGGACGACAGATGGATGGCATCACTCGATGGGCGCGAGTCTGAGTGAACTCCGGGAGACGGTGATGGACAGGGAGGCCTGGCGTGCTGCGATTCATGGGGTCGCAAAGAGTCGGACACGACTGAGCGACTGCACTGAACTGAAGGATACTCTCATGGGGCAGTGTCAGGAGAGGCTGGGAATGGGGCCAGGTGTAGTGTCGGTGAATACATGGCCCCTACATCCACCCATATACCTGCCTAGTGCACCGAGGGGTGACCACGGCAGGAAGTCACGGGCCATGGCTGCCACTGCCTCCGAGTAGCACAGTGCAGGCAGGGTGGGGTGTGGATGGTGGGGCAGGCAGCACTGGTAGAAGTGCTGTTACCAGAGCCAAGTCAGCATTTCCCCAAGTCTGGGAAATAAAGAAATGTTTTGATATCCATGTTTGTCTCCTGCTTTGACCAAAGGCCAAAGGCCATCAGGCCAGCTGCCCTCCAACTGCACAAATGTGCTAACTAGGGGAGACTTAATGAGGAGGTCTTAAAGAGACGGGAATACCAGACCACCTGACCTGCCTCCTGAGAAATCTGTATGCAGGTCAAGGAGCAACAGTTAGAACTGGACAGGAATAACAAACTGGTTCCAAATTGGAAAAGGAGTATGTCAAGGCTGTATACTGTCACCCAGCTTATTTAACTTCTATGCAGAGTACATCAAGTGAAATGCCAGGCTGGACGAAGCACAAGATGGAATCAAGATTGCGAGGAGAAATACCAATAACATCATTTACGCAGATGACATCACCCTTATGGCGGAAAGTGAAGAGGAACTAAAGAGCCTTTTGATGAAGGTGAAAGAGGAGAGTGAAATATCTGACTTAAAACTCAACATTCAAAAACGAAGATCATGAGATTCAGTCCCATCACTTCATGGCAAATAGATGGGGAAACAATGGAAACAGTGAGAGACTTTATTTTGGGGGGGCTCCAAAATCACTGCAGATGGTGACTGCAGCCATGAAATTACAGGACGCTTGCTCCTTGGAAGAGAAGCAATGACCAAACTAGAGAGCAGATTAAAAAGCAAAGATGTTACTTTGCTGACAGAGGTCCATCTAGTCAAAGCTATGATTTTTCCAGTAGTCATGTATGGATGCAAAAGTTGGACTATAATAAAGAAAGCTGAGCATTGAAGAACTGATGCTTTTGAACTGTGGTGTTGGAGAAGACTCTTGAGAGTCCCTTGGATAGCAAGGAGACCCACCCAGTCCATCCTAAAGGAAATCATTTCTGAATATCCATTGGAAGGACTGATGCTGAAACTGAAACTCCAATACTTTGGCCACCTGATGTGAAGAAACTCCTTGGACAAGACCCTCATGCTGGGAAAGGTTGAAAGCAGGAAGAGAAGGGGATGACAGAGGATGCGATGGTTGGATGACATCACCGACTCAGTGGATTGAGTTTGATAAGCTCCAGGAGTTGGGGATGGACAGGGATGACTGGCGTACTGCAGTCCATGGGGTCGCAAAGAGTCAGACACGACTGGGCAAGTGAACTGAACTGACTGAATGAGGAGGTCATTGGAAGTTTGATGTGATTCACGGTTGCAGCAGCAGCAGCAGCAGGAATGACTTGGTAAATTTAAATGAATTTAAATTATAACTTGCATCACTAGACAAGCTATATTTTGATACATGTCAGTTAAATTAAAAAATAAAATAATTATATATAAATTTTTTCTTGTGGATTGGTTTATAGATTAATTCATCTGACCATCTGATTAGTATAAGTATTAATTTGGGGATATTTAAAATATTATTCAAAATATTCATTATTTTCATATTATTTTTTTCATTTAACTCCAACTCCCCACTTATATCTACATTTGCTTACCAGCATATCCCCAAAGAAAAGCATTGTGCTGGCACATGAAAGGACTCAAAATATTATACAATATATGATTAAATAATTCAATAAGTATATACTCAACCAGTAGTTAAATTTTTGAGTGAAACTATTCATTGCTCAGTCATGTCCAGCTCTTTGTGACACTATGGACTGTAGCCCACCAGGCCCCTCTGTCCATGAATTCTCAGGGCAAGAGTACTGGAATGGGTAGTCATTTCCTTCTCTAGGGGATCTTCCTAAAGAACTCAGAATCAAACCCAGGTCTCCTGCATTGCAGGCAGAATCTTTACCATCTGAGCCAACAGGGAATCCCTCATATAATTCCCCAAGCTCCCTAAAATCAAAGTCAACAATTCCATTTCACATGCACACATAGAAATTACTGATTGTAAGGCACTCTGGGAATTTTGTGGAGGGTACTATGGTGACGAATTACCTGGTCTCTGCTTTCAAACAAACTTAAAATCTAATAAGATAACTTCTTGATAAAAATTAAAATCCCAATATTTATAGCACACTTCTCTGTTGCACTCTCCATTCTAATAACAACGGGCTCTTCAAGATCTGATATACCTAACAGTATGCATGTGGTCACACACCTGTGGTATTTTAGCCCTGACAGTGGATAAAAGCGTCAGCATTTCAGGACTGTGCCTGAAAGTCCTACACTGCCCGGAAGCACTGCTCCCCTCAGCTGCGGCTCGAGAATACATTGCATTTTCTGATTCACTAAGCCATAAGGGTTGCTTCATCACCAGATTTCTTGGATTTTCTTTGTTTTTCCTCCTTTAAAGTTAGAAAATAATATCATGGATCTTTAATAAATATAGATGCTTCATTAATGCCACTATATTGTTTGATCCCATTCTTGCACACATACTGGTCTTCTTGCCTAAAGTGTGTTAACAGATGTGAACATAGCCTGTTCATTTTGAGAAACAAACAACTGGGAAGCTTAAAGGGTTTAATCAACAACGAGGCTACTACGAAAGGAAAACAAAGTTATGTTACCTCGTTGCTACCTTATTTATACATATTCATAACAAATAAAGGAAAAAAGATATCAGTACACCTGATTTTACTAAAGCATTTTTGAGCAATAAAGACTTCTAAAATCCATAGACCATTCCCAGCGTCTTCAGCTATATCAATTTGACAGATTATATATAGGTAAAAGCATGACAACCCTTCATAATTATCAGAAGAACACCCTTCTGGAACATCTCACCAGTCACAGATGGAGGATTTTCATCTATCATTTAGATGCCAAGAAATGAAAGGCTTTCCTATGATCAATAGCAAATTCATACCCATAACATAAGGTACATCCAGGTATTTAATGCCATATGCCCTCCCTTAGCTTCTCCTTGAGTGCTTGTGATCTCACTCCTAAAAATGTTCAAAGTGAAATTTCAAACCAGTCTCACTGTACAGGGAGTTTCTTCCACTCCACTCAAATGCCTGAGACCTTCTCTTTGAACCCATCAAGGAGACTTATACATGCTCTATTCATTTCCCAAACCAATAATAAGTAAAAATAATACAATCGTGCAACCTTTAAAGTTTTCATAAACATTATGTCATTTCGGAATGGAAATTAACGTCATTTTCTGAACACTTTAAAGCAACGTGCTCTGTTATTCCTCACCATTCATTTGATAAAAGGTAAAGAAATGTTAATGGGTGTTTTGGGGAAAACTTCTCCTGACCAGTCATCACATGGAGCTAGAAATCTCAGGATAAACAGAGCCCCGACTTGTTGGGTTAATGAAGCAAGTATAACACAGTGTTTCTCTAATTTCAATCTAGCCATGTCTTTCTGTCACCCTTATGTTACTAAGTGATGCATTGGTCTTCTGTGCTATTCAGTTGAGCTCTGCTCTGTACCTTGTCACTGACAATAAAAGGATAAAGAAATAAACAGTAACACATAAAAGAAGTTGGAAGTGCTTTCCTGTGACACACATTATAGATCCAAGCTAATAAAAAGTTTCATTTTCAAAGATCACAGTGCCAACAACAAAATAAATGAATACTAAATCAATGGTTTACAATATATCAGTGCCCTATATACTGAAAAACAATAAAGTAACAATGGAAGAACTCCATCTCTGATCTCTCACTTCCTTTTATTATGCTGCATTTTTGTGTCTTTGGGCAGTATTTATATTCTGAACTGAAATCCTAATATCACAAAAAGCATGGCAGTAACTAGTTTAAAAATCAGGATACCAATTTCTCTATAAACCCTAAAAACACTCTGCTCCAAACCACTGGTTTGTTCCCAGTTTGGCCTTTCCCCCTGAGAGAAGGAAAAAGTCACCCACCAAAAAAGCTGAGACCTTTCCCCCAGGTGGGGTCAGATTGCCAGTGCTTTCAGCTGCAGGCTGAGGTGGGGCTGCAAATGGGCAGTGGCTGGAATATAGGACATAATCTCTGCTCTAATGAGGTGTTTCCTCTTCATCATGCAAAAAAGAAAAAAAGGGGGGAAGAATGGTAAGAAAGCAGGTGAGGGGGAGAGAGGAACACACATTTTCTGTTTCTATGGAAGAGATCATATTTTAACTACAGGATTTTCAAGAAAAAATACAATGTCAGTGGAAGACTAGAGGGAATTGTGGTGAAGTTCCCTCTAGACAGCTTATTAAAAAGCAGAGACATTACTTTGCCGACAAAGGTCCATCTAGTCGAAGCTATGTTTTTTTCAGTAGTCATGTATGGATGTGAGAGTTGGGCTATAAAGAAAGCTGAGCGCCGAAGAATTGATGCTGTTGAACAGTGGTGTTGGAGAAGACTCTTGGACTTGAGTGTCCCTTGGACTGCAAGGAGATCCAACCAGTACATCCTAAAGGAGGTCAGTCCTGGGTGTACATTGGAAGGAATGATGCTGAAGCTGAAACTCCAATACTTCGGCCAACTGATGCAAAGAACTGACTCATTTGAAAAGACCCTGATGCTGGGAAAGATTGAAGGCAGGAGGAGAGGGGGATGACAAAGGATGAGATGGTTGGATGACATCACCGACTCAATGGACATGAGTTTGAGTAAACTCCCAGAGTTGGTGATGGACAGGGAGGCCTGGCGTGCTACAGTCCATGGGGTCGCAAGGAGTCGGACACGACTGAATGACTGAACTGAACTGAACTCCCTCTAGTGGTAAAGTTCAACTGTGGTGAAGGTGAGGGTCCTTCACTATCAACATCCCCAGTCTTTTCTCCAACACCCAAAATACTAAAAAAAAAAAAAAAAAAAAGCTGCCTACAGTGTGGCTTAATTGATAAACATGCATTAACGTAAATTGCAAAATTTTATGTATCTTTTTTTTCTTGAGAGATGGTATAAATTAGCAAATTCTATGATAAAAATAAAAACAAAAATAAAAAATAGACATTACTATCTGGTTGAGTTACCCACTAACACTGTGGTGAAATTAATCTGTCCTCTTGTACAAAATTATTTTATATAGCTATTGTATGAAG
This sequence comes from Budorcas taxicolor, assembly GCF_023091745.1. NCBI lineage: Eukaryota > Metazoa > Chordata > Mammalia > Artiodactyla > Bovidae > Budorcas > Budorcas taxicolor. Next base: position 15,481,612 of record NC_068926.1, on the reverse strand, counting down.
AGAGAAGGAAATCTTATAGACTATTAAAGTTCAACTATTAAAATACCTACAACTCCACCCAGAACACAGGAACCCAGTGAAAGAGTTCTCAGCAGCCTAAGCTGAAACAATTTGAGGAAATACATTTATAAAGTAGTATGGGATTCTAATCCAAGGCATAAAATAAATATCCACTAGTCTGTGTGTGGGAGTGCTCAGTCATTTCAGTCCTGTCCAACTCTTTGTGACCTTATGGACTGTAGCCTGCCAGGCTCCTCTGTCCATGGGGATTCTCCAGGCAAGAGTACTAGAGTAGGTTGCCATGCCCTCCTCAAGGGGATCTTCCTGACCCTGGGATTGAACCCAGGTCTCCTGCATTGCAGGCTACTCTTTATTGCTGAGTCACCAGGAAGCCCATCCACTAGTCTACACGGATATAAATAAATGATTGAATAAATCAATATATAGAGGAGAAGAGACAGTTCTCCTGGGCAGGAGGTAACCTAAGTAGATACTCCACCCCCAAGAAGATGGAGCATCCCCTGAAGATGGGCAGTCTTGCTGCCCCACAGGACTCCTTAAGTGTGAGCTATACACAGCAACTCCCTTCCGAAGAATACAATATGGAAATGGGGATGGGAATACATCTACAGTGGAGAAAACTGACAGACACCACCTCAACAATGATCAAGGTTAACTCAACAGTGCTGAGATGTAAATAGTACATATGATGAGAATGGCATTTCCTTCCATGGCCTTCCTCCCAAGAACCCATATACACAGTGGTATCATGAGAAAATGTCAAATTCCATCACAGGGGCATCTTACCCCACTAACACTTCTCCAAATCGTCAAGGTCATCAAACAGAAGTAAAGTCTGAGGAGAATGTGACAGCCAAGTGAAACCGCAGGAGACGTTACAACTAAAATATAGTGTGATAATCTTGAATGGAATCTTGGAACAGAAAGAGAACATTAGATAAAAACTAAGGAAATCTGCATAAAGTATGGACGTTGATTAATAATAATGAATCAGTGCTGGTTCATTAACTTGAGCAAATGTACCATAATAATGTAAGATGTTATTAATAGGAAAAACAGTATGGGGTCCCTGGGAATTCTGTATTACCTCATAATTTTTCCATAAATCGAAAATTGTTCTAAAATAGTTTATTTTAATGAAAGCCATACAAATACAAATCTTTCATGCCCCTCATGTTTCAGTTGAATGAAGCAATTACCTTTCATGTTTTTGATTCTATTAAACATAAGTTGTGATTAGAAAAACAAATCTGGTATCCCAATCAAACTGTCTTTCTATCTAGTTGTCGTTAGATATTTAAGCTTACAAAGACAAATTAGGTAAGCTTGACAGACCGTTGGCTTAATTCCGCACATGTCTTTATATGTATTAGCTTCATTATCTTTGTCCTTTTATTTATTACAAGTCAGGTGTATTTTTCATAGACGTAATTCAAAAATTAAGACTTCCGGCTTTAAAAGATAGACAAAAATCAACTAAGAAAAACTCATTTTCCCCCATAGGTAGGTATTCATTTTTGATCCACTTTTCTAAATTGTTGACTTTGTACTCAAAGCAGATACCTCCTCCTCGCCCCCACCACAGTAGGTCTTGCCCATCTGCTGTGTAAAGAAAGGGAAGTTCTACTTTCTGTTGGGAAGTCATGATGCTAAATTTGTGTCACCATGATTATATCTATGGCAACAGACTGATGTCAGAAAAGTTATCAGAACAGAAACGCATCTCTGCTTCTCTTTTGGGTGGGCCCTCTTGGGGAAACACTATTGCCCTCTTTGTGCTATGAGAGAGTCTTTAGGTACAGGTGTCTTATTGGAGGAATGTTTTGCCACTCTCCACGCTTCCCAGGTGGTGCTAGTGGTAAAGAATCCACCCGCCAATACAGGAGACACAAGATCCCTGGGTTGGAAAGATCCCCTGGTGAAGGAAATGGCAACCCACTCCTGTATTCTTGCTTGGGAAATCCCAGAAACCTGGCGGGCTACAGTTCATGGGGTTGCAAAGAGTCGGACACAACTGAATGATTGAGCATTCACGAACACACATTCCTAGGAGAGTAACTTGAGGTCATTCTCAGAGCAGAATAAAGCAGGTTAAACTCCAAAGTAGCCAATTTCCATTTCGTACGAGATTATTTCATCAAGAGCATTATGATGATTCTCTATAAATATTTAATCGAGTATGTGTTTACACTTTCCATACCAGTATGTTAAATATGTTATAGGAAAAGTTAAAAATTAGTGCAAGAAAGGAAAAGGATCCACTTAGTCATTTCCTTCAAGCTTGAACTGTTTTTCATCGTAAAAAGACAAATAGTAAAAATAGCAACAATATTCCATAGTTCCTAACTTCAAAAAATCATGTATAGAAATATTCATATATAATCTGTATATACATGTATATATTTTTGTGTGTATTACACATTGAGAAATGTTCTTGGGTACCATTTGAATCTCTGGTTATTTTTTTCTTCATGGTACATTTGAATGTTCAAAGTAAATCTGTTATTTCATTTAACAACCATTCATGCACCATCTACTGAGTTTCAGGTGCCATTGTAGATATACTTTAAAAATTAAGGTATAGGCCTGTCTTTCAAAAGGCTTATAATCCAGCGGAATGGGGGTGGTGGTTACTGGGTTGAATAGAGTCCCCCCAGATTCATGTCTACCTGAATCTCATGATGAATTTGAAAATATTCATCCTTATTTGAAAATAGGATCTTGGAAGATTTAATTGGCTAAATGAAGATGAAGTCATGCTAGACCCATGACTGCTGTCCATGTAAAGATGACAAAACACACAGAGGGACACACGCAGGGAGGACGCCAAGAGACTGACAATAGGGTCAGAGGTCAGACGATGCATCGGCAGACCAAGGACACCAAGGCCTGCCGACAACTACCGGAAGTGAGGAAGGCAAGGAAAGACCCTCCTCCAGAACCTTCAGGAGAGCAGCTCTGCCTTGATTTCAGACTTCTAACTCCAGAACTGTGAGAGAGCAAATTTTTATTGTTCTCACTCATCAAATTTGTGATATTTTGTTACAGAAGTCCGAGAAACTAATACAGCAGGCCAGATAAATATACACACAAACAAGAATGTCTGTAACGATGGATTCAGTTTGGGTAGTTTTTTTCCATATATGTTACTCAAATATAATTGATTTGCAATGTCGTATTAATTTCTACTGCATAGCGAGGTGATTCAGTTATAGACTCAGTGGTAAAGAACGCATCTGCCAAGGCAGGAGACCCAGGAGACATAGGTTCCATCCCTGGATTGGGAAGAACCCCTGAAGAAGGAAATGGCAACCCAATCCAGTGTTCTAGCCTGGGAAATCCCATGGACAGAGGAGCCTGGTGGGCTACAGTCCACGGAGTTGCAAAGAGTTGGACACAACTTAGCAACTGAGCATAAGCACACATTCTATTATACAATCTTTTTCATATTCTTTTCCATTATGGTTTATTGAATATAGTTTCCTGTGCTATACTATTGGACCTTGTTATTTATCCATCCTACATATACTAGTTTGCACCAGTTCAGTCGCTCAGTTGTGTCCGACTCTTTGCCATCCCATGGACTGCAGCCCGCCAGGCTTCCCTGTCCATCACCAACTCCCAGAGCTTGCTCAAACTCATGTTCATTGAGTCGGTGATATCATCCAACCATCTCATCCTCTGTCGTCCCCTTCTCCTGCCTTCAATCTTTCTCAGCATCAGGGTCTTTTAGATTCAGCTTAAGTAGTACTTTTTAAAATGCTGATAGTCACTAGGCTTTTCATATCAAAATATTTGTCTTTGATGTAAAATTATAAAGCACAAACAACAATCTTTGAACAATCTTGGAACATCCCATCTTTTCCAAGTCAAACTGCATAGGAAGTACTTTTATCTTTGAATATGCAGCTGCTTGAGACATTCCCCAGTTGTTAAACACCTTTTATGAGTCCAATTCATCCCCGTTCCAAGGAGCACATCCAGGGAGGTGACAGGCTGACTATAATAACACTTGGAGCACAACAAGCCCTTCTGTAGAATGATGACTAAGTGATTAAACGCTTAGCATGCCAAGCCACAGAAACCACGGAGCCAGGGATTAAGACTCTCGGCAGCACATCACCCAGGAAGTCAGCTTTCAAGTAGAACTAAATCCGTTTTAAACAACATTAACATTTCCCAGGTCTCTTCCATCATCATACTTGTGCCACTTTATATTCCGGATGTATTTGAACTAAAAAAAAAAAAAAAAAATTAAAACATCCAAACCTCTTTTACAACTGCTATATATTGATATAAAAAGGAAACCAAAATAACAACTAAAGACACCAGGAAATTGGAACATCTTAGACCAACTTATCCCAGGGGATTTGGGGGTTTATTTTGACTAGAATTAGAAAAATAAATAAATAAACAGTCAACTGTCCATAAACAGGAGGGAAAGAGAGCGAGAAAGAGATGGGGGGAAAGGGAGAAAAAACACAAAAAACAAGAAAGCAACAGGGTAGGGAAAAAACTCATAGTCAAAAATTGTCAAAAAAAAAAAAGGAAACTTCAGTGCTGTTAAAGAATAAAAAGCCGATAAGAAAGCAGCTCCTCCTGGCACTACATGTGAAAGTGGGAGAGAAAAATCTAGAACTCTGTGTAGCCCTGGGGTCTGCTCTAACCCCCTTCCCTTGCCAGCATTTCATTTCCCCTCTGACAACATCCAAATTTCAAAGGCCATTCCCTCACTGAGCAAGGCCTGCTTTGCCAGAAACAGCAAGAGGTCAGTTTTTGCCTCCATTATTTGCATTTCTACCAAAGTAAAATTTCCATAGCTTTTTCTTATTAGAGGCTCTTCAAGGCCTGGTTTTTCTACAAAGCAAGAAAGCAATTTAAATATACCCGTGAGGATTCGTTCCTGCATGCACGCTACATCGCCTCAGTCATGTCTGACGCTTTGCAACCCCATGGACTGCAGCCGCCCAGGATCCTCTGATCATAGAGGCAAGAATACTGCAATGGGTTGCCGTCCTCCAGGGGACCTTCTCCAGGGATCGAACCTGCGTCTCATGTCTCCTGCGTTAGCATGTGGGTTCTTTATCACTAGGGCCACCTGGGAAGCTCTCACATGTGTGGACATGCATTACCAATTAAATCTATGTTTCAGTAGAACTACAATTAGACCACCTGACCTGCCTCTTGAGAAATCTGTATGCAGGTCAGGAAGCAGCAGTTAGAACTGGTCATGGAACAACAGACTGGTTCCAAATAGGAAAAGGAGTGCATCAACACTGTATATTGTCACCCTGCTTATTTAACTTCTATGCAGAGTACATCATGAGAAATGCTGGACTGGAAGAAACACAAGCTGGAATCAAGATTGCCGGGAGAAATATCAATAACCTCAGATATGCAGATGACACCACCCTTAGGGCAGAAAGTGAAGAGGAACTAAAAAGCCTCTTGATGAAAGTGAAACTGGAGAGTGAAAAAGTTGGCCTAAAGCTCAACATTTAGAAAACGAAGATCATGGCATCTGGTCCCACCATTTCGTGGCAAATAGATGGGGAAACAGTGGAAACAGTGTCCGACTTTATTTTCTTGGGCTCCAAAATCACTGCAGATGGTGACTGCAGCCATGAAATTAAAAGACGCTTACTCCTTGGAAGAAAAGTTATGACCAACCTAGATAGTATATTCAAAAGCAGAGACATTACTTTGCTGACTAAGGTCTGTCTAGTCAAGGCTATGGTTTTTCCTGTGGTCATGTATGGATGTGAGAGTGGGACTGTGAAGAAGGCTGAGCGCCAAAGAATTGATGCTTTTGAACTGTGGTGTTGGAGAAGACGACTCTTGAGAGTCCCTTGGACTGCAAGGAGATCCAACCAGTCCATTCTGAAGGAGATCAGCCCTGGGTGTTCTTTGGAAGGAATGATGCTAAAGCTGAAACTCCAGTACTTTGGCCACCTCATGCGAAGAGCTGACTCATTGGAAAAGACTCTGATGCTGGGAGGGATTGGGGGCAGGAGGAGAAGGGGACGACCGAGGATGAGATGGCTGGATGGCATCACAGACTTGATGGACATGAGTCTGCGTGAACTCCAGGAGTTGGTGATGGACAGGGAGGCCTGGCGTGCTGCGATTCATGGGGTCGCAAAGAGTGAGACACGATTGAGCAACTGAACTGAACTGAGCAATTGCTGTAGGAACAAAAACTTAAGTTTAACTGTATACCTCAAATTTTAGTTGTAAAAATGGCAGGGCAATATTATAATAAAAGTTAATATAACTTTAGCAAGAGAAAAGGACTTTGGTGCTGGGTTAATTCCTGGGCTTTGCCCCAGTCCCATTGCACGCTGGCAGCCCAGTTACTCTCCCAGTAAGGTGTCCCTCCCTACTTGCATGTGCTGTGCCCAGTGCCTACAACTCTCTTTTCCCCAAGGCCCTTGTGCCTGTGTCAGTCACCCCTCAGTCATTCCACTGCTGCTGCTGCTAAGTCGCTTCAGTTGTGTCCGACTCTGCGACCCCATAGATGGCAGCCCAGCAGGCTCCCCCATCCCTGGGATTCTCTAGGCAAGAACACTGGAGTGGGTTGCCATTTCCTTCTCCAATGCATGAAAGTGAAAAGTGAAAGTGAAATCGCTCAGTACTGTCTGACTCTTAGCGACCCCATGGACTGCAGCCCACCAGACTCCTCCACCCATGGGATTTTCCAGGCAAGAGTGCTGGAGTGGGGTGCCACTGCCTTCTCCGATCATTCCACTAGTCTATCTAAAATTGTAACCACCCAACATTTCTTACCTTCTCAATCTGTTTTATTTCTATCACACTGGATCTCTCCCACTGATATACTTTGCTTTTGAGTTTCTGGTCCACTAGCACGTGAATGTCATGAAGACAGGGACTTGGCCGCATACTCAGCACCTAGACTGAAGCAACTGAGCTCACACAGCACCTGGTTCTCATGGCCTCATGATGAATCTTTCTTAAGGAAACTGTACCTCTCAGCTCTGCCCTCTGTGCTGGAATTACGCAGCGGTAGTTACTCTAGAAGGAAGAGGGACTCAGACGCACGTGTTTCCTGCCGTCCTGGACTCAAGCACTTTGGAGTAGAAGCAAGATCAGGAATTGAAGAGGGACTATACACTGATGACAGTAAATAGAATCTGAAGTCTGAATAAACAGCTTCACATGAGGCCTGAAGAGCTGCAACCAGGGCTCAGCAACTCTTCTCACATGGCCTGGGGAACGGGTTCTGAGATGTTTGATTCACTTCTTTCAAATCAACTTCTAAAGGCTTACACCCCACAGAGGCAGAATGAAAGCTCTGGTTAGCATTTGAGTCCCTCACCAAGCAACAGGGAAAGAAATGAGGCAAACAAAGTGGGAGGTCTTTAAACGGCAATAGAAAACTCAAAGCGAATAGCAGGGAATTATCAAACCAGAAATCTAAATGAAGACTTTTCCCACAGCATCCAAATCCACAGCTCTCTACCAATGTACACGAGACACCAGTATCACTTTTAGGTTGAAAATTCTAGCTGCTTTCCTTCTCCCTCAAGCAAGATATATGGGAAAGGTATTTCTGCAGACCATCGCAAGTTGGTAAAACTAAATGCAAATGTATACGTGGAGACTTCCCTGGTGGCTGAGTGGTTGAGAATCCGCCTTGCAATGCAGGGAACATGGGTTCAATCCCTGGTCAGGGAACTAAGATCCCCCATGCCACAGAACAACTAAACCTACATACACAACTACTGAGCCCCCCAGAGCCACAACTAGAGAGTCCGTGCACCACAATAAAAGATCCCACATGATGCAATGAAGATCCTGAGTGCTTCAACTAAGGCCCAGGGCAGCCAGATAAATACACATATTATTTTAAAATGTATCTGTGGCAAAGGCTATGCTGATGCCCTGTCTATCCTTACTGGACCAGGGGAGGTAGGAGCCACCTCACCATGGAAGTTCCCACATGCCCTTCCTCCAATACCCTACAGGGACATACGCATACACACAACTTCTCACACAAACACACACAGTCCACAGTCGATGACTGGCATCCTTGGATGACCACTCAAGATGTGGTGGGATCTGTGTTGTGGTTTATACCCACACAATCTCTCTTTTCATTCCCACTGTGAGTCAACCCCTAGCCAGATTAGAATTTACCCGACATTTAGCCAAGACTGAAATTTACCTGAAACCCCCTCTTTGCTCAGGTCTTCTCCCTTCTCTTGCCTCCTCCCCGAGGGTTTCTTCCAGAAAAGCATCCCATCAACAAATCATGGCATCTAAGTCCATGTCCCAGGCTCTGCTTTTAAAAGCCCAACATAAAACAGTCCATGCCCAGGTCAGCTACTGACTTCTAACCCCAAATTAGAAGAGTTTAAATTACATTAAAGTGGAATAAGTCGTACCTCATTTTAAGGTCACTTGAATTGATCAGGTTCTGAGTAATGATATCACCATCTATGATGATACTGTATGCAGAGGAGGAATTCTTCCTATTTCAATGAACAACTTCACTTCCCATTTATGCTGTAATAGTATTGGGGAGGAAACTGGGCATGCTCAATTCCAGTGAATGCCTGCAGTGTATTATAGCACAATTGCTTTTTGCTTCTTTTCTGCACTTATAGTTGGTTGGTTGACTTTTCCTTGTGCATTTGTTTTACATTTTTGCATTTAATTTTTTTTTAATTCAAGTATAGTTGATTTACAATGCTGTGTTCGTTTCTGGTGTGAAGCCAAGTGATTCAGTTGTGTGTGTGTGTGTATATATATGTATTTTTTAACATTCTTTTTCATTATGCCTTTTGACAGGCATTATTTGTCATTATTTGTACATTATTTTTTAACATCCTCTTTTTTAATTTTTAAAATTTGTATTGGAGTAGAGTTGATTGACAATGTTATCTTAGTTTCTGCTGTCCAGTAAAGTAAATCAGTTACTCATATACATATATCCACTCTTTTTTCGATTCTTTACTTAGTATAGAGTTCCCTATCTCACACGCTAGTAAAGTAATGTTCAAATTTCTCCAAGCCAGGCTTCAGCAATACGTGAACCGTGAACTTCCTGATGTTCAAGCTGGTTTTAAAAAAGGCAGAGGAACCAGAGATCAAATTGCAAACATCCGCTGGATCATCAAAAAAGCTAGAGAGTTCCAGAAAAACATCTATTTCTGCTTTATTGACTATGCCAAAGGCTTTGACTGTGTGGATCACAATAAACTGTGGAAAATTCTGAAAGAGATGGGAATACCAGACCACCTGACCTGCCTCTTGAGAAACCTATATGCAGGGCAGGAAGCAACAGTTAGAACTGGACATGGAACAACAGACTGGTTCCAAATAGGAAAAGGAGTACGTCAAGGCTGTATATTGTCACCCTGCTTGTTTAACTTCTATGCAGAGTACATCATGAGAAATGCTGGACTGGAAGAAACACAAGCTGGAATCAAAATTGCCAGGAGAAACATCAATAACCTCAGATATGCAGATGACACCATCCTTATGGCAGAAAGTGAAGAGGAACTAAAAAGCCTCTTGATGAAAGTGAAAGAGGAGAGTGAAAAAGTTGGCCTAAAGCTCAACATTCAGAAAACGAAGATCATGGCATCTGGTCCCATCACTTCATGCGAAATAGATGGGGAAACAGTAGAAACAGTCTCAGACTTTATTTTGGGGGGCTCCAAAATCACTGCAGATGGTGACTGCAGCCACAAAATTAAAAGACAGTTACTCCTTGGAAGGAAAGTTATGAGCAACCTAGATAGCATATTCAAAAGCAGAGACATTACTTTGCCAACAAAGATTCATCTAATCAAGGCTATGGTTTTTCCAGTGGTCATGTATAGATGTGAGAGTGGGACTGTGAAGAAAGCTGAGCGCCAAAGAATTGATGCTTTTGAACTGTGGTGTTGGAGAAGACTCTTGAGAGTCCCTTGGACTGCAAGGAGATCCAATCAGTCCATTCTAAAGGAGATCAGTCCTGGGTGTTCTTTGGAAGGAATGATGCTAAAGCTGAAACTCCAATACTTTGGCCAGCTCATGCAAAGAGTTGACTCATTGGAAAAGACTCTGATGCTGGGAGGGATTGAGGGCAGGAGGAGAAGGAGACAACGGAGGAAGAAATGGCTGGATGGCATCACCGACTCAACGGACATGAGTTTGGGTGAACTCCCGGAGCTGGTGATGGACAGGGAGGCCTGGCGTGCTGCGATTCATGGGGTCGCAAAGAGTCGGACACAACTGAGAGACTGAACTGAACTGATGCTACACGGTAGGTCCTTAATAGCTATCTATTTTATATATAGTAGTGTGCATTTGTTTTTAATTCTTTAATGTAGAAAAATTGACTCTAAAACAACTTAGCCAACTCAGAGTCCCCTGATTCTAATTTAACTTTTTGTTTTTTTTGCTTGTTTTATGAAGTTGGCCTTGGGTATTTGATGGATTTTAAGAGGACTCTATTTCATGGTTTCTATTATAACTTTATATTGGCTATAGTCGGTTAAGAATTTAATCTGTCTCCTGCATTTTATTAGCAAACCATGTGAATTATCTTCACAATATGCAAGCCTGCTTCTGTCTGGTCAGTTATTTCCCATAGGAATTATAATGCCTCTTGAGAACTTGGTCAACTTCTTTTTTTATATTTAGTTCACATTTTTCAGTAACAACATAAAAAGCTTCAATGAAGATATAGCATTTATTACATTCTCTTGAGCTTAAATTCTCTTCAGTGAATTTATTTATTTGATTTATACACCACTTGCTCATGGAAAGTTAGGTTTATATTTCAGTCAGTTTTCTATTTTCACACATTATGTTAGAAATACACACTGCCTTAATTAAAATGACATCACAAGGTGGCTATATTCTTTTTGGTGGAGAATGTTCTTTCTTTGCTGCTTAGAATAATCCAAGAAGTTACCGATCTGCCTGATAATAATACACATTTCTTATATTATTGGCTTATCTGATTAAATTGATATATCATTATTTTCATATTTTCTTTCACAAACTGCCATCAACTAGGGAGCCTTATTTAACATATTTTTTATTTTTACAGTTTCTTCTGTGAGTTGCCAGTTATAACTATAAATACAAATCGTTTCTTATGTAGTCAACAGCCCTGTAAATAGGTAAAATGATGTACTTTTACTTTTTCTCAGTTTCTTCAATATGAAAGAGAGAATCATAAAAATGACCTCATAGAGTTGTAGGGAGGACACAGCCCGGCAGGCAATAAGCACTCACTAAATGCTAGCTTGGCTACTAACAGGCAGGGCTGCTGCTCGCTCAGATGTCTTGTGTGTAGGTCATCAAAGTGAATTTGAAGAAGTAAAGGCATCTGGAAGGTTCATCACCTAAACACTGACCAATGAGAAGCTACTGTGTAGCATGGACTTCCCTGGGGGCTCAGATGGTAAAGAGTCCAACTGCAATGCTGGGGGCCCAGGTTCAGTCCCTGGGTCGGGAAGATCTTCTGGAGAAGGAAATGGCAACCCACTCTAGTATTCTTGCCTGGGAAATCCCTTGGACAGAGGAGCCTGACAGGCTATAGTCCACGTGGTCACAAGCGTTGGACATGACTTAGCTACTGAACTGCTACCATTACTGTATAGCAGGGAACTCCACTGCTTTGTGGTGACTAAACAGGAAGGAAATCTAAAAAAGAGGGGATATATGTATCGCTGTTGTTTAGTCGCTAAGTCATGTCAACCCTTTTCGTGACCCCATGGACTATAGCTGGCCAAGTTCCTCTGTCATGTGATTTCCCAGGCAAGAATACTGGAGTGGGTTGCCATTTCCTTCTCCAGGGGATCTTCTTGGTCGAGGTATTGAACCCCAGGTCTCTTGCTTGGCAGGTGGATACTTTACCACAGAGCCACCTGGGAAGCCTGGGTATATGTATACATATAGCTAATTCATTTTGTTGTACAATAAGGCAATAGGAATAGTTGAGCTATTTCAAATCCTAAAAGATGATGCTGTTAAAGTGATGCACTCAATATACCTGCAAATTTAGAAAACTCAACAGTGGCCACAGGACTGGAAAAGGTCAGTTTTTATTCCAATCCCAAAGAAAGGCAATATCAAAGAATGTTCAAACTACCACACAGTTGCACTCATCTCACATGCTAGCAAAGTAATGCTCAAAATTCTCCAAGCCAGGCTTCAGTAGTATGTGAACTGAGAAATTCCAGATGTTCAAGCTGGACTTAGAAAAAGCAGGAGAACCAGAGATCAAATTGGCAGCATCCACTGGATCATAGAAAAAGCAAGAGAATTTCAGCAAAACATCTACTTCTGTTTCATTGACTATACCAAAGCCTTTGACTGTGTGGATCACAACAAACTGTGGAAAATTCTTCAAAAGATGGGAATACCAGACCACCTTACCTGCCTCATGAGAAATCTGTACTCAGGTCAAGAAACAGCAGTTAGAACTGAACATGGAACAACAGACTGGTTCCAAATCGGGAAAGGAGTACATCAAGTCTGTATATTTTCACCCTGCTTATTTAACTTCTATCCAGAGTACATCATGTGAAATACCAGGCTGGATGAAGCACAAACTGAAATCAAGATTGCTGGGAAACATATCAATAACCTCAGATATGCAGATGACACCATCGTTACAGCAGAAATGAAGAAGAACTAAAGAGCCCCTTAATGAAAGTGAAAGAGGAGAGTGAAAAAGCTGGCTTAAAACTCAACATTCAAAATACTAAGATCATGGCATCTGATCCCATCACTTCATGGCAAATAGATGGGGAAACAATGGAAACAGTGAGAGACTTTTATTTTCTTGGGCTCCAAAATCACTGCAGATGGTGACTGTAGCCACGAAATTTAAAGATGTTTGCTCCTTGGAAGAAAAGTTAAGACCAACCTAGACAGTATATTGAAAAGAAGAGACATTACTTTGCCAACAAAGGTCCATTCTGTCAAAGCTATTGTTTTTCCAGTAGTCATGTGTGTATGTGAGAGTTGGACTATAAAGAAAGCTGAGCGACAAAGAATTGATGCTTTTGAACTGTGGTGTTGGAGAAGACTCTTGAGAGTTCCTTGGACTGCAAGGAGATCCAACCAGTCAATCCTAAAGGAAATCAACCCTGAATATTCATTGGAAGGACTGATGCTGAAGCTGAAACTCCAATACTTTGGCCACCTGATGCAAAGAACTGACTCATCTGGAAAGACCCTGATGCTGGGAAAGATTGAATGCAGGAGTAGGAGCAGATGACAGAGGATGAGATGGTTGGATGGCACCACTGACTCGGTGGAAATGAGTTTGAGTGAGCTCCACGCATTGGTGATGAACAGGGCAACTTAGTATGCTGCAGCCCATGGATCTGCAAAGAGTCAGACACGACTGAGTGACTGAACTGAACTGAAGGCAACAGAGAATTATGATGGTTGGATGGCATCACTGAATCAATGGAAATGAGTTTGAGCAACTCCAGGAGATAGTGAAAGACAGGGAAGACTGGTGTGCTGCTGTGCATGGGGTCACAAAGCACTGGATATGACTTAGTGACTGAATAACAGCAACAGCAACAACAACAAGCTGATACATTGTAGAGCAAATATATTCCAATAAGAATTAATTTTAAAATTTTTATTTAAAAAAGAAAGGGTGATTAACGGAACTGGCACTATTCTGTGGAAGGAAGATTAGATTTGCCCTGAGTGTCCCATAGGGCCAAGATGAGAACCAATAGGTAGAAGCTATAGGAAGCTACCCTTTCCAAGAGAAGTTTCTGCCTCCTTCAGAAAGCAACAAGTTCCCTGTTACTAGAGACTTCAAGGAAAAGCAGGACAACTACCTGAGATGTAATCAAAGTGATCCCTCAAATGACCAGAAGAATTCAAAGTCCTTACACCTATAACAATAAAAAATAATACAAACAAAAGCTTCCTGCAGTTTATCACGCGGCACTGTATGCGGCACTTCAAGTGAATTATGCTATTTAATCATCACAGCTTCAGGAGGTGAGGACTAAGATGGGACTCATTTCATAGCTGGGCAAATAGTGGCTCACCCTCTTAGAGAACCTGGCTGCCCTTATTCTTGAGGTTATATTGCCTCCTGGGACACAGTAAACATGACTCAGGTTCTCTCAATTATACCAGTGAAGTTGGACGTCCCATCTTTTTTTTTTTACATGGTCTTCTAACCTGGTCCTACCGTCTAGAATTCCTTCTGCATACAAGCATGCAAGGTTGTACTCTGTGAACAAACAACCCTAAATGTTCTCATCTTCTTACAAGTCTCCTTCTCATTCACTATTCTTGAGAGTCCCTTGGACTGCAAGGAGATCCAACCAGTCCATTCTGAAGGAGATCAGTCCTGGGATTTCTTTGGAAGGAATGATGCTAAAGCTGAAACTCCAGTACTTTGGCCACCTCATGCGAAGAGTTGACTCATTGGAAAAGACTCTGATGCTGGGAGGGATTGGGGGCAGGAGGAGAGGGGATGACAGAGGATGAGATGGCTGGATGGCATCCCTGACTCGATGGACAGGAGTTTGGGTGAACTCCCGGAGTTGGTGATGGACAGGGAGGCCTGGCGTGCTGCGATTCATGGGGTCGCAAAGAGTCGGACACGACTGAGCAACTGAACTGAAATGATTGAGACACACTCATCATGGGCTGGCCTGGGCACCTGCCTACTTCACATCTCCTAATACTGGATCTGGGTTGATGGAGTAGCTACCATCTCAAAATATGTTCGTGACCAGAGCAAGGTTAAGAAAGAAAGTTCTGAAGTGGGCCACACTGCCAACTAAGTACTCAGGGAAAGAAGTGACACAAGAACCATTTTTACTCATAAATCACTGGTCAGACTCATCACTTGGTTACCCAAACAGAAGGGACTAGCAAGTGTAACCCTGTGCTAGCTTAGCAGGGAGCCAGGGGTATTTGTTGAAGGGAACTAATGATTATATATATTCACTACAATATTTTCAAATATTCTCTCATTCAAAAGTTGATGAGTTATGGTTACCAACGGAGAAGGAGGAGGGATAAACTGGAAGTATGGGATTAACAGATCCAGACTATATATGTGAACTGAAGCAGCAGGCACCCAGGCAAGCCCATGATGAGTGTGTACAGTGAATGAGAAAGAGACTTTTGTAAGAAGATGAGAACATTTAGGGTTGTTTGTTCATAGAGTACAACCTTGCATATTTGTACACAGAAGGAATTCTAAACTGTAGAACCAGGTTAGAAGACTATGTTAAAAAAAAAAAAAAAAAGATGGGATGTCCAACTTCACTGGTATAATTGAGAAAATCCGAGTCAGGTTTACTGTGTCCCAGATAGGAGACAGCAGTGGCACCCCACTCCAACACTCTTGCCTGGAAAATCCCATGGATGGAGGAGCCTGGCGGGCTGCAGTCCATGGGGTTGCTAAGAGTCGGACACGACTGAGCGACTTCACTTTCACTTTTCCCTTTCATGCATTGGAGAAGGCAATGGCAACCCACTCCAGTGTTCTTGCCTGGAGAATCCCAGGGACGGGGAGCCTGGTGGGCTGCTGCCTATGGGGTCACACAGAGTCGGACACAACTGAAGCGACTTAGCAGCAGCAGCAGCAGTGTGTGTGTGTATATGTATATATCCACACTATATATAAAACTGATAAAGTTCTACTGTACACATAGGGAACTACATTTGGTATCCTGTAATAAACTATAATGGAAACAAACTTTAAAAAGAATATAGATACATGCAGGCTTCTCGGGTAAAGAAACTGCCTCCCAATGCAAGAGAAGTAAGAGACACAGGTTTGATCCCCGGCTCGGGACGATCCCCTGGAGGAGGGCATGGCAGCCCACTCCAGTGTTCTTGCCTGGAGAATCCCATGGACAGAGGAGCCTGGCGGGCTACAGTCCATAGGGTCGCAAAGAGTCGAACACGACTGAAGCAACTTAGCAAGTAAACAAGCAGTAGACATATACCCATATATGTGTAACAGAATCACTTTGCTGTACATCTGAAACACAGTATTACTTTGGTAAAAATTTAAAAATTAAAAACGAATTTTTAAAGCTGACACCTTACAGTTTCTCAAATGTTTTCTCCAGATAATTCACAAGAGAGGAAACTTTCCACGACAGCACAGTATCATGATGGTACCATCCCGGTTTTTCTCTTTCACAGTATTCATACCTCTTCTGAAAGTGTAGGGTTTCTTCTAACTTGAACAAAACACACACACACACAATTAAGATATAAAATACTATGAGAACATGATAGGGTCTACCTACTGCTGAAACAATCCATTGGAGTAGAGTTAATGACACCATTTTAGTACATAGGGTTTGAAATGCTTTGACCAAATTTCTGTCAATCTTGATCATTTTAAATGAAGATAACTTTTCATTAACATGCTTTATTATTGTTTGTAGCTTATCTAAATCACTAAATAGTTTCTCCTCCAAATGACCTCTACCTTCAACACTAATTTGCCAACACCTATTCTGCCTTGAGGACACAATAGACTTTGGGTTGTTTCATTTGCACTTACAGTGTTTTAGGATAAATGCTGTTCCCTTGCTCTGATAGTCTCCTGTGAGAATGGACACACACATATGTATGGCTGAATCCCTTTGTTGTTCCCCTAAAACTATCACAACGTTGTTAATCAGCTATACTCCAATATGAAATAAAAAGTTTAAGAAAGAAAAAAAAAAAAAGCAAAGTCTGCACCAGGCAGGAGCAGTTAGCCCTCTGGGCTCTTATCCTAAGCCATGTTTTCCTTCTTCTAAATCCTCTTGGCTTTAAAACACTCCAGAACAGGTTAAAGCAGTTGGTTGTTAAGTGCTATCTTTAACCTACTCATATAAATAAGTGACTGTTTTGGAATTCAGAATTAACCCTAACTGCAGCCTTAAGAGCTATTGCTTGTCTGGTATGAGTCACCCCCTCCAAAGGCACAATCCAAAAGCTATTTCTCCACGATATCAGAAGAGTGAATTTCTTTGGTTATGAGCTGTCTTGGCGATCTCATGCTAATTCATTTTCCCCATTCCCTTTTCAGATATGGAAGTTCAATGCCTGTCTCTCAAAAAGATAGCTTGATAACCCCAACATTATTCTGCTTTATACTGCCAACTAAAAAGTGTCACTCACCATTTGGTTCTATAAGAATGAAGCTGTTGCAGTTGCTGACCTTCAACACAACCTAAAAGGAGTTCAGGGTGGAGGTCAGGAATGAGGTACGCTATGCCCTGGGAAAACTGGCAGAACAGACCCTCAGAAAGTTATTTTCAGGACAAGGTTTTATAAGCCAAATTTCTTGCATCTTCTCTAGAAAAGAATTAAAATCATTAACGGTGAATCTGCTCTTCATGACTAGTAGCAACCTTCTTGTGACCAGCAGCAAGCTTCTGCCAAAACGTCTCTAACTGCACATACCCCTCTTCATCAAAATCACATATATACTGACCTCCCCACTACCTCCATGGAGCAGTTCCATCTGAGAGGCTCATCTGTCTCCCGGGCTATAGTCCTCATTCAGCCTCAAATAATACATAACTCATAACTCTCACATTGTGTAATTTTTTTCAGTTGACAATGGAAACAATTCTCTTTTAAAAAATAGAATCTTTTCTTTGTTTAAAGAAAAAATTCAGAACTAAAAAAATATATAAACCTTAATTTTAATGATATAAATTAGAAATAGCGCAAGATGGAAATCTTTCTGTTTGGGTTTGGAGATACATTTCTTGACATAGTGTTGAGGACTTTCTTAAGCCATTCCTGTTTCACTTCAAAGAATTTAAAGCTGGGAAATATACCAGAGCGGGGTGGTGGGGGTTGGGGGGGCGGAACAAGGCAATTTTGTGTAATAGAACTGCAACCTTAGATTTGTGTACTCATCTCTTTTGATGGGCTAAAGTTCATGGCAGATTTTTCCAGGAACCATTTTCCTTTTGACATATTTTAAAGAGCAAGTTATTTGCATTTTGTGAATGTGATATCTTATTTTCTTTCTTTTGATTTCTAGAAGCCTTAATACTTTCAAGAGGTGATACGTTTATTAGAATTACTTTAATGTGAGTACTGATAATCCAACTTCTCATCATCTGGAAATGCCAAAATAAATCCCATTTACTTATTTTAGAGTCTAGACTAATTACATAACTTTAAGATTTTGCTA
This sequence comes from Budorcas taxicolor, assembly GCF_023091745.1. Lineage (NCBI taxonomy): Eukaryota > Metazoa > Chordata > Mammalia > Artiodactyla > Bovidae > Budorcas > Budorcas taxicolor. The sequence goes on along the minus strand of NC_068926.1, from coordinate 15,463,419 downwards.
TCATTTTATCTAGTTGCTTTTAATCTACCAGCAAATCACTTTCTTTATTCAACTTTTCAATTCAATGTATAAAGAGAAAAGTCCTATTACTACAAAACATGATTCTGAGAACTGAAATATTTCCTGCCGTATCAGTAAACAAAGGATTTTCACAGTCATCAGCAATAGTGGCCACCATGGAATGTGAGATGGTGAGCCCTGAGGAAACTCAGGAAGGAAACACTATCCCACTATCTAGTAGCCATCACACTGCAGCCCCTCCCTATAGGGAGCCCTGGGGAGACTCAGGATACAAAAATACAGGATACTGGCCCCAGGTAGGTGAGGTGCATATCAAAGAAATGATTTCAGTGAACTTTTGCATACATAGAAAAACACTAAATTCCTCCAGATGTCTGGATTTAATTTACAATAATCTTTTGATGTTCAGTCTTCCTGCCCTTGGTTGCAAAACTTCCATATAATGTGGTTCCTCCTCTCACCTCCTCAGAGAAGTTCTCTCAGATACTTAAGATGCTGTCTCCTAGGCTTGAAGTGCTAAAAATTTCCACTGAATAAAACATAACTCTCAACTTTTAGGGTACGAATATTTTTTCAAGTCTACAATGCTATATTATATTATTAAGAATCTAACAACGGAATCTCTGACCTCAAAAAGTGTATTATCTAGTCAATGGGAATGTAAACAAATAACCAAAAAACAAAGCAGCATGAGAAAAGCGTGAGGGCAGAACCACAAGTCCTTTGGGGCGCAGACTTTTCAGAGGTCACTGTCGGCTGGAAAACCAGGGGACAGCTTTGCGGAACAATGACAGATGACCTGGGTTGCACCTTAAAGTATGAGTAGAACTTCGAGAGACAGAATTGGGAAGGAAGAACACTCTGTAAGAAGGATGAATATGCAGGGGTTACGTTTGGGAAAGATTAAGGAACTTTGTGTGCCTGTGGTGTAGGGCACAGCAAAGGAGAAATAGGAAATAAAATGCACACTGGAGACTCTCAGAGCTATATAATGCTCAGACTGGAAGGGAGCTCAGTGACCCTTTGGTCAAGCTCTTGTTTTTACAGATGTGGAAAATAACAGCCTCTTTTCACGTATTTCTTTGTTTACGTACCCTGCTCTAGACACTAAGCTTCCTTTTTTATTTGATTACATGGCCTATTTTCCATGAACAGGCTCAAATATCATTTCAATGCAAGTAGCTGGAATGAAAGTTAACAAATTCATCTGTGAAATATACATATGTATGAGAAATAATTGCCGCACTTTCTTTTTTCTTTTTCCAGGTCTCACAGCCAAAATTTCAGGATGTAAATCCTTTCCCCAAACTTTAGTTGATTAAATGCATTTGGCTGCACACAGGATTGAGGCTTATATACTCTTCAATTTCATTAAAGGAATTCTTCATTTTGAATATCTTTATACATCAGGAAGGGTTTCCCCAGTGGTGTTAGCAGTAAGGGCCTGCCTGCCAATGCAAGAGACATAAGAAATGTAGGTTCAATCCCCTGGGGGAGGGCATGGCAACCCATGCCAATATTCTTGCCTGCAGAATCTCTTGGACCAAGGAGCCTGGTGGGCTACAGTCCACAGGGTCACGAAGAGTCAGACGTGACTGAAGCAAACTTAGCACGCACTCACATATACATCAGGACAATGCCACCAAAAAATGAATAATGTGAGTTCAGTCATTTTACCTAAGAGGTAAATGTCCTTCAGGTTTGCTCCTGGAGATTTTGCCAGCTGTTCCCAAAACCCTCTGTCCTAGTCCACACTGAGCCCTACCCCATTTCCATTCTCCTAATGCTAAACTGTTTTCTTAAGCTCAAACACAAACAAAATGAATGGAAAACGTGCCCACTCTCATCCCTTAAAATTTCACAGGATCTGTTCTCCTGAACAGGCTCGGGCTCTCTGATATTTTGGTTACAGTGTCTTCATATTTAATACTGTTATTTTCAAAGGCTGCTTCTCCAGAGAAACTTTCAGCAAGCTAAGCCCGTGTTTCTATTCACTTTGACAAGAGCTGTCTCCATTATGGTCTTCGCAAACTCAACTTACCAGATTCTGACATATAGAGAAAATGAATAACCCAGCAAGCTCTTCAACATAGCTAAGGTAAAGCGCAGTGATGATTTTCATCTTTAAAGCTCCTGGAATCTTGTCGCTGTTGTTGAAATAGCTTTACTTTTGCAGCTCCTGAAAACTATAGCAGCATCTCTTTGTCCATAGACTTATTGGTACCTTTCTCCAGGACCTGTGACTCCCGAAGTCAACATCCCCACCGTTGTTTTCAAGGCTCATTGTAAAATACAAATCAGATCCTGTGTTATTGCTTCTAATAGTTAATCACTTTCAAGGTCAGTCAGCACTTGTTTGGAAAAACCAGAAGTTCTTCATGTTGAGGGTAAGTGTTTGGTTTGTCTCTGCCAAACAGGAGCTTGTTCTCCATCCTTTTCTTTGTAGAATTGATCTCATAGATACAACCCAGTCCTGTGTTGTTATCATAGAAACTGCAACATTGATCAAGCCAGATTTCACCCTAGCCCGCCACCTCTCTGCATTTAAAGTCCTTTTCTATATATTCAGGTGTTGTCTGCTCTGAATATTAGCAGAACTTGATCTTATTTTATCTGCTGTACGTGAAGCTGTCTTCAAGCCCAACCATCAAATGTATTAAATTAAAAAAAATGAAAACGTGCGCTCAGTTATATCCAACTCTTTGCAACCCCATGAACTGTAGCCTGCCAGGCTCCTCTGTCCATAGAATTTCGAAGCAAGGATCCTGGAGTGGTTTGCCATTTCCTACTCCAAGGGATCTTCCCAACCCAGAGGTCAAACCCACATCTCGTGTGTCTCCTGCATTTGGCAGGTGGATTCTTTACCACTAGGGCTATCTGGGGTCACATGCAAACTAGAAGGTCTTCATACTAATAGGAAAAAAGGCCAACTGAGTTACAATTAACTTGTTACAATATACCAAATAGAATACATTGCCCTCAGCAGACAGAAAACTCCCACTACTGACTAAAGCTGTTGAGAATTCTACATGTCCATGTTTATTATAGACAAACATATATTTAAGAGAGAGGTAAAAATGCTCAATATGAAGTTGAGTTCATTACCTGCAGCATGAAGGTAGAGACAAACCCAAAGGTAAATATTTCCTCAAGAGAAGTGTAAACTTCAAGAAAGTTAAGTAAAACGAAGGTATTTATCCATCATAGTACCGTAACTGTTCCAACCCCTCTCACGGACAGAACAACAATCTAATCATTCTCTATGGAGACCATATTAATGGTTCTTCCATTCACTCATTCATTCACAAATATGAACCAGACACTTGTGCTAAACACTAGGAAGATACTGGTGAAAAAATATCAACAAAATCCCTATCTACAGGGAGATTTCAAAGCTTGTGAATTAAAGTGATAATTGATTTATACATGTAAGATGGTGCAGGAAGAGAGAACTGGACATAACTCTGAAGTACCTCGAGTCTGAAGGAGAGGCAAGGAAATGACTTTGGGAAGGATGACAGGGCAAGACAAGAAGCTTTAGAAAAAGAGAGAGAGAGAACTGGAAATCTCTTTCTACATCAAAGTCTTAGATGTCAGACAAACTGCAATGATATTCACAATGCTGATTCCACAAGACATCAAAGAAAATCCCTCAATGGCAAATTAAAACAAACAGTATGATGAACATTAACACCAGAGAACTAAACTTTGGGAAATCCAAGGTCCAGGTTTAGGAAATAGGTGTTAAGTACTGGGACCTGCGTCCTGGGTGGAGGAGGACTCTGAGCCCCACACAGAACTGCAATTCTGAAAAATGAAGTACTGTTTGTAAAACATAGGCTAGAAAACTTCCACACATCAACAAAAAGAAAAACTGTATTTGTATTTATAATTATTCTTTCATAAGACTCTGAGGTTTAAATGACATGCTCACACAGAGGAGGCTGTGGAGGTCCATGGTGTGTAACAGGAATAAATGCAATTCCTCTTTGGAGAAAAGATCCTCCACTCAGGTCCCATAAGAATCACACTGAGACTTCTCTGGTGGTCCAGAGGTTAAGAATCCACCTGCCAGTGCAGGGGGGACACAGGTTTGATCCTCAATCCAGGAAGATCCCACATGCTGTGGGGCAACTAAGCCCGTGCACCCAACTACTGAGCCTGTGTTCCACAGCCCATGCTCCACAGCAAGCCTGCACACCACAACTAGGTTAGCCCCTGCTCACTGCAATGAGAGCAAGCTAGCACACAGCAGAGAAGACTCAGCACAGCCAAAAATGAATCATAAAATTTAAACATTTAAATAACGCCACAGATTTTAGCCAAAGTGTGCTCATGTTAAAAATGAATATAAATACATTTTTAAAAAAGAATACAAACTTAAGGGAAAACAAGCCGTCATGACAGAAGTTAGCAGAAACATCAAAAGCAGTAGAACCTTAAGGCTTAGGATATCAGACCTAATAGATTTAATATAAACAACTATGCGTGAGATGCCTAAAGAAATAAAAGATAGGATTGAAATTTGAGAAAGGAACAAAAGTGACTGAAAATGACTCGACAGATGTGAAGGGAAAGCGAAATACAATGGACTAAATACCTACGCTGAATCCTCCAGATCCACGCTGTCCACCCTTTTCCACCAAGCTCTCTGCCCCCTACACGTATCTCATGTGTATTCATCCTTAATGTTACTTATATTATGACCCTTGACTTCTGCGTGGGTTTAGTTAATATGGAGCACAGGCAGGGGTTTGGAAGGAAGGGGAGTGAATACAGGTGTTTGGGGTCTTGGCTCTTTTCCTGGGAAGCCCCAGGGACTGGCGATGCCTCTTAACAGAGGGTTAGGGCTCTTGGGCTATACAACCCTCCCTTCTCCCAGTTCCCAGTAGCACCTTCCTCTCTGACAGCCCCATTGCTGGTATTCCTGAGCGTCTGCCTTCTTCCTTGTGGTTTCTTTTTAACCTAACCAGAAAGAAAAGCTAGAGCGCTACAAAGAAATGGCAACTACACTGCCAGCAGAATCCTCACTAGTCACAACAGAAGCCAGAACACCGTGGAACAATCTCTCCAGAGTGCTGAGAGGAAGACGATCAGCTTGGAACTGTAACAGCACTGTTATTCAATAGCAAGCCGCACATAAAGGCAGCTTAAGGTGAACAGCAGCCAGGAGCGTTTACCAGCAATGGTCTCTTCTTGCAATAAATAGTCTTAGAAAATGGCCTAGCTACAGAAAATAAAATGTCAGAATCAAAGACTTTGGCAAAGTGGCTGATTATAAGATTAATACATTAAAATCAATAATATTTCTATACACCATTAACAAATAGTTTGAAAATGTTATTTCAAAAGAGAGACCGTTTTGAACAACTACAATAAAAACAAGATACCTAAAAATACAAGTAACACAGGATGTAGACAGCATTTATGGAGCAAATGTTTAAACTGTATTAAAATTCTCTTAAGAAGAGAGAGATACATTGTGTTCGTGCATACAAAGATCATAATCAATATTATAAGAGGTCAAATTTACCCAAGCTGATCTAAATGAATCAACTTGGATCTGATTGTAGTTCCAGTCAAAGAGAGTGACAGAATTGGGAGAGAGGTGTACAAGCATGCTGATTATTTCTTTCTTATACAGACATTTGGGGGGACTTCCCTGGTGGTCCAATGGTTAAGAACCTGCCTTCCAAAGCAGGGGACACAGGTTAGATCCCTAATCAGGAACTAAGACCCTGCATGCAGTGGAGGCAACTATTTTCACAAGCTTCAACTCCCAACCCCGTGAGCTCTAACAAGAGAATCCCATGAGCTGCAGCTAGAGAAGCCCCTGCTCACCACAACTAGAGAAATCCTTCGCCACAATGAAGACCTCCCCCCGCAAAAAATACATTTTTTATATATTTACATAATCCAGTGTGTGCTCAGTCACTCAGTTGTGTCCAGCTCTTTTCAACCCCCTGGACTGTAGCCCGCCAGGCTCCTCTGTCTGTGGGATTCTCCAGGCAAGAATACTGGAGTGGGTTGCCATGCCTCCTCCAGGGGATCTTCTAGACCCAGGGGTCAAACCCATGTCTCCTGCACTGACAGGCAGATTCTTTACCACTGCACCACCTAGGAAGCCCACATATAATCAAATATATACATACATATATTTATTTACATATATATTTGGTATCAAGAAAATCAGAAAGAATTTTTTTAAAGGAATGGTTAATAGATCTGATACTGCCAAGTGGTCAAAGACAAGAGAACCAGTTGTGAAATGTAACCCAGAGTCTCTAAATGACCTTGGCCAAAACAGTTTCTCTGGAGCTGTGGGGATAAAAGCCCAGACTACAATGCAATAGGAAAGCATAGGAAACGTTAAATGTCTCCTCTAAGATGCTTGGCTCTCTCATGGAAGAGAAATGAGCATAGCTGGGGCAGAACACACAGTAGAGAAGGGTGTTCTATCTGATTTTTGGATTTTTATTGGAACGAAGCTGCATTAAAATGCTGTGTTAGTTTCTGTTGTATGGCAACGTGAATCAGCTCTATGTACATACATATCCCCTCTTTTTTGGATTTCCTTCCCAGTTAGGTCATCACAGAGCACTGAGGAGAGCCCCCTGTGCCACACAGAACTGTTCTCATTATTTATCTATTTTATACATAGTGTCAATAGTGTTTGTGTTAATCCCGATCTTCCAATTCCTCCAATCCCTCCTCTTTACCCACCTTGATATCCATTCATTTGTTCTCAACATCTGTGTCTCTATGTCTGCTTTTCAAATAAGCTCATCTATACCGTTTTTCTAGATTCAACATATAAGCAATATTATATATTTGTTTTTCTCTTTCTGACTGACTTTATACTGCATGACAGTCTCTAGGTCTACCCATGTCTCAGCAAATTGCAATGTTCTATTCTTTCTAACATGTGAAAATCTTGTGTGTGTTCACTGCTAACTGGAAGGAGTCTGGGAAGCAAAAATACAGGAGATAAGAAATGATGGCCAAGCAGAGAGCCCTGAGATTTCAGAAAGAAACAGGATTGAGTGCAGAGGTGTGGGGTTTAGCTTAGCCAGGCAGGAAAAAGGAAAGAAGGGTGGTAAGATGCAAGAGTGCAGTAGATAGGTGGTGAGTTATTAAAGGTCATGCTTTCTTTGGCTTTTCCTTTTACTGGAAATTAGTGGTAAAAGAGCCTAAAAACACACCCTTCCCTAAGGGTGCCTAACTCATTTTCCAGTGCCTAACTCTGATGCTGGTAAATCGAGTAGTAAATTCAAATGGATGAGCAAGAAAATCTCAGTACCTTCAGAGATTTATTCCACCAGAGCGAGGTCACAAATAGCTTGGTGGTGCCATGGAGCAGAGTCCTCAAGTCTAGACCAAGGCTATGACTTGGCATTAGCGGCTCTATTTGAGTCTACGAAAGTGTTTAGGCACAGGAGCTTTAAGGGAAAAATAAAGCAGTAAGACCATGCAGCTCCAAGTGCCATGGCGTAAAGGAATTGAGAGTTGTCTGCTTTTGCATATTAAAACATTAATCTCCCCCATGGGGGCGCAGCTCCAGTTATTTCTCTGTAAATGTCTTCTACAAGGATTCATAACGGTGAAGAAAGACTTCTCGCTCCCCATTCATTTCAAGAACATGGCTCACGCAGATCCCCTCGTGCTTCCAATGAATTACGATCAGGCTGAAAACACCAATTTCACCAAACACATATTTTTCCTCTTCCCAAGATTAAGCCTCTATGTTGGGTGATCAGCGAATGAGCCGCCCCATGGAGACCAGCAAATAAATCTGCAATGGTCATGCAACGCTGCCTCGCAACACCACCTTCCATTAAGAAACATAAGATTCTTCATAGACTGAGATTTAATACATGTTTATCTTAATGAAGAGCTGTCAGCCAAGGAGTGCTCATTTTCTTCCAATAAATTGTTCTTACAGTACAGATAAAGTCCCCCAGTATCTGTACTATACGCAGCCATGGCACAAATAAACCTTAGCAGCATTGGCACCATACGGTGTAAACAAATCCTCCCTAAAAATAAAATACATTTCGTGCTCAAGATATATCTTCTAAGACAGCAGGAGGGAAAAGCAATCCAGCCCATGCAGTGGTTTTTCTACCTTGAGCTGCCAGCTTCCAAAGAGGGCTTTCACCAGCAGATTTTACAGAGGTGAACACTGATTTCTACATATGGGAGATGTTCTTGTAGAATGTTCAGTGGCCGGTAAAATTCTTAAGTGTGCTCAGAGCACATAAAGTGACCATGTAAATGAAGCAGACTGGATGCCACAGCTCTCATGAAAAACACAGCAAATGTCCCCTTCCACCTAGGATGTTTTTTAGGCCACAAAAATGTTGACTAGAATATTCAAAGTGTATGATTAAAGATTTCCAATCACTGAGCAACTTTATGCTCATAATCATTATAGCATCTCTAGGTAGTGTGTGTGTGTGTGTGTGTGTGTGTGTGTGTGTGTGTGTGTGTATTATATATATAATACACACACACACACTCAACAAGGGCTTCCCAGGTAACTCTAGTGGTAAAGAACCCACCTGCCAGGAGACGTAAGAGACACAGGTTCAACCCCTGGGTTGGGAGGATACCCTGCAGGAGGGCATGGAAACCCACTCTAGTATTCTTGCCTGGAGAATTCTGTGGACAAAGGAGCCAGGTGGGCTAGGTCCACAAGGTCACACAGAATAGCACAGCACAACAAATGCACAACAAATGGATCCAACCAGAACTAAATTGGGCTTCCCTAGTGGCTCAGACAGTAAAGAATCTGCCTGCAATGCAGGATACCCAGGTTCAATCCCTAGGTTGGGAAGTTCCCCTGGAAAAGAGAATGGCAACTCATTCCAGTATTCTTGCCTGGAGAATCCCATGGACAGAGGAGCCTAGCATAATCACTGTTTTCCCCAATTTGAAGAAACAAATGGCAAAGAGAAGGATCCTTGAAGATATCTCCAGTGAAGATACCTACATTGTTTTTAGCCAGCTTCCCTCTTCCAGGTCTGGAACAATCACCTTGGCCATTCCTGACCACAACAAGGAGAGTATGCCCTGCTCCTGGCACCACGGTTCAAGGGTGCATTTTCCTCTCCTATCAATTGAAGCAGAACTGAAGAACTCGGACATGGAACTGGAAAGAACATCAGGCTTCCTCTTACTTCTGCAGTTGATATTCAAAGAATCAGATAGTACGGTCCTGAGGGGTGGATGCTTAAGGAATTTGCTTAGAATTCTGGGTCTACCATTTCCTCAATGAACGACTGCAAGCATGTTAGATCCATTTCCTCTCTGGCCTCACCATTTTCACCTGTAAAATGGGAGTAACATCAGTATCTAGCTCAGACAATTGTGGGATGTGAAAGAGTTAATGTAAGTAAAACACTCACAGTATTCAATAAAGGCCAGTGATTATTAGTTTTATCAGGATAGAGGAAATATGTGAGTTCCCATGAGGATTTATTTTTTTCCAATTTAGTTCAACCTTTTCTTGCTGGTTCTCATGGATAAGACAAGGGTGATAAAGAACTCTACAAATTACTTTGCCTCAAAAAATACACAGTTGAGCCCACAGTTCAACAAATAGTTTGTAATTGTTTCCCACAGTCTACCTGTCAAAGTATGATCAACATTTTCCTGGGTGTACTTTAGCAGGTTCTGATGCAGCAAAAATTCCTAAGAACAGATAATATTCAAGGTAGTGTGCTTGGCGAGTGCCTGGTTTATGGTGGGCTCTGCACAAATGTCATCTCCCTTTCCTTCCTCCACTCTGTCCCTCATCTACTCTCATAAACCCACATGCATGAAGGAGAACACATATGCATACATACACACATAGCTTTCAAAGGCCAGAGTCTTCCTAGTGTAGCAAGAACTTTACTTACAAAGTTCTTTGAGACCTTCATCAAGAAGGAATTATTTTTTTTTTAAGGCATTATTTTTAGATTAGTCATTTTATTATTTCCTTTCCTTTCCTTTTCATACCCTAACACCTTTAAAAACACAAGGCCTTTTTCAGCTAAAATAAGCCCAACTCTGCTGATTATTCATTCATCCACAAAATGTTTTTGAGACCTACCATGTGTGGTGCATTCTATTGGGTACTGGGTCCAAAAGATAAACTTAAGATACTCCCCATTCTTGATAAATTTATAATCTAGAGGAAGAAACTGTATAAAAATCAAAGACACAGAATGCAATCACCAAATAAACCAAAATCAAAGGCACCAAAATATAAAAAGAAAACAGGTAAAAAATAAATTTCAAGATGGAGTCAGTATAATTGTGCAACTAGTATCTATAAGCCTAGATTTAAGCAATTTGCATTCCACAAAGGAACTGCCTTGTTTTCATTGATCGATCTTGTCCATAAGCATATTTTTAGAATGTGATCTCACAAAATACATCTATACTAACAAAATATTTTATATCTACTTTATACACTAGGATTTCACTTAAAATTTAACTGTAAAAACTTTAGAAAATACAATGTTAGAGAACTATAATGTAGGCATTCCTCATTCATTCATATAAAATAAAAGGTATTAATTATAGTAATAAAATAATTTGAAGATTTGCTACTCATTATGGCCTGACATGGTGTGCTTTTATTCTTACTGTATTTAATCCTCATAACATCTTTGTGTGTGTGTGTGTGTGTGTGTGTGTGTGTGTGTGTGTGTATCAGTCACTCAGTTGTATCTGACTCTTTGCGACCCCACAGACTATAACCCGCCAGGCTCCTCTATCCATGGAATTCTTCAGACGAGAATACTGGAGTGGGTTGCCATTTCCTTCTCCAAACATCTTTATAAGGTGGGTGTTAATGAATCAGTTTATAGATAAGGAGGCTATGGATTAAAATTCATCAGAGTGAACCGTGAAGCTACATAGTTTTCTTGATTATAGGTTAAGCTGTAACTGAGTCCCAGATGACCATTCTGAGTAATCGGGATTCCATTAGTGGTTGTCAGTACACTTAACAGCATGCTTTTATAAGTGTATTTTATAAATTATAATTTATAGTTTTTTCATACAATCCTACTTAATTTAAAAATCTGTGAGATAATTATTACTATCTATACTTAACAGATGAGAAAATCAGCTCACAAAGGTTACAATGACCTTATCAAAATCACTGTAGTCTATTTTTGGAGGAACAAAGGCTTACAGTAGGTCTTTATTTAACAGCATTTTAAAATACTTTAGCTGAAGAATTGATGCTTTTGAACTGTGGTGCTGGAGAAGACTCTTGAGAGTCCTTTGGACTGCAAAGAGATCCAACCAGTCCATCCTAAAGGAGATCAGTCCTGAGTGTTCATTGGAAGGACTGATGCTGAAGCTGAAACTCCAATACTTTGGCCACCTGATGCGAAGAGCTGACTCATTTGAAAAGACCCTGATGCTGGGAAAGATTGAGGGCAGAAGGAGAAAGGGGCAACAGAGGATGAGATGGTTGAATGGCATCACCAACTCGATGGACATGGGTTTGGGTGAACTCCGAGAGTTGGTGATGGACAGGGAGGCCTGGAGTGATGCGGTTCATGGGGTCGCAAAGAGTCAGACATGACTGAGCAACTGAACTGAACAGTATTTTCAAAGCAACATGTATCTTTAGACGTATCTAAAGCTAGAACATGTGAAGACAGAAACAAAAACACACCTGTGAAAGAAAGCCACCAGCCTTGTTTGGCGGGCCCAAAATTCTTGTCTATCGGGTCCTACCCATGATAGTTCACTCAGACAGTCTGATGGAAACCCTATCACATCAAGTAATTGCTGTATTTGTATCCAAAATCATGGGACTTGGTAGTGATTTTAAATATTCCAATGTGTTTCTGCCTACAGCACCTCAGATCCTGTACTGGTTAGTATTCATATCCTCAAATTTAATTTGTAAGGCATAGTACTTTAAGTCAAGTTCCAAAACATGTCTTTTACATTAGTATTGAACTACTGTAAAAACTCGGTTAGTATTGAACTACTGTAAAAACTCGGTATTTTTATATGTGGTTTTACTGTAAACCATCTCAAATCATTTTTGCAAGTATTCAGGGAATAAATTATGAATAAATAAGTAAATAAATTTTAAAAAAAACTCAGTTTCTGCCAGCAAAGAACAACCTGAGTCTAGATTTTGTACCTTCTCTGGAGTGATTATTATTCGTAGAATGTTCAAGTAAAACTTTTATGTACCAAAAGCTCTCTCCTTTCTACTGAGTACAACAGATTATTTGAAAACTTCTAGCTATTAATCTCTCTATACTTTTTAAACTTTTGTGACAATAAGGCAAACAATCAGTCCACTTGCCCAGGTCTCTTCAGATTCCTGCACTGAAACACACATTGGTCTAAGCAAATCAAAACATTAGTCACCCTCATAGACAACAGACTTGGGGTTGACAAAGGGGGGAAGGTTGGGGGAGGGATAAGTGGGAGATTGGGGTTGACAGGTGTAAGCTATTAAAATAGTTCAGTTCAGTTGCTCAGTTATGTCCAGTTCCTTGCAACCCCATGGACTGCAGCATACCAGGCTTCCCTGTCCATCATCAATTCCCGGAGCTTGCTCAAAATCATGTACATCAAGTCGGTGATGCCATCCAACCATCTCATCCTCTGTCATCCCCTTTTCCTCCTGCCTTCAGTCTTTCCCAGCATCAAGGTCTTTTTCAAAGAGTCAGTTCTTCACATTAGATGGCCAAATTATTGGAGTTTCAGCTTCAGCATAAGTCCTTCCAGTGAATATTCAGGACTGATTTCCTTTAGGATACATGGGTTTGATCTCCTTGCAGAATGGATAAATAACAAGGTCCTACTGTACAAGACAGGGAACTACACTCAATCTCCTATAATAAACCATAATGGAAAGACTATTTTTAAAATGAATATATATAAATATATGTATGGGGCTTCCCTGGTGGCTCAGTGGTGAAGAATCTGCTTTTCAATGCAGGAGACTTGGGTTCAATCCCTGGGTCAGGAAGAGCCTCCAGAGAAGGAAATGGCAGCCCACTCCAGTAATCCCATGGAGGGAGGAGCCTGATGGGAGTCCATGCAGTCATAGCGAGTCGGACATGACCTAGAGACTAAACAACAACATATATATGTATACCTGAATCAGCTTGCACTAGAGCAGAAATTAACACACTTCATACTTTAAATAAATAAATAAAACCTTGGTCATCTAAAATGGTGCATGGAAATAGTTGAACTAAAGGTAATTTCTTATACTAAGAAAGTAGTTTTCAGTGACTCTTTAAAGTCATTTTTAAATTATGATTAATGTTTATATGCTGGATGCAGAAAATACCATGGAGCTATAGGTCTATAAGGGTTGGAATCCCAAGTCAAGTGTCACGTGATTTATGATCCCCATTGTAGCGTGTTTGCCCTGCCCTGTCTACACTGGTCAATCTTTTTCTCTCTCACACACACACACTTTTCCTCAGTATCCCATTACCTGAGAAATTTTGACAGGGAAATTTAAACCCGTGGGAGAAAGACTGTCCTGAGGCTTTGAGAGGATTGTCCTCACTGCGAGTGCATCGTTGCTTCAAGCATTCAACTGAAAAGAAATATAGAAACCTAAGCATGGGAATCAGAAAATTTTAACAGAAGCAAATCATAAGAAATACTTTCACTTGTTTTTATTTGTTGTTGAGCTCAATGATCTAGTCTATGAAATGGAAAATAAATGTTACTAGAATCTGACATCGTGACACATCCATAGAGAAGTCCCTATAGTTTTAAACACAGAGATGAACATAGTTCTTACCACAACCCAGTGTCTGTAACTTAAATGTAACTGACACGTACAGGTCACTGTGCAGAATAATTACCATTGAAAATAATATAACTGGAATCAGAGGTATGGATGAGCAGGGCTAAAGACACTCCCCACCACACACAATACTTCTCCCCCTTGTCTGTCTGCAGCTTCTTGAGACAGGGCACCAACAGATGCGGGGTTCACTGTGCATGTTCAAGTACTCTTTGCAACCCCTTGGACTGTGACCCACCAGGCTCCTCCGTCCATGAGACTTTCCTGGTAGGAATACTGGAGTGGATTGCCATTTCCTCCTCTAGGGGATCTTTCCCAACCCAGGGACTGAACCCACATATCCTGCACCTCCTGTCCTTAGCCTGAGATAAACAAGTCTTGGCTTCAGGAAAACCTGGAGGACTCATGTTCATAAAAGCAAGGCTTTCTCTTCTGCATGATTCCAATATGCAGACTGTTTTATATACCAGGGTCAGTGGAAGAGAGCTGGAGTATATAGCTATGTAGCATTTTAAAAAGACAGAAACTAATTGTGTATATGCAGATTTTTCTGGACATTCATTAAAATATATATATATATACATATCACTGGAGTACAGACTTAAACAAATAAGCTACAACTCAGGCTAGTTACCAAACCCTGCCAATGCATTATAATGTGCCAAAACTGATGATCTTGGAGGTACTTTAACCAGCTTTGACAACTGGAAACCAAATATCAAACTGAGCAATGTTTGCTGGATTGTATTTTGTAATATACAAGGTATTATATATATACTACATTTGAACAATTTTATGATAACTCCTTGGTGAGCTGTTGAAGAAGTAGAACTACTGCATTTTGATGCTTTAAAAATTTACACTGAATGTATCTTCTTAGGGTAATTTAAGAAACTAATTTAAAATCAAAATATGTCTAGAGAAAGGTTATAGCCCAGTCAGGGGGAAAGGGAAGCTTTCAAGCCTCACGTGCCCCTCCCTTTCCTGGACAATGAGATGCCATTAAGCCAAACACTGAACAGGAATGAGCAAAGCTCAAGTGGGCCCATGGTACACAGTACATATTGCCTAACTCCCTGGTCATTTTGAAGAAGGAATCTTGAAACAGGAAAATACTTGTACAAAATGACTGATGTCTAGTACGGCTCTTAGGGATTCCCAGGTGGCACAGTGGTAAAGAATCCACCTGCCAATGCAAGAGACACAAGAGATGTGGGTTCTATCCCTGCGTTGGGAAGATCCCCTGCAGGAGGAAATGGCAATCCACTTCCAAATTAAGGGAAGAATAATTTAGGTAAATGTCAATCTGTTTTATAAATGAGAAAGTATTGTCTAAGTAAAAAAAAAAAATAAATGGAAGAAATATGCCATTCAAGCTACATATTTTCAACTTTCATATGTTAAAAAATATAAGAAAGAAGAGCAATACAGATAACAAATGATAAAAATACAGTATCATAAAAAACCACTAAAATTGATTAAAAGAAAATCAAGGTCCCATTATGCAAACAGGAGAAAATATAAATTAATATTGAAAGTACAAATGAAAATAAGCATTTCAAAAATGCTCAGCCTCAAACAGCAAGGACCTAGTGTATGTAGCACACTATATACATTATATTCAATAGCTCTATAGAATATAGAACTATATTCACTATCTTGTAATAACCTGTAATAGAAAAGAATATGAAAAAGGATATACATGTGTGTGTGTGTATATATATATATGAATTGCCTTGCTGTATACCTGAAACTAACACATTGTAAATCAACTACACGTAAAATAAACAAATCAAATTAAATTTTAAAAGTTGGATCTTTGAAACAAAATTATGTTCAGCATCACTTAAAAAAAACAATAGTGGAAGAATGCAGTACTTTAAAGCCTAGGCTTTACAGTAAAATCAGTCTTGGTCCAAGATCCAATTCAAGCACTTACTAGTTATGTGACTTTGGAGAAGTCACTTAACCACTCAAAAAAGAAAGTTCCTAACTTTTAAAATGGGACGGTAATAGAGTCCTCCTCTTAATAGCTATTGCAAAGATTAAATGAGCTAATATAGATCAAGTTCTTATGCGATGAATGGCCTATACAAGGTGCACAATAAGTGTTCTTGTTCTGTTTGATATTGTTACAATTGTCTTCCTCACTCCAAATAACAAACTTAATAAAAAATAATCATATCCCTCAATGCTGGTGAGGATGGAGCTGTGACTATTGTACTTCCAGGGAGAATGAAACAGGTGCAGTCTTTGAAAAAAATGCAGTTTGGCAATATGTATGAGGAATTTTTGAAAGGTTCATACTTTTATCCAGTACATTATTTCTAGGAATCATTCCTAAGAAAACAGTAAAATGATAGACAAGGGATATTAGAAAATGAGGTCATACAGAAAAGATTTATCACAGTGTGTTAAAGGGAAAAAAATGCCAATAGTGTAGAAGTCAAAGTTGTAGAAATAGCTAAACTAATGAGTGTGATTTGTATGCCTAACCATCAAATAGCAACTAAATAATAACCAAAATTTTAATTAAAAAAGAGGTTAGAGAAGTGTTTATAGGCTGATTTTCTTTTTCATTCATTGCTGTAAGCCAAAATAGAGCTTAGCATAGTACCTAGCACATAGAAGTGCACGCATGCTAAGTCGCTTCAGTCATGTCCCAACTCTTTGTGACCCTAAGGACTGTAGTCTGCCAGGCTCCTCTGTCCACAGGATTCTCCAGGCAAGAATACTGGAGTGAGTTGCCATGTCCTCCTCCAGGGCATCTTCCTGACCCAGGGATTAAACCCACATCTCTCATGTCTCCTGCACTGGCAGGCAGGTTCTTTATCATTAGCACCACCTGGGAAGCCCAGGACACAGGAGGTGCTCAATCAATTCTGCACTGAATTGAACAACAGAATTCTAAGTGGAACAAGTCAGAAGACATTCTCACACACACACACACACACACACACACACACGCACATACTATAATCTCAACTTTTGTAGAATGACAAAATTCTAGTATCACAGGATTCTAGGAACAAATACAATAAAATGCTAACATGTCCTTCAGTGACTTTTTTTCTGCCTCTTAAGAATCTTCTCTACTTGCCATCTTTTTTCCCCCAATAGAGAGTTATGCATTTATAATCTGGGGCGGGGGCAGGGAAAGAGTAGGAAAAAAATAAAGAAATCAACTGGAAGCCAACTGGCTCAATTATTTCTTGTTACACTATTCTGAGTATGTACCATTCTTCACTCCCACCCAAAACATAAAATGTGAAATCAGAATATGAATAGCATGAATAAATTGGGAGGCAGTCTTTAAAACACCGCCCAGGAAAGAAAACATTATAGTAAATTTCAAAACAGCCAAAAAAATTATGTGTCTTAGTATTAAGAAAATTATGTATAATTTTTGCCTATATAATTTATACATATGAAAAATATGGCATGGCATAAACGCTTTAGATACAAACTACTTGTTTTCTCTACCATGGAATTATATTTTCTCTTACATAATATCACAAAGATTTACACATAATGGTTGCTGTCAATTTTTTTGAAATCTGAAGAAATCCTATTCATTTAAAACTTCAACTCAACACAAAATTCAACAGGTACATTTTAAGAGATTCATGATATTTTCAAAGGGGGGAACCAAACAATTTCTCAGATTGCCAAATCCTTAAACACACTCACCAGGGGTAATTAGTTCTAGAAAGTGAACTGCTATGTCAGCTAGACCATATAGTGACCTGGAGTTATGACTGCTGGGCCATTGGCTGGATTCACTGAAAGATCAGTTTCCAGGACCATGTGTTTCAAATTCACACTTCAGCAAAACTATAGATTACTACGTGTAAGTAATTTCAGTAAGTTCAGACAGATGGTAAAGTCTTGACTCATGCAAGCTAAATTCCTACATGCCAAGGGCCTGCTGTATCTGCCTCTTTAGAAGTAAAATGTTACATAAGAAACCTGTGATGACAAGGTATGCAGACAGTCAATATTGGTTTTACTCTAAGAAGCCTAACGCAGTCTTTGGTTTATCAAGCACATACTAACAGCTACCTACCTACCTAAGGAACATTACTGAATGCTTTTTAAAAACATATCTTTATGTATTCATTTTCAGCTGCACTAGGTCTTCGCTGCTGGATGCAGGCTCAGTTGTTGTGGAGCACTGGCTTACTTGTCCCATGGCATGTGAAATCTTCCAAGGCCAGGGATCAAATCTGTGTCCCCTGGACAGGCAGACAGATTCTTAACCACTGAACCACCAGGGAAGTCCCTATTGCACACCACTGTTGATTAAAAAAATATGACCAAGAACCTAAGTTGAAATCTATTCCTTAATGATTCAGTCTGCCATATTTTCCTGAAACAAATTTATAATTTGTGCATCATTTATCTCATGCCGAGATTCGTAATTTTTTAAGGTGAAATATGTAGTGTTCTTACTTCAGTAATTTTTAAAAATCGCCCTTCATGTGATACCTATTTTTGTAAATAACTGCTTCACAAGTATATTTTCTTTAATAAAACTTCTAAGATTTGCTTCCAAAAACTGCAGGGAGAAGAAAAGTGAGTGAGATTGTAGATGAAACACAAATGGCCGTGATTTGACAATTGTTGAAGCTGGCTGATGGGAACGTAAGAGCTCATGGTACTCTTTTTTTACTGTGTTTAAAATTTTACATAGTAAAATGCTTTCAAAGAAGTATGATTTCTAAATTACGTCACTTTACGTGGATCAATTTGTCCCTTGGTTTCCATTCCCACAACTGCTGCGTCCAACAAACATGGCTGAGATACCTACCATATTGATCTTGAAGAGGTTCGAATCAGGTAGTTATCCAATGCATAGCTCCCCTTCCAGTGCACAGATGATGGAATAAATTTTAATTCTGCCCTGGTCCATGATTTAATCATTCAGCCAAAGAAAGGGATGCTGACATCCAGATTAACCAAGAAGTGGGCTGGATAAATTTCAGCTGTCACAATAAAGTAAATTACACTGCTACATGGCTAATCCAATTTGGTCACTGTGGTGGCCAGGCCATCACTATTATAGAGGACATTAGGGAACTGCCAAAGTGTCAGTGAGACAATCTGCACCTTTTTTTTTTTTCTTTTCTGCATTGTCCCAAAGGCAATAAGACCGAGAAAATGAACAATTACAGCCTTCAACACTTAGAAAAAAATTCTGCTCAGCCTGTTTAATGAGAGGATTAAGATAAATGCAAATGGTTAATACAACGTCTGTTTTAGAATGACCATTTACCAGGGGTGGGTTTCTATCGTGTTCACTTAATCTTCTTTTTCCCTTTCTTTTACCCAGCCATAAGCAGAATTCTGGCACGTTTAGGTCAATTAACTCCTAGTAATGCCTCACATAAGCAAACCTCACATAAAAGCAGAGTGTGTTAAATATTACAATCAAATCTTTAAACTATTACAAACAATAGATCTTCTAAATATACTGCTACTGCTAAAGATTCAGCTGCCTGTTGATTTTAATTTCATTAACTTGCTCATGATATAAATAAATTCTGTGTAAAAGGAAAGCTTTAATAATAAATATATTGCAATTATTAATAAAAGGACTCATAGCTACTAAGCATTGCATAGTGCCACCTAGTGGTAACTGTCTCCTCTCCAAATGGACGCCTTCTGAAAAGCAGAAATGTTTTATTTTAAAGCAAACTTATCCAAAAAGACAGCTCTAGAACATACTTATTCATAATTGCTAAAAGGAAGAAGGCTGTTAGGGAAAAATGAAATTACACATACCATAAAATCATCACTGTCTCATAAATTTAGGTCAAAAAAGATTTTATTAGATTAGTAAATATAAAAAGTTATGGATTTTGTTAATGAAGACATGAAATTTTTAAAAGGTTACTTTTTAATACTATGCATCAAGTATGTAACATATTCTATTACGAATGCGATATACACCAGTACTCAAAGTGGAATATGTGGTTATCTAGCAAGTTTGGCATATGAAAACACTCAAAAGGGCTTTATATGATGTTAAATAATCACGAATGATACTTTTAAGCTTTCTTAAGGTCATAGACTCCCTCATCAACGGGTTATCATTTCAGTTTAAGATGTCGCTGGTTTTTAGTTATACTTTATTTTCACAGCAGTGAATAATTTTTGTGGTTCAGTTGTGCTAATTGCTCAAACCTGTCTCTGATCTTTGGACTAAAAGAGTAAAGACCCAAGAAAATGAAATGAGAAACATGTGACAGACTGGATTAAAGAAAGGGTTGCTATAAAGAACCTGGCTATGGTTAAAGGAGTACATTTTATTTGCTTTACAATGGTAGTCCCCAGTTTGGTCTACTTAATGCACTGTAACTACTTATCTTAAGAACTAAGGTGAAAGGTAAAAGACTCACATTTCTGTCACTTGTTCATTGTAGCGAAAAATGCTCAGAGGATTCCCTTTAAATCATTGCTGCTTTACTTAAAAAAAAAATCAAAGTCTCTTTTGAGACCCAGAAAAATCTCAGGTTCTCTTTTTAAAGTACTTATCCTCTATAAACAATGGCTGTATTAAAACAACTCACATATGGACATTTTAAAGAACTATATTTTATGTTGATCTGGGGAAGCTTTTTTCATTGTTGTTGTTACTCTGATCACTCGAAATCAGAGTGAGTATTAGAGCTTGCCTGTATATCCCAGGAACTTCTCCATTCTTGGAAACGTTGAAAATAGAGCACATAGCTCAGTAATTTCAACACGAGGCCTGCTGCAGAGCTTCATGTTAACAACCAGAAGGGCCGGTAAAGACA
This sequence comes from Budorcas taxicolor, assembly GCF_023091745.1. Taxonomy (NCBI): domain Eukaryota; kingdom Metazoa; phylum Chordata; class Mammalia; order Artiodactyla; family Bovidae; genus Budorcas; species Budorcas taxicolor. The sequence goes on along the minus strand of NC_068926.1, from coordinate 15,442,800 downwards.
GGAAGAAAGGTAAGAAACAAATGAACAGAGGGAAGGAAAGAAAGAGAAGGAAAGGAAGCAAGGAAGACAGAAAGAGAGGGAAGGAAGCAAAGGGAGAGAGGGAGGGAGGCAGGGGAGGGGGAACAGAGAAGTTCTCCTTGCCTCCAACCTCTTGAAATCATTAATTTAGATAATTCCCAAAGGAATCTCTGATCAAAGCCACATGATCTAGACAACTTCTCACAACTTCCTTTAATCAGCTTAACCAAATAAATGCTGCCAAGTCTGTTCCACTTAGTCTATTTTGAGGTCTATTTTGGGGTCTATTTTGAGGCCTCTACCGCACAGTAAGGACACCTAGCAGGCATGGCTGCCAATGCAGGAGACAGAATTTACTCAAAATATTGCAATTTAAGAAACTCAGTTTGGAAAACATGATTCAAGAACTCATTTTACATTGAAATTCAACTCTTCATACTATGCTGGGGTTATATCTGTCAGTGTTCAGTAAAATTACAATCAGCTGGAAAAAACAAAGTCTGAAGTTTCAACTACTGGATAATCCTGGGCCTTGTGGTATACCATGTATGACAAGCTACTTCTAGGAGGTAAGACAGCAATTACAATTGTGCCTTATGTAAGGAAAATTCCACAGGAGACGCAGGTACACAAACAAGATAGTTAAATAATGAAACTTCACAGGTATTTTAAAACGTTCCTGCTAGGCCTACAAGGCCATGGAAACATATAAAGTAAGTGAACTAACAAGTCTTAATCCAAATGACAATTATACCTGAGACTCTGAAGATTCCTTAAAATTTTCTCCCTTATCTTAATGTGTTTAAGGTACATACATACTGCATTTAAAGTATGTATGCATACCTACTGCATTTTAGAAAATAAAAGCTATGTGCATCTTGCATTCAAGAATGCAATCATAGCATCATTTGGATTTGCCTGAAAATAAATGTTTAAACTGAAATTATTTGTCTGATAACATCATTTATTAGCCTGAATATGAAACTGTGTATATTTATGTGTCCTAAAGAGCTCCATAATCAAAGATTCCTAACTCAATATTAAAAAAAGTAGTAACAAAATGTCTATAAAACAGATTCCCTGGGGCTTCAGAAAGATAAATAGGACACATTGAAAAAGTAATGTATGGAATACAGAAGAGACAAGTACAGCTTTCAAATAAGTGAATATTAATATTAAACTTGAGATTATTTAAAACAGCACATTTCTAGCTATTAAAATTCCCATGGTTATGAAAGACAAGAATTTACTCCACACAGATTACAAAAATTATGATATTTGTATATATAATACTAGTACTGGCTGGGGATTTTGCACTATCAAATTAGAAAATATAATAGATATTCAGTAAGCATTTCACTCACTAATTATCTCATAATTTTTTTAACTTTGTATTCTCAGATGTCACCTGATAACTGACATCTATTCAGTTGCTAAGAGATACAAGATCAGTCTGCACTTTTTTCTTTGTCTTTAGGAGAATCACTCTCTTGGATTTTGTCTTAAAGTAGTGAAAGTTACTTCTGTCACCATGTGGGGATTAATATTACTTGTACTAGGAGAAACTCCCAGGTCTCAGAAAGGAAATTAATTACTTTCCATTTGCACAATTTAGAACAAATATCTGGCTTTTCTCTAAGCTTAATGATTTTTCCATTTCACACAACTCAAATATAATAGCATTATTTTATAATCAAATTTAACTGATGAGTCTGTGTTATGAGTATTTTGACAAAACTCTTCTGAGATATGAAGTCATTCAGTCAATTTACATCCCCAAAGTGAAGCTCAAACCCAACATAGAAAGTACTTTCTGCCTATAACTTTGACCATGTGTTTCCTTAAATAGCTGGAAGAACAAGACTAAACTTGGTCTCTTTGGTTTTTCTTATACTTTATCAAAGAATCAAAAGCAAAACAGAGTTATAAATATGTACATCTTAACTGGTCATTAATTTATCACAAATAAGTATTGATTTGCCTAATCACAGAGAATAATCTTCAAAAATAAGAGCAGTATTTCAATCAGCACGTAGTATTCCGAACACTAAGGATCTAGACCCTCTTCCTATGCACAGTTCATAACCTTTCAAGGACAATGTTCTAAATCACATTTTAAAGAAATACCCTGAAAAAGCATTCCATTGCAGTGGCATTGTACATTACTACAGATCCAAGAGGTTCAGTTTTTAGTGCTCAAGTACCTATCAGGAAGCCATTGATCATTTACTCTAATTTTACATCAATGCTTTACCTTACTGGAGTGCACCACAAAGAAACACAAGGTAATGCATTTCTTTGTCTATTAAGTAAGGCAATGCCCACTTACCCAGTCCTGTTTTTACTTAACTTCTTGCACTAGCCAGCTGCCCTCTTGGTGGTTCCTTGCACCGTCTATGCCGGCTTTAGCACAGACAGATTACTACTATTACTGTTCCAGGATCCATTAAGAAAATCCCTATTACAAGAAGGGTCTTTGAAATGTAATCCTATGCTTACAAACAAGCTACCTAGTGCCCTTCTTGAGGTGAAGAGGAAAATCGAGTCCCCTGCCTGCCAGCTTTTCACTTAGTTTATAGAGCCACACCTTTACAAACAAGTGCTATCACAAGAGGAAGGAGATATGCAAAATGTTTTAACACCTGGAGAGAAGTCATAATATAATGTAATGACCTCACAGAACACACCTCTGAAAGAGGGAGGAAACTTCGCTTGGCCGCAGGGGTTAGGGGGAGACAGGCAAAGTGAATCTGCATCATTAAGACAAGAGTAATAGAAAAAAGCTCCCAGGTTTTTAAGTTTGGGGCAGCAGCAGCAGCAGCAACAACAATCTAATCAATATGCATATCCTCACCCTTATAAACCTCTTGTCCCCAGACAGTAACTGCCAGTGCCTCTCCACAGCGTAAGGGCAGAAACCACCCCCTAAAAGGGAGATTTCAGAGGCATCGGGAGAGGCCAAAGCAGGTACCTGGAGCTCCAGCTTTCTGATCTTAGTCCCAGCTGCAAGCACGATAGTCCGTGCAGGAACCAGCCCCTGGCTCCTAACAGCCTCGGCATGGCCCTCTCTGCCAGAGGTGCCAGCGCGCCCGTGGACTCTGCAGCGCAGTTTTCAGACGCCAACCAACCATTCTTCCCTGCCCGCCCCCCACAGCTCCCCACCACGACCACGACCCCCCGCCCTCCAGCCACTGCCCTCGCTTTCTAACCCTTTTCTTGAGACCTCTCAAGAGATGCTTGGTGGCCAAGAAGGGACGTACCCCGGGCTTCTTTGCCAGAATTGAGTTTCTTGGAGTGGGATGGGGGTGGTCATGGGGGGCTTAAGGGGGTCAAGAGGGGCCTTTAGGAAAAAACAAAACTTGGGGCAATCCAGACCCCAGTATCAATGATCTTTACTCCCACCTTCCAGCCCCTGCCCTTGCCTTGAAGACGACTTCTCCCTAGGCGGGCGGCGGCGGCAGCTTAGGCGCCGGGATGGGGCTGAGAGCGCGTCCCCCGGGCGCCCGCAGCCTCGTCAAAAGGACCGCGAGGGTGGGCGCAGCCTTGGAAGGCCAGTGGTGTCTGAGAGCTCCGAGTTAGCGCAGGGCCCAGAGAGCGAGGGTGAGGGGGTGACGCTGAACCTGGACCGGCGCGCGGCCCGGCCAAGGGGCTCCAGGCCAGAGGGTCCGCGGCTGTCAGGGCTACCCCGGCAGCCCAGGTCAGCCCGCACAGCACACCACACCCCTCAGGATCGAGGCTCTGGATGGGGCTATCGGGGCCGCCAGGCTGAGAAACTTGATGCCAGACAGACAAGCTCTGCCCCCCGCACCCCGCACCCCAGCCAGGACGTGCCCCCGCGCTCTCAGGAAGACCCGCTCCAACGTCCCCCACCCCGATCCCCCACCGTCACCCAGCCCACCCCGCCAACGCCCCCACCGGGTCCTCGGGGCCCCGGCGGGTAATTACCTCTCCCGGAGGCGGAGTGGGGGGCGGCAGCGGCAGCAGCAGCGGCAGACACTTTTAGTCTGACTTTCCGGCGTTCGCTGGTGAGCCTGTGAGCGCCGAGCAGGAGCAGTAACCTGCTATTTATAGACCGGAGCCTCAGCACCCGGGGCTGGGACCCGGGAGGAAGCGAGCGGGAGGCGCGGCGGCGGCGCAGGGCGCAGGGCGCGGGCGGCGGCTCCCGAGGCTCCCGCGCCTCCCTCGGGCTCCGGGTCCCGCCGCGCTCCCTGCTCCCTCACCCGCCGCGCGCGCCCGGGAGAAGTTATCGCCGGCGCGGCCGCCTCTCCGGCGGCTCACACGCCCCCTGGCACAACCGCTACTTTCTGCCCCCCGCCCCACCCCTCCCTGCACCTCCTCCTCCTCCTCGGCCCTTTCCCAGCGGTCTCCTCCCAATGTCACCGGCGGCCGAAGAGAGGCAGCGACGGCAACCACAGCGGCGAAACTGGCGCAGCTCGCTTCCCGCTACCGATGGAGTGGAGTTGGTGACCCGGCCGCCCAATCCACAACGACCCCGACACGCGTGCTCCGTGGGTGGCCTCCCCGCTCCCCGACCTTCTGCCGGGCCCCTCTGCTAGCGGGGATGGCCCCCAGGCTGGGCTGCTGGGTGCGCCGCTGCGGGAGCGCTTTAGGGAGCAGTGACCCGAGGCCGGCACACTGCTCCTGGGGCCACCGAAACCGCAGGGTTTTTAAGCCGCGGGAGGAGGCGTCCCGGATCCTGGCTCAGACCCAGGATCGTGGGGTCGGGAGAGAGTGGAGGAGGTGTCCCCTGTTCCCCGGACTTCTGCCTGCCACCGCCCTGGGACCCCCGTCTCTCGCCACTCCTCCGCCGTGGCCCAGGATGAAGTCGAGGGGAGGAGACCTGAGCACCGGTGAGGCTTCCAACTCAGCTCGGTCCCCCGCCACCCACCAACAGCCCCCACGTCGCGGCTCGGTGACTGGGGCCGAGCCGCTCCCAACAAGCATGTGACATGCCTTGAGCAGCCCGGGCGCTTGGGGCCAGATCTACACTCAGCGTTGTTTGGGGTGTCGGGAAAACAGGGTACGTAATCGCGCAGGCTGCGCGGAGGCTAACTCTCCTCCACCGCCTAGCCGACAAGCCCGCAGGCGAAGGCAAGCAGCCGGGCTATTCCGGGTTGTGGGGTGTGGGGCAAACAGCTCTCCCCATCTGCGCCTTACAGGTGCCACCTGGCGGTTTTCTTGGAGAGGGTTCCACTCAGCGGCTCAAAGGTAATGAAGGTGTCGGGAAGGCGAGGGCCAGTCCAGACAGGCACCCTCAAGCCTTTCCCCTCCCAACCAGCACTTTAAATTTACATTTTAAAAAAGAAGTGAGAATGCTCATACGGCTTACAGTTTGTTCCGCAGAGACCGGACTCCCCAAGTTGGGATGGAGAAGTCGATTTGGGTAAGTCAGGACTCAACAGTTACACAAAGCCGGAAGCTGGAGCTGCCCCCAGCTGTCACCTCTGCTGTCACTCCCTGTGTCTAGGCGTCCCTTCGCTCCGCAAGCACTGAACTGCTCTACCTATGAGAGCAGAGACTTGGGTGTCTGGTTTTGTTTTCTTCCCCCACCCCCCAACCCCAATCACTCTTCCTCAGAACTTGGAACAACGCTTAACGTGCAGTTGCTTCCATATATGTTTACAGAATGAATTAATAAACATTATGGACCAGAAACTGTGCTTGGCCCATTCTCACCCTGCAGCCCTTCCCCTTCTTTCTCTTCAAGCTCTTTCTGCTACACTCAGCTACCATCACAGGTGAGGTGGATGGAGAGAAGCCGAAACAAAATAGGCAAGCAATCCATGCAGGCCCTGGAGGATATGGATCATACCTGAGGAGTCCGTTACACAGTGAAATTTCCCCTTCATGTGGTAGTACAGAACACACTCCTCTCAAGAAATGAAAAGAAGAAAAAAAAAAAACTCTGTCATACTTGGGACTTGATGCAATGGATAAATCCTGTTTGTAGAGATCTACTGACAAGATGAGGCAACTTGATCACTGGGCAAGAGTTTCAGCCCTTTTTTATTAAAAAAAAATATATACAGAAATAGCGAAAGAATATCAGAACATCAGGGTGCCGGAGCTTTGCCACTAAATTGAAAAGATGTTTGGCATAGCTGTCTTCTAACTTTGAATGGAGGGTGCCAGAGCTTTGCCACTAAATTGAAAAGATGTTTGGCATAGCTGTCTTCCAACTTTGAATGGAGATTTGGGTGGATGGGTGTGGGTGTGTGGGGCTGGGAGGAATATGCATGAAGACTGCCACAGTGCCAGAAGTATTAAACCTTTCCTTCTAAAAGACAGAGCTGTAAAAGAGATGCAGCAACTGTCTTTGTGGAAATGAACACTTCAAGTGAGATACCCAGAAAACCCTCTTATAATTAAAACCAAGACATTCATCATGCTGACCAAGACCTTTTACAGACCATTCACAGGGCTGCTGGGGAAAAGGCAACATACCTATGCATATCATCTAGGAAGTTTAAATTCTAGGCAGAGAGGATGAAGCAAATACATGTACCACATGACATTTTAAAAATCCATCCATCAGCCTGATATTTACCTTTTTTAGTTATTTGGCAGTGTTTCTCTTGAATAAGCCTAGCAGATTCAGATTCTTCTATGGCTTATTAAACTCATTCAGCATCCACTTTTACAAACCTTGGACTTTTAGCCACTTGTGCTCTCAAAACATAACTCCATTTGCCAATGAAGGACAAAATATTTTTCATTTCCTTTTGATATATCTTTATAGGGACACAGGTCAAATGTGATTCCCAGTAGTTACGTTGCGGTCTAAAGCAACGAAATCACCACAGAATCTACAGGGCTGGTATCACACCCTCCTTTTTCAGGGAAGTAGCTCGTGCTTTTTCCTTGTATAGATTCATTGTTCCTGGAGATTTTTATTTCTGTTGAGATAGCTATGGTGCAAGGAGGACTCTCCACTTTTGTGAGCCTTCACCATGAAAAGTCTCCTCTAAAATATAGCACCAAGTATGGCATAGTGGTTTTTGTTTACCACATCGGTTTATTAATACTAATGGTAACTTTGTAGGTCAAGTCAGTTTTCATCCCAATTTTTGAAAACTTAGTATCAGGAGAGCTGTTTTGATATTCCAACAATAAGATCATCTCTTTTGTGTTCACATGTGTATGTGTAATTAAATCCATGGGAGATGTTATTAGAAATAGAAATTTGACCCAACTTCAGTAAAAGGGGTGGAACTAATGTAAAGACACTTAGCTATCCATGTAATCCAAGGATAAGAATGCAACCGGGTGTCAGTAACAACTTGGAAATAGAGACAGGCATTAACGAGTTTCTCTTTCCTTTTCTCCCCCTACCCTACCTCCATTCTCTCTCCTCCTTTGCTCTCTCTCCCCCCATACACTTTCTCTGCTTCTCTGGTGTGCACTGAGTTACATGATTACTCATAGGTCTTGAACTTCATGACCCATGGGCCAGTTCCAAATTCTCAAGGGAGTACCATGATTGACTGCCAAACTCCAATCCAGACAATCCTGGCTAGGGGGCATGGTCAAGTTGCATTTCCATAGCTGCTACTGTAGCAATCACATGGATAATAGTGGTAGGCTGAGGCAGGAAGGGAAGGAAAAGACTCCCACAACATGGGGAGGGGTTCTTGACCCCCTCCCCTGACCACTAGCATCTCTGACCATTTGCTGTTCTCTGAATAATGGCACAAAGGCAGAAGGAGGTGGGGAGGAGAATGCGTATGCATGTTTAAATCCTGAGTGACAGACAACGCCTCTTGCTCATGGGGATACCCTAAGATGCTGGTCCCACTAAAAGTAACAGAATGATTTTATGATCACTCGACGTGGGACTAGATGAGCATGAGGACAGAATCAAGCATTTCACAGAGAGTTTACTTTAGCGCCTCTTTTCATGGCAAATTAAATAAGAGATTTTTTTTTAACTGAAGGAAATGAGTGTGATATCATTTACATTTATCAAGGATAAACATTCTGCATTCTCATTTACATAAGAGTTATTTCTAAAATGTATAAATCGAATCATACATCAAATATAATTTGATGGTGAATCGTAACATTTTTTTCTGGTCAGAAACCACTTTGAAAATTTGAAGAGGGCTGTGGACTTTCCCTAGAAAAAAATATGAGCAGATGTACACATTTTTTTTAAAATTTTATTGAAGTATAGTTGATTTACAATATTGTGTTAATTTCAGCTGTACAGAAAAGTGACTCAGTTATACATTTGTTCTTTTTCATATTTTTTTCCATTATGGTTTATTACAGGGTATTGAATATAGTTCCCTCTTCTACACAGTAGGACCTGGTTGTTTATCCATGGCATATATACTAGTTTGGATGAACATATATTATAGCGGGATGATAGCTAACATATTCATTTGACATCTGCAACTTCACATATCGTGTTTCCTTTGAGTTCCTCCAACCAATCACATCTGAATAAATGAAACAAGGACTTCAGATTCTTCAACAAAAGATTCCAAATACCCAGTAAGTCAAAAAATGGGTCAGGAGGACTTTGCTAGTGGTACAGTGGTTAAAATCCCGAGCTCCCAACGCAGGGGGCATGGATTCGATACCTGGTGGGGGAACTAAGATCCTGCATATGGCATGTGATGCAGACCCCCCAAAAAAATAGTTGGTGGTGGGAGTGCTGGAGCATATGTGAACTTGAGGGAAGAGTCCCGCCACCCGCAACTCCTGCCCTGAAGAGATCCAGATGAGTGCAGGTAAGGCAAGAAGACAGAGCTCTCAGGACAGGAGAAAGTATCAATGGGGAGAAGCTAGGATTGCTGGTGCTGCTGTTTAGTCACTAAGTCGTGTCGGACTCTTTCTTTGTGACCCCAAAGACTGTCGCCTGTCTGGCTCCTCTGTCCATGGGATTCTCCAGGCAAAAATACTAGAGTGGGTTGCCATTCCCTTCTTCAGGGAATGTTCCCAACCTAGGGATCAAACCTGTGTCTCCTGCTTAGCAGTCAGAATCTTTACCACTTGCCACCTAGGAAGCTCGTTGCTAGGACTCTCACAACAAAATACTCCAAACTAGCTGGCACAAACAACAGAAATAAACGTCACGCAGTTCTGGAGTTTGGAAATCCGAGATCAAGATGCTGGCAGAGCTGGCTTCTTCTGAAGCCTCTCTCCTTAGCCTGGTGATGCCTGCTTGCCTGTGTGTCCTCACGTGGCTTCCTGTGCACCAGCCCTGCTGTGTCTCTTTTTGTGTCTAAACTTCCTCTTCTTAGAAGGGCCACTTAGGATTGGGTTAGAGCCCATCCTAACAGATTCATTTTCAGTCTGATCACCTCTGTAAAGACCCTCTCTCCAAACAGACAGCCTCATTCTGAGGGATTAGGGCTTCAAATATCTGAACTGGGCAGGGGCACAGTTCAGCCCATAATTGACATGACTCAAACTCCAGAAAGAGTCTGAGAATGGAGGTAAGATAGAGATCGCCCCTTTATATTGAGAGCCCAAGAGTAATGAAATTTGTGTCCTGTTTTCCCATTGGAATATTTTGGAAAATCTCAATCTTGAGAAAAACCCAGAACACAATGATGAAAAGTAGGAATATAAATGTCACCAGGCCTTTTATGCATGTCACTTAAGTCACTTCAGTCATGCTCGACTCTTTGAGACCCTGTGGACTGTAGTCCACCAAGCTCCTCTGTCCAGAGGATTCTCCAGGCAAGAATACTAGTGTGGGTTGCCATGCCCTCCTCCAGGGGATCGTCCCAACCCAGGGATTGAACCCATATCTCTTACATCTCATGCATTGGCAGGCAGGTTCTTTACCACTAGCATCACACAGCCTTGCCAGCCCCCTGGGCTTTCTCATGGTGCCTAAGTAGTGATGAAGAGGTGTCTGCAAGCTGTAGGAGGCTTGGAAGTTAGTGGGGAAAGAGAGCCAGCAAGACATGGAAAAGGCCACCTAGGAGGGCAAACAGACACAGGACAAGCAACAGAGTGGTCTGGTGACCGGTATGCAGAGATGTGGCTACCATTCCGTGGCATGGCACAGGGCAGGCGTGGGGCCAAAGCAGGGACTTCAGAATAGTCAGTGGCTGCGCCCTAGAGCAATGCCGTGTGTCACTCACACCTGGAGAACAGAGGCCAAATCATCTCTGCAGAAGATGAGAGAGATCATCAATACCCAGACGTGTCCCCCAATGTCATGATGCTCCAAAAGTCTCCCCAGGACCAACAAGCTACCCCAGAGGTGAGAGAGAAAGAAGAGAGGGAACAAAAGTATCTAAAACCTGTAAGGTTTAAACCAGGATAGGTTTGCTTTCGATGACTGGAGAGGACTAAGAAAAGCAAATGAAGTTTTCTGTTTCTGAGTACAAATGAGTGCGTCTAAGTTACTTTTACTGTAGAAAACTGTTTCACTTTTTGTACCTGAGATTTAGGGACTATTGACTTTTAAGAATAGGTCCTTTACACTTCACACGTTTAACACACTTTCAAGAAGTCTGTAAATCTCTTCGAAGAGCACCATGAGGGCTTCCCGGGTGGCTTGGTAATAAAGAATCCGCCTGCCAGTGTAGGAGATGCAAGAGACATGAGTTTGATCCCTGGATCGGGAAGATCCCCTGGAGAAAGAAATGGCAACCCACTCCAGTATTCTTGCTTGGAAAATACCATGGACAGAGGAACCTACCAAGCTACAGTCCACGCGGTCACAAAAAGTCAGGCATGACTGAGCTACTGAGCACCCAGGCATGCATGTACCATCTATGAATGCAGACTAAGAATGCATGCCCTAGGGGATCTGCTTTTATTAATCTGGTTTTATGAAGAATCTTTTTTAACTGAAAAAATACCTGTTAATATATATAATTTTCCACTAATGTATTATTTGAAATTCTATTTTCTGAAAGACTAGTATCTATAAATTACAACACAATCGCTCATGTGCTTGTGTTTAGTAAATCCCAGAGAAAGAACAGAATCATAAATAGAGAAATTATAGACAATCACTGGGTAAAGATAGCTATAGTCACATGGAGGTGACTGTATTATGCTGCTTTACTTTGAGAAATAAAAAGCTTTTTAACAGAAGTCTTCAAAATGAAAACATCCGAGTTAATTGTTTTTCTTCTTCCCCATTTTCAAGCAAATACCTTTTTATTACCTAATTATATGTCACTAGTGTCATAAAATGAAGGAGAAGCTTACATGTCAGACATATTTGCAGGGAAGGCTTGTGGTAATCAGGGCCATTAATTGCAGTGATATTTCTGAATATTTTCTTATATGTTGTTCATCAGTGTCTCTCTCTTGCATTCCACTCTTAAACATACAAACAGACTCTTCTCACCCTATTTTCAAAAATTTCCCTACATCCAATATGCCTGTCAATTTCCTATCCTGGGTCCCTTCTTCCTTGGTATAATCAAGCTCTGTCATCTCCTCATGAACTGACTTATGCTGGAATAGACCAATTTTGATCACCAGAGTAAGGCAGAATTGGACCAAACTATATCTCCCAAGTAAACTTGTATCTCCATCTCCAGAGATGCCTCTCCACCAAGACTTAATCTGTGGGCCGTCCCTGGTGGTCCAGTGGTTAAGACTCTGTGCTCCCACTTCCCACGCAGGGGGCACTGGGTTTGATCCCTGGTCGGGGAACAGAAATCCCTCAAGCTGCTCAGTGTGGGGGGAAGAAAAGACAATTTATTTTTGCTCATCAGGACAAGGTGTGTACTTTGGAATCAAATTAGGGCTCAATCATGGTGTTCCCATCCACTGGTTGTGTGGCCTTTGATGAGTGCCTTCAATTTTGGGGTCACTTTATCTGAAAAATGGGGACAGTAGTACCTACCTCATAGAGAAATTCTGAGACCCCCATGACACCACAAGGACACCAAATGAGCTGACACCCCTCTTGCCCATGCGTCTACCAATATCCTCTTGCCAAGACTGAAGAACACGGGCAGGGAAGGGGCACAATGAGAGTTTCAGTGTGAAACCTTCTAGCATATATGCTTGCAACCTGCTATTTTTACTATTACCTACAACCTGACATCTGTCACAGAGGTATTGATTGGCACCTGTATAGAATCATTTGAAGAATCTGCCTAAAGTCTTGGCATCTGAGAGGAGAATTTTCCAAAAAGCTTGAAATATAAACCTTTTGCAGAACCACTTCTAACTCCCAGTTTATCTTTACAACTCCCTTCCCTATTCAGTTCTAACAAGCATTCCCAGAGCACCTATGTTTGCCAGGAATTGTGCTAAATTCTGGGAATAAAGAGGTGAAGAAGGAGTAAAATTTGTCTTCAGAGAGCACATCATTTACTAGGTTTAGACTTGACTTTTCTAAACCTAGCCTCTCAATTTATTTCTTTACTACTCAATTGACTTGAACATTACATTTATTGCCTTGTACACGAGGGTACAGGGGCAACACAGGGATGAGCATAAAATTTAGTTGAAAGGACAGAGTAAGGATACAAACAGGCATAAAACAAGTAGAGAGATTAAGCTGATGTGCCATGAAAATCAAGAGACGAGAAATCAAATCTAGTTGGAAGGATCAGAAAAATCTTCACGAAGGAGGTGCCATTTGATATGTGAGAGATTTCAGGAAATGAAGTTGGCACAGTTCCACAAGGAGGCCTTTCCGTATGTGGTGCGTGGATAAAACCTCACCCACCAGAGTAGTTCTCCTCACCCACTCCCAGAAGTTATTGTTCAGTCACTCAGCGTCGTGCCCGACTCTGTGACAACATGGACTGCAGCACGCCAGGCTTCCCTGTCCTTCACCATCTCCCGGAGTTTGCTCAAATTCATGTCCATCGATCAGTGATGCCATCCAACCATCTCATCCTCTGTCATCCCCTTCTCCTCCCGCCTTCAATCTTTCCCAACATCAAGGTCTTTACCAATGAGTCAGTTCTTTGCATCAGGTGGCCAAAGTATTGGAGTTTCAGCCTCAGCATCAGTCCCTCCAACGAATATTCAGGATTGATTTCCTTTAGGATGGACTGGTTGGAACTCCTTGCAGGGACTCTCAAGAGTCTTCTCCAGCACTCCGAGGAGACCACGCCTCCCCAGCACCGTGAACCGGCCCCAGCGGTACCACTCATTGCATTGGATTTGTTCACCTGTGTGTCTCCCTCACTGGGTGGCAAGCTCCTCCTAAGAGGACAAACCATGTTTTAGACAGTTTTATACAACAAATACAAAAGTTCCAGAAAACTCTGAGAACTGGAAACCTAGAGTATTTTACATCTATCTATTGATTTTTGGCTGTGCTGGGTCTTCATTGCTCCTCAGGCTTTTTCTCAAGTTGCGGTAAACGGGGACTACTCTCCAGCTGAGATGCACAAACTTGTCATTGCAGTGGCTTCTCATTGCAGAACACGGGCCTTAGGCACGCGGGCTTCAGTAGTTGCAGCTCCCGGGCTCTACAGAACAGGCTTAATAGTTGTGGCATGCCAGGCTTAGTTGCTCCGCAGCATGTGGGATCCTCCAGGACCAGGGATTGACCCCACGTCTCCTGCACTGGCCGGCAGACTCCCCACCACTGAGCCACCAGGGAAGCCCTCACTTATTCTTAAATCAATTTATATCCAAGTGGAGCCTCTCACTACACTTGCTGAAAAATCTATCAGTTTTTAGGGTCTGCCTCACCTCTCTTGGACCCTCCGCTTAGAAGGCAGTTTACTTAGTCCTGAGACATCTCTGGCCCACGGTTCTCTCAGCACTTCTGTGTTCCTTGCAAAGTCATCAGGAACTTTAGACCCGCACGTAGCACATGCAGGTCATGAGAAACCATGGCCCGTTCATCTAGAACCTTCTTCTGTCAAGGCTTTCTAACACGGTCCCCTAGTGTGAAACTTCTCAAAGAGGGGCCGTGTTTGGTGGAACGTGTATCTATTCCCTCCCTTGAAGATTAAGCTCTAAGGGAGAAGCAGGACAATCACATGTGTATCCCTGCCCTTTTCTCATCTCCCAGCCTTTCTCCCCTCCTCGTTCTGTCCTCTGCTCCCCTGTTCATCAAGGTTCCTATCTGATTGCCTCCTCTTTTTCTGGTAGCACCTGTATTTCCCTTTCTTGTAACAATAATGCCAGGGAAGATACAGAGAAAGAATCTGAGTTACCATGAAGAGGAAATTCATATGGGTTATTTCCGAAACCTCATCCCATGTTACACAAATTGATGAATGAATGTGTATATGTTCATGCATGTGTGTGTGTGTGTGTGTGTGTGTGTGACCACTAACTTTTTGCAGACTTTAGAAATTCCAGAGTAATTTTTTCATGTACACTCGAGTATTGGTTTCTATAACATATTCCAGCAAAGCATAAAGTTACAGATATTTTTCTTTGTAAATAGAATATAAGCTTCTCATGCAGAATGCATTGCACTATTCTCTAAGGTAAAAGCCGAGAAATCATTATAGATAACTCAAAAGTGCTCTTCCTTTGAAACACAGCACTTGTGGGCAAATAGGATCGTTTGAAACCTTAGGAAAAGGTTGAGGAAATTCATTAGTGTGAAAAGACAACCATTTTATTTGGTCTAAGATGAAGTAACATTTTATAAGGCTGAATTTCATTTTCCTGAAAGTTATAATGAAAACAAATGATTGACTCATTTTATGCTTTCTATAACATAAAAATAAAAACCTCCCTGAGTTAGCCTTTTCTGGTTTTGTAATGGAAAGCTTCAGTTGAGAGTAGACTTGCATGTTTTATTTAAAAACAAAAACAAACAAACAAAATAAAACCCCGATAGGGTACTCAGCGGTGATTGGGAGCAGAGAGCCAAGAAACACCACTATTTTAGAACTGTGAACATTTTATCAAGTTCTCCAAATGGAAGCTTAACTTGAACCACATGTCAGATTGCTTTTGATTTAGGGGGAACAAGGTACCCTGGTGGATTTTGATAAAATGGTGGTAATCCACTGGTGGTAATGATACAGCCAAAAAGAATATTATTCTACAACGGGACATCAAAATAGTGAGGAAGCAAACAGCTCTACATAACAATGAAAAAGGTCGTCTGTATTCCAAGCCCTACTACATCTCTGAAGAGGATTATGTTTCCTGGAGGCTAGCTTTGAGCTGGTGGTGAGGAGTGGCAGATGAGAGAAGCTAGATCTGTCTCTTTTTGGACTCAGAAGACTTTGGGGCGACTGAACTCCAGGCAGGAAGCTCAAGAGCAAAGGCGCTTCGTTCAAGGATGCCGAGTGCTCTCTGCACCGTGTTGGTCTACCATGCCGCCTCCCCTGTCTGCCCAATTCTGTCCCTGTGGCCACATCCCAGCTACCCCCATAGAAGAATGTGGCCTGCACACTTTAGAAGTCCTAAGAAGTCTCCTGTTCTTTGCCTGTTTTTCATCCATTGACATTCCTTTCTGCATCCGTCATGTGTCGTGAAGTGTAGTTAAACACAACAGCAGGATCTTAGCTGAGCCTGGGTGACTCTTCCCTGTCTCTGGGTGGATCTGAAGGCAGCAACAGTGTGGAGAAGCCAGAAGATACAGAGAAAGAACTTGAACTACCAGAAAGAACTTGAAGAGAACCAGAAGATGATTGGTTGAAGTGATTCGCTAAACGAGAACAAATTGGTAGAACAGATAAGCATTCTTTGGATCAAAAAAATACTATACTTTGAAATATCAAGTGGGATACCAGCTCCAGCTATTCCTTTAAAAATTTTTTTCATTGACGTATAGAGTTGATGTGTAATATATGTTACAGGCACACAATATAGTGATTCATAATTTTTAAAGGTTATCATTTAAAAATAAATGATATCATTATTATAAAATATTGGCTATATTCCCTGTGTTGTACAATATATGTTTGTAGCTTATTTTATATGTAATAGTTGATACCTCTTAATCCCCGACCCCTATAATGCCCCTCCTCCTCTTTCTCTCCCCACTGATAACTACCAGCGTGTTCTCTAAGTCTGAGAGTCTGCTTCTTTGCGTTATATTCACTTGTTTGTTGTATTTTTTTAATTCCACACATCTTAATTGCAAAGAAGTGTGATCCTAGAAGCTGGAGAAGCCACACGCATTTGGGTGATATTTAAAATAAACAGAGGTACATGGGGCAGATGTGAAATACTAGGAATCCATAGTGTTGGCCTGTTTGATGGGTCCCCTCTCTGTACCTTTCATTTTTCTCTAAAAGAAAAGCCACTAGGATCTCTGCTTCTTGGATCCTGGTCAGTTTATACTGGACAACTAGGAGTGGAGGGGTGATGAAAACTTGGATTCCACCATTCAGAATCACAATCTTGCTCTCTTATCTGAATCCTTCTCTTTGAACATTAATACTTCTCAGCAACTTTCATTGTCTATGCTTCTTTCTGGAGGCTCCTCTTTGTCCTCCTACCACTAATTGAATTGATCTTCTGCATTCTCAGTCCGAATTGCAAAAGATAGCATCAGATCAACTGAGAGAATTAATTTCTCTGCTATTAAGAAGAGAGACAGCAGACTACTTGGTATATTGCTAATGTATGGTTAAACTAGGCAGGTATCGTATCCATGCTTCTCTGGAGCATGTAAAGGGCAACCTAGCTGCAGTCCATGGGGTCGCTAAGAGTCGGACACGACTGAGCGACTTCACTTTCACTTTTCACTTTCATGCATTGGAGAAGGAAATGGCAACCCACTCCAGTGTTCTTGCCTGGAGAATCCCAGGGATGGGGGAGCCTGGTAGGCTGCCCTCCCTGGGGTCACACAGAGTCGGACATGACTGAAGTGACTTAGCAGCATCATTTCCAAGAGCAGGGAACTATGGACTATGGGCACCAGGCTAGTACTTAATGGAACAAATGCACATTCAAATATGAACGAAAATGGCTTTGGTGAAAACATACACACAAACAGTGAAATATGCTTCTGTTAAAGGTCATGAAATCAAGAAAAGTGGTTCAAGTACCTGTCATCACTACTGACCACACTTACAGATGGGGTTAAGCCAAGCTGGCAACTAGAAAGTCAAATCTCTTACTGTTCAGGTCAAATTCCTATTATGGTGTTCATTGTTGAGCTTTGTCTTTCTGAATTAAGAAAAACACTGGCCAGTTTTTGTTCTGTTTTTCATAATAAAGCATGCAGTTGTGGCTTTTACTAGTTTCGAAAGAGAAAGCATACTACATGAAATAGCAAAGCACAGGATGACGGTCCCTTGATAATCTATATTCCAGGGAGGCTGCCATTTATCCAACTATTGATGAAAGGCTAAATTTTTATTATGTACAAACCAATTTAAACTGTTCTTAAAATGAATAAAGAAGAAAAGTCATCTCTGCTTGTACAACTACAAAATTATATGGTTTTCAGCAGTCTCTGAATGTTTCTTTCAAATTCCCTTGGAACATAGCTATTTTTATATTACCTATGTGAAGGTATTTTCCCCCCTCCCTGGGAATCTGAGGAATAAAATTCAAGGCAAGTTTTGACTTCCTTCTATCCCAGTGTCAGACAATACCCTCAATCAAAATGGCTAACTGATGAAAGAGGTTCAAAATCAATACTGCGGGGACCTATTTCATCAAGTGCCTGGTTCCCAGCCACTGTATTTCTCCTCTCCTTGCGCCTGGAGCCACTTGACACCTTTGTGTGGACTCGGCCATTTCTCTTCCAGAGGCCTTTGGCGAGAAGGGTTCAAGGACGGCCACACCACACGGGAGAGGCCAGCTTCAAGACACACTTACTGTTCATCCTTCTTAGAGCTTGTGTCTGGGGCTCCTGAAGGGTTTTCCCAGTATCCAAAACCTAGAATGAAAAACAGCTTTCTGAAAATCAGCTCTGTGATTTGGAAACAGGCCATGGAACTTTTCAAGGACTTCTCTTCCATTTTTTGACATCAATATGTCTTACTGAGATATCCAGGGCTACTTGCTGTCTCCTAGGTTCTTAATTACAGTTCGATCAACGTCATAGAGCGGAGTGGTATCCTGTAGACAAGAGAGATGGCTAAACAGCCCAGGCACCAAGTCAGGGGCCAGCAAATTATGGCCGGAAGGGCAAATCTGCCCTGCAGCCTGCTTCTGTAAACCTTGCAAGCTAAGGGTAGTTTTCACTTTGTCGAGCTGAGTAAAAAAATAAAAAGAGGAAGAAGAACATGCAACAGAAACTTTGCATGGTCCACAAAGCCTAAAATATTTACTGTTTGGCCCTTTACAGGAAAAGTTAGCCAATCTCTGAACTAAATGACCCCACAGAGCCAGAGAGTTGATGCAGCTGGTTGCCCATTGCTCCCCTCTGCTAGTTAAAAGGAAACTGCATCTGCGGTTTCTTGTTTAGTAGCTAAATTGTGTCTGACACTTTTGAGACCCCATGGCCTGTAGCCTGCGAGGCTCCTCTGTCCATGGGATTTCCCAGGCAGGAATACTGGAGTGAGTTGCCATTTCCTTCTCCAGGAAATATTCCTGACCTAAGGATCAAACCCATGTCTCCTGCATTGGCAGGCAGATTCTTTACCACCAGGCAAGCCTTTGGTCTCTTGGGGTATTTAATTTCAGAAAAGCATTTGCCAACTTGACGAATCCACATCAGGCATCAGGGTCTGTGTGCACTGGCTTCAGAAAATCAGCCCCATATGGAAAAGCAGCTTTCATTGGAATCACCTTCTCATTAAGTTCCTGATAATCATTGGAAAAGACTCTGATGCTGGGAGGGATTGGCGGCAGGAGGAGAAGGGGACGATCGAGGATGAGATGGCTGGATGGCATCACTGACGCAATGGACGTGAGTCTGAGTGAACTCCGGGAGTTGGTGATGGACAGGGAGGCCTGGCGTGCTGTGATTCATGGGGTCGCAGAGTCACACACGACTGAGCGACTGAACTGAACTGAACTGAATCCATTGATATTGTTCTCAAGACCCATCAGTCTTCTTACTGATCAAACAGGACAGCTTAATGAGGATGTGGGAGGGAGAGTTGGGGAATGTAATAGAAATTATAAACCCTGCCTTACTCAAGGGTTTGATATTAACACTCATCTCTACAACTCCTCTAGGGGTGTGTGGTATTGCTTTAACGTAACTAACGTGATGCCATCTGAGAACAGAAGCTTCCCCTTGCTCGTCTAGAGCCTTCATTCCACAAGTCCAGAAGCCACCACGTAGTTGTTGATGAGGACATCTATTCCAGCTATACATACGGGAACTGGGACAGCAATCACAGGATGAATCACCAGGAGATCCACGCTGACCCACTGTTAAGGTAAATCCAAACTAAGTCTCCATGTAGACTCCATAACCTCAGTAAGTCCTCTGAGTAGGGGACCACACTGGTATCTCTGGGTCCTGAAATTCTCATTAGCCACAGCTCATGTCAAATCCCACAGAGATCTGGGTGGTTCCTTTCTCCGGGGACAACCATTTTCCTGACAGATGACTGCAAGAATATGTTAGACTGTCCTTTTTGGGAGAATAGAAAGAAGATGAACAGTGCTCGTGGCACTATCATAGAGCATCTTCGCAATGGGCTGTGGGTCTATAAACCAGTAAAGGATTAGAATTACTCAGGTCACCTAGAATTTGGCTTTTGTTTTGGTGTCAGTTTACCAGATCAAGAAGGATTATAATAGGTCTACACATTTCTTTCCATCTTAGGCACATCTTATACCATTTACCACTGCCAAACATCCGTGACATTCAAAACCCATGATCTTCGTTCCAGCTCTGCTGCCTCTTATGATAACCACAGCCATTTTGCCTCGGTCTTTGGTGCTGTCCTTGTTCTGTCCTTGGACTTTGCCACCTGGGACCCTGTCACCCCCAGAGAAATCAGGGAGCCATTTTCCTTGGCAGTAGCTCCTACCCTCGGATGATGATCACTCTGGCACTTTTCAAGGTATTTCTTTTTTAAAAATTTTATTGGACTATAGCTGTTTTATGATGTTGTGTTCATTTCTTCTGTACAGCAAAATGACTCAATTATATATACACACACAAACTGTATACACACACACACACACACATATATATATTCTTTTTCATATTCTTTTCCATTATAGTTTGTCACAGGATATTGACTGTAGTCCCCTGTGTTATACAGTAGGACCTTGTTTATCATCTGCAGCAACATGGATGGACCTAGAGATTTTCTTACCAAGTGAAACACATCAGAAAGACAAACATCATATGATATCACTTATATGTGGAGTCTAAAATACAATCCAATCAACATATCTACAAAACAAAAGCATACTCACAGACCTAGGGAACAGACTTGTGGTTGCCAAGGGGGAGGTGGGTAGGGAAGGGATGGGATGGGAGTTTGGAATTAGCAGCTATATATATATATCTTGATGAAGGTAGTGTCTCACTGAGGAATGGTACTTTAGTCTCCCCTGGGGGACATGACTAGATGTAGATGAGTGATTTACACATTGTAAAGATACCCCAATATTTCCTTATCTTTACATCCATTTCTCTACATCATCCCAAGAAATTTCTGGCATCATAGCTTAAGCATTGGCTAGGGCTATGGGTATGGCTATGAGTATGATAGATATTGGCTACCATTCCTGCATTTGTATCAAATATGCTGAGCTGCTCAAGTGAGCATATTGAACTCAGAATCTCTGGCAAGTATACCCAATGCAAGATAATCAACCTGATCTAAAATTAAGCTTCCCTCTTCATGGTCTGACATCCTCAGAAATCACTTCCAGACAGATTGCAGGTTTTTGCCATCGCAAATGAGCAAAATCCTGTGATTCTTTCTGTTGTATAAACCTTTCTCTCCAGCTTTGACTTATATCTGCCACCACACCAGCAGGCTGGGGTTGGATTCTAGCTAAGGCTCTCAAGGCAGTGCTGGGATGTAGGGCCCAGGGAGGGCTGGCATTCCTACCGACTGAACTCGCTTGCGTGGAAAGACCACAGAGACTTTTGGCAAGAAAGAGGAAGCTGCCGTGAAATGGGAAACAGGTTTGCTTCTGCTTTCCAGGAATACTTGGAAGGATGTGGGCTTTTCAGGTATTCAGAGTCATGAGATCTACCAAATTCTCTGTTTCAGTTTTATTGGTCCCATTCTTTACCCCAAATGCCTTGTTCTCATGAGACACGAAGCCTGTGAACCCACCCTGCACGTATATACATGTTTCTAACTTTTGGCCTTAACTTTTGGGCAGTTCAATAGTTACAAAACAAAGGAGACTCCTGCAGGTAGCCATGGAAGTTCCCTGATGCTCTGACCATACCTTAAGCAGAACACTTTAAACCTTAATTTCCTTCAGGGTAAGTAGATGGGGGGAAAATGGAAACAGTGGCAGATTTTCTTTTCTTGGGCTCCAAAATCACTGCAGATGGTGACTGCAGCCATGAAATTAAAAGACGCTTGCTCTTTAGAAGAAAAGCTATGATGAACCTAGACAGTGTATTAAAAAGCAGAGACATCACTTTGCCAACAAAGGTACGTAGTCAAAGCTATAATTTTTCAGGTAGTCACATATGGATGCGAGAGTTGGACCATAAAGAAGGTTGAGCACTGGAGAACTGATGCTTTTGAATTGTGGTTCTGGAGAAGACTCTTGAGAGTCCCTGCAAGGAGATCAAACCAGTCAATCCTAAAGGAAATCAACCCGGAATAATCATTGGAAGGACTGATGCTGAAGCTGAAGTTCCAATACTTTGGCCACCTGATGCAAAGAGCTGACTCACTGGAAAAGACCCTAATGCTAGAATAGATTGAAGGCAGGAGAAGTGGGCAACAGAGGATAAGATGGCTGGATGGCATCACCAACTCAATGGACATGAGTTTGAGCAAACTCCGGGAGACGGTGAAGGACAGGGAAGCCTGGCGTGCTGCAGTCCCTGGGGTCACAAAGAGTCAGACACGACTTAGTGACAGAACAACTTTACATTCTATGGAACCCACAGAAGGATGCACTACACGTACCCACAACATTCCTTACATCCCTTTTTCTCCCATAATGACTAGCATCACTTAAGCCACCAAAACCCTGACATTGATAGGTTTCTTATTCTACAAAACCCCAGGTGATGATTGAAGTTAATACATTACCAGTATGCACCAGTGTCTATCTCATGATACTAGTAGAATCTTAACTGCCTTAAATTCTAACTGGTGAGCTAACCAACCTAAGAATCTCATTTCTTTGAGAGTCTGTTGCTTATGATCACGATAACCAGTAATGACCCTGTGAGGGTTCAATTATAGAGAACAAAACCTACTCCAGATTGTGTTAGCAGAAAGGCAATTGTTTTACAGGGTATTAAATGGCTTATAAAATTGTTTATAAACCAAAGGGAATTTAGTCTGTTCAGATAAAAAGCTCTTAAGTCATAATGCAGAACTGCTGTTGCCCTGGCCATAATCAGGAAGCTGCCTGATGAAGCAAGAAGTCATGATGACAGCTGCTAGCTCAAGATCAAATCACTTCCACTTCAGTCTGCACCAGCAAAAACAGGAGCCTCATGTCTCATTCCCTCCACTCTTATTTCACTTCTGGATTTTAGTCTTCTGTAAAGGCATTTGGTTGGCAGAGAATAAATCACATCCAGAAATGTGGGATATGTAGATTTTAGCTCACCAGCCTCCGGAATATAGGAAGCCACACCAGAAAGAGGTGGGAATTGGTTCTGAAAAAACCTGTCTGCAATACCCATTCCAGGACTTTTTCAGGGGTCGGGGGGAGGGGTGGGGTCCTGTGATTGTAACTCTGCTACCCGCTGATGGGGCCTCCTGATGTCAACCAGTCTGTCTTTCCACATTCTGTATATTGACTGCTCCTATACTGTCTCCTCCCTCAGTGATCAATGCAAAGAAATAGAGGAAAACAATAGAATGGGAAAGACTAGAGATCTCTTCAAGAAAATTAGAGACACCAAGGGAACATTTTATGAAAAGATGGGCTCGGTAAAGGACAGAAATGTAAAAACAGAAGCAGAAGATATTAAGAAGAGGTGGCAAGACTACACAGAACTATACAAGAAAGATCTTCCTGACCCAGATAACCATGATGGTATAATCATTCACGCAGAGCCAGACATCCTGGAATGTGAAGTCAAGTGGGCCTTAGGAAGCATCACTACGAACAAAGCTAGTGGAGGTGATAGAATTCCACGTGCGCTATTTCAAATCCTAAAAGATGATGCTGTGAAAGTGCTGCACTCAATACGCCAGCAAATTTGGAAAACTCAGCAGTGGCCACAGGACTGGAAAAGGTCAGTTTTCATTTCAATACCAAAGAAAGGCAATGCCAAAGAATGCTCAAACTACCACACAATTGCACTCATCTCACACGCTAGCGAAGTAATGATCAAAATTTTCCAAGCCAGGCTTCAACAGTATGTGAACCGTGAACTTCCAGATGTTCAAGCTGGATTTAGAAAAGGCAGAAAAACCAGAGATCAAATTGCCAATATCCACTGGATCATCAAAAAAGCAAGAGAGTTCCAGAAAAACATCTATTTCTGCTCTATTGATTATGCTAAAGGCTTTGACTGTGTGGATCACAAAATTCTTTTTTTTTTACTTTATTTTACTTTACAATACTGTATTGGTTTTGCTATACATTGACATGAATCCACCACGGGTGTATACAAGCTCCCCATCCTGAATCCTCCTCCCACCTCCCATCCCATATCATCTCTCTGGATCATCCCCATGCACCGGCCCCAAGCATCCTGTATCCTGTATCGAACATAGACTGGCACTTCGTTTCTTACATGATAGTATACATGTTTCAATGCCATTCTCCCAAATCATCCCACCCTCTCCCTCTCCCTCAGAGTCCAAAAGTCCGTTCTATACATCTGTGTCTCTTTTGCTGTCTCGCATACAGGGTGTATGGATCAAAAAATTCTTAAAGCAATGGGAATAACCAGATTACCTTACCTGTCTCCTGAGAAATCTGTATGCAGGTCAAGAAGCAACAGTTAGAACTGGACATGGAAAAACAGACTGGTTCCAAATAGGGAAAAAAGTATGTTAAGGCTGTATATTGACACCCTGCTTATTTAATTTATATGCAGAGTACATCATGAGAAACGCTGGGCTGGATGAAGCACAAGCTGGAATCAAGATTGCCAGGAGAAATATCAATAACCTGAGCTATGCAGATGACACCACCCTTACGGTAGAAAGTGAAGAAGAACTAAAGAGCCTCTTGTTGAAAGTGAAAGAGGAGAGGTAAAAAGTTGGCTGAAAGCTCAACATTCAGAAAACTAAGATCATGGCATCTGGTCCCATCACTTCATGGCAAATAGATGGGAAAACAATGGAAACAGTGACAGACTTTATTTTTGGGAGCTCTAAAATCACTGCAGATGGTGACTACAGCCATGAAATTAAAATACTTTTGTTCCTTTGAAGAACAGCTATGACCAACCTAGACAGCATATTCAAAAGCAGAGACATTACTTTGCCAACTAAGGTCCATCTAGTCAAAGTGGTGGTTTTTTGTGGTCATGTATAGATGTAAGAGTTGGACTATAAAGAAATTTGAGTGCCAAAGATTTGATGCTTTTGAACTGTGGTGTTGGAGAAGACTCTTGAGAGTCCCTTGGACTGCAAGAAGATCCAACCAGTCCATCCTAAAGGAAATCAGTCCTGGATGTTCTTTGGAGGGACTGATGCTGAAGCTGAAACTCCAATACTTTGGCCACCTGATGAAGAACCGACTCATTGGAAAAGACCCTGATGCTGGGAAAGATTGAAGGAGGCAGGAGAAGGGGACAACAGAGGATGAGATGGTTGGATGGCATCACCGACTCGACGGACATGAATTGGATGAAGCTCCAGGAGTTGGTGATGGACAGGAAAGCCTGGCGTGCTGTAGTCCATGCAGTCTGACTCGCAAAGGGTCTGACACGGCTGAGTACTGAACTGAGGTTGTCTCCTCTCCCTCCACGTGTGCTCAGCCATGTCTGACTCTTTGTGACCCCATGGACAATAGCCCGCCAGGCTCCTCTGTCCATGGAATTTTCCAGGCCAGAGTACTGGAGTGGGTTGCCATTTCCCACTTCAGGGGATCTTCTTGACCCGGGGCTCAGAGCTGCCTGTCTTGCATCTCTTGCACTCGCAGGTGAATTATCCACCACTAGTGCCATCAGGATAGTTCACGTCTGTCTATTAGACAAATATCCTCCTCCTATTTGATATTAAAACTGCCCCTTGATGTGGACTCCTTTCCTAGATTACTGTTACCTGCTTCTCCTTATTTTTGTCTTTCCATGCAGTTTTTTGCTTACTAGGTTGGGCTTTTCCTTCCCTTACTGCTTGCTGCCTTCTTTATTCTATCCACCAGAAAGACTCTACCAACATACCCAATCCCAAATCAGGCAATTTGGACATGTTGCAGCCAATCTCATGATATATTGATAAAGATTTTTTAATGACATCACTTTGGATCACTATTCCAAATTCTCAAAGAAGTCCATGTCATCTCTTAGGAACATAACAATATTAACATCTATCAAGTTCATATCTAGAAACTAAATAATATCTTACCTCTTCCTTTTAAATCAGGTACATATACAAGACTGTATACTTTTTCTGATTCAAATATTTCTATTCCCAAAAGAGCATTTATTATGCTGGTCAGTCATCCACTGGTAACAAGATTTACCCTAACGCGCTCATCTCTTTTCTTCCAAACACATTGACTCTGGAGGCTTTATGTTTGAACTTGAGATTTTTCTGAAGAATCTAGTGCAAAATAAATTATGTAGCTTCTTTCTACACATGATTAGATTTCATAAGGATTTTTTCTGTCAGTGATCACACAAAGATCACTCTTACCCTCACTACTCCATGACCTTTCTGTACTTGTCACAGCAGAATTTAAAAGGATCCCATTGAAAATGGTAGCTTTGCCCAACTGTGTTGAATCTTCCTAATCACTGGTCTATTACAGAATTTTATTCTTGATCTTCTACATAGTTTATACCACATTTAATACACTACAATAAAGGGGCTGTGTTTTATTTCTGAGATTTTTGTTGAATTATTACGTGTGCCACCAATAATATAGAAATTTGGTTCTAAAACAATCACTGTATATTTCTTGGAGATGATATATCCAGCATGTAGTTCCAAGGTTTCTATCTTTGATGAGTTAGGAAGTTGGTTTTGTGTAAATGTGTCTGACACGTCTGATTCTAAAAACAAATTGTGGATTGCTCCAAGGGTAGCCTTCAGAAATTACATAATTTTCACACATTATTAATATCACTTGGAATTTCTCTTTCCATGCTGTTTTAGAATTCAACACATTGTCTCCCCCGCCCCCACTATCTCCATCACCCCTAAGTCTTTCCTTTTTCTTTTAAGGGAGGCACTGACTTTATCTTTCTGACCAGGAGTAATAAACTCCCAAGCCCACCCTCATGTACTTTCAAACCTTTAAAAACACATTTCTATTTGTTCTGAATTCTCTTTTTAATGATCGCTGCACTCTCTTCCAAGGTGGAAGCAAACCACGTGGCAAAGCTACATCCCCTAGTATTTCCACTCAGGTCCGCCAGGCACATGCTTACCGAGGTGTTCGGCAACGGGCTGCATCGAACCATGGCTTCGGTTCTCTGCAGCTTGTCTCCCGGATCAATGGATTATTGCAGCTGGGCTAATTATGCAGCAATTTATATCGACCGTTTATAGCAGCAGTGGTGAATCCTAGTAACTGAACTTCCTATACTAAGATCTGCTTCTTCTCAGGCTGTAGAGTTCAAGATACTAAAACACCTTGCGAACTTGCATATTTTTCAGGTGTCTGCAATCGCATGTGGTTTAAACAAATCAGAGACTGGACTTAGCTTTCTTAGCGCTTACATATAGCTTTAATATGCGACTTACTGACTAAGGTGGAAATGATGAAATCTTTTCTTACCACTTTTCAATGATTATTAATGCCGAGATTAGCCAGGCCCTTAATTTTATATATGAGCAAGCACAATATTATTGTGCTTATAGAGTTCATTTAATATCAAATAGACCTTAAGCCTTTTTTCCCCACATTGAAACACTGAACTAGATACAGCCTCACGGCTCTAGTTAGTTTACATTTTAAGTCAAGCTTTGAATGATTTCTTAGTTTTGAAGAGTTTGTCTTTTCTGAGGGAGAAAGAGGAAAATTTTCACACATTAGGGTAGTGTTCTTTATAAGGATAGCTCACCAGCGCCTGGACTGCTGTCACATAGAGGGGTGTGTGTGTGTGTGAGTGTGAGAATGTGTGTGTGTGGGGGGGGTGTGTGTGGGTGTGTGTGTGGGTGTGTTTGTGAGTGTGTGTGTGTGTGACTCTGTGTGTGACTCTGTGTGGGTGTGTGTGTATTCAAATTGCTAGCTAAGAGCCGCTAATGTTTTAAAGACAAGTACAATAGTTTTCTAAATGGAAAACATTACAAAAGACTATTGACTGGCAAGCCGTAGGTGACTTCAGCTGCTCTTGAATTACTGAAAATAGCCAATGCTCCATTTGCTCTTTACCTAAAATAAATGAAGTTCTTCCGACTCATGAATGCTGCAATAAAAGGTCAAAATCTTTTATTCTTATCTCAGGAGCAATGTCTCTAAAAGACTGTGCCCTATGCCTTTGCTGAGCAAACCAGCTAAAGGAAGAGCGATTTTTAATTATAGTCTACAAGGCTTCTCTAGCGACCTTATGACTTTGGGACATTAAAATGCCAGTTCACTAACAAGACACAAAAACAGAAGAAACATGAGTGAAAATGCCAATTTAAATGTTATATAGGAGTTCATTTAACAGTGTATGAATGAAAGAAAATGGGCTGTATGTCTTTTTCAAAATAAAATTTAATACCTGAATTTTCTTTGCTTTCCTTATTTGTTTTGTTTGTCTAAATATGTTAACATGCATTTCCTTTTATTACACTACAGAAATTGCTACTGGGATGGCCTTTGGTTTGGGTAAAGTAATACAAGATATAAATGTGAAATTTTGATTACAGTAATAGATTAGGTATTTCACAGAGAAAGAAAGATAAAATGTTTTTAAACTCATTGGGTCACCACTGGTGACTGAATTACAGGATAATAGAAGAGGTAAGGAAAAGTATTCCAAGTGATGGAGTCCACCACTGAATTATTTTATGAGACTTTCAATTTTTTTTTCTATCTACAAAAGTATTCACACGTATTTAGAAAATTCCAAAAAGTGTTTTAGATTAAATTATCTATTGTAACCTATTCAGAGATATTTAGTAGTAATATTTTTGTGGATTTTATTCCAATATTCAGTGGTTAAGAGCATAGAATCTAGAGCCAGTCCAGATTACTACAAGCCTTGAGACTTTGGGCAAATACCTTAACTGCTCTGTGACTCAGTTTCCATATCAATAAAATGGGCATTATAATAGAGATAATTCATGAAGTCATTGAGACGATTAAATGAAGTAATACCTGTACAGAACTTAGAAAAGATTCTTGGTATATAGTAAGAGTGTAGTATATAATTGCTTTAATTACTATCATTAAAGTTTTCCCTTTTACATGTTTCCTTTTACATATTGATGATTTATTATGTTTGGGGGCATCACTAACTTTCAAAAAAGAATTCATGAAACTTCCAGAAAATTTGGAAAATATAAACAAAATTTTAAAGTAAAACTATACTACTTGTTATTACATTATCAGATATAAACACTGATCATATCTAAGTATATAGGTCTAAAACCATCTCTGATCATGACAGATCTAAAATACTCTAGTGAGATTTTAAAAATTATATAATATATAGAAATACATACATTTAACAAAAGTGGTGGAAGACTTGTACACTAAAAATTATAAATATTGCTGAGGAAATTTCTAAATGGTTGGAGAGATAGTCCATCTACATTAAATTAAATACTCATTAATAATAAGATGACAGTTGTTCCCAAGTTGGCCTATAAATTCAAGACAATATCTATTAAAATTCCAGTAGGTCTTTTTTTGCCAGAAACTGATGATCCTAAAAGGTATACAAAACCACGAAAGACCTAGAATAGCCAAAAGTTTTGAAAAGAAGAACAAAGTAGGAAGACTTTGACTTCTTGCTTTCAAAACTTAATCTAAAACTACAATTATCAGGACAGTGTGGTTTTGGCATAAAATAGACATATCATTTCTTACACATAAAACTCATTTTCCTTTTGAACAAATGATTTTGGGGCAAGGGGATATCTACATGCAAAACAGATGAACTTAGATCTTATCTCATATCATACACAAAAATGAACACAAAATGGATCATAGATTAAAGACCTAAATCAATAAACACTTTAGAAGGTAAGATAAGAGAAAATATTTCAGAACTTAGGTTAGGTAAAGATTCCTTAATACAACACTAAAATTATGGTCCATAAAATATTTCAATAAATTGATTTTTAATATTGGGCTTCCCTAGTGGCTCAGAGGTTAAAGCGTCTGCCTGCAATGTGGGAGACCTGGGTTTGAACCCTGGGTCTGGAAGATCCCCTGGAGAAGGAAATGGCAACCCACTCCAGTATTCTTGCCTGGAGAATCCCATGGATAGAGGAGCCTGGTGGGCTATAGTCCACGGGGTCACAAAGAGTCAGACATGACTGAGCAACTTTTAATAAACTTTAAAAGTTTAATAAAATTTCAATAAACATTAATAAACTGATTTTTAATAAACTTCCTCAAAATTCAAAACTCTTGCATCTCAAAATATACCATTAGCAAAATGAAAAGACAAGCCATAAACAGAAAAAATATTCACAAAACACACATCTGATAAAGAACATGTACTAGAATACATCATTGTAAAGAACCCTTACAACTGAACCACAAAACAAGCCAATCAAAATACGGCCAAAAGATTTGAATAGAGATTTCACCAAAAACAATAAATGAATGAACATGAAATGATTCTCAATGTCGTTAATCAGTAGGGTAAATTAAAACCACAATGAGATACCATTATAATAAAAATACAGATAATGACTGGTGTTGGCTAGAATGTGGAGAATCAAGACGCCTCCCACACTGTGAGTGGAATGTTAAATAGTATATAGCCAACTGGAAAACTGTTTGATAATTTCTTATAATGTTTAAAATAAATTACTATGAGGCCCAGCAATTCCATTCTTAGGTATCTACCCAAGAAAAGAGAAAATATTTACCTATACAAAAATTTGCACATGAATATTCATATCAGTATTAGTCATAATAGCCAAAAATGGGAAGCAATCTGTGTCCCTCAATTACCAAATGGATACATGAAATGTAGTATACCCATACAACAGAATACTATTTAGCAACAACAAGGAAGAAGCCACTGATGCATGTCATGATGTCTGTCCTGGGCCTTTTCATTCACTTATTATTGACATTTCAGTTCTTAAGCAACCAGTTGTCAAACATTACACTCAGGGAAAGGAGCCAGGTAGAAGAAACCATATATTGTATAATTCCAGTATTTTTTAATATTCAGAAAAGGCAAATCTATAAGAAAGTAGAGTAGCGGTTGCCTAGAGCAGGGTAGTGAGATGCAGATGGAGAGAGTAGAAGTAAGGGACATAAGAAAGATGATCAGGGTGATGGAACTGTTCTAAAATGATTCATGGTGATGGCTGTACAACTTGGTAAGTGTAATTAAAAAAATCAAGGAGTTAGGGACTAACAGATTCACACTGCTGCTGCTGCTGCTGCTGCTGCTGCTAAGTTGCTTCAGTCATGTCCAACTCTGTGCAACCCCATAGTTAGCAGCCCACCAGGCTCCCCCATCCCTGGGATTCTCCAGGCAAGAATACTGGAGTGGGTTGCCATTTCCTTCTGTAATGCATGAAAGTGAAAAGTGAAAGTGAAGTTGCTCAGTCATGTCTGACTTTTAGTGACGCCATGGACTGCAGCCCACCAGGCTCCTCCGTCCATGGGATTTTCCAGGCAAGAGTACTGGAGTGGGGTGCCATTTCCTTCTCGAATGCATGAAAGTGAAAAGTGAAAGTGAAGTTGCTCAGTCATGTCTGACTTTTAGTGACCTCATGGACTGCAATCTACCAGGCTCCTCTGTCCATGGGATTTTCCAGGCAAGAGTACTGGAGTGGGGTGCCATTGCCTTCTCTGCAGATTCACACTGCTTTATATAAAATAGATATACAATAAGACTCTACTGTATAGCACAGGGAACTCTGCTCAATATGTTGTAATAACCTATAATGGAAAAGAATCTGAAAAAGAATATATATATATATATACATGTTTATATGAATATTGTATATATACATATATGAATATATATGTATATTCTTTCCTGGCTTAGATGGTAAAGAATCTGCCTGCAATGCAGGAGACCCAGGTTCAGTTCCTCGGTCGGGAAGATCCACTGGAAAAGGGAATGGCTACTCTACTCCAATATTCTTGCCTGGAGAATTCCATGGACAGAGGAGCCTAGTGGGCTATGGGGTCACAAAGAGTCAGACACTACTGAGTGAACAACACTTTCGCTTTTCACTTTCACGGGCTTCCCAGGTGGTGCTAGTGGTAAAAACCCACCTGCCAATGCATATGTGCATGCTAAGTTGCTTCAGTTGTGTCTGACTCTGTGAGACCCCATGGACTGTAGCCACCACGCTTCTCTGTCCATGAGATTCTCCAGGTGAGAACTCTGGAGTGGGTTGCCATGCCCTCCTCCAGTGGCTCTTCCCAACCCAGGGATCAAGCCTGAGTCTGTTATGCCCACCTGCCAATGCATAACAGACAGAGAAGCGTGGTGGCTACAGTCCATGGGGTCTCACAGAGTCAGACACAAATGAAGCAACTTAGCATGCACATATGCATATATATATACACAGACATGTATATACACATATACCTATACAGAAATATAAATCTGAATCCCTTTGCTGTACACCTAAAGCTAACACAATGTTGCGTATCAATTATATTTCACTTTAAAAAATCATAAGATTGTGCTTTGAATAGGTGAATGATATGATGTGTAAAATATACCTCAATAAACTTACACTGAAAAAAACATCCTAATGGATTCCATCCTCAGCAATGTATCTCTATGTTTCAAAAACAGTACACAGACTACATATTACATACACAGAAGCATAATTTGAGCTCATCAAAATGACTCATTTGTAAGTCACCCACTAGAAGTCCTATAGGTAAGACAGAGAAATCTACATTTGTAACAAAGTCCCAGGTAATTAGTATTTAATAAATTTTAATGACACTGTATCAGAGAATTACTGTGCTAAAAGTAATGTAACAAATGGCATCCCTGGCTGGAACAAAGTAAAAATCTAAACAACAGATGGTCAGTGCAACAAAAGGATTAGTTTATGAATGTGAAGGCAGGCACGGGTGCATAATGAAGAAGGTAGAACTCCTTGAGGATGTATGCTTTGAGTTGAGATCTGAAATATGAATAGGATGAAATAAGGAGAAGAGTGAATTTCAGGCCCATCAGCAGTTGGAACCTGATTACTAACTATTTTCCAGAAAGTTTCTATACATCTTCTAGCTGCAAAGGGCATAATCTTCCCGGGTTTATAGCTGTATCCTGCAAATGCTGATGAGGAGAGAGACGTTCTGATGGAGGCTGGGGATATTTGGGACCTGTAGGAATATTAAGATTACAAGGAAGTTCCAACAATAATACACCCAAGTGGATATCAAGATGACATACAAGACCTAGATTTTACTTATTTTAATCATTCACATGATTTTCCCCCAAAATTATGGAGGTATGATTTACATACTTATGTAATTCACCCATTTTAAGTGTGCAACAATTTTTTAGTAAATTCGCTGAGTTGTGCAACTATTATTACAATCTAATTTTAGAATATTTTCATCACACCAGTAATATCCCTCATGCCCATTAGCTCTTAATCCCTGTCTTCACCCCATATCTCATGTCCCAAGCAGCTAGTTATCCACTTTGCATCTTTATTATACATTTGTGATGGATTTTTTTCATATAAACACCCATTTAGGAGTATGACTTCTTTCATTTAGCATAATGCTCTTGAGGTTCTTCCATATTGTATCACATATCAGTACTTCATTTCTTTTTACTGCTAAACAGTATTCCATTGTATGAACATGCACATTTTCTTACATTTGTACTATTTCCACTTTTTGGCTATTAGGAATAATGATGTTATCAGCACTTGTATGCAATTTTTTTTAGCATGGATATATGTCTTCACTTACCCAGGATAGATCTCTGGGCATGAAATTGCTGAAATGTATGGTAAATTTATGTTTAACTTTGTCAAAGCTGCCAAATTGTTTTCAAATTGGCCATATAATTTTATATTTTCACAGGAATATAGGTTTTCTGACTCCCCACATCCTTGACAGCGTTTGTTATCTTTTTAATTATAGCTATTCTAGTGGGAATAAGGGCTTCCCTAGTGGCTCAGCTGGTAAAAAATTGCCTGCAATGCAGAAGACCCCAGTTTAATCCCTGAGTCGGGAAGACCCCTTGGAGAAGGGATAGGCTGCCCACTCCGGTATACTTGCCTGGAGAATCCTCATGAACTGAGGAACCTGGCAGGCTACAGCCCATGGGGTTGCAAACAGTCGGACACAACTGAGCAACTAAGCATAGCACAGCATGCTAAGGAGGCAAAACAAGTGTGATAAAAATTGGCACATGCTTCTTTATTTGATAGATAACATTGAATGTTTACCACTTATTTATGAATATATTATCGCATAAATCTTTAATGACTTTTTTTATCTGTGAGAGAAACAAAATGAGCATAGCAATCTCAGCATGCCAAAAATATACAGCTTAAGAACAAGGGAGCAATTTTTAGACTCAAAACTAGCCTGATGATTCATGGGTAGAGTCTGCTATTAAATAGCCATGGACCAC
Organism: Budorcas taxicolor; assembly: GCF_023091745.1. Taxonomy (NCBI): domain Eukaryota; kingdom Metazoa; phylum Chordata; class Mammalia; order Artiodactyla; family Bovidae; genus Budorcas; species Budorcas taxicolor. The sequence goes on along the minus strand of NC_068926.1, from coordinate 15,408,962 downwards.
ACTTCTACACAATAATATCAGAATCCTGCATTAACTCCTTTAACCAAATGCATCCTGAAGCCACGGGAAATTTTCTGGCTATTTTTCATATAGAAAGAAAAATTTCCCCATAAACCCTGTACTAATGTTGACTATGCTGAATGATGTTACTCATTGTGAGGGATGATGGGAGATTTCCTTCTACATGGAGCTTCAGGACAGATCAGAAAATAGGACTTTTTTGTAAAATTTGTCACTGAATGGTTCCTGAAATAATAAATTTTAAGCAGCACCAATCACTCTTTCACTAGGTTCTGTTGGCTTCCTTATTGCTCTTCACTTACACGTGAACCAGCTGCGGCACGCCCCGGTCTGCCTTGAACCAAGGCAGATATTGCGCCTCACTCCCAACCACTCACATGAAAGATGCTCACAGCAGGGAATACACTTGGTGAGTACTTTTAAAAATTGTTTTCAAGGTCTTTACATGGGAAAACAATGACTGCCCAGGTTATGGATTTATAGGAAGCCCAGCTGCCTGACCTCTTTCTCAAATTGTACAGAACCTATGTAAAGATTTCTATAACGTTAAGGTCAGCTAATTTACGAAGAAACAGCTCAACTTTACATATCATGAAACCATCTGGCAAAAGCCATCTGTTACTTCCATAACTTTCCCCAATCTGGAAATCTCTCAGGTATGCTTTGCATGTCCAGTGATGAAGAAATGGCAAACCAATTGGCATTAAATAATAATCAACTGGCAAGCCCCTCAACTTCCTGAACAAGGCATTTCTAAATCCATCATTCCTCCCATACTAAACATAGTCTGCTAATATTAGATCAATTAGAAGCGAGTTCTTTTCCTCAGTAATAGGCAGAGTTAACAATATCAACCCCACACAAATTTAGGATAACTGCATTCTCTCAGTCCCTAACTCTCACCCACGTGTATAAGGGGCATAGAACCACATTCTGATACCTTGAGTAAGAACTGTGGAACTGTGCTTCTCAAATGCTAACCTGCATACAAAACAGCCAGAATCTTGTTAAAATGCAAATTCTGATTGAGCAATTCTGGGGTGGGCTCTGAAATTCTATACCTAACAGGCATCCCAGGTGATACCAAAGCTGCTAGTCTGTGGACCACTCCAAGGGAAAAAGTTCTTTAGCGGAGAAAACATACCTGTAAAGATGACAATACCCAGGTCAAGAATGCTTCCATTCTGTCCATAGGTCACACACAGCAGTTTAGGAGTGATAATATCACCAAAGAGTAGAACTCTAGGAGAAAAAAAAGGGGGTAGGAGGTATTTGTAAGGCCAAACATTGTTGATCCCCAGCACAGAGCTTTGAAACCACAGATTCATTCTTTCATTCATTGCTTATTCACTTACTCATTCATGTATGTGAAGTATATTGAGCACCTCCTCTATGGCAGGCACTGTGCTAGATTCCAGAATACAGTGTTGAACAGACAAAACCCTAGTTTTAAGGAACGCACACTCACACCTAAAAATAATACATTATGAGACAAAGGCAACCACCTTTGGCTGTACACAAGGAAGAGTGAAACGTTAAAGAGAAAATACTTCACTCTGCAAGATGGGATGAGGCAGACAGCTCAAGGACGGCTTCATAGTACAAACCAATAATGATTTTTTTTGATAAGTCAGCTTGTGCTAAGTTCTAAGCACTTTTACTCTCATCATGACCCTTATCTTCTAGCTGAAGAAACAAGGCAGAGGTGAATTACATAATGTTCCCAGCAAACAAGTTACTGATGATAGTGACAATAGCAAAATTTCCTCTAGGGTCCCCACAAATACCATTTACCAGTATATCCCCTAAGACGAAAGTTACTAACAATCACTAAGATTTCTGGTTCTCTTTTCCTTCAGGGCACTTTTCTCTCTGAGCATATGCATGGACACATGCCACTGAAATGTGATCAGAAATGACAGGTGTCACTTCCAGGCAGGAGCATCTAAGAGCCAGTTCACAATTCTCCATCCAGTCCAGTGGTTGTGCAAGCACTTGTTGATGTGGACTGGCTACAAGATGCTGAACCGCCACGAAAAACACATCATCACAAGATCATCTCTCAGACCTATACAGACCCAAGAAATAAACTTTTGCTATGTTAACTCACACAGATTTTGATGATGTTTGTTACTTTAACCTAACGTTGTCTATCTTCATAATACACTGTAGTTGAGGTGATGTATAAATTATCTTGCAAAATAAGGAGTGAGTTTAACTCACCAGAGGAGGGGAGGGTGTATTGGGAAGGAAGCTCAAGTTGGGCATAGGAGGTGTTAAGATTTAAACAAGATGGTACATTTAGGAAACTTCAGGAAGTCGGACTTTGCTGGAGAATAAAGCTAGGATGAAGTTGCAGAGGAGGAATGAGGACAAGTACAGGTCTGGGGCCCCTCTGAAAAGGAGAAGGCATGAAAGTCTGGGCAATGCTCCTCAGGGCTGCATATGGAAGAAGTTAATTAGATTCAACTCAAGTTTAAATCAAATAAATGAGTTTCTGTAGAGGAAATCGAAGAAAGTTGTGCTGAGAAGAGAGATCAGCCATAAATGAGGAGGCAGACAGAGAAAAGGGGAGAAAGAAGCAAAACAAACCAGGAATTAAAAACCTAGGCTAGAGCTGGAGGGAACGGGAGATACGGGAGTGGGAGGATGGGCTCAAATCAAAGAAAGGAATAAGTGTTTATCTACAGGGCGTGGCTCCTCACACCCAGACACGCAGCATGGGCTACGCTGAGGTCTGCCTTTCCTCCAAGCCCTCACCTGGGTGATGTCCACTAACTAGGCTCAACGATGTGGCTCTGAGACATCACCACCTGCCCACACTCCCACTGCCCTCACCCCCCAGCCCACCTGGCACAACTTCTCCTCCCTCACAGAGTCCCTTCCCTGTTATCATTACATGAACCCAAGGGCATTTTAATTGTCCATCCGTCTGTCTGCCCCCCCAGCTATGACTGACCTCTTTGGGAGACTGACGGCATCAGATTTATTTTTGCAATTCCAAGGCCAAGCTCAGAGCTTGGTCCATATTCACATAGGTCTAGAGTAAATTTATGGTAAATCTGGGAAAGAATTTTCCCTGAATGTTTTATGAATGACATAAGAGCTCAGAAGTGGGTCTCAAATAAAGATAAAAATTTGTCCCATCTTTAATGAACTCACTCATTCAACAAACATTTACAAGTGCTTATTAGGCTAAATGGAGAAGGAAATGGCAACCCACTCCACTCTTCTTGCCTGGAAAATCCCATGGGTGGAGGAGCCTGGCAGGCTATACAGTCCACGGGGTCGCAAAGAGTCGGACGCGACTGAGCGACTTCACTTTATTAGGCTAAATGATGGATATTCTGGTGACCAAAGAAGATACAGTGTTTTGATGATGATGATGTGTGTGCTTAGCCACTCAGTCGTGTCCAACTCTTTCTGACCCTATGGACTGTAACCCCCAGGCCCCTCTCTCCATGGAGAGTCTCCAGGCAGGAATACTGGAGTGGGTTGCCATTCTCTTCGGGGGATCTTCCCAACCCAGAGATTGAACCCAGGTCTCCCACATTGCAGGAGGACTCTACCATCGGAGCTACCAGGGAAGCCCAAGAATACGGGAGTGGGTAGCCTATCCCTTCCCCAGGGGATCTTCTTGATCCAGGAATCAAACCAGGGTCTCCTGCATTGTATGTGGATTCTTTCTTTACCAGCTGAGCTACCAAGGAAGCTTGTTTTGATGATTCGTGGCTACTAATGGAAGAGAAGATGCTGATTAAATGAAAACATACACTTCTTATTTTTTAATTCTTTTTTTTTTTTACTTATTTTTGGCCACACCACACAGCACGTGGGATCTTAGTTCCTAGACTAGGCATCGAACCCAAACCCACTGCATTGGAAGCACAGAGTCTTAAACACTGGACCACCGGGGAAGTTCTACACCTGTCATTATAAATAGCTCTTTTCAAGATCTCCAAGGACCTCTGCATTGCTAACTCTAAGGCTCAATACCCAGTGTTGGTCTTATGTGACTCATCAGTAGGATTTAACACCGTTGATCACTCTTTCCTTCTCAAAGCAGGATTTCACATTCCCTTCATTTTTCTTCTGCCTTGATCCCTCTCATTAAATGGTCCCTGGCTACTTCTCAGACTCTGAAACTGGATGTGCCCAAGGATTTCTCGTTTCCTTCCACATACACTCCCTAGCTCTGATCTCATCCGTGGCTTTAAATGTCATCTCTAAGCCAGAGGCACCCAAAATATATTTTCAGTTCAAACGTCTCCACTGAAATCTAGATCCCTCTGTCCCACTGGCGTTTCAACCTCTCTACTTGGATGCCTACCAAACATCTCAGCGAAATCTGTCCAGGAGGGAGTTTTTATCATTTTCCACATGATAAGTTCTTTTTAAAGTCTTCCCATCTCAGGTCATTGCACATCTACTCTTGCATTTGCACTGGACAAAAATTTTGATCTCATCCTTACCTTCCATCTTCCTATACCCCTCATCTTGTCTACTAACAAATCTTACTTTAAAATATATTCCTAACTATACTACCTCTTACCACTCTGGTCCAAGTCAGCATCATTTCATACCTGAATTACTTCAGTAGCATCCAATTGATCTTCCAATTTTATATTCATTCACAGAATATATCTATTCTCTATACACATCAACCATACTGACTTTGTTAGGTCAGATCATGTTATTCCTTATTTCACACAGATGAAACACGAAAGCCCTTCCGATGGTCCGAAACCCTGCAAATGATTAGGATGAAATATGGTCTATTCAAAAAGCATTCTATGACTTTAGTATTTAAAGTACTTTTCTAACATTCATCTCACATGAAAAAAAATGAAAACCAAAAGACAGAACTATTCAGCAAAGATACATGATATCTTCTTTTCATCTATATTTTCTGAATGACAGTATCAGAGCAATTGAATGGAAATGGAGATATACTTTTTTAGAAATATCTTTAAAAAAATCATTGTCATTGTCCTTCATTGTCCTTCATTCATGTTCATTTTCCTTCAAAGGATATTGTGAGTCCATTTACATAGGCTCCCAAAATCTCTTCCTTATTTAGGCAACATCAGAGCTGCCAAGTAATCAGCTGGAACAAAGATTTAAAGAAAGGGGGAAAGCCAACTTCAGCTGATAGAGTTCAAAAAGCATTACTTGAGTCAGTCTCAGCAAAAATTTTTGTGTTACTTATTTCCTCTAATTCTGTTTTCCCACCAAATCTTAGTTTTTCATTGCTAACCTGCGGGTATTCACGACTTGAGCGTGGGTGCTCTGCCGCTTCAGTTGTGTCCGCCTCTTGTGACCCCGTGGACTATAGCCCACCAGGCTCCTCTGTCCATGGGATTCTCCAGGCAAGAACACTGGAGTGGGTTGCCATGCCCTCCTCCAGGGGGTCTTCTGGCCCAGGCATTGAACCTGTGTCTCCTGCTTCTCCTGCATTGCAGGTAGATTCTTTACTGCTGAGCCACCAGGGAAGCCCATTTACTACTTCAGTTCAGTTCAGTTCAGTCACTCAGTCGTTCAGTCGTGTCCGGCTCTTTGCGACCCCATGACTCGCAGCATGCCAGGCCTCCCTGTCCATCACCATCTCCTGGAGCTCACTCAGACTCACGTCCATCAAGTCGGTGATGCCATCCAGCCATCTCATCCTCTGTCGTCCCCTTCTCCTCCTGCCCTCAATCCTTCCCAGCATCAGAGTCTTTTCCAATGAGTCAACTCTTTGCATGAGGTGGCCAAAGTACTGGAGTTTCAGCTTTAGCATCATTCCTTCCAAAGAACACCCAGGGCTGATCTCCTTCAGAATGGACTGGTTGGATCTCCTTGCAGTCCAAGGGACTCTCAAGAGTCTTCTCCAACACCACAGTTCAAAAGCATTAATTCTTCCGCGCTCAGCTTTCTCCACAGTCCAACTCTCCCATCCATACATGACCACTGGAAAAACCATAGCCTTGACTAGACGGACTTTAGTCGGCAAAATAATGTCTCTGCTTTTGAATATGCTATCTAGGCTGCTCATAACTTTTCTTCCAAGGAGTAAGCGTCTTTTAATTTCATGGCTGCAAATCACCATCTGCAGTGATTTTGGAACCCAAAAAAATAAAGTCTGACACTATTTCCCCATCTATTTCCCATGAAGTGATGGGACCAGATGCCATGATCTTAGTTTTCTGAATGTTGAGCTTCAAGCCAACTTTTTCACTCTCCTCTTTTACTTTCATCAAGAGACTCTTTAGTTCCTCTTCACTTTCTGCCATAAGCGTGGTGTCATCTGCATATCTGAGGTTACTGATATTTCTCCTGGCAATCTTGATTCTAGCTTATGCTTCTTCCAGCCCAGCATTTCTCATGATGTACTCTGCATAGAAGTTAAATAAGCAGGGTGAGAATATACAGCTTTGATGTACTCCTTTTCCTAGTTGGAACCAGTCTGTTGTTCCATGCCCAGTTCTAACTGTTGCTTCCTGACCTGCATACAGGTTTCTCAAGAGGCAGGTCAGGTGGTCTGGTATTCCCATCTCTTGAAGAATTTTCCACAGTTTATTGTGATCCACACTGTCAAAGGCTTTGGCATTTACTACTTACCTTATACTAAATAAGAAATTTATTTTCTATTCTGATCTAACACTGGAGTGAGCATATATATCTGGATGTATGTATTAAAGACAGAAAGAGACAGACAGAAAGAAACAGGAAAAAATGAATCCAGAAGAAGAAAAGGTAGCAAAGAAGAAGAAAAGTAGTCTGGCCTCATCTTTGTATAAGATGCATAGTCAGCCCCCTAAAGACCAACTTGATGATAGCACGGTGTGGCGCGGTGTGGGGTGGGGGGTGGGGGCAGCGGGGGACAGGGGTTGGCAAGAGAGAGATAAAACAGAAGTGTAAAGTGAATTCCTCCCACCATTCCACTCACTGATACTTAGAGAAGATGACAAAGATTAAAAACTGAAAGAGGGTAAAAAATATTGATACTAGAAAGCACCACAGCCTCAACTCAGAATCTATATAAAATAGCCGCCAAATTTAAAACCACATCAAGAAAGGACATTAAGAAGAAATGTATGTCCATGCAGATCTCAGGCATCCTGAGGAATTCTCCTAAAGTAAGTGGCAAACTAAGAGGAAGCAAGTGAATGGCCCTTGCTTGGAGTCTGCAATATAAGAAGACTAGCTGAGCATCTCTGACCCCACAACCCAACAGCCCAGTGTGGCAGAGAGGCACCGCCAAACCAGGATCCTGACAGACAGGCCACCTTTGCAGGAAGCAGGGGTGGGAGAAGCTGGGAGGAGGCGGGAATGTAGCTGCTGACCCAGATCTGCTGAAGGAGAGCAAATGCCAAATCTTGATGCAGAAGAGCTGGGGACTCAGGCTTCTCTCTGTGCTCTGCAAATGCTGGTCTGATGAAGCCAGTGATCTCTATCCATCCGGCAGATTCTCGGCCCTTGCCCTGAGCTACTGGCACAGAGAATTTCTCTTCCTGAAGCTTCTTTGTGTATCTCAGAGGCAAAGGCACAAGCCACAATATAGATGACTGGTATGGCATCACTGACTCAACAGACATGAGACAGAGAAAACTCCGGGAGATAGCAAAGGACAGGGAAGCCTGGCGTGCTACAGCCCATGGGGTTGCAAAGAGTTGGACATGATTTAGTGACTGAACAACCAAATGGCCAGCAGAGGCAATAGCAAAGAGCATTTCATCACCACCACCAAATACCAATGGTGTAGCATGTCTTAGAAGTTCATTCCTTTTTTGTCAAATAATATTGCACTGTGTGAATGTGTTGTGTGCTGGGCTTAGGCGCTCAGTCGTGTCCAACTCTTTTAGACCCCATGGACTGTAGCCCGCCAGCCTCCTCTGTCCATGAGGATTCTTCAAGCAAGAATACTGGAGTGGGTTGCCATGCCCTCCTGCGGGGGACCTTCCCAACCCAGGGATCAAACCCAGGTCTCCCTCATTGCAGGCAGATTCTTTACCATCTGAGCCGCCAGGCAAGCCCATTGTTTGAATAGATCACATTTTGTTTTCTCATGTTTCAGATGATGAACATTTGGGTTGTTTCCACTTTTTTTTTTTTTTAGCTACTTTGAATAATGCTGCAATGAACATTAGTGTGCAAATTTTGAGGTGGACATATGTTTTCAAGTCTCTTGGATACATAACTAGGAGTAGAACTGCCAGGTCATATGGGCTTTCCTGGTGGCTCAGATGGTAAAGAATCTGCCTGCAATGCAGGAAACCCAGGTTCAATTCCTGGGTGGAGAAGATCCCTTGGAGAAGGGAATGGCAACCCACTCCAGTATTCTTGCCTAGGAAATCCCAAGACAGAGGAGCCTGGCAGGCTATAGTCCCTGGGTTTGCAAGAGTTGGACATGACTTAACAACTAACACTTTCACTTTCACGGTAACCCTATGTTGAACATTTTGAAGAACTGCCAGACTATTTTCCAAAGCTCTATGTCATTTTACATTCACACTGAAATGTAGGATTTTGGTTTCGCTACAGTCTCACCAACACTTGTTATTATCTGTCTTATTTTATTATCACCATCCTAGTGAATGTAAACTATTCCTCTATATGTTTAAAAGTTCTTTATGCATTAGAGATCTTAGTTCTTTTTCTAAATGTCTTACTATTATCTTCCTATTTATCATTTTTTAAAAAACTTAATGGTGTTGTCTACCATACCAAAGTTATCTGCTTGTAGGGAATCAAATTCATCTATCTTTTCTCTATTGCGTCTAGATTTTGAGGCATAGTCAGAAAGCCTTTACCTACTCTCAGATTACAGAAGAAGTCAGCCACTCGAACTTCCATGCTTTCACTTTCAACACTGAAATCTCCCATCCATTTGGAGTTGTTCCCAGTGTGACACATGAAGCAACCTTTATCTTTTCCTAGATGCCTATACTATTGTCCAAGCAGCATTTATTAAAAAGTCCATCTTCATTTCATCCTTGTCAATCTTTTGTCATCTCCAGTCCAGATTTGAGATGACACCTTTATCATCTCCTGTGTATTTGGGTCTGTCTTAATTTTCCATTTGATTCTGCTGGTCTATTTATAATTTACTGTTTTAATTACAGAAGTTTTATCTTTACATTTTAATGCCTATAGGACTACTCCCACATCTTTCATAACTTTTCTTTTTTTTAATTTACCTTTTTTAAAAAATATTTATTTATTTGGCTGCACAGAGTCTTAGTTGCAGCACTCAGGATCAACAGTTGCAGCTTGTGAACTCTTAGTTGTGGCACGTGGGATCTAGTTCCCTGACCAGGGGTCAAACCTGGGTGCCCCTGCACTGGGAGTATGGGGTCTTAGCCACTGGGCCACCAGTGAAGTCGTCATAGCTTTTCTATCTCAGTATTTTCTTAACTACTCCCTTATGTTTGTGTTTGCACATGAACTTTGGTGTTAACTTGTCTGGTTTCAGAAAAAAAGCTGGTTGTTTGGCTCATTATTGGAATTTCACTGGAATAATAAATAACAGCTTTATGATCTAAGTCATCCTATCCCAAAACAAGAAATGTCTTTCCATTATCCAAGTCAAATTTCATGTCTTTCAAAAGTTTTAGAGTATTTTTCATATAAGTTGTACATGAAATGTTCATATAACACATTCTTGTTAGGTTTCTCTTAACTAATTTTATCTTCTTTTATTTTGAATGAGGTTTCTCAACCACTATATCTTGTCCTGGCTATAACTGATGTATGTGAAGACTGTTGATCTCTGGATGCTAATTTTACCTCTTACTGCATATGTGAATTATTTTATTGTTTTGTTTTATTTTTTTGTTTTTAGTTATTATTGACTGTCATAAAAGATGAATTTATCATTGATTCTCTAGTAGAATTTTCAGGTATGTGGCCATATTATGTGCAAATAGAAATGAAATAGTTTTACTTATTTTCTAATTTTTATGCCATTAATAGATCTCTCTTATATGATTCTATTAGCTAATATGTCCAGTACAGTGTTAAATAAGAACATTCTTTTCTTGATATTATTATGGAAATGCCTCTGGTGTTTCAACATGTAAAATTCTGGCTTTAGGAGAGATAGGTAGATAGATATAAAATTATATATGTACATAATTTACATATCAGATTAATATATAATTTTATACAAATCATACATTAAGTAAGTATAATACATCAATTCTTATTTCTATGCTTTCTGCTTTTATCTAGAATGGGGGTTAAAGACTTTCAACATTTATGGAGATGATCATATGGCTTGTATTCTCAGAACTTTATACGGTATTGTCTGTGACAGCTCAAGTAAAATAATATATTTATTAAAATATTCTTGAGAATGTATTTGAAACTTTTATTTGCCAGGAAAAATATTTCTTAGACATTTCTCTAGTCAACAATCATTTCTTAATTGAAATTGATGGTGGAAATGATTTAACTTGGCTATCTTAGACCACCAAATATGTAGCTTCAATGGATTTTTTTCATGTTTTGTTTTTGTCTTTTTTTGTTTTCTAAAGCGATACACTCAATAACTTTTCAAATCAGATTCTTTGGCTACCTAAAATAACCATAATTTAAATCGTGATTGAATGGTGATCCATCAAGAAACACTCCTGAGATGAGGCTGTTCACAATGTCTCATTATTCAAGAAGCACACAGCATGAGGAAGATGATTTACGCAGTGATGGATTGCATTGTTTTTAAATACTAAGCTGATATGGGATTTTTATGAGTAGAAACAGAAGCAAATCTCTTACTAAAGTAAAATGTGACTATAATAGTATCGACATCCAAACTCCATCTCACTCACATTTCTGAAATACCAGTAAAGTTACACCTGATTTCACTAATAAATACAGAGCTGACCAGGAAGGGTCTCAAAGGTAGAATTTAAAAACAAGTTGCATAGAAGTGATGCTACAGTTGAAGAATTCTATATGTTTCTGGCCCAACCGACATGTTTCTAGTTTGTCCTCCTGGTGTTTACTTGGCAGCTGAGCATGTTTTGGAGTTTTCTTCAATGCGCAGCTGATCCAGGCAGCACTGGCTTTATCTATGAATTCATCAGAAAGGCAGAACTGCATTTTAACAAGATCCCTGAGTGATCTGCAGGCCTATTAAAATTTGGGAAGCACTCTTTTAGAGAACTATCAGAGAGGACTGAGACACCTCTCCAAGGGCCAGAGGCCTCTCCCAGCAGCGACACCATCTAGGTCAGAAGTCCTCAACCCTTTTGGCACCAGGGACTGGTTTCGCAGAAGACAGTTTTTCCATGGGCCAGGGTGGGGTTGGGGAATGGTTTCAGGATGGTTCAAGCACATTACATGTATTGTGCACTTTATCCTATTATTATTGTATCAGCTCCACCTCAGATCATCAGGCATTAGATCTCAGAGGCTGGGACCCCTGATCTAGGAGCTCGTTAGGAATGCAAATCCTTAGCCCTTCCCCAGAAGTACCGAATCAGAAACTCTAGGGTAGGGCCCAGTAACTTGTGTTTTCACAAGCCTTCCAGTTGCCTCTGATGCTCACCAGTGTTTGAGAGCTGCTGGCCATCCAGGCAGACTGTCAGTAATCTATGCAGGGGCTATAGGTACATGGTGCAGTGAGAGGCCAGTGCCATAGTGAGGCAGGTGGATGAGGAGGTTGGAGCCCTTGCCAGTTGTAATTAACTAGCTGCATGACCTCAGGGTAGACACTTGGCTAATTACCTGGATCTAGATTCTGTAGCCTCAAAGGGAAAACTGTATGAGTTCCTTGGAGTAAAAATCCTCAAAATGTGGTTTGTGGGCATCCACTCAGTTGGTAAAGAATCTGCCTGAAACACAGAAGACCCGGGTTTGCTCCCTGTGTCAGGAAGATCCCCTGGAGAAGGACATGGCAACCCACTCCAGTGTTCTTGCCTGGAAAATCCCATGGACAGACGAACCTGGTAGGCTACAGCCCGTGGGGTCGCAAGAGTCGGACACGACTTAGCAACTAAACCAGGTGGTTTATTAAAGACCCAGTAGGCGATTCAGTTATTATGGAGATAAATATAACAGAACATATAATAATCATAGGGAAAAATGTATTTTGCTTAAATGTAACATATGAATGCCACAGAACTGTGATTTTTGAGCAATGATTTGTAAATGTAAGATTTGGATTCTATAGAACCGTGATTTAACGTCACTGCACACATGCTCTGAGATCTGAGCTGAACAAAACTGATCAGTTCATCTCAGCTAACTTTTAGTTGACAGAGTACAGCTATTTTCTTGAATGTGTTTTCACACCATTTACTTCCTAACATTTATATTTGTTCATCTCTCATCTTTGATTTGTTGCAATTATACTATAATTACAAAAATGGTAAAAAAATAAAAATAATAAAATAATAACAAGTTGCAGAATTTAGGGTTAGGGAAAATTTTAAAGACCATTGAATCCAACTTTTCCATTTTAAAGAGACTAGGGTCCAGGAGACGTGTACAGTATATGTAAAGCCACACATGTAAGCCAGCTTCATTTGACTCCAAATCCTGACTTCTTTGTATTCTCTATAGTAAATCTGTGCTTTGTATTGTAGGCTCCTGTTCACTGTCTGGATTTTAATCTCCTAGGAAGGAGAGTCCACACCTAAATGTAGACTCAATCCAGCACTGAGACAAGCTAACTAAGCTTTCTCCCTAAGAAACAACTGGTGCATGCCAAGCCCAGCTAAGGATCCTGGAGGCAGGGAATTCTATTCCTCATTGTCTATTTGTAGCCTATACGTTTCTGATATGACTTCACACATGAGGAAAGTGTACGTTTATACTTTTTTCTTTGAAAGTGAAAGTGAAGTCGCTCAGTCGTGTCCGACTCTTTGCGACCCCATGGACTGCAGCCTACCAGGCTCCTCTGCCCATGGGGTTTTCCAGGCAAGAACACTGGAGTGGGTTGCCATTTCCTTCTCCAACGCATGAAAGTGAAAAGTGAAAGTGAAGTCGCTCAGCTGTGTCCGACTCGTAGCGACGCCATGGACTGCAGCCTACCAGGCTCCTCTGCTCATGGGGTTTTCCAGGTAAGAGTACTGGAGTGGGTTGTCATTGCCTTCTCCAACTTTTTTCTTTATATGAATCTAAATACAACATCCCCCGCTCATTGGTAGAGTCAACTGTCCAATAATTAACCTTGGCATCTGCTACATAATCTTTCTTACAATGAAATGTGCAAGGGTTACTGTTTAATTAGATTCTATAATTGAAACAAATGAAAAATTAGCTAAGAATTCCAGAGTCAGCAAAGTTGTGCTTTTTTGTCTGTGCTCTTTTTCCACCCCTCAAAATATACCATTCTTTTCCCTAAGAATAGTTTTAGAAAAGAAGATCTACATTTCTGAAGTATGGATAGGTCATTTATCAAAAGACAGACAAATGGCACATAAATGTATAAACCAAAATACAAATCCAGAATGACTTTCTTGTGATAAAAAGCTATTATTACAGATTTGAGCATGGTGGTAAGATCCTTTGTTTCTAACAGAGGAAAATAGAAACTACCCAAGTCGTCATGGGTACGTTGTTTCTCACCCAGTGCCTTCCTTTTTTAAACCTTGAAGATGTATTATTGTTGCAGTATTTTTTCCAAGACCCCACTATATTTTGTCTTCCTTTCGCTTATATTTTCTTTGCAAATATACTGGTTTCATTCTGCTCACTGCATATACTTCAGAAACCTCATCTTTTTCCTTAACAAAGCTATTGGTTCATATTCAACGTTTAAATGCAGCCACATATGTGTATATAAGTCAAAGCACTCCTGTTCTTCATATTTTCCATAGTTATCAGCTTCTTTTATAACTGCTTAAGCTCGGGTACCAATTTGCATAAGAGTCTTTAAAACTGCCAGCTAATTCCATGAGAATTTACTTAAGAAAGGAAAGTAGCAGTCAACGTTTTAATGAAATGGAAATAAAGGCCCTTTCCCTTATCATTAAGCAACAAGAAGTTTGATTGGCTAGTGAAGTTTCTGATTTTACTGTTATCAAGTGAAACTGCCTGAACAGGTGCTCACTATTTTGGTATTAAAAATAAGGTTAAGTGGAATAAATAAGTCAGCTTATCAAAGTTACAGCAATTGAGATACTATGAAAGCTATATTTCAATAGCTGATAGAAGATATTTATCTTTAAGTGTGAACCTCGTAACCCATGGAGCTTGAATATAGTAAGTACTGACCATCATAAGTGATGAGGCAGAAGGACTTCATTAAGGTTTGACTGTCATAACAGATCCGCCATGCTTGAGCAGAGTCTTTGTTAAACAACAGCTTCTAAAAACAACCATCAATGGAGCACCATAGTATACATTTTCTGTCTGTGCTTCATTTTAGTCTGGATCTGTAATAACAAAGTCAAGTGGAATGTTGAACATCAAGACACAATTCTATCATGACATTAAAAGAAGACTTGGGAGACTGAATTTTCTATCTGGATTTAGATTTTTCAACACAAACTATGTAATTTCTTTACCTTCCATTCTGAAAATGTAGGCAGTGAAATAATCTGCCAGAGTTTCTGCTGGCATATCTCTCCAAAGCTCAAATCTAAGGATGCTGAAGCACTTTCGATTCAGTATCTTCCTACCCTGGAACCAGTATAATTCCTATTTGGGAAGAACTAAAGCATCCCTATGGGCTTCCCAGGTGGCCCTAGTAGTAAAGAGCGCACCTGCCAGTGCAGCAGACAGAAGAGATGTGGGTTCAATCCCTGGGTCGGGAAGATCCCCCGGGGAAGGAAATGGCAACTCACTCCAGTATTCTTGCCTGGAAATCCCATGGACAGAGGAGCCGGGTGGGCTACAGTCCCTGAACTGCAAAGAATCGGATGTGACTTAGCAAAATCAAAGTAACCATTCCTTAGTCATTCATCAGCATATGAATTTTGAGAACAGGGATTTTCTTCTGTCTTGCTTAACCCTGTGTGTATTCTGCCCTAGTTTTCACCACGTAGGTTGGTACTCTATAAATAAGCATTGAAAGACTGAAAATGAATGAGTAAATGAATGAATTAGTGGATTCTCTGGTGTCCTAGCTGAGCTCTAAAACCACATCCTTCTTGTAACTGAATTCAAATTAGTGAACCTTGATGTATTGCCTGATGTTTCTGAGGTCTTGCCTTGCTCTGCAGCGGTTCTAGGAATAAGCGCACTGCTCCTGAACTACGGCCCCGTGGTTGAGCTCTTCATCCGAGTGCTTCCTCATCACCCTTGTGCCAAACAAATTTTGATTTCTTTCCTATTGCTTCTTTCAGATTTCATAACACCATGCTCCGCACATCTAGGATACTCACATATATGATCTTCTCTGTGTATCCCTAACCCAGACCTTCTCTGCTTCTCCAATCACCATATTCTTCTCATGATATTTTTTTGGTAGTGGAGGGACAAAGAAAAAGAGTTGTCAAGTTTGTATGTAATAATGAACAATTTTTTGCTGGAATATTTGAAAAGCTGACACAATACCTACACCTCATTGAATGTTACAAGTGAAACTTACTAGTAGTTTGGTGTTGATCTTTCTGCTTCTTCTGTTCTATAAATATCATAAAAGCCAGAAAGAGGAATAACGATGACCAATTTGTAATCAAAAAAGTTCAACCAAAGGCTGGGGCAGGGGGCAGGGGGCTGGATTTGTAAGAAAAGAGTTACACTCAGCTGATCTGTTGCAATCTTGTGTTTATTATCTCCAGAGACCCTTCCAGTCATGGTCAAACTTGAATGAAATGTACCAACAAGTGATGAATATAGTCCTGAGCTAGGGTCCAAGACAGACTAATGGCATCCTGTGCCATTTTATCAGTAAGTTTATAATAAACAAAAACAATTTGCACTTGGTTGCTGTGTGTTCTCTTGGTTTCTGTTACTGAGCCTTTAAAGCTGGTTTAAGCTACATGGCCAGAGAGGCATAAAAGACATCTCCTCATTTGAAACTCTGATTTCCTTGAGATTAAGGGAACTTGTATTTTAAGACTAAGAAAGGAACCTGAGAGCTGACTGGAAAGTATTATACATGTCTGATATGTGTGCATTTTCCCTCTTGCTATACCATATTCTCCACCTTTACTTAAGCTTAAGTGAATATACCATGGAGAACCTTGTAGGCCCTTTGAATTATCCATCCAACTCTGAAAATTAATGCACTTGACATAAATCAAAGGATTTTTGTGTTACTTCTCTTGACGTATTTATTTGCGATGGTGTCCTCAGTAGCAGATCGTGTTGACCAAGTTTTCAGGTCAAACATGATTCATCTTGATGGAGTAAATGGCCTGGATATGTCAAACCAAACTGCCTTTCTGTTTCTTTGTAGGGTAGATTCACAATGATAGAGAGCTTCACTATCCTTTAAAAAGTCAGAAATTTCCTTTGTTAAAAAGAAATGACAACTCTTTGTCCTCCCACCCATTAAGTTACACTTTTTATTTTTAAAATAGATGTAACTACTCAGCAATAAAAAGGAATGAAATAATGCCATTTGCAGCAACATGGATGGACCTAGAAATTATCATATTAGGTGCAGTAAGTCAGAGAAAGAAAATACTATGTGATATCATTTATATGTGGAATCTAAAATATGACATAAATGAAATTATCTCAAAATAGAAATAGACTCACAGACATGGAGAACAGATTTGTGCTCGTCAGGAAGGAGAGGGGTGCGGGAGGGATAAATGAGGAGGTCAGGATTAGCAGACACTAACTATTATACAAAATATAGATAAACAACAAGGTCCTACTGTATAACACAGGGAACTATATTCAATATCCTGTAGTAAACCATAATGAAATATAATATCTATATATTTGCATAACAATCACTGTGCTTTATACCTAGAATTAACACAACATTGTAAATCAACTATACTTAATTAGAAAAATATATCTAGGAAGGCAGTCAGAATGAAAAGATATCAAGGACTTTGGATTTTTAGATCTTCTCCCTTAGTAACTGTATAGCCTTCAAATCCTCTGGACAAACATATTTTATCTGTAAAATAGGGATAAATATTCCAAATTCATAAAGTTGTTTGGGGATTAAAAATAAGAGAGTATTTTGAAAATTCCTAAGCTTCCTAACTAGCCTTCAGTTCAGTTCAGTCGCTCAGTTGTGTCCAACTCTTGGAGACCGCATGAACCACAGCACGCCAGACCTCCCTGTCCATCACCAACTCCTGGAGGTTATCCAGACTCATGTCCATTGAGTCGGTGATGCCATCCAAACATCTCATCCTCTATTGTCCCCTTCTCCTCCTGCCCTCAATCTTTCCCAGCATCACGGTCTTTTCCAATGAGTCAGCTCTTTGCATGACGTGGCCAAAGTAGTGGAGTTTCAGCTTCAACATCAGTCCTTCCAGTGAACACCCAGGACTGATCTCCTTTAGGATGGACTGGTTGGATCTCCTTGAAGTCCAAGGGACTCTCAAGAGTCTTTTCCAACACCACAGTTCAAAAGCATCAATTCTTTGGCACTCAGCTTTCTTTATGGTCCAACTCTCACATCCATACATGACTACTGGAAAAATCATAGCCTTCACTAGACAGATCTTGGTTGACAAAGTAATGTCTCTGCTTTTGAATATGCTATCTAGGCTGCTCATAACTTTTCTTCCAAGGAGTAAGGGTATTTTAATTTCATGGCTGTAGTCACCATCTGCAGTGATTTTGGAGCCCCCAAAAATAAAGTCTGACACTGTTTCCCCATCTATTTGCCATGAAGTGATGGGACTGGATGCCACGATCTTAGTTTTCTGAATGTGGAGCTTTAAGCCAACTTTTTCAGTCTCCTCTTTCACTTTCATCAAGAGGCTCTGAACTGAACGCTAGTTAGGAAGCTTAGGCTTCCCTCGTAGCTCAGTCAGTAAAGAATCTGCCTGTAATGCAGGAGACCCAGGTTCGATTCCTGGGTCAGGAAGATCCCTCGCAGAAGGCAGTGGCAACCCACTATAGTATTCTTGCCTAGAGAATCCCATGGACAGAGGAGCCTGGAGGACTACAGTCCATGAGTTGGACGTGACTTAGAGACTACAGCACCACCACAAAGACAGTCAACCCTTTTGTTCTGATTCTATCATCTGCGGTCAAGATAGAATACATGCGCCAAAACTCATTTGCATTTGGTTCTAGGTACTAGTGAGAAAGCTACCAGCAAATGTTGTCCCTTGAAAATTCTTCATCCAAATGTTGGGCTATATTAGGATAAATATGCCAAGCTGCTTTAATAAGAAAACACAGAATACAATAGCTCAAATAAAATAGAAATTTATTTCTCTTTCACATGACAGGATGTCTCTACTCTCTTCAGCAAATAATTTCTATCACTGACTCCAGATTGGATGCTCTGATGTCACAATCTATAGTTGAGTGGGAAGGGGAAAGCAACAGTGGAGTGCAAAGAGGCCTTTTAAGTCCATGACCTGGGTGTTGCACACATGACCTCCACTCACACACCAATGGCCAGTTGCAAGATGGGTGGAAAAGGCAGTTTCTAGCTGGGTGAACCATGTCCAGAGTGAAAAGTCATGCTAGGTTCTATTAATGAAAATAAAGGAAGATAAGCATTTGATAATAACCTTTAGAACTATTTGCTTTTGAATTGGCTGCTAAAGAACAGCTACTTCCCAGGCCTAAATGGATCCCAAGATGCGGCAGTAGATATAGATGAATGAAGTAGTTTCCAAAAGGAATATGCAGATATTTCAAGAAGTGTGCAAAATGATACATAATAGTGTGGGAAGAAAATCTTAGAATCATTGCATTATTTCAAAAAGAAAAAGGAAAGAAACTAAGTCTTACTGATAATTAACATGTGGCTTGATACTAATGCTGAATCACATGACTTCTTGAAATAAGCATTGTGTGAATGCCCATGGTTCTTTCACTCACACTTTCAATGTATTTGGATGTATCACTATGCATCACCATTCATGAGTGGCTAGTTAAGTGAATTCACAGATTATATAATTCTGACAAACTAATTTTCATAAAAATGAAGTGTCTTGAAAAGACTCCTGCCAAGAAGCCATAGATTAACAGTAACACTATTATCGAAAGCACAAATAAATATGAAGAAAGCAGTTTTTTAATACAACGTTTGTGAAATTGCCCAGTAGGCGTAAAGAATTTTATCAAAAATTTTAAATATGGCCCAAGTTATACTTCCTCCTTTGGAATCTGTATATCTTTGTGAGAAAACATTTCTATACAGTTAGAACAATCCATTAAAACCAAATATCAAAATAAACTGAAATTATAACCAATCTTTTTAGTCTTTGTATCACAGTGTTAACCATAGTTTTCAAAATTAATAAAGTATATTTAACAAGACAGAGCTTAGTAAAATACAATATCTAAAGATAAATATTTGAAAGCACATTTTTGTGTTAGTAATATAAAGTATTTTTAAAACATAATTTACTTTGTTTTTATTTTATAATTTTGTGTTGGTTTTAAACATACATAACATTTTGGAAGAGAAGTAAACATATACAATTATCATTAATAGACAAACATTTATACTCAAGATTTTACTGGAAAGGGTGTGTGATTAAAAGAGCATGGAAAGCACTGTTCTAATCCAAAATTTCTCAAAGTGTGTTCTTCAAAATGCCTCTATGAATAACCAAGTGACCTGGGGTGATTTCAAAGGAAAAATTATGTTTCTTTGCAACCATTTCACAAAGATTAGATGTAATTTTATCTATGAATTTCAAGAGAATTCAAGTTCTTACTTGCTAACAAGAAGTCTCTAAAGTTCTTACCAATTATTATGGCATTAAGTGTACACATTCACTACAAAGATTATGCTGATTAGTCACCAGAACTAACATCCAGTTAACAAACAGATCGCAGTTCATCTCAACTAACTTGTTTTCGCATCAACTGTGTGCTTATTACTTACATTTGTTATTACTGGATTTTTATTGTTTCTGTTGCATTTTAGTTGCATTTCTGTTGCAACTAATGTGAAGTTGCTAAGCCCCAAGAGCAGATAATATTGTTTAGAGTTAGTTTATTGAAGCATAATAGTACTAAAGACAATATTAATCTAAATATTGTAGAGAATATCATAAACATACATAATGAATATGACTGCAGAGCAAACACAAAACAGGCTTTGGTAATGGTGATTTTACATACATCTTGATATTGAATTTTATTGGACCTGTGTTTCAATTCCTTCCAGTCTCCATGGCAGTTTGAATTATAAAACACTGTCAAGGCTTCTGCTTCATCTCCAAACAAAGCACAACAGCCTCTTTTGTAAACCAATTGTAGGGTTTTGTTTTTTTTTTTTTCCAAAAAATTACAAAATAATGTTCCTGAGGAAAATATTTAGTGAAAGCTATTACTAAATAAGGAGAGGAGACAAAAATACAGAAACAATATACATTATTGTACACTTTCTTGCAAAAATATAGAAATCATGTTGCTGGAGAGAAGTCTCTGAAGTTAGTGAAAAGCATTGTGCTAAAAAGGAAACAGAACACATCTCTCTTGATCAATTCAGACTGCTGTAACTGAGTAACCAGAGACTGTATGGCTTAAACGACATTTACTTCTCACAGTTCTAAAGTCTGGAGGTCTAAGGTCAGAGTACCAGCATGGTCAGGTTTTTGGTGAAGGCCATCTTTCTGGTCTAAAAGTGACAGCTATCTTATTGCATCTTCATACAGCAGAGAGAGCGCTGGGGTTCCTTACTCTTCTTATGAAGACACTAAACCGATCATGGGGGCTCCATCCCACCTGATGACCTCATCTAAGTCTAACCACCTCCCCAAAGCCCTGCATCCAAATATAATGACACTGGGCATTAAGATTTCAAAATGTGAATCAGGGGTGACACAAATATGCAGCCTGCAATAATGCCACTAGCCAAATTCCTTTAACCCAGTGAACTTGTTGCAAGTCACCAAATACTAATGGCACAAATGTGGAATTACAAATATATATGTATTTGGTCCCATCACTTCATGGCAAATAGATGAGGAAACAGTGGAAACAGCGTCAGACTTTATTTTTCTGGGCTCCAAAATCACTGCAGATGGTGACTACAGCCATGAAATTAAAAGATGCTTACTCCTTGGAAGGAAAGTTATGACCAACCTAGACAGCATATTCAAAAGCAGAGACATTACTTTGCCAACAAAGGTCCGTCTAGTCAAGGCTATGGTTTTTCCAGTGGTCATGTATGGATGTGAGAGTTGGACAGTGAAGAAGGCTGAGCACCAAAGAATTGATGCTTTTGAACTGTGGTGTTGGAGAAGACTCTTGCGAGTCCCTTGGACTGCAAGAAAATCCAACCAGTCCATTCTAAAGATCAGCCCTGGGTGTTCTTGGGAAGGACTGATGCTAAAGCTGAAACTCCAGTACTTTGGCCACCTCATGCAAAGAGTTGACTCATTGGAAAAGACTCTGATGCTGGGAGGGATTGAGGGCAGGAGGAGAAGGGGACGACAGAGGATGAGATGGCTGGATGGCATCACTGACTTGATGAACGTGAGTCTGAGTGAACTCCAGGAGTTGGTGATAGACAGGGAGGCCTGGCGTGCTGCGAGTCATGGGGTCGCAAAGAGTTGGACATGACTGAGCGACTGAACTGAACTGAACTGAACCACATATTTCACCTTGTGTTTGGAAGAAAGCATTGATGTACAGTGTAAATTGGTTTGCTTTTTTTTTTTTTTAAAGTCAGGAAAATCTGACTTTTTATTTCTTAAATACAGTGAAGGAAGAAGGGGAAAATGTTCCCTGATGATGGAGAGCCATAGAGCAAAGAGCTAGGGATCATCAGCACAGGCCCTGTGGGAATTACAGAAGCACTGGGGGCTGTAGTTTGGGTCTTCCTGGAGTTGCTTTTGTATAACAGCCTGGACCTGCTGTCAGTAGCTCTCCTGAACCTGTGTTGCCTCCAGGTCAAAACTCAGGCTCTCAAGGCTCATCGGGGCCAAGCTCTGGCTGCTTTAGCTGCCCGGCTTAAGGCCTGGGAGAGAATTGATGGCAAAGACGTGAAAGGAAAATGCTGATTTCCTGTAACATTTAGTGCTAAAATTTCATGCTACAGGAGAAAAGGCCTTTTAAAAAATTTTAGCTCCAAGTTTTTGAGGCGTGATGTAGTTAGAAGCAGTGTATTAGATGACATAGTTAAGTAGCACTGACTATCTGTACAGCCAGAAAGAGTATTATTAAGTTAAGTTTCTGCACTAAAATATCAAACATCATGCTTCATCAACAGAAAAAAATAAATAATCTGGAATTCATTCGATGTTGCAGGAAATGGCAATAATATTTTAGTATAATCAGGTCACGGTTCTTTTGTTAGAACCAATTTCTGGTCAATTTAAATAAAAATAAGCTTATTAGAATGGTAACAGGAGCTCAAAGAATTGAGAAACAGCAGGCCAGAGAAATAGGCTTGAGAATGGGCAAGGCTGAAATCAGCCCCAGAGGCTAAGAATTGGGAAGCCCAGCAATTGTGGTTTATCAGAGCCAGGCGGGTGGAAGCTGGCCACTGGCGTGGCACTAGACACCAACTGTCTCTTATTTTCCCTGCACAGGATTCAAATATTTCACCTTGAAGAGCAAAACAAAAGGGCCTTGATAAGTGCCCCACCATATTATAACTGGCAGACAAAGGATAATCTATGTCTAATAAGCTGATTTTCAGCATGCTACACAAAGAATGGGGCTTCCCAGACGGTGCTACTGGTAAAGAACCCACCTGCCAATACAGGAGGCAAAAGAGACACAGGTTTGATCCCTGGGTCAGGAAGATCCCCTGGAGGAAGGCCTGACAACCCACTCTAGTATGCTTGCTTGGAGAATTCCACGGACAGAGGAACCTGGCAGGCTACAGTCCATGGGGTCACAAAGAGTCGGACACGACTTGGTGATGAACAACAACAAAAGAGAAAGAAAGCAAAATCTGACCAGTAACTCAAACTATAGATGGAACCGGGTGTTTTTATT
Organism: Budorcas taxicolor; assembly: GCF_023091745.1. NCBI lineage: Eukaryota > Metazoa > Chordata > Mammalia > Artiodactyla > Bovidae > Budorcas > Budorcas taxicolor. The sequence goes on along the minus strand of NC_068926.1, from coordinate 15,385,949 downwards.
CTGGGGAAAGGTAAAGCAATACAATCTCCCTGAGATTATCACTATAATTTCAGAAATTCAATGTTTTATGTTTAATTTGTCAAATGTTATTACAATATTTTAATTTAGATTTTTAAATTTTTTTAACTTCTGGAAAGTTGCTGAGTTTTACCTTCTCATGTTGAACACTTCCTAATTCTACACAGATGCCACAAGAAAGAAGCTGTTCACATCCCACCAGAAGCTGTTCAACTGCAGCTGTAACTCTTGAGCATATTCATTTTTGCCCAAAGTTCAAATCAGGAGATACAACGGCTAGCACTTAACATGGATGGTGAGCATGATAATATTTAATAACTATTCTAGAAAGCTAAAGGGCTGCCCTGGTAGCTCAGTGGTAAAGAATCTGCCTGCCAAAGCAGAAGACACTGGTTCTATTTCAGGGCATCGGGAAGATCCCCTGGAGAAGAAAATGCAACCCATTGCAGTATTCTTTCTTTTTTTTTTTAATTGGAGGCTAATTACAATATTGTAGTGGGTTTTGCCATACATTGACATGAATCAGCCATGGGTGTACATGTGTTCCCCGTCCTGAACCCCCCTCCCACCTCCCTCCCCATCCCATCTGTCAGCGTCATCCCAGTGCACCAGCCCTGAGCACCTTGTCTCATGCATCAAACCTGGACTGGCGATCTATTTCACATATGGTAATATACATGTTTCAATGCTATTCTCGCAAATCATCCCACTCTCGCAATATTCTTCCCTAGGAAATCCCATGGACAAGAGGAGCCTGGTGGGCTACAGTCCACAACTTAGCAAATAAACAACAATAATGATGGCATAGAAAGCTAAATCCAAGAACTTAGGCATTCCAAGTTCTCTTTTTGGAAATTTACAGTAGAAAATAAAGTGATAAAAATAGGCAACAAAGATTTACTGTACAGCACAGGGAATTATATATAATATCTTGCAATAACCTAGAATGGAATATAATCTGAAAAAAGATAGTGATAAATTCAGTGACTAGCCAGATAACAGGTAGTTTTTTAAAATATGAATTATCATGTTTATCTGTCTACTATAATGAGAAGCAACCTGGTATAGCAGAAAGTGTATAGGATATGGAGACAGAAGTTGCCTTATTCTTGATTTTTCTGCCAAGTAAATATGTGTTGCTGAATGAATTACTGCACTTACTATCTCTAAACCTGACTTAATTCCTCTGCAAAATGCAAGAAGTAATAACATGCTCATGATACCACATGAAAAGTAAATACGGTAGCACCATGTATGGTGATCTGAAAATATTACTGACTTTTCTACGTAATTTCTCAAGTCTTCATGCTACCTAACCTAGAGAAATAAGATTAAAAAATATGCTTTAATCTTCTGAAAAAGACTAACCTTTCCTCCTGCCCTCCAGTTAAAATTAAAATGATCAGCATCATCAGAAATGATAATGTCAAGTAGATGTGATACATCATTCTTATAATATTTCAAGTGTCAAAATAAACTCTTTTAGGCACCAATCCTAACATCAGCCAGAAAGAGTAATGTCAAAATGACGACCGCACTTTTATCATAGTGCGTTCTGTATTTTTAATATTGCCTTCATTTCAAATTCTTATGAATTACCTTCAACAGCATTTAGATTTGCATGAATAAAAGTAAATATGTTTCCCCGCTATGTATGAAAGGCAAGATATCAGAGCTTGAGACCTTTAAATGTACATAATAAAGTTGTTTTGAGACCTTGAAAGTATTACCCATGTTGAATGAAGTAAAATGCAACTCGCCTAAAATAAATAACCCTTCTAGACTTTTTGTCTGTTCATCGGTGCAGGTATTAATTGAAAAGGTTAATATAAATATAAAATAAACTCAAAAAATAAATCATGATTGGATAAAGCACATATTAAAAATGAAGTATGAGTGTCACAATGAGCTTCAATAACAAAAGAATGGCACTTACTGTATAATTTCTCCCAAGCAATAAATGGTCCTTAGATTATTGAATATTCACATCAAAATCCAAAACCAAATAAATTCATGAACTTCCAAATTCAGTCCTCAATCAACTCCCCCAAACGTAAGATATATGGATCCAAGGCCATATATCATGTCGTACCTCCACTTGTCACTTTGAGTACTGCCTGCTAGATATCACCACCTCAAATGAGCGGTGACAGCCTTCCTTTTACTAGTAAACACCACAACATTTCTGCCTGACATGTGACCATCCAGATAGTACCTACATTTCCAGGCTTTGAAGCAGGGTGTGGCTAGTTAACAGTGCTGGCTGACGAGATAAGAGCAGAAATTATACAGGTAATATCCAGGTCATCTCCTGAGAATCATCACTACTTGCCTGGACTGTGCTTTTGCCCTTTCTTATCTCCTCGGAAACTGGGAATGACTGGGACAAAGTTGGAAGCCCCCTGGAAAAGTTACACCTTTTCTATTAGCGTTGGATCACCGGCTACTGTATTCTTACTTTGGAAAGTAATAAACTGGTCTCTTGACTGAGTGAGGATATTTTGAGTTTCTTAGTTGTAGCACTGTGACTAGTGTTCTAACTAACAACCATCCTGTCAACAGCTGCAAAGGATGAAATACATGGGTCTCAAAGTTGTAAGCTAGTAGTTATCAAAGTGTATTCCCAGAACCAATAGTATCAGCATCACTTTGGAATTTGTTAGAAATAAAAGTTCTTGGCCACAGGACTGTAAAAGGTCAATTTTCATTCCAATCCCAAGAAAAGCAATGCCAAAGAATGCTCAAACTACTGCACAATTGCACTCATCTCACACGCTAGTAAAGTAATGCTCAAAATTCTCCAACCCAGGCTTCAACAGTACATGAACCATGAACTTACAGATGTTCAAGCTGGATTTAGAAAAGGCAGTGGAACCAGATATCAAATTGCCAGCATCTGGTGGGTCATTGAAAAAGCAAGAGAGTTTGAAAAAAAACATCTGCTTTATTGACTATGCCAAAGCCTTATACTGTGTGGAGCACAAGAAACTCTGGAAAATTTTTAAACAGATGGGAATACCAGACCACCTGACCTGCCTCTTGAGAAATCTGTATGCAGGTCAGGAAGCAACAGTTAGAACTGGACATGGAACAACAGACTGGTTTCAAATTGGGAAAGGAGTACGTCAAGGCTGTATATTGTCACCCTGCTTATTTAACTTCTATGCAGAGTACATCATGAGAAAAGCTGGACTGGAAGAAACACAAGCTGGAATCAAGATTGCCAGGAGAAATATCAATAACCTCAGATATGCAGATGACACCACCCTTATGGCAGAAAGTGAAGAAGAACTAAAGAGCCTCTTGATGAAAGTGAAAGAGGAGAGGGAAAGAGTTGGCTTGAGGCTCAACCTTCAGAAAACGAAGATCGTGGTATCTGGTCCCATCACTTCATGGGAAATAGATGGGGAAACAATGGAAGCAGTGTCAGACTTTATTTTTGGGGGCTCCAAAATCACTGCAGATGGTGACTGCAGCCATGAAATTAAAAGACACTTACTCCTTGGAAGAAAAGTTATGACCAACCTAGATAGCATATTCAAAAGCAGAGACATTACTTTGCCAACAAAGGTCTGTCTAGTCGAAGCTATGGTTTTTCCAGTAGTCATGTATGGATGTGAGAGTTAAACTGCATGGGCCCACTTCTATGCAGATTTCTAAAGTAAATATTAATACATCCTACAGTTTGTTGAATCTGTACATGCAGAACCACCAATGAGGAGGGGCAACTGTAAAGTTATACATGGATTTTTACTGGTACCTTTAGTCTTAGTCGCTCAGTCATGGCCAACTCTTTGCAGCCCTATGGACTGTAGCCTGCCAGGCTCCTCAGTCCATGGAATTTTCCAGGCAAGAATACTGAAGTGCGTTGCCATTCTCTTCTCCAGGGGATCTTCCCAACACAGGGACCAAACCTGAGTCTCCCTCATTGCAGGCAGATTCTCTACCATATGAGCCACCAATTCAAGAGCCAGCTGTAACTATTTTCAAGATAGACAAAGGAAATTTGTCATTTCGGCTATTTGCTCAGAAGCTTCTGGCATTTTGTGGCCTCAGGGCTTCAGAGTTGAAAGATTCTGGCTTTGTTAGACACATACTGTGACTGTGCCCTCCTCAAGATTATCAGGAAAATGTCCTGAATTCCATGACTCCTACAGGTGAAGAAGGCAAAGATGGTTGGGTGGTGGAGAGGGAGTGGGTTTTGTTCAATGTGTAAGAAAATTCAGTTATTTGCATCAGGTGGCCAAAGTATTGGAGTTTCAGCTTCAGCATCGGTCCTTCCAATGAATATTCAGGACTAATTTCCTTTAGGATTGACTGGTTGGATCTCCTTGCAATCCTAGGGACCCTCCTCATCGGTGGTTCCACATCTACAGATTCAAAAAACTGTAGGATGTATTAATATTTACTTTAAAAATCTGCATATAAGTAAGGCCCATGCAGTTTAACCCGTGTTGTTCAAAGGGCAACTATACTGTACTCTTCTAGCACTGGATGTAAGTAGATGAACTTCTGAGTTGGAATGGGGTTGAAATTATTAGATTACAGAAGTTTGGGCTGAGGCAAAACAGTGTTTGCGAACTTCATGTGTATTGCTAAAAAAAATTATAAGTCATTGACTTCAACCTCTGGAAATGAAGTGGATTAGAATCTCTGAGATCTACTAAAGTACAACCAGATCCCAGATGAAGTACTATAATTCATTGCTGGGTACAGAAAGGAAATTCAGTCTACTGGGAAAGAGTTCAATAAAATTAGAAATGTCAGCATCAAGGAAACACAAGACCAGGGTTACCCTGTAAAGATCTGTTTCAGTTCTGGGACAGAAATCTAGTTTGGGGCCTGCCTTGAGGTGGTGGAGCTAAACCAAGAGTCTCACTTGGCCACTTAAATGGGGCTCAGGTGGTCTCATGTTAGAAGCATCACAATGGTTCCAAGCTAAGAAAGGAAAATTTCTCTCGAAGAAACATAAATCAAGGCCGCTAAGAAATAGCACTTTACAACTGCCAGGCTGGCAAAACAGCAATGATAACAATAATCTGATCATAGAAGTGCTGATGAGGAAGCAATGGAAATTCTCATATGTATGAAAACAAACAGTAACAACTCAAATGTTCACTGAAAGACTGAATTTATTTTTAAAGTTATATAGACAATGAAATGTTAAACAATAGGGAAAAATCAAGAACTAAAACTGCAAGTAGAAATACAGTTTCTTTAATTTTAAGGTAAACCCTTACATCTGATATTAAGCTTGAAATTTTTCTTTAGAAATACGATAGAAATTATTTACTCTGGGACTCTCAACTACATTCTGGAATTGAGGGCACGTATATGCCCTACAGTACCTCTCTATCCATCTTGAATTCACTAGGTGATTTTTTTTTAAATTATTTCTGTATCTGGAAGGGGAGAATATAGTAGTTCTCAATCATTATTTGTTGATTTTTTAAAAATCAAGTCAAATCAACTCTGTATGTATTTATTAATAGGAGATCTAAGAACAATAATTATCAAAAGTTTACACTCTTAAGAGTTACTCAAGTACCCAGGACCACCATCTCAATGGTTATTTTCAAAATAGAGAATTATTTGCTATTTTTGCTATAATTGTGTCTAAGACACTAAAGACCACACACCTATTTATACATATATATATACATACATACATACATGCATATTTCTTATCTCTTGTCCACTGAGAGGGCCTAAAATCAATCACACACAGCAGCAATGAGCAATCTTGAGCCAAGTTCTTGCTTTTCAAATGCAATTCTTACTTCAATGAACCAAAAATCCTTCAAAAAAATGGCTGGTTTCAGGAATGCTTCAGGAAAAGTGCAGAATGAGCCTGGAGCATTTTGTTGTGCCAAAAAGTAAGAAGTATAGAAATAACCATGAGGATTTGGCAAAAGATCACAGGAATCAGTTAGAAGGAACCCCACTGGCCAAATCTGAGACAAACTGAGCAACAAACTAATTATAATAATGGACTATAACCCAATGAATAAAATAATAATCCATACGTTCACTTCATATAAATTAATAATAAAATAAGTGGAAAAGAGGAAAATCTCTTATAGTTAAATGACAACTAATACAGAAAGAATTCTAGAGCAGCAAAATCATTCAGTGGATGACAAAGCTAGGAAGTAAAAACTTGGTGAGGAACATGTTTTTATATAATTGCATAGTATCTTCCTATAAATTACTTGTTACAAAAATAAAAAATAGCTTACAGTATAGAAACCTAACATCACCAATACTAGAAAAACTGACATCATGCCTCTGAAGATGATGGTCTAAGAAACAGATAGCATTTCTTTAGTTGCTTTCTTACCAAAAATACCTAAAAACAAAATTTTAAAAATTTAAAATTAAGAAAAACTCCAGTAACTAAGTTAAATGTCACTCTATCAACCACTCTTCAAAAAGTCTAGAAAAACAAAGAAACACTGAGGAATGGTCTCAATGGATTAAAATTAAATCCATCACAAGAACAACCATGCTTCTAGATTTGATCTTCAGTTCAGTTCAGTCGCTCAGTCGTGTCCGACTCTTTGCGACCCCATGAATTGCAGCATGCCAGGCCTCCCTGTCCATCACCATCTCCCAGAGTTTACTAAAACTCATGTCCATCGAGTCGGTGATGCCATCCAGCCATCTCATCCTCTGTCATCCCCTTCTCCTCCTGCCCCCAGTCCCTCCCAGCGTCAGACTCTTTTCCAATGAGTCAACTCTTCGCATGAGGTGGCCAAAGTACGGGAGTTTCAGCTTTAGCATCAGTCCTTCCAATGAACATCCAGGACTGATCTCCTTTAGAATGGACTGACTGGATCTCCTTGCAGTCCAAGGGACTCTCAAGAGTCTTCTCCAACATCACAGTTCAAAAGCATCAATTCTTTGGTGCTCAGCTTTCTTCACAGTCCAACTCTCACATCCATACATGACCAGTTGAAAAACCATAGCCTGGACTAGACGGACCTTTGTTGGCAAAGTAATGTCTCTGCTTTTGAATATGCTATCTAGGTTGGTCATAACTTTCCTTCCAAGGAGTAAGCATCTTTTAATTTCATGGCTACAGTCACCATCTGCAGTGATTTTGGAGCCCCAAAAAATAAAGTCTGACACTGCTTCCATTGTTTCCCCATCTGCTTCCCATGAAGTGATGGGACCAGTTGCCATGATCTTAGTTTTCTGAATGTTGAGCTTTAAGCTAAACTTTTCACTCTCCTCTTTCACTTTCACCAAGAGGCTCTTTAGCTCCTCTTCACTTTCTGCCATAAGGGTGGTGTCATCTGCATATCTGAGGTTATTGATATTTCTCCCGGCAACCTTGATTCCAGCTTGTGCTTCTTCCAGCCCAGCGTTTCTCATGATGTACTCTGCTTAGGTCAAGGAAAACAAAAGCTGAAAAAGACAATGGACAAATTTGAATACGCAATAAATAGATAACCAATGGCATTGTATCAATGTCAAATTTCTGAATTTTAATAATAAAAATTAAAATATTATTTTTCTGAGGACATACATACAGAATTATTAAGGTATAAAGAAGTATAATGCCTCAACTTACTATCAAATGGTTCAGAAAAAAGTTTCCACACACATGAGAAAATAGAGAGAAGGAGACAGAAAGACAAACAAATGGGGCATTCACCTGGGTAAAGGGTTTATTGGTATTTCATGTACAATTCTTGAAACTTTTCTGAATGTTTGAAACTATATAAAATCATCTCCTCTCCTTTTGATTAATTTGAATTTGACTCTGCAAGTCTGGAATATATGCCTTTAGCACAATCTCTTTTGGTGCCTGGTTACATCCGAACACCATCACCAGCCTCCCAACTGGTCAAGTTTCTCTTCCCATTCCTCAAAAGCTGGTAGGAAATATACACAGGGTTCAGATCAGATTGACTTGTCATATCACTTTTCCTTCCTTATATTCTCTTTTCCTTAAGGCCATCACCTTGCATGGAGTTAAATATCCTCACTGACAAAGGGCCCCAGCTCTTCCCTTCCCGTAATGCAGAAAGCTCATTTATATATATAGTGTGCGACTTCACTTTCATGCATTGGAGAAGGAAATGGCAACCCACTCCAGTGTTCTTGCCTAGAGAATCCAAGGGACGGTGGGCTACCATCTATGGGGTCACACAAAGTTGGACACAACTGAAGTGACTTAGCAATAGCATATAGTGTGTGGGGTTTTTTTGTGGGGGCAGTTCTGTACATTACAATGGGTAAATACAAAGGGGAACTCTGAGATAAAATGGAAGCTTGAGACCATGGGTATCAATGGATTCCCCTCTTGTCTGGCTTCCCATTGGTTTCAGTTAATAGAATTGTAAAGAGCTGAAAGAAAGGAAAGTAGGGTTGTGGTATTGATTCGCTAAAAGCTTTCTCGGTGGGTTGATGTACACTGGATGCCTCCTGATCAGTGGCCATGCATTTACAGCTTCCCCTGCAGCCCTTCATGACCCCTTTAGATCTACGATGGGGAAATGCCCTTCTGAGATTGGCCTTGGATTTCTGTACTATCCTAAGTGCTTTCCTCAAGACCAGGAGCTGACCGTGGCTCAGATTATGAGCTCCTTATTGCCAAATTCAGACTTAAATTGAAGAAAGTAGGGAAAACCACTAGACCATTCAGGTATGACCTAAATCAAATCCCTTATGATTATACAGTAGAGTGAGGAATAGATTTAAGGGCCTAGATCTGATAGATAGAGTGCCTGATGAACTATGGATGGAGGTTCATGACATTGTGCAGGAGACACGGATCAAGACCATCCCCATGGAAAAGAAATGTAAAAAAGCAAAATGGCTGTCTGGGGAGGCTTACAAATAGCTGTGAAAAGAAGAGAGGTGAAAAACAAAGGAGAAAAGGAAAGATATAAGCATCTGAATGCAGAGTTCCAAAGAATAGCAAGAAGAGATAAGAAAGCCTTCCTCAGTGATCAATGTAAAGAAATAGAGGAAAAGAACAGAATGGGAAAGACTAGAGATCTCTTCAAGAAAATTAGAGACATCAAGGGAACATTTCATGCAAAGATGGGCTCGATAAAGGACAGAAATGGTATGGACCTAACAGAAGCAGAAGATATTAACAAGAGGTGGCAAGAATGCACAGAAGAACTGTACAAAAAAGATCTTCATGACCAAGATAATCACGATGGTGTGATCACTCACCTAGAGCCAGACATCCTGGAATGTGAAGTCAAGTGGGCCTTAGGAAGCATGACTACGAATAAAGCTAGTGGAGTTGATGGCATTCCAGTTGAGCTATTTCAAATTCTGAAAGATGATGCTGTGAAAGTGCTGCAATCAATATGCCAGCAAATTTGGAAAACTCAGCAGTGGCCACAGGACTGGAAAAGGTCAGTTTCATTCCAATCCCAAAGAAAGGCAATGCCAAAGAATGCTGAAATTACTGCACAATTGCACTCATCTCACATGCTAGTAATCCTCAAAATTCTCCAAGCTAGGCTTCAGCAATACATGAACCGTGAACTTCCAGATGTTCAAGCTGGTTTTAGAAAACGCAGAGGAACCAGAGATTAAATTGCCAACCTCCGCTGGATCATCAAAAAAGCAAGAGAGTTCCAGAAAAACATCTATTTCTGCTTTATTGACTATGCCAAAGCCTTTGACTGTGTGGATCACAAGAAACTGTGGAAAATTCTGAAAGAGATGGGTACCAGACCACCTGACCTGCCTCTTGAGAAACCTGTATGCAGGTCAGGAAGCAACAGTTAGAACTGGACATGAAACAACAGACTAGTCCAGATAGGAAAAGGAGTACGTCAAGGCTGTATAGTGTCACCCTGCTTATTTAACTCATATGCAGAGTATATCATGAGAAACGCTGGGCTGGAGGAAGCACAAGCTGGAATCAAGATTACTGGGAGAAATATCAATAACCTCAGATATGCAGATGACACCACCCTTATGGCAGAAAGTGAAGAGGAACTAAAGAGCCTCTTGGTGAAAGTGAAAGAGGAGAGGGAAAAAGTTGGCTTAAAGCTCAACATTCAGAAAATGAAAATCATGGCATCTGGTCCCATCACTTCATGGCAAATAGATGGGGAAACAGTGGAAACAGTATCAGACTTTATTTTTTGGGGTTCCAAAATCACTGCAGATGGTGACTGCAGCCATGAAATTAAAAGACGCTTACTCCTTGGAAGGAAAGTTATGAGCAATCTAGATAGCATATTCAAAAGCAGAGACATTACTTTGCCAACAAAGGTCCATCTAGTCCAGGCTATGGTTTTTCCAGTGGTCATGTATGGATGTGAGAGTTGGACTGTGAAGAAAGCTGAGCGCGGAAGAATTGATGCTTTCGAACTGTGGTGTTGGAGAAGACTCTTGAGAGTCCCTTGGACTGCAAGGAGATCCAACCAGTCCATTCTGAAGGAGAACAGTCTTGGGTGTTCTTTGGAAGGAATGATGCTAAAGCTGAAATTCCAGTACTTTGGCCACCTCATGTGAAGAGTTGATTCATTGAAAAAGACTCTGATGCTGGGAGGGATTGGGGCAGGAGGTGAAGGGGACGACAGAGGATGAGATGGCTGGATGGCATCACCGACTCTATGGACGTGAGTTTGAGTGAACTCTGGGAGATGGTGATGGACAGGGAGGCCTGGTGTGCTGTAATTCATGGGGTCGCAAAGAGTCAGACATGACTGAGTGACTGAACTGAACTGCTTTCCTCAAACCCTGCCCAATCCTTAAGTAATACCTTTATAAATGCTTATCAAATTACTTAATTGTAAACTTGATCTTAAGGAACTATATCAGCAACCAAATGCTCAACACTTCCAAATATTATGGCAGAAAGTGAAGAGGAACTAAAGAGCCTCTTGGTGAAAGTGAAAGAGGAGAGTGAAAAAGTTGGCCTAAAGCTCAACATTCAGAAAACGAAGATCATGGCATCCACTCCCATCACTTCATGGGAAATAGATGGGGAAACAGTGGAAACAGGGTCAGACTTTATTTTTGGGGGCTCCAAAATCACTGCAGATGGTGACTGCAGCCATGAAATTAAAAGACACTTACTCCTTGGAAGAAAAGTTACGAGCAACCTAGATAGCATATTCAAAAGCAGAGACATTACTTTGCCGACTAAGGTCCGTCTAGTCAAGGCTATGGTTTTTCCAATAGTCATGTATGGATGTGAGAGTTGGACTGTGAAGAAGGCTGAGTGCCGAAAAATTGATGCTTTTGAACTGTGGTGTTGGAGAAGACTCTTGAGAGTCCCTTGGACTGCAAGGAGATACAACCAAGTCCATTCTGAAGGAGATCAACCCTGGGATTTCTTTGGAAGGAATGATGCTAAAGCTGAAACTCCAGTACTTTGGCCACCTCATGCGAATAGTTGACTCATTGGAAAAGACTCTGATGCTGGGAAAGATTGGGGGCAGGAGAAGAAGAGTATGACTGAGGATGATTTGGCTGGATGGCATCACTGACTCGATGGACACGAGCCTGAGTGAACTCCAGGAGTTGGTGATGGACAGGGAGGCCTGGCGTGCTGTGATTCATGGGGTTGCAAAGAGTCAGACACGACTCTGAGCGACTGAACTGAACTGAACTAATGGAAAGGGAAAGAAACAGGACCTTGAGCTATGGGATAAGACATAGGAGCAGATATAGATGAGGCTGAAGATTTTGAGCCCACAACCTTCTGAGCATCCCTTGTAGAGTTCAAGGAACTCTCTCCTTTAAGAATACTCCCTCCCTCCAAGGGATTCACTTAATCCTTAGTAAAAGCCTTTCAATAACTAACTGAGAAGAATTAGTCCACAAATCTATTCTTAGAGTACACCCCAGCCACTCCTCATTGACTCTGGATACTAACAAGAGTTAAAGGCCCTACATAGTGCAGACAGAGGAGTACAAAGTCAGCTCCAAAGGAGGTAATCTATCCAACAAAAGAGATACACCAAGTGCTAGTATAGCTGAGGAACATATATGGAAGCAGATTCTGAGAACATTAGATCTAGCAGAATGAAACATAAACCTTGATCCAGCTGAATTCACTAACTACCATCTGTTCAGACAGGACTTGCAAACATTGCATTAGATCATCAACAGTGGTGTTGATAATTTGCTAAGTTACGAACTGTGAACGTGAAAGTGAGAGTCGCTAAGTCATGTCCAACTCTTTGCGACCCCATGGACTATACAGTCCATGGAATTCTCTAGGCCAGAATACTGGAGTAGGTAGCCTTTCCCTTCTCCAGGGGATCTTTTCAACTCAGGGATCGAACCCAGGTCTCCCTCATTGCAGGCAGATTCTTTACCAGCTGAGCCACAAGGGAAGCCCAAGAATACTGGAGTGGGTAGCCTATCTCTTCTCCAGCGGATCTTTCCAACACAGGAATAGAACTGGGGTCTCCTACATTGCAGGCAGATTCTTTACCAACTGAGCTACCAGGGAAGCCCTTACTAACTCTAGCTGGACCTAAAAGCTATCTACATCAAGGGCCATCATACTAGGGCCTGTCAACCAAATCCAGTTCTCCATCTATTTATATAAATAAAACTTTATAGGAACACAGTAAAACTCATGTATTTTCTATGTCTGTAGTTGCTTTTGAGCTATCATGGCAGAGCTGAGAAGTTGCGATGGAGACTATATGGTCCTCATGAGTGAGTGCATGCATGTTCAGTCGAGCCCAACTCTTTGCAACCCCATGGACTGTAGCCCGCCAGGCTCCTCTGTCCCTGGAATTCTCCAGGCAAGAATATTGGAATGGGTTGCCATTTCCTCCTCCAGGGGAATCTTCCTGACCCAGGGATCCAATCCATGTTGTGTCTCCTGTGCCTGCTGTATTGCAGGTGGATTCTTCACCACTGGGCCACCAAGGGTGTAAGGTATTTGCTCTCTAACAGTTCACTGAAAACCTTTGCTGACCCCTGATCTATATCACTGAGGTCAAAATGTGGGAATGCTGAGAAGTTGTAAGGGAGGAAGGAGTCCTACTGGGAAACAGGAGGCAGGAATGAACCCATTATAAGGCAACTTGCTCACCACTCTAACCATACCTCATAGGGTGGTGCAGAAAATACTTCCTCTACCAAGGCATTGATGAGAAAGGCACCAGAAGGTGGAAAAGCTCTGTGTTAGATGTCCTCTGCAAGCTGGAGATAACAGTGAGGATGCTGCATTAAAATTTAGTTTCCTGATCTCGGTGGAAATAATGTGATCCCAGAGGGGGAGAGACCAGGTGTTGGCAATTAACTGTCAGCGATAAGGTGCTGGCAATTAAGCAGTAAGCCTCTGGGGAAAATGAAGTCAGCCTGGTTCGACCCACAAGGAACAAAACTGGTGAATAGACCATGGAATCATCAGTGATCCCTAGAAATAAAGCAGACAACTTGCCCATTAAGGCATTTCTATATGTACATTGGCAGAAATATTCTAGATTTAGTCATCAGAAACTTAAATCCCCATAGTGAAAATCTATACCTTATCCATCCAGAATGAAGCCAGTTCACAAACCCAGAGGCCCTTGACTGCGGGGATGGCTGGGATCTTTAAAGGAATAGGGAACCCAGCCAGAGGCCTCTATCCTAAATCTCACCCCAGTCCTTCCCACAGGAACGTGGGGTCATTTTGCCAGTTGACTGTGCCCTAAAGAAAGGAAAATACTCAGAATTTCTGAGGCTTATTAGAGCTCAACTCTGCTCCGGTGCCAATGCCAATACCTGAAACACCACCACTGTCCTGAGAGGGTGCTTCTGCATTCTTGGTCCAAGTCCATCTAACAGCTGAGCCAGGAGGACCAGCAGGGAGAATTAAATGAGGATTTTCATTCCGGCTGCTCCCTCCCTGCAATGTAACCACAGGCTGGCTGCCTTCCTTAACTGAAGTTCACAGCTCTGATCCACATGCATTCCTTTCTCTAAACTCTATCTGGCTAACCCTTTCTCCCCTTGTTCCTTCAGACCTGGCTGTGATAAGTGCACCTAGCTGTTACCACTCCTGAATTCTGGTTTGCGTGTGTGCTAACTCGCTTCAGTTGTGTCCGACTCTTCGCAATCCCATGGACAGGCTCTTCTCTCCCTGGGATTCTCCAGGCACAAATACTGGAGCAGGTTGCCATTTCCCTCTCCAAGGGATCTTCCCGACCCCAGGGATTGAACCCGCATCTCTTTTGTCTCCTACGTCGGCAGGCGGGTTCTTTACCAGTAGCACCATCTGGCTACTGGTAAAGAACTCTGCTGCTGCGGCTGCTGCTGCTAACTTGCTTCAGTCGTGTCCAACTCTGTGCGACCCCATAGACAGCAGCCCACCAGGCTCCCCCGTCCCTGGGATTCTCCAGGCAAGAACACTGGAGTGGGTTGCCATTTCCTTCTCCAATGCACGAAAGTGAAAAGTGAAAGTGAAGTCGCTCAGTCATGTCCGACTCTTTATGACCCCATGGACTGCAGCCTACCGGGCTCCTCCATCCATGGGATTCTCCAGGCAAGAGTACTGGAGTGGGGTGCCATTGCCTTCTCCATTGAGCAACATAATGTTTCCAACTGATCTAAAGGTACAGATTCATGATGGACAGTAGAGAATTATAAAATTCATAAACATGGGGATGCTGCAAAGGTCATATAGAATATTGCCGAATATTCTCTCAGTCACTGCATCTACAGTTGCTGAATCATTTTCTTCATCACTCCTTTCCTGCTTCCCTCTTTGACATTCCTGGGTCTGCGTCATGTTGACCTCCCTTCTCCTTGACTTCCTTGCTTGTTCCCTTTTCAGCTATTAGTATTAAAGACATGACCAAATGAAATAATGGGTGTGTCTGAGGATTTACTGATGTGCCTGTTTTATCTTTAGGAGATGCTTTGCATTTCCAAGATGTCTTGTTTGGCTGCCACCCATTGCAATAAGTTTCGCTCTCTCATCTTCTCACTAGACTAGAGGGATAGTTTAAGATTCCTTAAGTTAACCAGTGGTGTCAAAATAAATCGAGGAAATGCAGGAAGCCAGTTGAATACAAGGAAGCCATAGCTTACAAAGCAAATTATTGTTTTATCCAAAGTAAGTGATTATCGAAATGTTTGTTCACAAATCTAGTATGGTAAATTGAGGTAAAACCCATTACGTTTTGTGGTCAGGAGTGGTGGCAAATTGGGAAGAAGGCAAGTGAGGATACGTGTATAGAAAGAGTATCACTAAACAATACAAAAACATAAGCCAATATTTTGGAAACACTTTATACAGAGGTTTCTAAATTTCCTTTCATCATCAGAGACACACACTTCTGTAAACATAAGACAGCACCATCTTCTTACGCTCTGTTGAAGTTTGATTTAATGGAACACTAGGTACAAACCACAATAAAATGTCATCTTGAACAATACAGTAGGATGAAATTCTTTGGAATGCCTACACGGTGGCCCAGTCTCCATATGAAATCTCTCCTGTAACAACATTATGTCTTCTGTGTCATAGTGTGCCTTTTGCATTCCAGTCACTGTAGCACGCATGTTGAACCAAAAATAATGTTGGCAGTCAGAAAAGCAGCAAAACATTGCCAAACACTGTATTTTTCTAGACACAAGTAGCCTCTTTGATTAACAAAATTAAACCTAGAGGCTCCAGGGCTAGTATTTGAATAAGGTTCCGGGCATGTAAGGGTGGGCAGGGGGACTTCACGTCCCACCTCGATTCTCTCTAGAATCGCTTTCTCCTTTTCTAATTTCCAGAGCCACCGCCATGCTGGGCTGGGGTAGAGAATATTCTTGTTCCCCATTTAATGCTCCGGGCTAAACTACAACTGAAATCACACTGGAACAGTTAAATAAAAATTTTATGAAACTTGAGGATCACAAAAGGGAAATCCACATATAAAGTAACATTAAACTAGATATGTATGTAATAGCTATAATATTTTGAAAATAATGGAACCATGTATTTTTAATTCCCTATGGCTCTCTCAGTCATTGAATTAAGGGCTTTCATTGCTTGCAAGGAAGAGCCCATAATACCTAGAGAAAAGGAATGGCTCAGATTTAAGTGGTAAATCAGATTTGTAAAGTTCATAGTGATAAACAGTCTTGGAAGTCCGGCTTCCTTGAGCAAGAGAACTGCCCCTCCGCAACACACATACCCCTGGACTTCCAAAACCTTCTCCTCAAATATCAACAAACAAAATTTGGAAGGTTTTCTACACAGCAGATCATCATGCTGAGCAGTCAAGATCTGTACTGCAGGAAATTCTCATTCAACTGCTAAGCCCCTCTCTGAGGCAAAGGAAGAGAGGGGAGAGGAATGCAGAGTAAATAAATCCCCTGGGGCCAAACTGACTCGTGCAGGAAAAGTCCTCGGGTGGAGGGAGAGTGGCTGAAACATGAAGACAGTTGTGAAGTCTCTCAGAGTCAGAGGCATCTTTGCTTCCCTTGCTGGGCAAGTTGGGAATAAGCCTCTCAGAGAAACAGGTTGCTCTGCGATATAGCTCCCAACATGGCACCACAGCCAAAGCATAGAAACGGCTGAGGGAAGTTGCCTGGAGAATCCGTATATTCCTAGCAATAGGTAGAGGACAAATTAATTAATTATTTATTTATTTGGCCATATCAGGTCTTAAGGGTGGCATATGGGCTCAGGAGTTCTAGCTCCAGGGCTTAGTTGCTCTGCAGCATGTGGCATCTTAGCTCCCCAACCAGGGTTTGAACCATAACCCCTGCACTAAAAGGTGGACTGTTAATGACTGGACCACCAGAGAAATCCTGAGGATGACTTTGCACACCCCTGAGGAAGAGGGAAAATCACTTGAGGATGTTGACTTGAACTGTTGTTATAGGAGGAGCAGTTACTCAGTCGTGTCTGACTCTTTGTGACCACATGGACTGCAGCACACCAGGCCTCCCTATCTATCAAAAACTCCTGGAGTTTACTCAAACTCATGTCCATTGAGTCGGTGATGCCATCCAACCATCTCATCCTGTCATCCCCTTCTCCTGCCTTCAATCTTTCCCAGCATCAGGGTCTTTTCCAAGGAGGCAGTTCTTCACATGAGGTGGCCACAGTATTGGAGTTTCAGCTTCAGCATCAGTCCTTCCAATGAATATTCAGGACTGATTTCCTTTAGAATGGACTGGTTGGATCTCCGTGCTGTCCCAAGGACTCTGAAGAGTCTTCCCTAACACCACAGTTCAAAAGCATCAATTCTTCGGTGCTCAGCTTTCTTTATAGTCCGACTCGCACATCCATACATGACCACTGCAAAAACCATCACTTTAACTAGACGGGCCTTTGTTGGCAAAGTAATGTCTTTCCTTTTTATTATTCTGTCTATGTTGGTCATAGCTCTTCTGCCAAGGAGCAAACATCTTTTAATTTTATGGCTGCAGTCAGCATTTACAGTGATTTTGGAGCCCCCCAGAATAGTCTGCCACTGTTTCCACTGTTTCCCCATCTATTTGCCATGGAGTGATGGGACCAGATGCCATGATCTTCGTTTTCTGAATGCTGAGTTTTAAGCCAACTTTTCACTCTCCTCTTTCACTTTCATCAAGAGGCTCTAGCTCTTCTTCTCTTTCTGCCATAAGGGTGGTGTCATCTGCATATCTGAGGTTATTGATATTTCTCCTAGTGATCTTGATTCCAGCTTGTACTTCATCCAAAGGGTGGTCCCTCTTAAAAATAAAGTGCCCCAAGAGCAGAGGCCCAGGGTAAATACCTAGGAATGAAAGAGCACGCCTGACCATGCCCACAGAAGGTGGACCACATCAGGAGGACAAGGGAGGAGGCGCTCAGTCATCAAGAAAAGAGCAATGACTGTGATGACAGTAAGAGGACATTCTCCCCCACCCCCACCCATACCCGGTTAGACACAAACAGCAGAGAAACCAGAGAAAGCAGTCTGCTGCCTCCCTGCCCCGAGGATACCCTGCCTGCCTGTCTTGGGAAGCAGAAGGAGAAGAATACTGGATAGAAGTAACCTTTTGAAGAAGTTTGATCTTCGAATCAAGTGAAGACTGAAGTGAGCTCTGCCTCAAGTGCATATTCGCTCTTCTAAAACAGAAGGTATTGGGAGTGCTTTAGATGGTGGAGGCAAGGAGTGCGCCTTTCCCACCATCAGCAGCATTTGGGGGCCCAGGAGAAACTGATCTCAGATACAGGAGACAAAACTCTACCCGTTGTACACACTGATTTGCTGTGACTTAAGTTTCCACCCTATAAGATAAAGAACACAGCTTAACAATTTTTAGCTCATGTATTCCAGAAAATGTGGTGATCTCCCCAGAGCATGACAGGCAACACTCGCCCCCACCCTGGCCTTCCTACGACCACTGTTCTGTACATCAACCCATATAACAATTAAGAGCATTGGTCTCAGAGTCAGGAGTGCATGGGTCCAAACTCTGGCTCTATTATTCTTCTTTGCAATTTGTTTATTTTTGATTGCACCAGGCCTTCATTGCTATGTGTAGGCTTTCTCTAGTTGTAGTGAGTGGGGGCTGCCCTCCTGTTGCGGAGCACAGGCTCTTCGGTCCACAGGCTTCAGCAGTTGTGGCGCAGCGGCTTAGTTGCCTTGCAGCATGTGGGGTCTTTCTGGATGACGTATCAAACCCATGTCCCCTGTACTGGAGGGTGAAGTCTTAACCACTGGATCGTCCAGGAAGTCCTCTGGCTATACTATTTAACAGCTGTTGGATCCTTGGTGACCCAAACCTCCGATTTTTCATCTTTGAAATGAAGACAATAATTAGGCTTGCCTCACAGAATTGCTGTGACAGGTAGGTAAAATTATACATGTAAAGAATTTAACAGAATATGTTTTGTGTAGTAAGAGCTCACCGTGTGTGTGTGTGTGTGTGTGTGTGTGTGTGCAGGCAGGTGTCCGTTTTCCACAAAGAGGCCCAAATATATACCCAAAGTGTGCAAGATTTATACAGCCTTGCACTAAAGGCTCCCCTAATTTCACATCCTCTAGAAGGTGATCTGCTGTTACTCTGCAGTTCCTCTAATAAAGATCACTTAGGGAACTCCCTGGTGGTCTAGTGGGCTTCCCTAGTGGCTCAGAGGATAAAGCGTCTGCCTGCAATGAGGGAGACCCAGTTCAATCCCTGGGTTGGGAAGATCCCCTGGAGAAGGAAACGGCAACCCACTCCAGTATTTTTGCCTGGAGAATCCCATGGACGGAGGAGCCTGGTAGGGTACAGTTCATGGGGTCACAAAGAGTCGGACACAACTGAGCGACTTCTCTTTCTTTCTTTCTGGTGGTCCAGTGGTTAGGACTCAGCCCTTTCACTGCTGGGGCTCAGTTCAATCCCTAGCCAGGGAACTAAAGATCTTGTGAAGCGAGGTGAGGCTGGAAAAAAAAAAAGCTTAAAAAAAATGGATGCACTCAAGGACTATTGCAGGTCCCCACACTCGGCACCCATGGCTTCTGCGCTATGTGTCTGGGTCAGGGGGAGGCAGAAAAGCATAAATGTTCAGGTGCTATGTAAGTACCTTCATCACAATAACTAATAAAGGTTCCAACTCACCGAGCAATTTTACTGAGTGTTTCATGCTGTTCTAAGTGCTTCATCTATATTAACTCCTAATCTCACAACAACCCTCCTAGATGAAGACTGCTATTCCCATTTTACAGATGGGGAAATTTAGGCAAACAGAAGGTAAATAACTCCCAAGGTCATGAGAACTGTAATTTGAAACCAGGTAGTCTAGCTTAATAGATCCAGCTCATAACCACTTCACAACTCTGCTTGGGAAGTACTTCTTCTCTGCCCTGTGGCATTTAGCTTCTGTCTAGGCAGCATCCCCACCTCTTCGAGGGTGGCTTCTCACTGATCTCTTCCTTCCTTCTCTTTTCTTTCCCAGCCTTGGCAAAGCACCAGCCCTGCCAGCCAATGAGGACGTCGCTTCCATGAACAGACCAACTAGTCAAATTCCATTTACTTTCATTGTCAGGCCTGGGTCTTCTCAGCAATAAGTGCACGTGCTCTAAGACTTGGGTTCCCACTGAGTTCACAGCTGCCCTAGACAGCTGAGCCAGCCAAACATCTCTGAACTCCTGTTGCCATGGGGATAACTCAGAAACGGATCCAGATGTGCAGATAGGTATCTCTTGATCCTGAAGCAGAAGCGCACAGTTCGTCCGTGGATGTACAGATGGCTCGGGGCACTAGCTTCAGTTCCTCCCTTCCGGTGGACTTCAGGCAGGTCTGCCGAGCAGCACAGATGGCTCTGGCCACGTCACAGTCTGTTTACAAGGCCATCTCTCTGCTCAAGTGGACACCTGGAGCTAAAACAGATTTCCCTCACCGATTCTGAGGGGCCAGACCAGTGGTAGCTGCATATGTGCATTTTGCTTAGTGTTTGTCTTTTTTATTGCAAATATTTTATATTTATAGTATAAAGGCACTATAACTTGTGACTTGAGTATTTCCTTACGTGTTATTTTATGGTTTCAGCAGTGATGCCAAGCCAGAATGGTTGTCTCATCTCCTGGGCCTTGCTCTGGCTTTGTTTTCTATGCCCAGGTCATCTGTAGGAAACATTAAAAAAAAAAAAAAAGAAAAACTTAAGACCAAAATCTTTGAAAAAAAGTGAAACTCAAATTTGGATGGTTTAAACTAAGTACTTGGCTTCCCCAGTAGCTCAGTGGTAAAAAAAAAAAAATCCCCCTGCAATGCAGGTGAGGTGGGTTAGGAAGCTCCCCTGGAGGAGGGCATGGCAACCCACACCAGGATTCTTGCCTGGAGAATCCCATGGACAGAGGAGCCTGGCGGGCTACAGTCCACGGGGTCACAAAGAGTCAGACACGACTGACATGACTGAGCACACAAACTAAGTACTTAGTATGGAAATGAAATATTTTCCTGAATTATCTAATTCAAATCAATTTTTCTCTGAGCTCTAGCTTCAGAGGGATCAACTATTGTCAGAAAATTCTGAGGGGCATAAACTCATTTTTATATTTGAAAAAACTTATCTGGATATATCTAGGCAGTAAGGAAAATGCAACTCTCCATTTTCCATTGGTGACTATACTTATGGTTAGCTACCCAGGAAACATGTGTTATCCTCATAAACACCATTTATGTCCATGTAAAAGATTAAGTTTTCTCTACGTATAAAAAGTGCTTTAAAAACTGAATATAAATTCATTTTATGCTTTAATTTTTGAGACAAGGTAATTTCAAAGAATAATTCTATTAACTATAAGTAGTAAGATGTTATGAATATTTCTATATTCCCCTAAGTGGCTTTTAATCCTCACTTCAGTGTTATGATTTTTATTACCAATAAAAATTAAATGTACATATTAAGTATCTAACATATAATTATGATTTAAATAAACTACAAAATTTTTATTATCATGTTCTAAATTCAACTAAAAATCAAAATAGTTTGAACAGTTAAATGCAGACCTAAGGACAATATTTGTCACCTATTTAAATATGCATTTATAGCAAATAAGTTAAACTATCTAGGAAAAAGACCACATCTCAGATATCTTTTTTAGAAAACTCTCAATAAACTTCAGAGCAGGAAGAAGATCTGTGAGGACAGAGAAAACTGTGATGTGTAGACATCCTGGCAGTAGCTGACTGAGACAGTCGACAGGGACAAGAGAGTTAGAAAGAGGACAGAAGCCTGAGACACCAACATTTGAAAGGCTGGAGCGAGGCAGGGAGTCCATGAAACAGACTGATGAGAACGCTTTGGAACTTTATAGGGAACATCAAGAAACAATGGCGCCATAAGGGAATGAAAATGGCTGAGGAAACAGAGACAAGGACACAGGATGACTGAAGAGGTCTTTTAGGGTGTTTAAAAGACAGAGCAGGCAGGGTGTGGGCCTTCATGTCAGGCATGCATGGATGGATGGCTAAGAAAGAAGTTCTGTTGTCCTGTGCTGTGCTGATGGTTGCTGTACAATTAGCATAGATTAGCATAGTGGGTGGTGCTTGGCCAAAGATGTGCCCTCTTTTCTGTACCAGCACAGCAGGTCAGCAGGTAATAAATGCCAACAGCAATAGTAATAACACACATGACTTTGGCCCCTGTCATTCCTCAAGCATCTGTACTTGCTTAGGAGTGGGTTCTGCAGCACCCAGTCAGGAACCGCCTCAGAGGCTACCACTCTGGGCCCCACAAGCCACCAACGGGGTCACCTGTTGCCACAAGCATCCTTTTACACTTAGGAAATGAGAACTTCTGTTACCTCTCCACAGCACAGCTCAGTCAAGCTGTAAGTCCCCACGATGATTCACAGAGTATGGAGAAAACCATGAGCCCAATCCAGAGATTAATGCATAATTTATTTCCTGATGTGGCTTCCCCTGGGGTTCAAAAGACCATCATGTTTTTAGAATCTCTTTCAGGATTTCTCACTGTCTCCATGTGACAGAGGCACCTGTGTGTCCAAGCTGTGGAATCCAGGCCCAATGTTCGCAGAACCAGAATGAGGAAGAGTCAGACAGCCCTCTAGTCCATGGTTCACTTTCCCAGGAAAATCTCTGCTGTCCCTTGCAAAGATGGCTGTCCTCCAGCAAACTTTTTCTAGAATGTAGGAACCTAGTCTTCTACCAAGAGCTCATGTGTACTCAGGGCAGGGCCCTCCAAAATGGTATTTCACAAACAAAGCGGTGCAAAGCATAGAGGGGAGAACTTCTTCCTGGCACCCCAGGCAGAATGCATAAGGATCTTGGCAGACCGAAGTCTCTCAGCCCTCACATCTCTCTGGGGACACTCTTTACTGACCCTCCTCTAGCCTGGGTTTGTGATCAGGATGTGGGTGAGGCATCCTATGCCAAACCTTGTTTAGGAGGCCTGGACACAGCTAGCCCTTTCGCTCCCCTTCCCCAGTCACCTGGTTCATGCTGGCATCTTCAGCCTTTTTCCAGGGACTCATTTACCTTGATCTATTCAAGGGGTCACTGTGATTTATCTCTACAGTCCCCGTGAAGTTTTCCAATCCATCCAAGGAAATGGTCATTTCTTTAGCCAAGGCTAAATTGAGGATACTTCCATGTTACAGGTACCTAAGAAGAGCCTTAGGAGCTCTTGTCTTTAGGTGTTGAGCACTTCCCTTCCAGACTGGGATGGAAGCTGAGGGTCCACCCTGAGCAATGCTGAGCTGTAATCAGTGGCCAAAGTTCCACAAGGAGTCTTATGGAGCTTCTCATTCTTGCTATCAAGTATGATCTGAATTATTCTTTTAAGCTATTCAATTGGTCTTGTTAGGGTGAAGGCACTTGAAGTCCATGTATGAGTTGGAAAGAACTTAGAATCTGGCTTCTGAAAGTCCAGGTGCAAGCATCGACTTTCCTTGAATTTAATGGCCATAGGCAAATCTCTTAGTCCCTTTGAGTCTCAGTCCTCATATCTGAAAACTGAGGGCTATAGTAAACTATCTTGAATGTTCTTTCAAATGATAAAATTCCAAATTTTTCATAATTATTCTCTGCAGTATCTAAAGACCTAAAATGAAGATAAAATAATTATCCAAATACTTCTGCCATGTGAATAGCTATGTAAGATAGCTAAGGAAAAAATCAGTTCAATCCTATTTGAGGTTAAGAATAGCTTATACCTTAAATTAGGCACTTAAAAAAAAAGTAGAATAGAAGCTCTTTGTTAAAAATTATCCATTTTGGGGAAATAGAATTCATTTTATAAGTTTGGCAGAAATATATGCTGATGGAGTTAAGGATGTTAACAAAGTCAAAACATCTTGCAGCTTTACAACTCATTAAAGTACTTACTAGACCATAGAGTACAGCATCTGAGAAGCTAATAGGGCTCTGAACATTGTTTTCTTAATTAAAATTCTCTATTTAATCCACTTGAAATATATAGTGAAAAAAGAAATAAAAAGAAAATTCAAAGCAGAACTATCTTTGGGAAATATTACTCTAAGTACTGGCTATTTGTTTTTCAACTTGCAGGGAGTTCAAGTTGTATAATCATGATGTAGTTAAAAACATAATGAAGAATGGGCATGGGGAATTTTATAGAGTTTGAAGATTGGTTTTCACGCACCATGCTTTTTTGTTATTTAAACTTTGTTACTGTCATCATTTTTCTAGCTGTTGAGTTTAACCTTTGTACACCACGGCTGCAGGCCCATCAAGCGTGCTCACAAATAAATGAAAAATGTTACTGGACCCAATGATCCAGAGGGTGTGTCATTTCACAGGGAAGTTTGCCTGAAATGAGGCCTCTTTATTTGTTCATGCCTTCTTAAGCCAAGCATAAACAGCCCAACTTATAAACCACTGTGATTTCAGTTATAGGACTCCTAACCATCACCACACCCCTCACTGCCAAAATCATTTGAAAAATGAATCTATGAGAAAAAAAAAAAAAAGAATCTACAGTCAGATAAAGTAGAGAATTAAATTATTTGAATAATCACAAAATCTGAGGACTGGATCATACCTTAAGGTCTTCTAGATTAATTCTCCCCATTTAAGCCTGAAAATAAGAATCATCTGTAATCTTGTTCTAAAATTGAAGTATAGTTGATCTACAATATTAGTTTCAGGTGTGCAACATAATGACTTGCTATTTTTACAGACTATGCTTCCCATAAAGTAATAAAATATTGGTTACATTCCCTGCACTGTGTATCATATCCTGCATCCAATTTATTTTCTAACTAGTAGTTTGTACCTATCCCTTCACCTAACTTGTCTCTCCATCTACCCCTCTCCCCAATGGTAACCACTAGTTTGCTTTCTGTATCTGTGAGTCTGTTTCTGCTTGGTTATGTTCATTCGTTTTAAATTTTAGATTCAACATGTAAGTGAAAACATACAGTATTTGTCTTTCTCTGACTTATTTCACTAAGCATAATACCCTCCAGGTCCATCCCTGTTGCTGCAAATGGCAAAATTTCTTTTTTTTTATGGCTGAGAAATATTACATTATAATATATATATGTGTATGCATACAAAAATATACACATCTTCATTTATTTGTTGATAAACACTTAGGTAGCTTCTATATCTTGGCTATTGTAAATAATGCCACTATGAACATTAAGGTTCATATATCTTTTCAAATTGGCACTTTTGTTTTCTTTGGGTACATAACTGATTTTGAGAAGACTACTTGAATAGGCACTTTTCCAAATAAGACACATTGATGGTCTACAGGCATATTGAAAACATGCTCAATATCACTAATCATCCAGAGAAATGCAAATCAAAACCATGAAATATCACCTCATACCTATTAAAATAAAATGGCTGTCATCAAAAAGACAGTAAATAAGTGAGGTGAGGAGGCGGAAAAAGGGAACCCTAGGACTGGGAATATAAATTGGTACAGCCTCTGCAGAAAATAGTATGAAAGTTCCTCCAAAAATTAAAAATGGAACTATTATAGGATCCCAGAATCACCTGGAATATCTTATTAAAATTTTCTAAATTAAAAAGTGGAAAAGGATTACTGGGTCCCAACCGTGCACAACTGAAATAGAATTCCCAGTGAGAAAAGCCTTGACTAAAGAATTACAAATGTTCTCAGGCAGGACCTGATCTGGTCCAAATTTCCATCTGAAATTTGAATTCCAGTCTTATGGCTCTTATTACTTTACCTACGGGAGAATCACCTGAGGAGTTAGTTGTCTTGTTTTGTTTTCAATATGGAATCCAACACTTCCACAGGTGTACTTCCAAAATGTGAACTTGTAATCTGTTTGCTCTTGTTCTCTTTTTTGGTTGTTGTTTTAGTTTTGTTATTTATTAATGTTTTTATACGAGGCTGCTGCCCAGGCTGGTTTAGGAAGTCCTTAGCTTTCCTTTGTCTGACAGAGCTTTTCCTATACCTGCTGAACACCTCCAAGCCGGTAGCCCAAACCGTTTCCACCTAAAGTAATTACAAACATTGCTATTTTCTCTACCTAGGAAAACTGAGTCTAGTCAAGGCTATGGTTTTTCCAGTGGTCATGTATGGATGTGAGAGTTGGACTGTGAAGAAAGCTGAGCACTGAAGAATTGATGCTTTTGAGCTGTGGTGTTGGAGAAGACTCTTGAGCGTCCCTTGGACTGCAAGGAGATCCAACCAGTCCATCCTAAAGGAGATCAGTCCTGGGTGTTCATTGGAAGGACTGATGTTAAAGCTGAAACTCCAATACTTTGGCCACCTGATGTGAAGAACTGACTCATTGGAAGAGACCCTGATGCTGGGAAAGATTGAGGGCAGGAGGAGAAGGGGATGACAGAGGATGAGATGGCTGGATGGCATCACTGACTCGATGGACATGAGTCTGAGTAAACTCCAGGATTTGGTGATGGACAGGGAGGCCTGGTGTGCTGGGATTCATGGGACTGCAAAGAGTCGGACACGACTGAGGGACTGAACTGAACTGAGGAAAACTGATATTTTTTCTACCGCCTTTTATACACAGACTATAAGAGAACACCCAATCTATAAAAAGGAGTAGATCTTCTGATTCCTGTTATCAATATATTGACAATGAGTTGGATGTAAGTTTTTGTGCTATGACAACATTCTCTCCAGGGCAAGATGGGAGGGATGGAAAGGGGAGGAGAGAAACTTAGCCAAAACCTGTTATTTTGCAGCATGAGCACAAAACAGTGAGTTCACTAGCTAAACTGTTATTGCTAACTGATTAAACCCATCAGAAATATGACATTAGACATTTTGAATACTGGAAAGCTCAGCTATGTAGGAATCACTTTAAAGAAAATTACTGTTCACTTAATGAGCACATTTCTTATTCTAAATCGACATTTTGAGCCTTGCTAATATTATGGGAAATCATTAGAAATATACTAGACTGAATTTTTCACATTTTTTACCACAAGCATATATCTTCAGGGCTTACTGTGTACAGGCACTGTTCTTGACCCTGGGGATACAGCAGAAAACAAGACCATTCAAAGACTGTACCCCCTGGAACTTCTCCATGGTAGGGGCTAAGAAGGACATGATCTATAAAGAAATAAGTATATCATCTCTGGCAAAGATAAGGCCGTGAAGAAAATAAATCAAGAGAAGCAGATAGCAAATGACTTTAAGACTTATATGGAATACAGTGCTCAGCCCATCACCATTAGCTGGTATTCATTAGTATAATATATGGATGTGCATCTTCCTCCTTCGTATATGATTATGATGATGCTGGCAATGTTACTTTCCATATTTATGGATATGGCTTTAAAAAAAAAACCCTGCAAATGGCTCTAAACAGAGACGCTTAGCTAGTCCAGCCCTGCCTTCCGACTCCAGGCGCCAATACAGGGCCTATCACTGCTGATGTTCCCAGCTTCACCGGCTGCTTAATACCTTGAATCACAGTGAGCCCCCTCTGTCACATCGCCGCGTGCCCTGTCTGTCCACAGACAGTACCCCTCACGCAGCGCCAGCAGCAACCCCCTTGGTGTCATCTACACGTGCTGCGGGCTTCTTGGGGAGTGACTGGCTGGAGGTTTCTGCCTGGGTCTTGCTGTCGAGCAGCTGCTCCACTTCCGCCAGTCATCCAGCCTCAACCAGGGTGCAGCTGAGCAGAGCGGTGCACACGGCTTCCTCCGTGTTTGCCGACTGGCTGCTTTCCAGGGCAGCTGGGAAAGGCTAGCGGGACGCAGTGCTGCTCTGCATTTATACAGTGATTATCATCCTCACGGCATAACCACAGGCTGATCAAACAGTATGTCCACACTAAATGGGACAATTTCACTACCTCTCCCTACCTCTTTTTGAAGAGGGAAACAGGGAAAAGTGAGTCGCAAATAGCCATTAGAAATGACTAGCTTATAAAAACAAAGAATTAGCAAGCTTAAATTGTCTTTTACAGCATTAGTGTGTGTGCAGACAAACACAGGGAGGCAAAGAGGCCTGAGCAAGGACGCTGAGAATTTTCACCAAATGGATGAGGAATAGCCACATCTCTTATTTTCATGGTTTATTTAGGTCCAAAGCTCTTTTGTATATATTATGTCATTGTATGTTCACTGAGTTTTCATTGTAAATATTTTTCAAATGAACCATACAAATTAAGTTTTCGTAAAATGACATTTTAAAATATGTTTAGAGAGCTTCACTTTATGACTCCAAAACGGACCACATTTGCAGTTAACTCACATCATCCGTGTCCATGGATGGAAACAGCAGGATAAACTGTGGATAACCCCAAACAATCCAAAAGCTAGTTATATCACAGAATTCAATTACCTGCATAATTGAATCAAATGTTTGATGTATCAAATGTTTTGTTCCACACATTCACAAGAGAATCTTACTACCCCACTGATTAGTACAACCCTCTCCCCAACCTCCATGGTACCACTCAGGGTCCTTCTGCTACCTGTTGGTTAACTCTTTTTCTTTCTCTCTCCCTCTAAAGAAGTACATGTCCTCATATGAAGTTAACCTTAAAAATGCATTCCAATATACAGTGAAGTGAAGTCGCTCAGTCGTGTTCAACTCTTTGCAACCCCATAGACTGTAGCCTATCAGGCTCCTCCATCCATGGGATTTTCCAGGCAAGAGTGCTGGAGTGGATTGCCATTTCCTTCTCCAGGGGACCTTCCTGACACAGGAATCGAACCCGGGTCTCCCGCATTGCAGGCAGACGCTTTACCGTCTGAGCCACCAGGGAAGCCCCAATATACAGTAGGTGCAGACAAATACGATTTGATTCCACTTATACGAGATACCTAGAACAGTCAAATTCACACAGTCAGAGAGTACATCGGTAGATGCCAGGCGCTGAGGATAGTAGTGGTGGAGTAATGGGGACTTAGTGTTTAATGGGGACAGAGTCTCAGTTTAGGGAAGTGAAAATTCAGGAGATAGATGATGGTGAGAGCTGCACATTCACATTCAACAATGTGAATGTACTCAGTGCCACTGAACTGTATAGTTAAATATGGTTAAAATAGTGTGCTTTGTATTATTATGTGACTTTTACCACAATAAAAAAAAATTATTAAAAAAAGAAGAAGTACATGTCCTAAGGTTCAGGATGCCATGCTTTGTTCGTCTTTCTATCTATTCACCCCCCGCCAAATCTCATCCACCTTTACACTTTCAACCTTCACCTCTTTGTGGATGACTCTCACACTTTTATCTTCCACCTTAAGATGGGCATACACAAATCCCATCTGAACTGTCCCATAAAGGGTATTAGAACATCTGACAATTCATTTGGAAGAAAAATTTTTTAAATGTAGATCCTATCTTCACACCATACACAAAATTTAACTCTAGATGAATCAAACAGATAAACATTCTTAAAAGATCTTTTTTAAAAAAGTACAGAGTAGTCATAAAGTTTGTGTGTGTAGATACATATATATAAAATATACATATTTATTATTATTTATGTTGTGTGGTGTAGTTGCTAAGTCATGTCTGACTCTTTGTGATCCCATGGACTGCATCACACCAGCTTCCCTGTCCTTCACGGTCTTTTGGAGTTTGCTCAAACTCCTATCCATTGAGTTGGTGACGCTACCTAACTATCTCATCCTCTGCTGTCTGCTTCTTTGGTCTTCAATCTTTCCCAGCATCAAAGTCTTTTCCAAATGTGTCGGCTCTTCACATCAGACTAAAATATTATTATTATTTACAATGTAATATAAACATAAATGGACTTCCCTTGTGGCTCAGACAGTAAAGCGTCTGTCTACAATGCGGGAGACCCGGGTTCAATCCCTGGGTTGGGAAGATCCCCTGGAAAAGGAAATGGCAATCCACTCCAGTACTATTGCCTGGAAAAATCCCATGGACAGAGGAGCCTGGTAGGCTACAGTCCATGGGGTCGCAAAGAGTTGGACACAACTGAGTGACTTCACTTTCACTTTCACAAACATAAATATATATTTACAAATTGAAGCTCTGATGATGTCTTCTGAGATGCACTAGAAGCACAGATTTGCCCAGTGAAAACCAGAGATACCAACTAGTGCATCACAGATGCATGTGCAGGGACTTCTGGAAATTTCATGTTAATGTATCATGTTTGCAAATCTGTCGTGCATTGAACTCTGTAACACTAATAAAGAACAACATGTTGAACGTGTCATGAATGCCACTGAACAAACTTATCATAACCCAATATCAATAAGCCATTTGTTATGCATATTTACTTAAGCTTCTAGAATTTCCAGGTCATCTTGTTTAAGGAAAATGTATATGATTATTCTGTTTAAAATCATGGGATAAGGGAGGCCTTTCTACATGTGTACTAAAATTCAAAAAGGAAATATTTTAATGTGTTTTTAAAAGGCCCCCAAAGAACCCAAAATGTTTTCAAAGATTATCTTTATGAGTGTGAAATTTTTATGTTTTACTTTAATAATTTTTGAATTGTCAAGTTTTTTTAATAACAGGTATATTTTCATAATTATTTTTGTAAATTTTAAAGTAAATATGGAAGGCACTGTACAGTACTTAACTAAGCCACTAATAATCAAAGTATTTACTGCATTGATAAATTTCTACCAACATACTTTTTAGAACTGCTGATAAAAATACAAAATATCACATATCTTCAACCAAGCAAGAATCAACATGCAGAGAAAAATTAGTTTCTCTCCCTGAGTTATCCTCAAGTTAGCCAGCTCTAGAAGTCTATACAAAATGACAGAAATACAGCTACTTTGATTAGAAATGCCAGAAACAATGAGAGTGTGTTAGTCACTCAGTCGTGTCTGACTCTTTGAAACCCCATGAACTGTAGCCCACCAGGCTCCACTGTCCATGGAATTCTCCAGGCAAGAATACTGAGTGGGTTGCCATTCCCTTCTCCAGGGGATCTACTCAATCCAGAGATCAAACCCGATCTTGTGCATTGCAAGAGGAGTCTTTACGGTCTGAGCCATCAGGGAAGCCCAATGAGAAGTGGTTCCAAAAAAAATAATGGAAAAATAAATTACAGATTAAAACAGTTGCTTCCCAAAGTTTTTCCCTTAGAATACTACCACTTCTGAATACAAATCTTCTATAGGGGAAACAAACTGCTACATCATCCAAAAAGTTGGGAAGAAATCTAGGCTAAGCACAAACATGTTTCATAACTTGCAGTCTTCCTGAAGCCCTTAACATATGTTCATGCAGGTGGTGACTCTCTAACAGAGGGAGACAGTATCCGATGCATCCCACACTGACGTGATCGCAAATCCTTTTTTCCATGATAGCTATTAACAGCTCATGTTGTGCAAAATGCTTATCAACATGTCAAGGAAGCTTCTAAATTTAAAATACTTGGTTCCCAAAATAGAAATTGCAAATTGTACCCCAGGTTCCTTAGTCAACCAAATAAATCTAGACCATAGATAGACTGCACCGTATGTTTCCTTAGACTAAATGGCAGCAGAAAGTTTTAGAAATTCTTGGGGAAAAACAGCCTATGTATTCATCCTGACCTCTCCTCCAGGTGTTTGGATTCATACTTTGTTTACCTCAGCTGTATCTGGGCTTGGGGAGTATCCCTATTAGTCCTCTTTTACAATTTGTAATTAAAACATGTATAATGTTATAAATGATTAATAAAGTTGTCCTCTTACATTTAAAAGCTTCAGATCAATAGCTTTTGATTTCAGAACTTGTATCTTCTGGATGTAATTATACTAAAACACTGCATACCAAAAAGTGTGTAGCAAAATTCCCATAATTCAAATTATTTAGACTAATGATTAGTGTTTATATTCACAAATAACTCAAATTAAGCCTAATAAATGCTTTCTACAGTTATATTTAAGAAGCATAACATGGTGGAGTAGGAGGACATGCACTCATCTTCTCCTGAGAGAACTCCAAAATCGCAACTCGCTGCTGAACAACCATCGACAGGGGAATGTTGGATCCCACCAAAAAAAAAAAAAAGATACCCCATATTGGAGGGCAAAGGAGAAGCCCCAATAAAATGGTAGGAGGAAATTACATTTAGAATCAAACCCCATACCCACCACAGAGATGGTCAGGGGGCTCAAACAAAACTTTGTGTTCACCAGAACACAGGGACCCACAAAGATTGAGCCAGACATGCCTTTGAGTGTTTGAGCGTCTCCTGCAGAGGCATGGATCAGCAGTGGCCTGCTGCGGGGACAGGGGCTCTGGGAGACGCGGGAGGCATGCCATGTCATGTAAGTCCTCTTGGAGGAGGTCACCATTAGCCCCATCATAGAGCCACTGAGCAGATGACCAACAGACTGGAGAACAATTATACCAAAGAAGTCCTCACATTGTAATGAAAACTTGACAACCCACAACAGATTTCCCGACTTGGGGATCCGGCAAAGGACTGAGAAACACCAAGGAATTTGACTTTGGAGGCCAATGGGATTTGATTACAGAACTTCCACAGGACTGGGAAACAGACTCTTGGAGGGCACAAACAAAACCTTGTGTGTACCAGGAGCCAGGAGAAAGGAGCAGTGTCCCCACAAGAGACTGAGCCAGACTCGCCTGTGAGTGTCCAGGAGTCTTCCTGGTAGAGGCATGGATCAAAGTGGCCTGTGGCTGGGTCAGGGGCGCTGACTACAACAGTGCTGGCATAAATCCTTTTGAAGGAGGTTCACCACCATACCATGGTTTTGCCTCAGGCCAAACAACAGGGAAAGAACACAGCCCCACCCATCAACAGGAATTGGATTAAAGATTCACTGAGCATGGCCATTGGACTGCAAGGAGATCCAACCAGTCCACCCTAAAGGAAATCAGTCCTGAATATTCATTAGAAGCACAGATACTGAAGCTGAAACTCTAATACTTTGGCCACCTGATGTGAAGAACTAACTCATTCAAAAAGACTCTGATGCTGGGAAAGATTGAAGGCAGGAGGAGAAGGGGATGGCAGAGGATAAGACGGTTGGATGGCATCACCAACTCAATGGACATGAGTTTGAGCAAGCTCTGGGAGTTGGTGATGGACAAGGAGGCCTGGCGTGCTGCAGTCCAGGGGTTACAAAGAGTCAGACAGAACTGATCAACTGAACTGAACTGAGCATGGCCCCGCCCATCAGGACCAGATTACCCCACAGCCAGTCCCTCCCATCAGGAAGCTTCCATAAGCCTCTTCTCCTTATCCATCAGAGGGCAGATAGAATAAAACCCACAATCACAGAAAACTAACCGAACTGATCACATGGGTCATAGCCTTGTATAACTCAATGAAACTATGAGCCATGTCATGTAAGGCCACCTGAGACAGACAGGTCATGGTGGAGAGTTTTGACAAAACATGGCACACTGGAGAGGGGAATGGCAAACCACTCCAGTATTCTTGCCTTGAGAACCCCACGAAGAGCATGAAAAGATAAAAAGATAGGACACTGAAAGACGACTCCCCAGAACCCAATATGCTATTGGAGAAGAAAGAGAAATAGCTCCAGAAAAAATGAAGAGATGGAGCCAGGAAGAAAACAATGCCCAGGTGTGAATGTGACTGTGATGAAAGTCAAGTGTGATACTATAAAGAACAATACTGTATAGGAACCTGGAATGTTAGGTCCATGAATCAAGGTAAATTGGAAGTGGTCAAGCAGGAGATGGCAAGAGTGATCATCGACATTTTAGGAATCAGTGAACTCAAACAGATCAAAATGGGCAAATTTAATTCAGATGACCATTATATCTACTACTGTGGGCAAGAAACCCTTAGAAGAAATGAAGCAGCCCTCATAGTCAACAAAAGAGATTGAAATACAGTACCTAGGTGCAATCTTAAAAATGACAGAATGAACTCTGTTTGTGTCCAAGGTAAACCATTCAATATCACAGTAATCCAACTCTATGCCCCAACCACTAATGCCAAAGAAGCTGAAGTTGAATGGATCTATGATGAATGTGTCAAGACCTTCTAGAACTAACACACACACACACACACAAAAAGTCCTTTTCATCATAGGGGACTGGAATGCAAAAGTAGGAAGTCAAGAGCTACCTGAGTAACAGGCAAGTATGTCCTTGGAGTACAAAATGAAGCAGGGCAAAGGCTAATAGAGTTTTGAACACACTGGTCATAGCAAACACCCTCTTCTAACAACACAAGAGATGACTCTACACATGGACATCATCAGATGATCACTATCAAAATCAGACTGACTATATTGTTTGCAGTTAAAGAAGGAGAAGCTCTATACAGTCAACAAAAAGAAGACCAGGAGCTGACTGTGGCTCAGATCATAAATTCCTTATTGCCAAATTCAGACTTAAATTGAAGAAAGTAGGGAAAACCACTAGACCATTCAGGTATGACCTAAATCAAATCCCTATGATTATACAGTACAAGTGACAACTAGATTCAAAGGATTAGATCTGATAGAGTGTCTGAAGAACTATGGACGGAGTTTTGTGACATTGTACAGAAGGTGGTGATCAAAACCATCCCCAAGAAAAAAGAAACACTAAAAGGCAAAACGATGATCAGAGGAGGCCTTACAAATAGCTAAGAAAAGAAAAGAAGCGAAAGGCAAAGAAGGAAAGATATATCCATCTGAATGCAGAGTTCCAAAGAATAGCAAGGAGAGATAAGGAAGCATGCCTCAGTGATCAGTGCAGAGAAATAGAGGAAAACTATAGAATGAGAAAGACTAGAGATCTCTTCAAGAAAATTAGAGATACCAAGGTAACATTCCATGCAAAGATGGACTCAATAAAGGACAGAAACTAACAGAGGCAGATGATATTAAGAGGTGGCAAGAATACACAGAAGAACTATACAGAAAAGATCTTAATGACCCAGATAACCACTATGCTGTGATCACTCACCAAGAACCAGACATCCTGGAATGTGAAGTCAAGTGGTTCTTAGGAAGCATCTCTACACACAAAGCTAGTGGAGGTGATGGAATTCCAGCTGAGCTATTTCATATCCTAAAAGATGATGCTGTGAAAGTGCTGTACTCTATGCCAGCAAATTTGGAAAACTCAGCAGTGGCTGAGAAAAGGTCAGGACTGGAAAAGGTCGGTTTTCATTCCAGTCCCAAAGAAAGGCACTGCCAAAGGATACTCAAACTACCGCACAATTGCACTCATCTCACACATTGGTAAAGTAATGCTCAAAATTCTCCAAGCCAGGCTTCAACAGTATCTGAACTGAGAACTTCCATATGTTCAAGCTGGATTTAGAGAATGCAGAGGAACCAGAGATCAAATTGCCAACATCCTCTGGATCATAGAAAAAGCAAGAGAGTTCCAGAAAAACACCTACTTCTGCTTTATTGACTATGCCAAAGCCTTTCATTGTATGTATCACAACAAACTGTGGAAAATTCTTCAAGAGATGGGAATACCAGACCTCCTGACCTGCCTCTTGAGAAATCTGTATGCAGGTAAAGAAGCAACAGTTAGAACTAGACAAGGAACAACGGGCTGGTTCCAAATTGGGAAAGGAGTACATCAAAGCTGTATATTGCACTCTGCATAGAAGTTAAATAAGCAGGATGACATCATGAGAAATGCTGGGCTGGATGAAGCACAAGCTGGAATCAAGATTTCTGGGAGAAATATCAATAACCTCAGATACGGAGATGACACCACCCTTATGGCAGAATGCAAAGAGGAACTAAGGAACCTTTTGATGAAAGAGAAAAAGGAGAATGAAAAAGCTGGCTTAAAATTCAACATTCAGAAAACTAAGATCATGCCATCCAGTCCAATCACTTCATGGCAAATAGATGGGGAAACAATGGAAACAGTGACAAACTTCTTCTTGGACTCCAAGATCAGTGCAGATGGTAACTGCAGCCATGAAATTAAAAGACGCTTGCTCCTTTCAAGAAAAGCTATGACAAACCTAGCCAGCATATTATAAAATGGAAAGACATTAGTTTGCCAACAAAGGTCCATATAGTCTAAGTTGTGCTTTTCAATAGTCATGGGTGGATGTGAGAGTTGGACTATAAAGAAAGCTGAGCGCCAAAGAATTGATGCTTTTGAACTGTGGTGTTGGAGAAGACTCTTGAGAATCCCTTGGACTGCAAGGAGATCCAACCAGTCCATCCTAAAGGAAATCAGTCCTGAATGTTCATTGGAAGGACTGATGCTGAAGCTGAAACTCTAATACTTTGGCCGCCTGATGTGAAGAGCCAACTCATTAGAAAAGACCCTGATGCTGGCAGGAGAAGAAGGGGACAACAGAGGATGAGATGGTTGGATGGTATCACCAACTCAATGGACATGCGTTTGAGCAAGCTCAGGAAAGTGGTGAAGGACGGGGAAGCCTGGCGTGCTGCAGTCCATGGGGTTGCTAAGAGTCGGACATGACTGAGCAACTGAACTGAACTGAACTGAACAGTTATATTTGAAGAGAAGAATTAGTTTTCTGTGTGTTTACAGAAAAGAAATAAAAGTTTGTGTTAATACATAGGATAATTTTTCATATGTTAATGTAAATACAAAGGTATGCATATACACATTTACATATGAATGTGCATATACATTAGGGATCTGATTTTCCTTTGCCTCCTATTAAGAAGATATTGAAAATCCTTAGTGCAATATGGTCTAAAAATAATCCTCTGTTCTTTCTGGGATTTATTTCTCCTTTAGTATGCAAACACTATGAGGTCAGGCACCAGCTTGATCCTTTGGGCAGAGACATAGATGTTTCCATAATTCTTGAATAACATTAAGCATCCTTCCTTGTTGCAATGAATCAGAGCCTTGCCATTTAACCATTGTATACCCATAATTAAATGAGCTACATTGTTCAAAAACGCTTGTTCTTCTGAAATTAAGGAAAAGTTCTAATCGCATAGAGAACTACTGGTTCACTTCCTAAAGAAATAAACCTAATGAAAGATATATAGTACTCTATATAGAAATATATAAGACAATACTAAGATATTCTTCAAAGAGAGAGAGCCAGAGAGAGAGAGATTCCATTCATTGAAATGCTCAATTTTTGAATTTATCAATTCTTTCCAGATTAATCTATAAATTTAAAGACATATCAATAAAAATTCTACTAGAGATTTTGGTAGACACTGACCAGTTGATTCTATCATTTATATGGGAATTCAAAAAGAAACAAAGAATAGCTAAGACAAAGAGAGAACAAATTTGGAGGATTTATACTTGCTCAGCTATCAAGACGCATTATAAACCAAAGTAATAAAAAATATGATTTTGCCACAGTAGTGATAAATAGGTCAATGAACAGAAACAAGAGTCTAGAAAAATAAGCAAACATATTCATTTGATGTATGACAAATAAATTATACTGGGTCAGTTTTTTATCTGCATAAAATAAAAATAAATCTTAATCCTTACTTCACATAAAAATCAATTCCAAGTAGATTGTGACTCTAAATGTAAAATGTAAAATAGTAAAACTTCCAGAAGATAACATCAAGAAACTCTTCCAGACTGTCAGACAGACTCTAGGGTAGCCCCCATGCCATCACCCTTGAGCGCAAACGGGAGGGACCTGTGAGTTGCTTCTATCAGAATACAGCAGAAGTGTAAGGTTGCATGCTCAGTTGACTCGGACTCTTTGCAAACTTATGGAGACCCCATGGGCTATAAACTGGCAGGCTCCTCTGTTCCTGGGATTTCCCAGGCAAGAATGCTGGAGTAGGTCGCCATTTCCTTCTCCGGGGGATCTTCCCAACCCAGGAATCAAACCCGGGTCTCCTTCTTGGCAGGTGGATTCTTTACCACTGAGCCACCTGGGAAGCCCCAAAGTGCAAGGTATTCCAATGTAATTAAAGTCTCAAATAATCTGATTTGAAGTTATTATCAAAAGAGGGATTATCCTATATGGATCTGACTTAATCAGGTGAAATCCTTTAATAGCAGGACTCTCCTTGGGGGCTTGATGGAGTCAGCAGCCGTGAGAAGCAGCCCACAAGATAATGAGCTGCAGGAGGCCTGTAGGAACTACAGGAGACCTCTGTGACCTGAGGTGGCGGACAGTCATTGGAAGGTGACAACGGATGCCAACAAGGACAACTGACAGCTGCACAACAGATGTTCCACCCCTCGGGTGCTGGGCACTGGAGAAGGGCCCTCAGAATATATATAATATATATTCTCTTAGGCAAAATTGAAAGGAGAAAATCCTGAATGGACTAAGAAATTGCTGAATTAACTAAAATGACCATGGTTAAATTCGTGCTACTAGGCAGGGGACAGAAATTAATTTCAGTTGTAGAAAAATACAATTATATTTTTGAACTCCCAAATTTGTGGAAAATTAAATTAAAACCTATATAATTACTTTAAGCTTTGGATCTTATTGGTTTGATCATTTTAATTATTCACATACCACAATTCAGAAATAACTAACTCTGATGAGTAATTTTTCTGTCTACTATTTCATTTTTCCTGAAAGCTTGATATTCTTCTTAATATCTCACAGCAAAGAATGAACTGCCTTATTATTTGCTTCAATTCCATAGTCTTGATGACTTTAAAAATCCAATTTGTCTTAGACATAAAATATTTACTATTTTAAACACTTAGTTAATTTCTATTGACTCATACTCTTCTAAATATTACACTCCTGAGATTGCCTAGTCCATTAGTCCTGGAAGGGCCCCTAACATAATACCTTTCCAAACTCATTATTATTAGTTTTGGGGGAGCTTTTGTCCTTGAGCAGAGTTAAAATATTTTTCAATGATAGTTGAGCAAATATTCAGTGAGGCAAGCCACCAGGTATAACTGCTGCAAGAAGTACTTTTGAAGGACAGAACTACAAAGAACAGAATTTCAAGGGGCAAAGATAAATTCACAATTGCAGGTTTAGTCACCATAAGCATACAAAAAGCGTATAGATTCAGCAAACACCACCAGCACACACGGCAGACACAAATGCACCATAGCCTTTGCACAAAGAAATTCTCAGTCATCTTTTCAATTGTAGTTTCCCTATTACATGTGTACTAAGTCGCTTCAGTCGTGATGTCTGACTCTTTGTGACCCTATGGACTGTAGTCCGCCAGGCTCCTCTGTCCATGGCATTCACCAGGCAAGAATACTAGATAGTTGGGTAGCTGTCCCCTTCTCCAGGAGATCTTCTCAAGCCAGATTCAAAGTTGCTTCTCTTGCCGCTCCTGCACTGCAGGCAGATTCTTTACCACTAAGCCACCAGAAAAGTTTTCCTTTTGGCCCACTCCATCTGTACTAAACTCAAAATTCATATACTTCTAGTCATAGAGAAGGGTCTACTCATGCTTAGATGACAGTCCTACTTGCATTTTTACCCCTTTCAATTTATTCCCAACCAAGAGCCAGACTGATCCATTTAGACATGTCCAGTCATGTCACGGGAGAAGGCAATGGCACCCCACTCCAGTATTCTTGCCTGGAAAATCCCATGGACGGAGGAGCCTGGAAGGCTGCAGTCCATGGGGTCGCTGAGGGTCGGACACGGCTGAGCGACGTCCCTTTCACTTTTCACTTTCATGCATTGGAGAAGGAAATGGCAACCCACTCCAGTGTTCTTGCCTGGGGAATCCCAGGGACGGGGGAGCCTGGTGGGCTGCCGTCTATGGGGTCGCACAGAGTCGGACACGACTGAAGTGACTTAGCAGCAGCAGCAATCATGTCATTCCTTCCACAGAATAAATTGCTCATTGAGGATAAATCACAAGGTCCTTACAACAGTAGAATCTCTTTCTGCCTTTCTGCTCTCAGCTACTGCCTATACACCATTCACTTCACTTTAGCCTCACTGGTCTCAATTTGTTCATACAAGCACATGTCTCCCAGCCTGTGACAACTGTACTTCAGATTTCCACAAAGTTTATTACTCTCTTGTGTTTTCCAAATCTTTGCTCAAATGTTCTCTTCTTAATGAGACCATCCCTTTAAAATTTCACCCTCCATATGCATTATTTTTCTTAATAGCATTATCACCTCATAAAATATTAAATGATTCTTTATTTCCTTTTTTTCTGTTTCCACCCATCAAAATGTAAACTTTATGAGGGAATTTGTTTTCTGTTTTGTTCACTGATGTACCACTAACCTCTAAAACACTGCCTGGCACATAGTACGCCATCAGTAAATACTTGTTGAATGAATGCATGATAACATAGCTTGCAGGCATAACTAAAAAAGGTAAGTATTTGTTACACTGCTTTTCTTCGATATATTTCATTTCTAACTACCAAATCCAGGACTTCTGCTATGAATAGTATCACAGCAAACTTCTGTCTATCCTATGTCCAATACTTTATATTTTTACCCCCATCCTTTTCTAAGGGACCAAGACAGCCATTAAATATTCCTGGAGATTCCTTAGGTTCTGATTTCTATACCTTAACCAAGTGTGATAATGTCGCTTCTCTGTGTATCTGTAAAAGGTAATAATTACTGACACTACTGCCTAGAATTTAAGATAAATATCAAGATGACAATGGAAATCGATTAAAACTTCTTCAATAACTCAACATTCAGAAAACGAAGATCATGGCATCTGGTCCCATTACTTCATGAGAAATAGAAGGGGAAACAGTGGAAACAGTGGCTGACTTTATTTTTGGGGCTCCAAAATCACTGCAGATGGTGACTGCAGCCATGAAATTAAGACACTTACTCCTTGGAAGGAAAGTTATGACCAACCTAGACAGCATATTCAAAAGCAGAGACATTACTTTGCCAACAAAGGTCCATCTAGTCAAGGCTATGGTTTTTCCTGTGGTCATGTATGGATGTGAGAGTTGGACTGTGAAGAAAGCTGAGCGCGGAAGAATTGATGCTTTTGAACTGTGGTGTTGGAGAAGACTCTTGAAAGTCCCTTGGACTGCAAGGAGATCCAGCCAGTCCATTCTAAAGGAAATCAGTCCTGGGTGTACTTTGGAAGGACTGATGTTAAAGCTGAAACTGCAATACTTTGGCCACCTCATACGAAGACTTGACTCATTGGAAAAGACTCTGATGCTGGGAGGGATTGGGGGCAGGAGAAGAAGGGGATGACAGAGGATGAGATGGCTGGATGGCATTACCGACTCAATGGACATGAGTCTGAGTGAACTCCGGAAGATGGTGATGGACAGGGTGGCCTGGCATGCTGTGATTCAGGGGTCGCAAAGAGTCAGACACGACTGAGCGACTGAACTGAACTGAACTGAACTGTGATGAATAAAAGAGAATGATAGTATGAGACCAGCAGTAGAGAAAATCAGCTGCAGAATATAAACAGAGTTGCAGACTTGGATCTTCTTTCTTCCACAGATGATATCCTATATCTTGACATGGGTTTGATTTTAACAAGTGTATTCATTGGGTGGGCTTCCCAGCTGGCGCTAGTGGTAAAGAAACCTATCTGCCAGTGCAGGAGATGTAAGAGACCAATGCAGGTTAGATCCCTGGATCCAGAAGATCCCATTGTAGTGGGCATGTCAACCCCCTACAATACTCTTGCCTGGAAAATTCCATGGACAGAGTCTGGCAAGCTACAATCCACAGGGTCGCTAAGAGTCAGACACGACCGAAACAACTCAGCATGCACATTCATTGGTCAAAACTCAATGCCTGAGCTGGTAATGCTTGTATATTTTATTATATATATAAACTTAATACAAAAACAGTAATTCAATATTAAATTCTGGTTCATTATGAAGGACCTAAGCTCCTCCATTTTGTTAACAGAAAAACTCCATTTTGTAAGGTTCCAGGAAAAGAGCTTTTGGAAATCCAAGAGCCTTTGGAAATCCCCTGACCTCACCCCACCACCCACGTGCCAATCAGAACCCCCGTGGCCAGCCCGGGAAATGGGAACCAATCAGAACCCAACACCTAATCCTTCCACAGAAGGTAACCAATTAGACATCTCCCAACCCAAAAACTCCTGTTTTTCAAATTTGCCGCGAAAATACTCTATATAAGCAATGTAATCCAAAGCTTGGGGCTCTTGTCAGAACTCCACTGCGCTGGATGAGACATGAGCCCTAGCTCGAGCTAGCAATAAAACCCCTTTGTGCTTTTGCATTGCTAGGAGCGTCTTATCTTCTCAGTCTTAGGGAACCAGACTGTGGGCATAACAATTATATGCATGCTGAAATATTTAGGGGTAATTGTACTGATATCTGAAATTTTATTTGAAATACATTAGAATGAAAAAATGGATTAAAGGAAGGATAAAAGATATATATATAAATAGGTGATAAAGGGCCTATAGAACAATATAAGTGAGAGTTTGGGTTATGGTTATATATGGTACTGTTTTTCAGTAAATTCTCTCAACTTTGCTGTATATTTGAAAAAGATCATCATAAAAAATGCTTTAAAATTGAGCATCTTAGCTCCAACCATGTCTTCTTAGAGAAACTTCTCTGGATCAATGACCCTTGTGATTAATGCATCTCCTTGGGATGGATGAGCCTGAAGAAAGTCTTTGAGGCCCTAAAGGCTGTGGCCAAGACCTCCAGCAGCTTCTTCCCCATCCCTGATGATTTGTCTGAATTGAACTCGATTCTTGGTCATAGGAACCCTGGCATCCAACTTTGACTAGAAATATGCTTTCCCCCAAAAAGGATGAAATATAAATAAATCTTTATATTCACTGGCCTTGTGATAACAAAATTTTACATAAACTTATAGTATAAATGTTTAGTTATAAAAAGAAAGTATTTCAGCCCCATTGCAATTTTATCTTTTTGTTCTCCTTGTAAAAAATACACTGAAATTTATTGCAAGGACCTTATAAAAGTAATAAAATAATGTAAAACTAATCACATTTTATAGAAAATAGCAGAATAAAATCACTTTTTTGTGAGATGTCAAATGCAAAGAAATATATGACTTAAGACAACTTTCTGCTGTCTTTAAGCATCTAAAGTGTTCAACTTCTTTAATTTGAAAAAGCTCTACTGACCACTCTCCATGCTTATAGGAATGTTCAGTGTGAATTCTTTTAACTGAAAAACCTTTTTAATAAATGTCATTCTTGTCTTTTCCATTATGTTTACTTAGACTGTATCCCTCCTTATCAGTCAAAAGAATAAACAAAACAAAAAATATTCAGGCTTCCTATAGTCAAATCCTTTGAAACAAGTTGCTATTTTGACATACTAAGGTCTACTAACTTCTGTCTATGCAGAAATGTAAACAAAATAAATCCAGAGATAATCAGGCAATACAGGTTGAGTATGACCCAGGAATTCAGCCTGCTTCCAAATAAACAACTGCTATCTTGGAGTGAATTAATAAAAGCATAATGAGATCAAATGAAGCATTAACTTAATTAGTAGGACTCTTGTCAAGATAAAGATTCAATAAGGAATTTATAGAAATTTTAAAAACTAGAATACACTTCTGAGAAGACACACAATATTTAAAAGAATGGAACTAGGACTTCCTTGGTGGCCCAATGGTCAAGAATCTGCCTTCCAATGCAGGGGAAGTGGGTTCCATCCCTGGACAGGGAACTAAGATCCCACATGCCATGGGGCAACTAAGCTGGAGTAACACAACTAGAAAGCCTGCATGCTGCAATGAAGTCCTGAAGCAACCAAATAAATATTTCTTTTAAAAAACCTCACA
Organism: Budorcas taxicolor; assembly: GCF_023091745.1. Lineage (NCBI taxonomy): Eukaryota > Metazoa > Chordata > Mammalia > Artiodactyla > Bovidae > Budorcas > Budorcas taxicolor. Next base: position 15,342,487 of record NC_068926.1, on the reverse strand, counting down.
CTGCATTAAAATAAATAAATAAATAAAAGAATGAAACTTAATGGAAAACCGTGAAAAAAAAATAGACAAAAAAAGTGACACAGCTGGTGACTGTCTGCCCTCCAGCTTCGCTGGAACAGGACAAGATGTAACAATCGACAACAATAGGTTAAATAAGATAGAATACTCACTCACTGGTCCCCTTTCAGTCTTCAGTGAACTTTTCCTTTCTGAAACCTTGTACACTGTCAGTTGCTCTCTCCCTTACGATGAGTCTCCTCTCCTTAACGTAGAACTCTATTCTCATCTTATCTTGATAGTCACTTTTTATATCTATGGTCTCCAAAGTTTCAAGGTCATAAAAAGAAGGCAAGAGTTTGGGAATGAAATGCGTTAGTCTCCACATAATGTTTTACTTTTACTGTGTTCTTTTGCTTTTACTTTCTTACTTTTACTGAGTGCTGTAAAATGTGGATGTTATTTAAAATTACACCCTTCTTTTTGGACCCCCTTTTCTTTTTATTCTCTTTCTCCTCCTTGTATAATCTCACCCACACATGCTGGTGACTCTGAAAATTACATTCTAACTTTCATCTCTTTCGTAAACTCCAAACTGAATTCTCTTCTTCTCAGGGATCTTGCAGGTACATAAAACATCATCATGTTGAAAACCAAACTTAGCAGTTCTGCCTAAACCTTCTTCTTGTACAATACTTGCTATTAATGGCATTCCATCAAAGTAACTGGAGAAGGAAATGGCAACCCACCGCAGTATTCTTCCATGGGAAATCCCATGGACAGAAGAGCCTTGTGGGCTATAGGCCATTCCTTGGGGTCACGAAGAGTCAGACATGACTTAGTGACTAAACAACAACATCAAAGCAATCCTCCAAATTAGCAACCATGAAACGAGCTTAAGTTTCTCTGCCCCCTTCTAATCTCCCACATTATGGGGTTCTTCTGTCTCTCCTTTCTATACTGATGCTTCCTGAAAGTAAGGACTTATTGTATACATCCTTATCTCAGTGCCTAGAAGGGTGTCTAGTACATATAAAGTGTACAAGGTAGGATGGAAAAAAGGAGAGAAGAAAGGAAGGGAGGGAGAAACAGAAGGAATAATGAAAAAAATGAAAGGAGAAGAGAGAGATGTAAGGAGGAATGCAATTAATAAAATGACTGAGTTATTTCTAATAATAGGATAGTTAAAGTTTATAACAGCTGACAGCTGAGGCTGTAATTCTTCCGTGGCAGAGAGCTCTTTTGGCTGGAAAGACTTATGAAAAATCTTTAGAGTAAAAGTTAAGCCACTCAGGGCCTACTTATCAATCAATGAAAGCTTGGAGGGAATGTGGAATACTCTACGTAACAAAAAGTTTGGAGAATTCCAAGGCAAAATAAGAGTGAGACACAGGAAGGAAAAATGAGGCAAACACTCATGAGGACAATGCGCTCATCACCATGACCCTCGAATCTTCCATCAGTTCTAGGAAACCCATTAAAATCTTGGTGTGAGCATCCTTGAAATGCAGTGAGATGATGGAAATTAGAATCCAGGTTTACATAGGATAAAGCATGAGACAAATTTAAGGGACACAAAAGCCAGAGTGTTAGGGAACCATTGGTCAAAACTGCCCAACTTAGCATGGCACGATGATAACCACTTGCATGAGCTATCTCACAGCAGGAGGTCCTGGCGAGGAACACGGTGCTGTCATGGAAAAAAACTAATGGAAAATTCAGAAGGGGCCAAAATAAAGAAGACACCAGCCCATAATATGTCCTACCAAACTCCCAGAATCCTTTACACTGGAATCTATCTTGGCTGAGAGCTGCATGCACCACCAGGAAGGACTCTGAGTCAAACTGAAGCAAGATGTCTGGCCAGAGGCAACTCGGAAACTCACCCCATCACCATAAGGCCTGAGACTGCAAGCCACACGGCAAAGCAGTTCTCCTGGTTTCTCTTACCGCACTGTTCTCCACCCGGGCATGCCATTCCAATAAAGTCTTTTGCTTTGGAAGCACATGTCTCTCCTTGGAAAATTCATTTCCAAGTGTTAGACAAGAGCCCATTCTGGATGGGGTACCCTCACCTGCAACAAGAGGACAAGGCAACAAGCAGAACTGGGCTTACATTCACAGTCACACGTTGCAGGGAAAGTACTTAGATTTGCCGTGAATGTGGCAGGTGAAGCGTGACCTCAGCCTCTGCCAGGGAATCTAACATGGATTATCGAATCATGAGGAAAATGATTATCCAAAAAATCAAACCAAGGTTACAAAACTAAATGCTCAAGATTGTACCTGACATAGCTCTATTTCAAATTCAGAGACAGGGCCAAATAAACCAGCTTACAATTCTCATTTTAAGTTAAGAATTTCAGCTTTGATCTTGGACCACTACTTTTTCCTAGAGCCATCTAGAATAGTGGTATGATCCCTGAAGAGGTTTAAATACTGGAAGCTAGTACACCCTTGAAAACAGACACTGCTCCCTACTGCTCAAATAGAATGAAATCCGAATAACCAGATACGCACTTTGGCAGGAGGCCAACAACTTCAATATACTCTTTTTTTGTTTTTTCACTTTTCAAAGGGCTCAGTAGTCACCCATCTACACTTTTATTCTTATAGTTAAGTGAGATGGGGAGTAGAAGAAGGAAATGGGAATATCTGATGGTTTGAGGGATAAACATTTATGTCTGCCAATTCAGTTCAGTCCCTCAGTCATGTCTGACCCTTTGCAACCCCATGAACCGCAGCACGCCAGGCCTCCCTGTCCATCACCGTCTCCTGGAGTTCACCCAAACCCATGTCCATAGAGTCAATGATGCCATCCAACCATCTCATCCTCTGTCATCCCCTTCTTCTCCTGCCCTCAGTTGTTCCCAGAATCAGGGTGTTTTCCAATGAGTCAGCTCTTCGTATGAGGTGGCCAAAGTACTGGAGTTTCAGCTTCAACATCACTCCTTCCAATGAACACCCAGGACTGATCTCCTTTAGAATGGACTGGTTGGATCTCCTTGCAGTCCAAGGGACTCTCAAGAGTCTTCTCCAACACCACAGTTCAAAAGCATCAATTCTTCGGCACTCAGCTTTCTTCACAGTCCAACTCTCACATCCATACATGACCACTGGAAAAACCATAGCCTAGACTAGACGGACCTTTATTGGCAAAGTAATGTCTCTGCTTTTCAATATGGTATCTAGGTTGGTCCTAACTTTCCTTCCAAGGAGTAAGTGTCTTTTAATTTCATGGCTGCAATCACCATCTGCAGTGATTTTGGAGCCCCCAAAAATAAAGTCAGCCACTGTTTCCACTGTTTCCCCATCTATTTGCCATGAAGTGATGGGACCGGATGCCATGATTTTCGTTTTCTGAATGTTGAGCTTTAAGTCAACTTTTTCACTCTCCTCTTTCACTTTCATCAAGAGGCTTTTGAGTTCCTCTTCACTTTCTGCCATAAGGGTGGTGTCATCTGCATATCTGAGGTTATTGATATTTCTCCCAGCAGTCTTTATTCCAGCTTGTGCTTCCTCCAGCCCCGCATTTCTCATGATGTACTCTGCATAGAAGTTAAATAAGCAGGGTGACAATATACAGCCTTGATGCACTCATTTGGAACCAATCTGTTGTTCCATGTCCAGTTCTGACTGTTGCTTCCGAACCTGCATACAGGTTTCTCAAGAGGCAGGTCAGGTGGTGTGGTATTCCCATCTCTTTCAGAATTTTCCACAGTTTATTGTGATCTACACAAAGGCTTTGGCATAGTCAATTAAGCAGAAAGAGATGTTTTTCTGGAACTCTCTTGCTTTTTCAATGATCCATCGGATGTTGGCAATTTGATCTCTGGTTCCTCTGCCTTTTCTAAAACCAGCTTGAACATCTGGAAGTTCATGGTTCACATATTGCTGAAGCCTAGCTTGGAGAATTTTAAGCATTACTTTACTAGCGTGTGAGATGAGCATAATTGTTCGATAGTTTGAGCATTCTTTGGCATTGCCTTTCTTTGGGATTGGAGTGAAAACTGACCTTTTCCAGTCCTGTGGCCACTGCTGAGTTGTCCAAATTTGCTGGCATATTGAGTGCAGCACTTTCACAGCATCATCTTTCAGAATTTGAAATATCTCAACTGGAATTCCATCACCTCCACTAGCTTTGTTCGTGGTGATGCTTTCTAAAGTCCACTTGACGTCACATTCCAGGATGTCTGGCTCTAGATGAGTGATCACACCATCGTGATTATCTGGGTCGTGAAGATCTTTTTTGTACAGTTCTTCTGTGTATTCTTGCCACCTCTTCTTAATATCTACTGCTTCTGTTAGGTCCAGACCATTTCTGTCCTTTATTGAGCCCATCTTTGCATGAAATACTCCCTTGGTATCTCTAATTTTCTGGAAGAGATCTCTAGTCTTTCCCATTTTGTTCTCTTTCTCTATTTCTTTGCATTGATCACTGAGGAAAGCTTTCTTCTCTCTCCTTGCTATTCTTTGGAACTCTGCATTCAGATGCTTATATCTTTCCTTTTCTCCTTCGTTTTTCACCTCTCTTCTTTTCACAGCTATTTGTAAGGCCTCCCCAGACAGCCATTTTGTTTTTTGCATTTCTTTTTCTTGGAGATGGTCTTGATTCCTGTCTCCTGCACAATGTCATGAACCTCTATCCATAGTTCATCAGGCACTCTGTCTATCAGATCTAGTCCCTTAAATCTATCTCTCACTTCCACTGTATAGTCATAAGGGATTTGATTTAACTGCCAATATCAGGTTCTAAATATAAAAAGTTTCTTACTACTGGACCACTAAACCCTTCATACTCATTTTCATGCTATATAGGCTAGTTTATTTTCTTTATATGCCACAGTCTGAGCTTTATAACTTGTAATTATATGTGTTGTTGTATAAAAAATGAATGTAACTACTCATTTTGATAGGCTAATGAGGTGCAGGAGTGCAAAATGGTAGAAGTATGTGATTTCATAGAAAATTCTACTACCATACTTGTTTTATATAATAAACCAAATTGCAGGCCTCCAAAACATGCTGCTGTCTTATAATAAAACCATTCACAGCCATAGCTAAGAGAAGAGGCTTCCTAGTTTTCAATCAGTGGCAGTCACCTCAGCTATAAAAGAAAATACTCTGGGTGGTTTTGTAGCAGAAAATGCATCAACACCGAAGAACATTCCAAAAACTGTTAGTCATCAAAATAAACTAGCAAAGCCTCAAAGTCATCAGAAAATATGAAATATTAAGGAGTTATAACAATCTTAGATATTGCCTACTCTACCAACAGTATTTACATAACATTTTTTACTTCACTAATTTACTTGGTTATTGGTATTGTTCCCAGATATTAATAGCATCTCCTCTTCACTCTAAGATGCTCTCTGTCACTTATACTTTACATTAAAAACACTGTCCAGAATCTTTACACTGCATTTTTCAAATGCATATTCCCTTACATAGTATTAATACCAACTATTCACATAAGATAAACACTTTCTTCCTTTGACCAACAGAGGACTTTTTTTTCTTTAAATCAGTCATATTTGGAAACTTCTATATTATAGTACCAAAGAAAAACACCAGTGACATTCTCTAGACTTTTTCTTTCTTTCTTTAAAACGTTCCCACTGACATCTGGTGACATGAACAGTCAATATATGAAACAGCAGCTTCACATGGAGTCCAGGTCAACAGCCAGCAAATTACTTGGTCCACTTAAAAAACAGAATGAATGGACTTCTAATTATGGTGATGTCAAACACAGAAGAGAAGAAACACCGGATTTCACTTCTGAATCCCTGCTTTATAATTGAGCTACTTCGCATGGTATGGAGTTAGCTCCCTCACTGTTTTCTGACATACCCGGCCATATTATCTCACCTTTGTGGAACCTGAATTCCTTTCAATTCCATCTGCCTGTAATAAAGCAAGGAATGTCCTAATGACCAAAAGTGCTATTTTTACATGAGTACCTCTCACCTTTTTTCAGAATCTATTCATTCTTAATTCAAACGGAATTTGAAGAAGGCAGCACAGTATCATTATTAAGAGCACGGACTCTGGAGTCAGACTCTGAGTTGAATCTTGGCTCTGCTATTCACCAACTCTGTTACCTTAAGTTACTTGAAGTCAGTGCTCGTTTGATCAGTGATAAGATTAGGAAAACAATATCTTTTATAGAGTTCTTTTAGAATAAAATTAATTAAAATATGTAAAATACCTAGAACTGTTCCAGGCATAGTTTTTGTTTGATTTCTAAACCCATAAAATATACAGCAAAAAGAAAAGAGACAAGAGCTTCTGTAGGCATTTGCACTGACCCCAGCAAGCACTACTCACTTAAAGTCTAACAGCAAAGGGAAGAGATGGGCGTATTGCTTCAAAAAGGATGTAAGAACTGGGAACATGGAGTACGGGAACTGAGAAATGGAATATTTCCTGGCATATTAGTAAACAAGGCTGCCACAGTCATCAGCGATTAGAGCCCTCCAATGGGAGCTGGTGAGGCCTAAGGGCACTCAAAAAGGAAAAGAATACCTGTGACCTGACAGCCACCAGACTGCAGCCACTCCCGACGGTGAGCCCCAAGAGCACTCAGGATGTGAAAAACACAGGATACTGGCACTGATAGCTGACAGGTATATGGAAGGAATGATTTCAGTGAGCTCAGACTCCTGCATCTTCCCATACATAGAAAGTGCTAGATTCCTTAATAGGATATCTGGTTTTCTTTAATTAACAGTAATCTTTTGATGACTACCCACCCTTTGTTGGCAAACTTTATAATTTTGCTCCTACCCCTCCCCTCCTTGGAGAAGTTCTCTTAGGGTTACTTCAGATGCTGTCTCCTAGGCATAAGTCCAAAGAATTTCCACCAAATAACTCTCAACTTTTAGGTTGTAAATATTTTTTAAGCCGACAGAATAAAAGCCTGGTGAGTATCCAAGGGCGCTACTCTATTACATTGCAATGGAGCAGTGAACATTTATTAAGAGGAACCTGAACCACCATGTCTGAAGACCTCTATTTCAGCTCAGTAAAATAGTTAATGTTTGTAAAGATAACCCTAAGCATTTAAAAAATGATTGAAATAGGCTTAACAATTTCACTGAAGCTGCAATAAAAGTTGAGATTTCTACTCAAAATACTCAAATAAAAAATTTTAGTGCCATATACATACTTAACTAGCCAAAATACTCAACTATTTAGAATGATTTAATCTAAGTGATCTAGTTATAAGAAGATACAGAGAGAATAAAATCATAGTATAAAAAAGCAAATGACCTCAGAGGAGGTGTGACAAAAACTGCTAATGATCCTCTAACCTTTCATTTTCTGAGTCTTCTTTTGGACATAGAAAGGTGTTGAGTACATGGGGACATGACTTTCCACTCATCTAGAGGCTACATGTCCTTGTCTCCCTTGCAGTTCAGTGTGGCATGTGGTTAACCTCTTATCATTGGAGTGTCAATGGAATCTATTGTATTATAATCTAATCTATTGTGGTGCTTCCTTATTGGAAAATTGTTTGCCTTTCACTTCCTAGTCCTCTCCCCACAAGCTGTATGGAGAACAGGAAGCAGGTAAGTTAGCTTCTACCATGCAGGTGAGGTAGCAACCAAGGAAATGGAACAAAAAGAGGAAACTAGGTCCCTAGATCCACTCGTGGAGAGACGGGGTGATTGCATCCTCTCAAGGCAATTAACTTCTATCTCATTCAAGCTAGAGCATTTTGGGGTCTTTTTGTTGTAGGAGCCTAGTATTATCTTAATAAATTTAGAAAAAGATAACCCAAAGTAAATTCAAACATATTTTGAGTGCAAGTATTATGCAAATTGCTATGTGAGGCTTTATAAAGATGCAGTATTAATTAGATGCAAGTTCTGCCTCCAGAGACTTTATAACCCAAAAAAGATGAGCCAAGTACCCAGACAAGTACATTACCACATAGTCTGTGTTGCTTATCATCTGAGAGTTATAAACAAGGTGCCATGAGATTAAGGTAAGAAACAATTCTATTAACTTGGACCAGAGAATCTCAAACCAGGAAAATCCTCATGAAGAGGGCCTTGAGAAGGACCTATCATTGAAAGACAGAGATAAATAATGATAAGAAAAAAATGTTATAAATAAAAGCATTAGAGCAGAGAAGTGAATACATATTCATGTGTCTTATTAAAACAGACAGTAAGGTTGAAAGGCTTTGGAATGGGTAAGCTAGAAGAGTAAGTTTAGAACCACATTGAGAAGAGCACTGAATTACAATTATAAAATATGTTTTAAGCTCTTTCCATATGCAAACATTGTGCGAAGTGTTTTGTGTACTTTCTCAGCTGGTCATCAGCATAAACTCTGATCTTTTTTGATGGTACTGATGAACCTATTTTCAGGGCAGCAATGGAGATGCAGACATAGAGAAGAGACTTACAGACATGGGTCAGGGGAAGGAAGGAGAGGGTGAGACGAGTGGTGTGAGTAGCATGGAAGCATATATACTACCATATGTAAAACAGACAGCCAATGGAAATTTGCTATATGACTCAGGGAACTCGAATCAGGGCTCTGTAACAACCTAGAAGGCTGGGAAAGTGTGGGTGGTGGGAGGGTTTTAAGAGGGAGGGGACGTATGTACACCTATGGTTCATTCATGTTGATACATGACAGAAATCAAACCAATATTGTAAAGCAATTATCCATTAGTTAAACAGAAATGAATTTAAAAAACAAATTCTAGTCTTTCACACATCACTTCTAGTATGAGGGGTTTGTACCTAATTTAGCAGGCAGTGGACATTTTGATAAACCATGAGAAAGTGGAAGACACTCCCCAGCTGGGCTTCAGGAAGGTCATTCACCACGTGGCAGTGTGCAGTGCAGGATGCCAATGACAGCAGTGAGAATGTGTGTGTGTGTGTGTGTGTGTGTGTGAGAGTCAAGGCAAAAGATGAGGGCTGAGGCAACACTGACCCAGGAAAAGAGGGAGTGGCTGGACTCGAGACATTATGAAGAACTTGGCAAGTAATTATGTGACTGTGAAAAAGGAAGTGGGGGAGTAACTCTAGGGTTTAGAAACTAGACTTGAAATTAACAAAATAAGGAATTAGATGTATTATTAACAACAACAACAACAAAATAGGAGGTAAGGAGGTTTGGGGGCTTATTGAGATGTTGAGGAAGTCTGTGCAGAGAATCTTTGCTTTCTCTGTACCATGATTCAGTGTATGCCTTTGCAAAACATGTAAGTTTTTAAATCTTTTTTCTCTGAAAAACAGAAATAAAAACATCCTTTATAGACTTTTCTGAGATTGAAATAAGATTAAAAAAAAAAAAAAAGGTACAAAATAGTACCTGGCACCATAGCACTATAGATAGCACATAGTAGGCAGTTACTGCATACGTGCTAAGTCACGTTCAACTATTTGTGACTCCCTGGACTTCAGCCTACCAGGTTCCTCTGTCCATGGGTGTTCTCCAGGCAAGAATACTGAAGTGGGCTGCCATATCCTCCTCCAGGGGATCTTCCCAACCCAGGGATTGAACCTACGGCTCCTGCATGCAGGTAGATTCTTTCACTGCTGAGGCACCAGGCAAGCCCCAGGCACTCACTAAGTTGCTGCTTCTGCTTTTTCTCCTGACATGACAGAAAATTGGGAGCAAGAGCTATAGGTTTCAAACGCTTCTATGTGTGTATGCTTACCTGTGTGATACATATATACATACATATGGAAGATGGAAGATGATGAAAACACCAACAATAAAAGGAACAGGTTTTTTAAAATTTATTTATTTTTGACCTCATGGCATGTGGGATCTTAGCTCCTCCACCAGGGTTTCAACCCACCCCTTGCATTGAATGTGCAGTATCTTTAACTGCTGGACCACCAGGCAAGTCCCAGGGGGAAAGTTTTAAGGGGAGAATCTTGGTAAATACTTCCATTTTAAGACACTGTAGAAAGATGGGAAATGGCAACCTACTCCAGCATTCTTGCCTGGAGAATCCCAGGGATGGTGGAGCCTGGTGGGCTGCCATCTCTGGGGTCGCACAGGGTCGGACACGACTGAAACGACTTAGCAGCAGCAGCAGCAGCAGAAAGATAGGAGCTGGCAAAGGAGACAGAGGACACAAGAGGCAATGAGGTAAGAAGAAATGGGGGCTGAGGAAAAAAGAAAATTCAAAGGGAAATGGTAACCAGGTCAAATGCTGCTTAGAGGACAAAAAAGAATTGCAATCTGAGAAAAATAGTATTGATTCGAGTGTCAGAGTAAAAAAAGAAAAAAAAATGACACTTGTCAGGAGATGGAGAGCAAAAGGTGTTTATCAACATGTGGGAAAGATCTGGTAGAGAGAAGGATTAAATTTACAAAGGAGAAAGAAAAATCAAAGGAATGAAACCTAGGAGGAAGGAGAAGAGTTTCGATGAGGAGCATGGGTACAAACATCAGCCTTTGCCAGGAAAAGACATGCACTTTCCTCATAGAGGGAAGAAAGAGAAAGGGGGTGTGTGGGGGTGAAGACTAGAAGATACTGCAGCAACTCTGCCTCTGATAAGGGTACATTTAAGCTGGCTTTTTAGTAAAGTAATAGGTTAAGTCAACTACTGAGAGGCAGTAGTTGCTTAAGGACATCAGTTCCCACCCACGCCCCCGACCGCCCCCACAGGTAAAGGGCATTTATTAAGTGTGTGTTAGTTGCTCAGTCATGTCTGACTCCTTTTGACTCTATGGACTGCAGCCCACCAGGCTCCTCTGTCCATGGAATTCTCTAGGCCAGAATACTAGAGTGGGTAGCCAATCTTTTCTCCAGGGGATCTTCCCAACCCAGGGATCAAACCCAGAGATCAAACCCAGGTCTCCTGCATTGCAGGTGGATTCTTTACCATCTGAGCAACCAAAGACATTATTTATTAATGTTTCCACTTTAATAATATTTTGCCAAACCCACTTTTCTCCTCAAAGCATTCATTTTTCTACTGTTTGCTGAGAGTCCTCAGAGAAAAGCATCTTGAGTGACTGAAATGAGTCCCTCCCAGTCATTCCCACTCCTTAATGTCGACTCTGCATATAAAAGGAATAAATGGTGGTGGCTGCGGAAGGGATAAAACATGGCACAGACCATCCTGAAACACCTTCCTATGGAGTGTAGGAAGGTGCATTGTAATGCAATTTTGACAGTATGTTCTGTATCCCCTGTACTGGCATGAATGATGTTTGCTAAAACTTCATGTCCACCTAGAATCTGACTGTGACCGTGCTTGAAAATAGGGTCTTTGCAGATGTACTAGTCAAGCAAGGTCATTCTAGATAAGGGTGGACCCTAACTGGTATGACTTTTACCCTTCTAAGAAGAGGGAAATTTGGACACACAGATGGAAGACATGTGAAGACAGAGGCAGAGTTTGGAGCTATGCCGTCTCAAGTCAAGAAATGTCTAGACCTTTTAGATGCTGGAAGAAGCAAGAGAGAATCATCCCCTATAGGCTTCAGAGGAAGCAAGGCTCAGTCAACATCCTGATTTTGAACTTCTGGCCTCCTGAACTGTGCGTGTGAGCTGTCACTTCAGTCGTGTCCAACTCTTTGCGACCCTATGGACCATAGTCCACCAGGCTTCTCTGTCCATGGGATTCTTCAGACAAGAATACTAGAGTATTCCCTCCAGTATTCCTCTGCCATGCCCTCCTCCATGGGATCTTTCCAACCCAGGGATCAAACCCACACCTCTTATGTCTTGTGCATTAGCAGGCGGGCTCTTCACCACTAGCGCCACCTGGCAAGCCCCTCCAGAACTGTGGGGCTCATAGCAAACCAACAACAAATTTCTGTTTCAGGCCACCTAGTATATGGCGCTTTTTTATATCAGTCCTAGGAAACTAATAACACCCACCAAAAAGAAATAAGGTGCTAAGTCCCATTACTAATAAATTCTTCCTTTATTGGACCTCATAAGCATCACCTAAAAATCAAAAGTACCATTTTCTAACAGAACTTAGGTTTGTTGAGCCTGAATCTCTCTCCAGAGACATCAAGAAAAAAACTTCTAAGTTCTTAAATTGTCATTGTAAGCAGAGTAGCGGTTTACCTGAACACCCTGAAAATATGATGGGAAATGGACATGAGGGAAGAAAAGCACTTTAAAACCTATTACAGAAAAAATTATCCAAGTGCCATTAGTCCCAACGTTCTATAGAAGAGGTCAGTCAAATAAGGATGAGAACTAATCACTCAGAATAACCAGTTAGCAGAGAAAAACATAATAGCCTAAGGCCCTAGTATGTGTCCCTTTAAAAGGAAAGACACCCAATTAGAATACTGAGCCTGGAGCAAGGTACAGTGATGAAAGCAGGGAAAAAAAAAAAAAAGTATTTGGGTTCCATCTGAAATTCCTTGATAACACATCAAAAAGAATCACACGGGTTTGGACGGCCAGAGGGACCAGAAGGACAAAGGCCCACCTCGTGTTTGAAGACTGTGTTTCTGAATCTTACCACACATTTGGATTAAAAAAAAACCTGACGCTATGCTTTGAGTACATAAGATATCACAGGAGGAAATAAAACAAAATTTAGAGATCAAGGTCTGAGACTGTGGTGCAATTACTCTGGAGAGGTGGTGAAAAATACTACAAAGAGCCATAGAAAAGCACAAGAGAAACTTTAGACCTAAGCTTCTCCTTTCACAGGAGACAATGAAATCAGTGGGAGATAAAGGGAGAAACCTATTCCTTTTTTATTTAAAGAACTCCTGGAAAACATGTTGTGTTTATCTGTGCAAAATGAAACAAAAAATAATGGTGTAAAAAAGGTGACAGCAAAAAGTTATAATGATATTATTTTGTAAGAACACCAAATTTTGATTTTAAAATGGACTAGGATCATTACAGACTTCCAAGGATTTGACTAGCAAGATCAAAATAACTCTTCAGAAAGATGTTTCTTCCTGCTCTCTGTGAGCAGGATAGTTTTTAGAACAGAGAAGGCGATAAAACGAATTTGAACATGAAGCAAGTGAGTACCCAGACTGGGTTATGTATGTAAAAAGACCAAGACACAGAATTCAAAGTGGATTAGATGAAACAGACCTGCACTTAGATCTGCTTTCCTCCCGTAAACACTCCAATCAAAACCTCCAATCTTATTCTCCGGCCCTCAGGCAAACATTCCATCAACCCTTTGCCTACAATCTCTTGATCCCAATAACCTTTTCTTATCCCTCATCTCCCTAGTGTTCCTGCCTCCCTGCTTACACAATTTAAATAAAGCCATTCATATTATAATCACCTCTTTCTGCTACCAACTCACCTCTTTCTGCTACCAACTCCTTACCTCCCTTTCTTTCCATTATACTCAACTGGCTAAATCCCAGTTTTTATTAAGCCTAGTTCCCCACCCTCTCCACTGTTGCACCCAGACATCTGATTGGAGCTAAAGAAAAACACACAACCATGCTCACCCTTCTCCCTTCTATTTCATAATCCCTAACCTTTCATACAGAGAAGGCAATGGTACCCCACTCCAGTGCTCTTGCCTGGAAAATCCCATGGATGGAGGAGCCTGGTAAGCTACAGTCCACAGGGTCACGAAGAGTTGGACACAACTGAGCAACTTCACTTTCACTTTTCACTTTCATGCATTGGAGAAGGAAATGGCAACCCACTCCAGTGTTCTTGCCTGGAGAATCCCAGGGACGGCAGAGCCTGGTGGGCTGCAGTCTATGGGGTCGCACAGAGTCAGACACAGCTGACACGACTTAGCAGCAGCAGCAGCAGCAGCAACCTTTCATAAGACACTTGCACAGCAACTGTCTTCCTGGTCCATTCACTCTTCTGCTCACTTAGATAATTATTTCACGTCATCTCTGTTCTCAAATCTCCAGGACCATTTCTCCTTAGCGGACGGTCTTGTTTCCCATTTCTCTGAAAGGACAGATAATATCATAAGAGACATTTTTCAAGCTCTTACCACTCCATCTGCTTTTACATCATTCTTTCTTTTTTGATGCTAAAAATGAATGACCCAAGCTCTTCCCCAACCCCTTCCCTTGTCTCTAGGGTCCATCTCCTCTTAACCTGATCAAATATGTCACTCCAATATTTATCCCTACTCCCTCTTTTCCATGATCATTCTTCCTCTCTTAGATCACTACCACTGGCAGAAAAACACAATATCTTAAAAAGAATTGTTTCCATACTCTTCTTCAGTTATTGTCCTATTTTCCAATTCAAACTGCTCAGAAACTTAATTTTCTGTCCTGAATTTCATTCTTCCTTCACCCTAATTCACACGGCTTTTGCTTTCACCACTTTAACTGGACTCCTATTTTATACCACTCACAAAAAGCAACCTGAAATAGATTAAAAGAATAAATGAAAGACCTGAAACCATAAAACTCCTAGGATAAAACACAGCAAAAAAGCTCAACACTGGTCTTGGCAACAATTTTTTGCTATGACATCAAAAGCACAAGCATCAAAAGCAAAAATCAACAAGTCGGACGACATAAAACTAAAAAGCTTCTGCACAGCAGAAGAAATAATCAACAAATAAGGAAGCAACCTATGGAATGGGAGAGTATATATGCAAACCATAGAGCAAATAAGGAATTGAGATCCAAAATATATAAGGGACTTACACAACTCAATAACAAAAGTAAAAACAAAATCCTAATAATCCAGTTTTAAAACGGGCAAAGAACCTTAACAGATATTTTTCCAAAGAAAATATACAGATAACCAAGTACCTGAAAATATACTCAACATCACAAGTCATCAGAGAAATGCAAATCAAAACCACCATGAGATATTACATCTGTTAGAATGGCTTTTATCAAAAAGATAATGATAACAAGGATGACAAAAATGTGGAGAAAAGGAAACCATTGTGCACAGTTGGTGAGAATATAAATCAATGCAGCCACTATGGGGAAGAGTTCCTCAAAAAACTGAAAATAGAACTATCATGAAAGTGAAAGTGTTAGTCACTCAGTCCTACCTGACTCTCTTCGACCCCATGGACTGTAGCCTACCAGGCTCCTCTGTCCACAGGATTCGCCAGGCAAGAACACTGGAGTGGTTTGCCATTCCCTTCTCCAGGGGCTCTTCCTGACCCTGGAATCAAACCCAGGTCTTCTACCTTGCAGGCAGATTCTTTACCATCTGAGCCACCAGGGAAGCCCCCAAAAACCACCATATGATACAGCAATTCCACTTCTGAGTATATATCCAAAGGAAAGGAAATCAGTATCTTGAAAAGATATCTGCACTCCCATACTTATTGCAGCATTATTCACAACAGCCAAGATATGGAAGCAAATTGTGTTGTGGTATATATAGATATAAAATGGAATAACACTCAGCCATAAAAAGAACTGATTATATTCTTTGCAGTCACAGAAGCTCTATACAGTCAGCAAAAACAAGATCAAGAGCCAACTGTGGCTCAGATCATGAAATCCTTACTGCCAAATTCAGACGTAAACTGAAGAAAGTAGGGAAAACTACTAGACCATTCAGGTATGACCTAAATCAAATCCCTTACAATTATACAGTGAAAGTTAGAAATAGATTTAAAGGACTAGATCTGATAGACAGAGTGCCTGATGAACTATGGACAGAGGTTCGTAACATTGTACAGAGACAAGGATCAAGACCATCCCCAAGAAAAAGAAATATGAAAAAGCAAAATGGCTGAGGAAGCTGTATAAATAGCTGTGAAAAGAAGAGAAGCAAAAAGCAAAGGAGAAAAGGAAAGATATACCCATTTGAGTGCAGAGTTCCAAAGAATAACAAGGAGAGATAAGAAAGCCTTCCTCGGTGATCAGTGCAAAGGAACAGAGGAAAAAAATAGAATGGGAAAGACAAGAGATTTCTTCAAGAAAATCAGAGATACCAAGGGAACATTTCATGCAAAGATGAGCTCAATAAAGGGCAGAAATGATATGGACCTAACAAAAGCAGACGATATTAAGAAGAGGTGGTAAGAATACACAGAAGAACTATACAAAAAAAGATCTTCATAACCCAGATAATCACGATGGTATGATCACTCACCTACCGCCAGACATCCTGCAATCCAAAGTCAAGTAGGCCTTAGAAAGTATCACTACAAACAAAGCTAGTGGAGGTGATGGAATTCCAGTTGAGCTATTTCAAATCCTAAAAGATGATGCTGTAAAATTGCTGCACTCAGTATGCCAGCAAATTTGGAAAACTCAGCAGTGGCCACAAGACTGGAAAAGGTGTTTCATTCCAATTCCAAAGAAAGGCAATGCCAAAGAATATACAAACTACCGCATCATTGCGCTCATCTCACACGCTACAAAGTAATGCTCAAAATTCTCCAAGACACGCTTCAACAGTACATTAACTGTTAACTTTCAGATGTTCAAGCTGGATTTAGAATACGCAGAGGAACCAGACATCAAATTGCCAACATCAATGGATCATCGAAAGAGCAAGAGAGTTTCAGGAAAACATCTACTTCTGCTTTATTGACTATGCCAATGCCTTTGACTGTGTGGATGACAACAAACTGTGGAAAATTCTTCAAGAGATGGGAATACCAGACCACCTGACCTGCCTCCTTAGAAATCTATATGCAGGTCAGGAAGCAACAGTTAGAACTGGACATGGAACAACAGACTGGTTCCAAATCGGGAAAGGAGTATGTCAAGGCGGTATATTGTCACTCTGCTTATTTAACTTATATGCAGAGTACATCATGAGAAATGCGGGGCTGGAGGAAGCACAAGCTGGAATCAAGATTGCCAGAAGAAGTATCAAGAACCTCAGATATGCAGATGACACCACCCTTATGGCAGAAAGTGAAGAGGAACTAAAAAGCCTCTTGATGAAAGTGAAAGAGGAGAGTGAAAAAGTTGGCTTAAAGCTCAACATTCAGAAAACTAAGATCATGGCATCCAGTCCCATCACTTCATGGCAAATAGATGAGGAAACAGTGGAAACAGTTCCTGACTTTATTTTGGGGGGCTCCAAAATCACTGTAGATGGTGACTGCAGCCATAAAATTAAAAGACTCTTTCTCCTTGGAAGAAAAGTTATGACCAAGTTAGACAGCTTATTGGGCTTCCCTGGTGGCACAGAGGGTAAAGTGCCTGCATGCAATGTGGGAGACCTGGGTTCGATCCCTGGGTCGGGAAGTTCCCCTGGAGAAGGAAATGCAACCCACTCCAGTAACCTTGCCTGGAGAATCCCATGGATGGAAAAGCCTGGTGGGCTATAGTCCATGGGGTCGCAAAGAGTCGGACACGACTGAGTGAGCTCACTTCACTTCACTTCACTTCACTTAGACAGCTTATTAAAAAGTAGAGACATTACGTTGCCAACAAAGGTCCGTCTAGTTAAAGCTATGGTTTTTCCAGTGGTCATGTATGGATGTGAGAGTGGGACTATAAAGAAAGCTGAGCGCTGAAGAACTGATGCTTTTGAACTGTGATGTTGGAGAAGACTCTTGAGGGTCCGTTGGACTGCAAGGAGATTTAACCAGTTTATCCTAAAGGAAGGCAGTCCTGAATATTCATTGGAAAGACTGATTTTGAAGCTGAAACTCCAATACTTTGGCCAGCTGACGGGAAGAACTGACTCACTGGAAAAGACCCTGATGCTGGGAAAGACTGAAGGTGGGAGAAGAAGGGGACAACAGGATGAGATGGTTGGATGGCATCACCGACTTGATGGTCGTGAGTTTGAGTAAGCTCTGGGAGTTGGTGATGGACAGGGAAGCCTGGTGTGCTGCACTTCTGGAGTCTCAAAGAGTCAGACACAACTGAGTTACTGAACTTAGAAAAAAGAAATCTTGCCATTTACAACATAGATCGATCTAGAGGGTATTATGCTAAGTGAAATAAGTCAGACAGAGAAATACAAATACCTCATGTTCTCACTTATATGTGAAATTGAAAAAAACAAAACTCATAGAAACAAATAGGAGTTCTATGGGAACTCATATTGATAGAAACAGTGAGTAGAATGGCGGCTGCCAAGGACTAGGTGGTGGTCAAAATGAGGAGATGATGTTCAAATGGTACAAACTTCCAGCCAAAAGATAAGTTCTATGGATCTACTACACAGTACAGATCTAATATACTGTATTATATACTTGAAATTTGCTGTGACTATAGATCTTACCATACACACAAAAACAAGTCTAATCATAGGGGTGACAGAGGTGTGCACTAACTTAATTGTGGTAATCATTTCACCATGTCACCTGTATCAAGTCATCACATTTATACCTTAAACTTATATGACGTTATATATCAATTATATCTCAATAAAGCTGCAGGGAAATTAAAAGTAAAATAAACATAACATGACCAAAATAAATTTTTTAGGTCCCTTCCATCCCTACCCCAAGATTTTTGCAATATTTCTCATCCATTCTTCCTGTTTCTCTGACCAAGAACTTTGGACTCATCCCTGGTATTCTGCTTTCTCTCTTTGTTGAGTATGCTAATGTGATGGTCTTCCAGACCTGAGCTATTTGCCACGCTGTTAAGTCGCTTCAGTCGTATCTGACTCTGTGCGACCCCATAGACGGCAGCCCACCAGGCTCCCCCATCCTGGGATCCTCCAGGCGAGAACACTGGAGTGGGTTGCCATTTCCTTCTCCAATGCATGAAAGTGAAAAGTCAAAATGAAGTCGCTCAGTCATGTCTGACTCCTAGCGACCCCATGGACTGCAGCCTACGAGGCTCCTCTGTCCATAGGATTTGCCAAGCAAGAGTACTGGAGTGGGTTGCCATTGCCTTCTCCATACCAGCCTCTATTACCAGACAAGGATGACATATTTATTTAATGACTTCCTCTTTCTATATGCTCCAGGACTCAGTAAAAATATATTCTGTGCAGTTACTAAACAAAGACAGTGAGAGAGAATCAAGAAATTTCACTCAGTAGGAAGAGTTCCAAAACAGTTTTTCAAATCTTGGATTTAAAATCACAAGGACTTCGGCTGCTTAAGGAAAGTGAATATTGCAGCCAGAGTGTTGGTGACAGCCTGGCAAAGGAGTGGGTTTATTTTGTGACTTTATTTGCTCTCTCAAGAGAATATTAAAACTGCAGTCATGTACAGATACCTTAATTCAACTCCAGAACTAAATGCTGAGTTAATTTTTTCAAACAAACTATTAAGAGCAACACAAATTTAGATCAGTTAGGTTGTGTCTGATCCCACTGTAGTTTTAAGACGATGTTTAGAATCTTAAATGACATGTGTTCTGTCTCATTTTTGTTTCTTACTCCTTAATGATTTACTTTGCTTAGTAAAACATTTTACGGTATGTAGAAGCAGGCTTGGAAGCTTTTCTGCAAATCGAACACTGTGCTTCCCTGCCAGGTACCCTTGGGATTGTGAGCTATAGTGATTTTTTTTTCAACTACCCTATTAATTGGTGAGGAAATATATGAGATTATAAATATATGTTCTTATGCTTATCAGTGCATACTGACATATGATTTTAAAGGATTAAAGGGGACACTACATTCCTATAATAAGTAAATATTAGACTCAGCATTCTTATCACCATGGCTTAAGGCAGAAACTGTGACTTCATTATAGTCACTCTCTACTGCAAAAGCCTTCTACCTCCATCGAATGTCAGAGTAACTATGGTATCACAGGTACCATGAAAACATCATATCCTAAGACAGAAAGCTCTACCCCAAGCAGTGACCCATCTTACCCATATTCAACAACTATATAAAGTGCATGGTGCATCTCTGGCACTATATTAGTAATGAATGACATTTTAAAAAAGTTGAGAGATCCATGATAAAGCAATTAAAATGAGCAAAATCACAATAATTGAGAAAACATGGAGCACTGAAAAGTAAAAGGACAAACTAAAGCAGAAGCCAAATGAAAAAGATCTTGAAGCAAAAAAGTGACAATTTTATAATGTAATTATCTAATAGCTGATTCAATAGAAAATAGATAACTTATCAAAACATAACATCATGGAGTTTCAAACACAAGAGTAGGAAGAATAGTTCTGTCAAAATTAAATGTGGTTAAAGATACACAAAGAAAGGAAGAGTCTGAATTTTCTTTAAAACAAAATGCAGAAAAAGTTAGAAATTCTCCTATAAATATGTTAATATATTTAAATCAAGATCACAGTGATAGTTACATTTTGTAACAGACCCATCCTTAACTACTGGTCACTATTTCTCTTTCCTGGATTATGGTTTCCTACTCTGTTTTTCTCCCATATATATTTATAATAAGTGCTGACTGTTCAAGATGAAGCTCACCAGTTATTAAATGTTATGCCCTTGCACCTTCATGACTCATTTGCTTGCGAGAATATATTACCAACATCCCAAGCGGGAAACATATAAGGACAAGATGATTTTTATGTCTTTTTCATGGGAGTGAAAAATATTATCAGAACAGGAATTATTACTAAGTTACCCAAAAAGAATTCTGTCATTAGTTGTCAAACCATCTAAGGAGAGACAACACCCTCATCTTAAAAAGGGGTGAAATAAGTTTACCAAAGTAAGAATTTAATTTCATTAATACATCAGCTTCCCAAGAATAAATATAAGATCTTGCAATCCTCTTCGTTCCTACACCCTCTTCCTCTACCCAATGATGCTTTTAATTTGGTAGTTTTATTACTTCTCAGGCAATGGAAGGTGTGATATAACAAGGAGACAATACTCTTCAGTAATCCTTAATTTGAGGAAGGAGATGCATGGCTGTGTGGTTTTGTGTTCGATCCTGAGGCAGCCAAACAGCTGGAAATGCAGAGTCCTCTATTTCTGCAATGCTGAGGTCTCTAAAGAAGCTGATAGAGTTTGGAGAAATCATAGACACAAGAGCATGATGGAAAACTACTTCTGTATTTTTTCCAACTTGAATAGTCGTTAATTTTTGGACACAGTTTAGGATATTTTGTAATAGCTATTATTTTGTTAAATTGTGCTATAATCACACATACACACACACACCCAAACACACATATACAGTAAATACAAATTCACCAATGGTATTGTTGTTCCAAGACTTTCAATAGTTGGGAACACAGAATTAAGAGTGGAGCCAAATTCAGATAATGAAGGTATAGTTGAGATGGAATTGAAAGGCCAGGTATCAAAAAAGGCTGAAAATTAATAACCATCTTGGAACTAGAGATCGAAAATAAACAAATAGGGATTAGAGAAATCACAGTTGCCCAAAGATTAAGACTAGTCACTGCATCAAGAACAAGGATTTAGGAGAATATGTAAGATTAAGATAGTAAAGAGAGAACTAGAACCAGATTAACAAGGGAACTTCTGCTAGAATAAAAGCCAGTTCTACAATGTGACAGTTCAGGACCTAAATACAGAAGGAAGTTCACATTTGCAAAATACTATATGGATTAATCTGATTAGATGAAGAATATGATTAGGTGGGGCTTCCCAGGTGGCACTAGTGGTAAAGAACTTGCCCGCCAATGCAGGAGATGTTAAGAGATGCAGTTTTGATCTCTTGGTCAGGAAGATCCCCTGGAGAAGGAAACTGCAGCCCCCTCCAGTATTCTTGCCTGGAGAAACCCATGGACAGAGGAGTCTGATAGCAATAGTCCATAGGGTCGAAAGAGTTAGACACAACTGAAGTGACTTAACGCACGCATGTGCACGCACGTACACACGCACACACACATATGATTAGGTGATATTTAAAACCAGGTGAATAGACTCTTTCAATTTCTGGAAATCTTCTGCAAAGCCTGTAAGAGATGCTTCGAAGCCTATAAGTGCTTTTGTGAAAGAAACATTTAAAAGTTTGAAGACAGTGGATACACATTATGATTAAGGTACTTGCTAGAAATGTTTGTATTTGTCATAAGCTTCTAATCCAAGTTTGCTTTTATAGAACTATTTCTCTAAAGACACCCTAAGTGGTCATTTCCACACATTACTTACTTCTGGGGAGACCTAAAAGACAGTCTCACTACCCAAAGTGAGATGCAAAAATGTGTCTATAAATTTTCATGAACATTTAGAAGATTTTTAGACAAAATAAGTCTTTTTCACAGGCAATTCTGCACCTTTGGGAAGGTCAATGCCAATTTTGAGCTTGATGTTTGCATCAATTCATGTTTTGTTTAGTTCGAAAAATAAGAACTTTTCTCTTCAAAGCATAAAGAGACTTCAAACAAAACTGAGGTGAAATATTATAACATTTAGGTAATGATGCTGACTCATGGAAACTGATGCATATTTTTCTATCTTTACATAAACTGAAAAAGGAGTAAGGAAAGTCATAAGAGCAAAAAAAGAAAAAATCCATGTGAAAAACTAATTATTAGGACATACCTGGTGATACAATGGCTAAGACCCCGTGTTCCCAATGCAGGGGTCCTGGGTTTGATCCCTGGTCAAGGAACTAGATTCCACATGTTGCAACTAAGAGTTCATATGCTGCAGCTAAGAGTTCACATGCTGTAACTAAAAATCCTGCATTACCACAACCAAAGATCCTGCATACCACAACAGATAGAAGATTCTACATGCCACAACTGAGAACCAATGCAGCCAAATAAATTTTTTTAAAAATCAATTATTGATTAATGGTTTCCACTCTAATTATAGCTTCAATAGGTTCTTAAATAATCACTGACAAGACCTCTGAAACAGCTATTCCATTTTACAGGAATGGTTTGGAAAGGGTTCTCTCAGACCAGTTTACTTAATACTGATTTTCCAGCATGCTTCCCTTTGCCTCTCTCTTTCCATCCATTCAGGAAGCATCCATGTCTTGTGCTGAACACTTAGTGGAGGATAGTGGGTAGTGCTTGCTCTTTGGTGATAAATAGAAATTTCAGTTAGAGCAGAGTGAAGAATGTCATCCACCAATTATGCTGGTCATGTACTATCCAGAGGAAATTAGCCAAATTTCAAAATATTTTTTAATTCCCAGAATAAACTTACTTTCTCACAGGTTAAGAATCAAAAACCAAGAGCACAAGAAATTTCTCACTCTATCCAACAAAGTCATCCTAAATGAATGCCTGCTATACACCAGAAATTTGCTGGAGGTTGTGTTCATGAAGTTGGTTGTCAGCTTAAGAGCAGACGGGGGAAATTCTAGCAATAAAGGTGTGATTAATATATAAACTGAAAGGGAATAAAGCCATCATATTACTTGACAAATACCAGGCCCAGAGAAATAACTCCTCATTCAAGTTTAAAGAAATTATCAAGAAATGGGAAATAGGGGAACTTTAAAATAACAACCCACTGTGATCTATAAGAAAGAACACAGCTATTACCCTGAAAACCATACAGATGTATACCTCTTAATGATATTCATCCAAGAAATAAAAGGAAAGCTTATATCATTTCTTTTTCTTTAATCTCAATAAAATGAAAGAATTCATGGAACCAGTGAAATAAGAGATATGACACAAATGAAAACTGAGCTGGCAGAGAAAACTTAAAATGCAAAGCCCTCAAGAAAGCACAATAAGATATTACATAATTAAAATATATATTGGAACAAGTACAAAATTAAGATTGTATAAACTTTAAATCAGTAAAAATCTAGAAAAATTCTCTAAGAAAATGATAGCTACAGTGAAAGAGAAATTCAGCATTTAAATAGTCACCATAACTGAGAAAGGGAGTAGAAGTAATTGTCAAAGATTTACTAGAAGGAAAAAATAATAATACCCTGAAGTAGAAAAAAAGAAGCATAGATATTGATAGTTCTAAAAGGTTTACAAAATTCCAGGCAAAACTGATGTAAAATAGGATAAATTAGATATAAACTAAACAAAATTTTAAATTTCAAAATAAGATTGTTTAAAAATTCAGGCAGAAACAGATTACATTTGAAGAATTAAAAAAAAAAAAAAAGAGAGAGAAGTCAGGCCTGTCCTCTCATTGAACCCATAAAACCAAAACTGCCTGGAATTTGAGGAGAAAAATGATGTAGCAATTATTTTATACCCAGACAAGATAACATGATGAAATGGTTTAAGGAATATACTGTCCATATATATGTACCTGAAAAATAAAACACAAAAATGTCTTCACTACATTAAGAGAAAAATTAAAAAGTAAGTATGAGAAACCAGAAATATAACAAGACTATGTCAAGCAATTTAAAATATGAAAACAAGAAAATATAATGTAGTAATCAGGGAGGAATTTAAGAAGCTATAACAAAAGACTTGCAAAATGTAGCAGCTCACACAAGATTGCAGTTTACTTCTCTCTCTTGTAAGAGTCCCACATGGGAAAGGCAGAACATCCATTAGGTCATATGCAGACCCAGATTCCTTCTATCTTTTTCAGCGATCTCCTGGAGTGTTGACCTCATGTACATACTTAATACTGTCAAGGACAATCATGTGCACATTCTAGGCCATGGGAAATAGGAAATATTAATAGAAGGTGTGGAAAGCAAGTCATTTCCTTATACAAAATTAAACTGGCAATCGCACACACTACTTTGCTTAGATCTAACTGGGCAAAACTTGGTCATGTGGCCTCACTTAGCTACAGGGAGATTAGGAACTAAAATCTCTACTTGAGTGTGTATGTGACCAATTAAAATGTGTTCAGCTTTCCTCTAAATCACACTGTGTGGAGAGAGCAACTTAGCCAAGATGGTATGTTCAGGCTCTCTCACCCCATGTTTTGTAAATAATGACCATGTAACAGCTGGGACCATTGGTAGCACTGCACACACGCATCACGGAGTACTCACTTGGTCATGGGCTACTTTGTGTGGTACAGATGCATGCTGCTGCTGCTGTCATTTCAGTCCTGTCCAACTCTGTGCGACCCCATAGACAGCAGCCCAGCAGGCTCCCCCGTCCCTGGGATTCTCCAGGCAAGAACACCGGAATGGGTTGCCATTTCCTTCTCCAATGCATGAAAGTGAAGTCGCTCAGTCGTGCCCAACTCTTCGTGACGCCATGGACTGCAGCCTACCAGGCTCCTCTGTCCATGGGATTTTCCAGGCAAGAGTACTGGAGTGGGGTGCCATCGCCTTCTCTGATAGATGTATGAGCTCCATCTAAAGAAAGCGGGGGTATTTTACTGGTGCACCGTGGCTGTGTCTGTTGGGTCAACCACTAGAGGAGAGAATACAGCGTGTCTACTGCTACGGCTGCTGCGTCAGCCAGGAGAGAAGAAGCGTGTCTGCAGTTTCTACAGCTCCTCGAGTCTCCTTCCAGCCTCAGCTCACACCTTGCTACCTTCAGCTCGCACCTTCAACGAACAGTGCAGACAGTGTGAAC
The DNA here is from genome assembly GCF_023091745.1 of Budorcas taxicolor. Lineage (NCBI taxonomy): Eukaryota > Metazoa > Chordata > Mammalia > Artiodactyla > Bovidae > Budorcas > Budorcas taxicolor. The sequence continues at coordinate 15,317,245 of NC_068926.1, read as the reverse complement.
AGGGCGTCACACACAGATCCGTGATACACACACCCAGTTAAAAAGTCATGTGGTTCCCAACACATCCTTCTCCAGCAGTTTAGCTGCCTTTTCCACTTGTGCTAAAGTTTTCTCTCACCTGAAAGTCATTTTACTCAAAGAAGCCCATATTTCATCACTTACCAAGTTACTATGGACAAGGAGAGGACAACAAAGCCACACAGAGATAGAGCGCTGCACTCAGACCCAGCCTGCCTCAGTCCACGTTCTTACATCAGGAAAATTCAATATTCTTATATCATGGCTCTTGGGGGCCAATTGTGAAGAGCTGAAACCAAAGTATATTAAACCTGCTAAATAAATATGGAACATGAATCAAAAGCACAGATGATATATGATCTTGTAAGAAAATTAATGGTTTTTAAAATTAAATCAAGAAAGAAAAAACTTAAATAGGGTATCTAATTAGACTTTTCTATGGTCTGAAATATTGGATAAAAGTTCAAAGAAATTTCACTCTAAAGAGAACACCAAAGAGCTGCCAAATATCTACTTTGGAGCTTATTAAAAGAAATCAAAATCAGGTATGATTCCTTCACTCCCCCTCTACTCACTTCAAGTTGATTTAAAGGGAAAGCAATGCTAAAGAAAGGGTTTCCCAGATGGCACAGTGGTAAAGAATACTCCTGCCAATGCAGGAGACTCAGAAGATGTGTGTTTGATCCCTAGGTTGGAAAGATCCCCTGAAGTAGGAAATGGGAACCCACTCTAGTAGTCTTGCCTGGAAAATTCCATGGACAGAAGTCCACGGGGTCACAAAGGGTTGAACACGACTGAGCACGCACATGCTCACAATGCTAAAGTTTCTGTAGTAGAGAATGGCCTGAGATGTGAGCTGTGATTCTACAAGAGTATTGTGGGTCTCCCCCTCTACTCCCCCATTTCAATCTTGTTGAGGACAGTCTCCAAGGGACTCAGTCACAGAGATCAGGAGTGCATGGAAGGGCAAGAAAGTGGCATCCCCACCTGTATGGAATATACAGTCCCTGGTACTGCCAGTGCTGAGTGGGTTAAGGAAAGGGAGCTCTTGAGAGAACCTGATGTATGTCCCCTACAGCTAACATGAGCAGATGGAAAGAGCGGGACAAGCAGAGAGAAGAACAAGGAGCCTTCACTTGCACCAGTTACAGGAGGTGCTACGGTCTTAAGGATGTCCTGTGAGAGGGCTGCCTGAAGACTTCAGGTGTGCTGGTAGGGTGGCCAAGATGTCCCTACAATGTTCCAAAGGACTAATCTCTGCATTCTGGAGTCCACAAAGACATCAGTGACAATCAGTGACATCAGTGACAATTAAAGCTCAAGCTTTAAGATGGTTGACACCTTCTCTTATTCCCCTGCATCCCATCCAAATTCTGTGGAAACCAAAAGAGGTAGACAGTGGAAGAGGAGAGAGAAAAACAGAAGGCAGCAAGAAATCACACCTTGCCTTGGCTCTCACCGCTCATCTCCAGCCACAGGCCACACCTGGGATTGGGCTTGAGGCAGTGGTCAGAGGTGAAAGAGTTTTGACTTTGAGCTACAGTTAGACAGAACAGTATATTTCAAACATGAACTTGGGGAAAAGGAGAGGGTGGGACGAATGGAGAGAGCAGCATGGAAACATACACTACCATATGTAAAATAGATAACTAGTGGGAATTTGCTGCATGATTTGGGAGGCTCAAAGCAGTGCTCTGGGGTAACCTAGAGGGGTGGAGTGTGGTCGAGATGGGAGCAAGGTTCAAGGAGGAGGAGACATATGTATGCCTATGGTTGATTCATGTTGATGCATGGGCTTCCCTGGTGGCTCAGAGGTTAAAGCATCTGCCTGCAATGTGGGAGACCTGGGTTTGATCCCTGGGTAGGGAAGATCCCCTGGAGAAGGAAATGGCAACCTACTCCAGTATTCTTGCCTGGAGAATCCCATGGAGGGAGGAGCCTGGAAGGCTATAATCTATGGGGTCGCAAAGAAACTGAGCAACTTCACTTCACTTCACTTCATGGCAGAAACCAACATAATACTGTAAAACAATTATCCTCCAATTAAAAATAAATGATCTGAAAAAAAGAATTTGTTCTTATACCTATGAATAACTAGAAAGCCATGGGACCTGACAGATGTCTTCTAAGAGGAGGAATGGAGATCATCAGAATCTCCTAGAAGCCCTCGATGATCCTAGATGATCCAAACCACTATCATCGACTGCCTGGATTTTTGCAATCAGTTATTTAATACTCTCCTTGCTTTTGTCTTTGCCCTCCTCCAGTCTCTTCTCGACACAGAAGCCAGCCTGATCTTGTAAAAACTGTATCAATCAGCTTTTGCTAAAATAACAGTGAGGAGGAGGGAATGTGCAAGTTTAACTTTAAAGTAAATGAATAAATAAAGTGAGCATTTGAAGTAACATTACTGTATATTGCTCAGGGTCTAAGTGACGTTATTAACAAGGTTGGTATACATGGTAGCCAATCTACACATTTGGTCCCACAATGAACGATGCCCCCCGGTATGTATTTCCTTCTCTAGTTCTGCCCTATATTGAATTTAATGCTGGTGATCAAGAATGTAAACTGAGATTAGTCAGTATATTTGTGAGTGTGTGTGAGTATCTTTTTTGGCAACTGTATCTTCGGCTCCTAGAATAGTGTCTTGCACATACTAGACTAGGAATAGCCAAGTAAATAAAAATTTAATATAATCCGACTGCATGCTTTTAAATGATGCTTTTAACATTGATACATAGTACATAATGTTCAAGCATGGGCTTGCCAGTAACCTGTGAATCCTTTTTAGACAAGTCTAGTGCCCTTCTACATTGAATATGGGCTGGCTGTTTTAACCACTAGGCTGTGGTGGAAGTGGTTCTGTGTGATTTCTGAGATTAGGTCAGAAGAAACCTTTAGTTTCTGCCTTCGTTTAGGACACTTATTTTGGTGGAATCCAGCAACCACAGCAAAATGCCTGACAATTCTCAGATCCACAGGCTATGAGGAAACTCAATCTACCATTGTAGAGAGACTACACGAAGAAAGACATAGACGACAGGCCAGTACTAAGCTCTGCAGCCTTCCCAGCGGAGGTGCCAGACATAGGAGTGAAGAGGCCATCTTGTACAACACCCCATTCAAGCCTTCAGTGATTCTAGCCTGAGCACCATCTAACTGCAATCCCAAGACATTTCCAAAGGAATAAGTGCCCACGTGACCAGCCAACCCACAAAATTTTGAGAGATAACAACAAATTGTTGTCTTAAGCCATTAAGCTTTAGGGTGGTCTGTGGCACAGCAATAGATACCAGAACAGTTTAACTAGGATAATGAGAAAAAAAGAGAATGTTAAATCAAAGATTTAAAATTCTAAGGAATAACACCAAAATAGTAGTTTTTAATGTATCATTTCCTACCAAAAAGAACAGAGATCTTTGAAGAAATGGCCAATCCCATAGCTAGGGAAGAAACGTACAAGATTAGTATGAAACATCTTATCCAGAAGACAAGCAATTTTTAAAGACCACTACTAGGACTGTACCGTAAGGATTCAAGAGTCAACTTGAAAGGGTACCACTGTTTACAAACAGAGTAAGTTGAGCGTCAATAGGAATATTGACTATAACAGTTTGAAACATGTTCCAATACTCAACACTTTATAAAAACAAAAGGAAGAGAAACTAATTGGTCACCGCTTGAAGATGGAGAAACAAATCATTATTCTGAAAATAAGAAAAGAAAGGAAATCACGACAAGAACAAAGCACCTGTGGCAGTCTGTATGATGAAACTTACCCTCAGAATCTCCAGAGTTTAGACTCTCATCATGCAGAAACAAATTAATAAATGTTTTTAAAGTGAAGGTAAAGAAGGATAATGTCAACAAGATGACAGAATAAGAAGTCCTCTAATCTCCTTCCCACCAGGGACACAAAGATTCAGCAAAAATACACAGGTTCTCTATGAGCAGTCCAGAAACCAGCTGAGAAACTTCTAGCAAGTATGAAAACAACCTTATTGAAACCAGTGGGAAAATCTGATATTCCCTAGCACCATAAGCCCACCCCCTGACACAACATCACATGATCATGAGGAAACCCTCATCTCCCAGTTTCAGCATGGGGAAGGAATGAAACGGCTGGGCCAAAGAGCGGATACTTCTGAACTTATTTCCACCTTGCCTGAATCTGAGCACTGCCAGGAAAAGGTCATATCTTGGGGGCTGTTGAGAACGATAACAGTTTGGAAGAGCATGCACACACTCATGTAACTCAGCCTTCAGCAAATGGATGAAAACCCTCAAATCCCAGCTTCTTCCTGGGAAATGAAAGAGTTGGACTGTGTATCCAACATTCCAACTTTTCTGGGGGGCTGCCCAAGGGACTGACTTCTGTCTTGCCTGTCCCTGAGCTCTTCCAGGACCCAGCATATTCTAGATGACCGAGAGGTGCAGAGAACAGACTTGGTTACAGAGGGAATGTATCTGAACATAATAAAGGCTGCGTATGACAAGTCCTCAGTTAATATCATACTCAGTGGTAAAAGGCTGAAAGTTTTTCTTCTAAGATCCGGAACAAGGTAAAGATGCTCACTCTCATTCACCATTCCTATTCAACACGGTACTGGAAGTTCTAGTCAGAGCAATCAGGCAAGAAAAAACAAATAAATAAGAGGCATCCAAAGAAGAAAGAAAGAAGCAAAGCTGCCCCTGTCTTCAGGTGACATGATCTTATATATAGAAAACCTCAACCCCAGACTCTACCTAAAGACAGTTAGAAATATTACTCAGCCATAAAAAGGAACAAAACTGAGTCACCTGTAGTGATGTAGATGAATCTACAGTCTGTTATATAGATTGAAGTAAGTCAGAAAGAGAAGAATATTACATATTAACACATATAAATGGAATCTAGGAAAATGGTACTGATGAACCTATTGGCAGGGCAGGAATAGAGACACAGACGTAGAGAAAGGACTTGTGCACACAGCGGGGGATGGAGAGGGTGGGATGAACTGAGAGGGTAGGACTGACACATATACACTACCATGTGTTAAACAGAGAGCTAGTGGGAGGCTGCTGTACAGCATGGGGAGCTCGGCTCCGAGCTCTGTGATGACCCAGAGGGTGGGATGGGTAGGTGGGAGGGAGATTCAAGAGGAAAGGGATTTATGTATACCTATAACTGATCCATGTTGTTGGGCAGCATAACTAACACAACACTGTAAACAATTATACTCCAATTAAGATAAAGAGAATACAAAAGTAATCATTAAAAAAGTGATAGCAGAACCTCAAAAAACAGAAATAATAAATGAATTCAGTAAAGCTGCAGGATATAAAAATCCGTATACAAAAACTAGCTGTGTTTCTATGAACAACAGTCTGTAAAAGAAATTAATAGAACAACCCCATTTACAATAGTATCAAAAGTAATAAAATAATTGTAAACTTCACCAACGAAATGAAAGATCTGAACACTGAAAACTATAAAACACTGCTGAAAGAAAATGAAGACAACACAAATAAATGGAAAGACATCTCGTGTTCATTGATTGTAAGATCTAATATTTAAAGCAATATGTAGAGTCTGTACAATCCCTATCAAAATCTCAATGGCATTTCCTGCAGAAATAGAAAAAAACAAACCCCAAATTCATAGGGAACCACAGAGGACTTTGAGTAGCTAAAACAATTCTTGAGAAATAATAGAGGCATTTGCAGTCAAATGATCTTCAACAATCGTGCCATATGGGGAGACATGCTCAAGCAAGGCTCAGCTATGCAATATGAGTAAGTCTGAGAGATCACCTCTAACATGGTCCTTGTAGTCAACATTACTCTCCTTGTACATATGAAAATTTGTTAAGAGGATAGATTTCATGCTGTGTTCCTAATGTTCTTTTGCTACATTTTTTTTAAAGCATGAAATGAAAAATAGATGATTAAAAAATCTAAGAAAAATATAGGTAAAGGAAGAGAGAAGTCCCTTCCTCTCCCAACCAAACTGAACGTTGGACACATGTTCCAACTCTTTCCCTCCCCAGGGAGAAGCCAGGAGTAAGGGATTTCCTCTGCACTGAGCTAGAGGGAGGGACTTGTCCAGATCATCACCTAATTCTCAGCTTCCCTGGGCCTGGTACCCTTTCTTGTCAGCACTTCGCTTCAGGCGAGACAGAAACAAGTCCTTCAGGCAGACTTCCCCCAAAAGTCTGAACAGTTGGATGTATGCTTCATTCTTCTATTCCCCTCCTCTGAAAGAAGCCAGGAGCTGGAAGTTTTCTCCAGATGCAGCCTGGCAGAGTGGGTGCCATAAATTTTCCTACTGACTTGGTTGCTAGCTGGTTTCACGGCTCCCCTGGGGTGCAAGAGCTTCTTAACTGGTTCTGAATTTCTCACAGAGGGAACTGGTCCATGTATTGTTGAATGGATGTCTCTTTTGGGAGGGTCTGGGGCTCCCTAGTCTCCATCTTGCTGATGTCATCCCGAAACTTACTTTTGGAACTACAAATCAAAGAAGGCCTGCAGTCCCTGAAAACCTTTGAAAGATCTTTTTACATCACTGCTTTTACTAGAATTTTCTAAAGAAAGAAAAAAAGTAGTTAGTGTGGCTGCTTAAATTTCTATGACCTCTGAAGAAAGTGAGGATTCACACTAAAATGAAATGGTTTTGCTTTAATTTTATGCACTTTTTAATGTGGGTTAAGATTTTCTTTGATTTTTATGGGAGTAACTGGGGAAAATTAAATGCTCTAACAAATGGCAAGTTTATATATATATATAATATATATATTATATACATATATTAAATACATATATTAAATATATTAAATACATATATATACACACACATATATACATACACACAAAACTTTATGTGCATATATTGCATATAGGTGGGTTATAGATATATACACACATATGTTTGTATGTGTACACACAAACATTCAAAAGCAATGAAGCTAACTCTTTTCCTTTTAGAAAAGATAGCCAATATATAAAGGAAACTAAAAGAAAAATACGAATCAATATATAAATATTGTCTTTCAGGAATAAATAAAATATGTAAAGTGTTTGCTACAGAATAAAGTAAAATTGTTGTCTTTGATATACCAGGAAAACACTGGTATATCATCAACCACATGAAACTCAGTTATGGAATTTCAAGGGTTTGGGACTGTTCAAGATCATCTAGGAAGGATCATAGCCCAGAAACTTTTCTTTATTGACTGACAGAAGTGAGGGATCATGTTTTTAATGTTTCATTTTTATTTTGCATTTTGTTTTGTAATAACATAGAGAAGTATATGTGCTCAGTCGCTTTGTCATGTCTGACTCTTCGTGACCCTATGGACGGTAGCCCATCAGACTCCTCTGCATGGAACTTTCCAGGCAAGAATACTGGAGCAGGTTGCCATTTCCTTCTCCATAAAGAAGAATAAACAATATTAAAGTAAAACATCTTGGGTCTTGAGAAATACATTTCTTAGAATGCTTTCATTAACAAAAAGAAAACCCAAACCAGGGCAGCATAAATTTTTAAAGAGGGCCTTTATCATAGAAGACTGTAAGAGTATCTCAAAGACTCAAGGATGTGGCTGGGCTCAGGACAAAGGGAAGCCAGCTGTTTAAATACGTTCATGATTTTTCTCCCTCTTTCACCATTGCTGTTCATTAAAGTCAGCTCCAGTCTTTTTATCTTTTTATCTCTGAATCCAATTGTCTGCCTTCAGCAGAAAACATGGCAATTAAAAAAAACAAAAAAACACCTAGGGTTGAAAATTCAAAAGACCCATCAGAGTAAGACCTACACTTAAGAGCTTAATTGCAGATAGGTTCTGATTGGAAGAGCTTAATTGCAGATAGGTTCTGATTGGACCAACACGGTGCAGAGGCCAGGACGCCAGTCCTGTTTTATTAACATGGCTATTCTCTCTATAACTATGTAGCTTGAATTAGTGTGTCTGTGTGTCGGAGGGGGATGAATGCCCCAAGGTCAATCAGTGGGGCAAAAAAAGTCCCATGAGTAAAAACTTATCTCATATTGAGGTAGTTTGAAACATTGGGAATACATCTTGTGATTTAACAACTTCTAGATTTTGCCGTCTGTTTGCTGTTGTTTAAGTAGATGTTGTATTTGTTGTTAGTGAAATAGAAAGAGAAGATAATAGAACCCATAGTAAATGTTTAGACTAACAGTCTCTATTTGCCAGTGCCCCTTTAAAGAAAAATAATTAGTCCAGAAACAAGAAATCAAGCTAGCAAATAAGTGCTAAATGGGACAATCATTTAGCACAGTGAACAGGGAAAGGATGTGACTGTTACTGTGGGAAAAACCATTGAAACAATCAGCCCATGCAAAAGAGCAATAAAGAAAAGAAAATGAGATACTGGGATATTCTTAGCTGAAGAAACAAATGCAGAAACAAAAATGGGGCCAAATGTTCTCCAATAAGGTGTCTGTTTATCCCCATTTGGAGACTTGAGTGGAGAACTGATCACCAGAATGCAAAAAGACACTGACTCAGTAAACTGTATATATTTTCCAGCCCAAGCACAGAAATACTAAAATCACTTAGACAAATTTGGATAAGAAGAACTTAGTATTTCTTAGTGACCTGATGTTTCTTACAACAAATGAACAAATACGTTTTAACAGAGGCATTACATTTATAAACAAGAAAGCATCAATAATTTATTAACTATCAGCAAGTAAGTGTTACAACCAGCAATATTATTCCCTGCAAAGTCTGATATATTGAAAGGATTAGTATGGAAGAGCAAATGGGAAAGAAAGATCCTATGCATCCATGTTAGTTAGGGGTTGTTATGGCAGACTAATATCATTTCTTTGAAAACCTATCCAATACTTCCTAGGAGTAGTACCCACCAGTGAAACTCTAATAGTTATGTAAAACATTCATTTATGGAATAAAATGATTTTATTCCTTTATCCTTAATAATGTAAGTCATATTACTTGCCCTTGCTAAAAAAAAAAACAACCAAATTCAAATATCTTTCCCAAGCTTCTGATTCTAAGTCCTTTGCTACTTCAAGAAGCAGAAGTCATTATTATTCATTATAATTTTTTCATAATTCCTGATCAATTAATACATGCACAGGAATGCTTAAATGCTTACTATTATATACATGTAGTTAAGCCATTATTTTCTATTTCATTATCAAGGAGTCTATATGAGATATTTACTAAGACACAGAAATTTCTATGCCCCTTGCTCTATGAAACCAATCACTGCACTTAAAATGAAGACACCATTTCAAAACCTTCAGTAGAATACCTACATTTTATCTTTTAAATATTTATGACAAATATCCATTTTTGTTGAGGGTAAATTATCTTAACAAACAAGATATTAATCAGTATTCAGACATTTTTGTAATGTCATTGAAGTTAAATTTCTCACAAGCAACTATTCGGGGACATATTTTCCAGGTCACACTTTGAAGAACTGTGCTCTAACCGATTTATGTATTACAAGCTTTCTTTATTGAGGCTCTTTGAACAACAGTGACTTTAACATTGGTAACTTAAAATCACATGGAGTCCTCACCTCTACCAACTTGATGCAGGAAAAAAACGTTCATTTCATTATATTTCACCTACAAGCACTTATGTCAGTGCAATAGACTTTTCATTGTTTTAATTATGATTTAAAGCTCACTCTTTCTGTGAGACTTTATTAGTATTTTGTCATCTCTAATGATTTTACTTTTGTTCTGAACTGAGAGATCTTGTAATTATAAAATGACACAAATAACACATGTTTTGGTAATCATTACTAGTAGGTATGTTCCTCTCGCACAAGATTCTAATTAAGCTCAAGATACAACCAAGCAATGAAATCATTAATTCTTTCTACAAAATGTTAAGTACAATCATCATGAGATGAAATCTAATTTGGTAATTGTAGTATATTGTATATTTTCCAGAGTATTTGATCAAAAACATACTTTTAAAGACAGCAATTTACACACCACTGAGCCTCTTGAAAAACTACTACTGGATACAAGAACACAAAAATTAGTTGTTGTTGTTTTTTTCATTAGTAACACTACCAGGCAATACCCAGAGTGCACACATATTCCCTTGCATATGGTTAGCAGCAATTAAAATGTTTCTTACTACTAATTTCCACCAGCTCAGAAATATGAACAGCACTGGATTTCCAAATAGAAACATAGTAAAATAAAGTAAATGTCACTCAGTCATGTCCGACTCTTTGCAACCCCATGGACTGTAGCCTACCAGGTTCCTCCGTCCATGGGATTTTCTAGGCAAGAATACTGGAGTGGGTAAAATGGAGCAGTGGAGCACAATTAATGAGAAATATCAAGTCTCTAAAATTTTAACTTCCCAGGTACCTTTTTGGAAGAAGCTACTGAACAATATACTACAGTAAAATTAAGTAAATAGGCAAAAAAGAAGACATGGAATCCAGAACAAGTTTCTAACAGAGGAAAGAGATGAAAGGAATTTGTATGAACTTGCCAAAAGGAAGTCCCAAGATGAGACCCAAGCAGGCAGTCTACAGCACACACCATCATGGAACAGAAGATGGAGGGTTCCATAAAGGATACTGTTAGCAAAAATAAGTAAAAGATGGTGGTGAAGCTACTGGCAGATTATCGTAGAAGTTTAACTACTTAGAATACTGGATTCATAAATATTTTATAGAACTGTTAAAGAATATGGAAAGACAGCTTTTAATTAAAAGAAAACTTAATAAATGGGGGGAAAAGACAATTATCAACTTAAAAGGGTAAAAGGTCTTAGAATAAACTTTTTATAATACTGACTTCAGCAGTGACTACCCTCCCCCACCCACCCACACACACACACACTCATAATGAAAACACCAAAAATAGATTTAACCAAAAATTCCAATTTTATATGGGGGGGGGGGGGTAGAAAAAGGATAGAGAGAAAAATCCTCATCTACTATAATAAGTCAATAACGTTTTAAAACAGCTTGCACATATTTAAAAATATGGAAATAAAATGCCTCAAAAGTTGAAAAATGTAAAGCAATTGCCCCAAGGATAGGAAGTTGGAAAATGAAGGACACAGGTAAATGATACAAGGAAATTTTGGAAATTCTAGGATAATAAGTAAGGTGAGTTTACTTATATATAAGGTGACTTGACTTTATATTCTGCTTTGGCCACAATAGTCTTAGTTTATGGGAAGTTTCCCCCAGGATCCTGTTCAATTTGGCAACTTTTTCTTGATTATTCATTTTTAATGAAGTTTTTATTTTTAACAGTTGCATTAAAATAGGATGCCTGGGTTTAGCAGACCTCCACTTTGACCTTCCCACTTCTGCCATGGTTTTATCTAATAGCCTACAAGGCTTGTGTGCACTGAAGAGAATTCTCACCTTAATGTGTAGCTAAATCTGAAAGACAGTCAGCAACAACCTGCCTTTCTCCACTGATCACTTCCAGACTCAAAAAACACCATGTTTCAAGACAACTGTAGGACTACTGCTTACGAAATACATTGTCTTTTGAGGTAAATGATTAGGACAACCATCTCTTTCAAGTCTCAGGTAGGCATCAGAAAGAATATTCCGTGCTGCTCTCCTGTGAGTCAGCTGGTAAAACACCTAGTTGTGCACAGTTCATCCTGGTCTGCAAGATTCACGAAACCATCAGATGACCAGCTGGAGTCAGAGGAATAGATCAGTGCGAAACATGGGAACATACAGCCTAGGTACACGTGGAGTACACACAAGAAACAGCAGAGCAGTTCTTCTGCAGGGTATATAGAGAAGAGCCTGAATAGCGCTGCAGCAGGGTTTAGCCATCTATTAGATGACAGTAGTACACAGCTGTTTAGCCTACTGGCAATTCTCATTGTACATACTCCTTCAGCAGCCTCACCTCAAAATTGAATTTATTTAATGAAAAGTCATGGACTAAATTTCTGACTCTTAAAAAGGTGATGACAACATATACCTTATTTAAAATATTTACTATCTACCATGACATGGGCCTTTCCTGGTAGCTCAAATGGTAAAGAATCTGCCTGCAGTGAAGGAGACCCAGGTTTGCTCCCTGAGTGGGGAATATCTCCTGGAGAAAGGAATAGCAACCCACTCCAGTACTCTTGCCTGGAGAATTCCATGGCAGGCTGACAGTCCATGGGATCACAACAAGTCAGACAAGACTAAGCAGCTAACACACACACACACACACACACACACACACACACACAACATGAGGATAACAGAGATACCAATAACTATATAAAAATCAGAAGTCAGAAATCTACAGAAATTCCAGCATCTACTTTACTTTTGATATTTAACATCTCTGTGTGTCCAGGGATGAAAACAGAAAATGCAGCCACAGAGATGTAATTACCTATCATTCTGTGAATAACTTTTCATCTAGATCAAATGACACTGTTTTTATACTAATGTAGCTAATTTTCTATTCTGTGTTTTCTTCTACATAAATAAAAAAGTGAAATGATAGCAGTTAATTTGTTGGCTGCATTAGCAAATCACAAATGATTAATTACACCCGTTTCGTATCTATGTCATCAGATGCTTCAAATAGAAAACAAGCCAATCCTAACAATGTTTTTTTTCATAAATTTATGGAATCGAAGTGAAACTTAAAAAAATCATTCCATTTAAGGTGAAACATCTGACATTAGTATGAATCCTATTGTGAAAAAAGGATTTATTTTTCCAGTAATGATATATATACAAATTTTGATGGAGTGCATCATCATGATAAGAACAACATTCTTACTAACACATATAACAAAGAAATACACTTAGAACTGATTATGGTACACACATAATTCATAAACAAATTCAAATATGTCATGATAGTCTACCAGTTAAAAAATAACTGTAGGTCTTAAAAATTTACAATTTCATATATACATTACAAATGACTACAAAGTTTTGCAACAAAACTAATGTGGAAATAAAGTAACAGAAGAAAGAAAAAGAGCTTCCACATGGTAGTATAAATTTTTCTTTGCTACCTGTCTTCAAATATTTAAGCCCTTGAAGAAAAAATTGTAAAACTGAATGTTTTTAAAAAACAGTAAACTTTTTGTTAGAAAGTTCTTTACATTTAGACTGCATCTTGTTCAGGGAGACTTAGAAATCAATAATTATAGATTAAATAACTAACAGGCTAAAGTCTTCAGAATTTGGTGCTTTTAATTCATTGCAATGGTTATAAGGGAAGTTTGCAAGCAAGATGCTGAAATGTATCACTATGAACAAAAGTAAGGGAAAATATGTGTGACCTAAAATTTGATGATAAGTTTTCAGATACAATAGCAAAAGCACATTTCATGAAAGAAAAACTAGATAAATTAGGTTTTATTAAAAGTAAAATTTTCTATCCTGTGAAAAAAACTTTTAAGGGAACAGAAAGGCAAGCCACAGATGAGGATAAAGTATTTGAAAAACATATTATCTTTCTCTGGCCAAAATATAGAAGGGAATTTTAAAACTCAACAATAAAAAAAAAATAATGGGCAAAATGTCTGGACACCTCACCAAAGACAACAAACAGATGGCAAATAAACAAAAGAAAATATGCTTGAAACCAGTCATTAAGGAATTGCAAATTAAAATAACAAAGCGATGCCACTACACCATAGAAAAGCTAAAATCCAAAAATTAAACAATACCAATTCCTAACATGGATGCAAGGCAACTCTCATTCATTGATGGTGGGGATGCAAATAGTTTAACCACTTTGGGAGAGTTTGGCAATTTCTTATAAAGCTAAACATACTCTTACCATACAACGCAGCAGTCATGTTCCTAGGCATATATGCAACTTATTTCAAAACTTATGTTCACCAAAAAGCCTGCAGACTTCAGGTGTATGAGCTTGGAAGTCACCCCTCCATCCTAACAACAAGTAAAAAGCTGAAGAGAATGAAAAACCAAGAACTCTTCTAGGATCCGTAAGAGAGGGGAAAACATAGGGTAAACCGCTGTCCCCAAGATTGGAGAGTCAGACAGGTGAATAGAGGGAGTCATGGCTTACCTGAGCAGAGACTCACAAGCAGAAACAGCCAAGAGAACCAGTGCTGCCGTAGAAGACCTGCACGACTGAATTGCTGGAGGCTCTGCCTGGGCAACTCTGACAGTTAAAACATTCAGGGAACCCAGTCATAGGGGGATTCCTACACTTTTGTGTGTTTTACCTCCAGTTCAACCAGATCCCCTGGTTCAGTTCAGTTCAGTCACTCAGTTGTGTCCGACTCTTTGTGACCCCATGAATCGCAGCACACCAGGCCTCCCTGTCCATCACCATCTCCCAGAGTTCACTCAGACTCACGTCCATCGAGTCAGTGATGCCATCCAGCCATCTCATCCTCAGTCGTCCCCTTCTCCTCCTGCCCCCAATCCCTCCCAGCATGAGTCTTTTCCAATGAGTCAACTCTTCACATGAGGTGGCCAAAGTACTGGAGTTTCAGCTTTAGCATCATTCCTTCCAAAGAAATCCCAGGGCTGATCTCCTTTATAATGGACTGGTTGGATCTCCTTGCAGTCCAAGGGACTCTCTAGAGTCTTCTCCAACACCACAGTTCAAAAGCATCAATTCTTCAGTGCTCAGCCTTCTTCACAGTCCAACTCTCACATCCATACATGACCACAGGTAAAACCATAGCCTTGACTAGACGGACCTTAGTCAGTAAAGTAATGTCTCTGCTTTTGAATATGCTATCTAGGTTGGTCATAACTTTTCTTCAAAATCCCCTTGTGCTACCAGCACCAGTAGGGAAAGGAAACCATTTTGAAATATACCAGGACAATCTGTTCTTAAGGCCTGCCCTCAGGGGAAACTAATTAAACTGAGCTTAACTGGCTGGGGTATTACCAGAATCTAACTCACCTGTAGGAATGTGAGAGTTGGACCATTAAGAAGGCTGAGTACCAAAGAATTGAGGCTTTTGAGTTGTGCTGGAAAAGACTCTTGAGAGTCCCTTGAACAGCAAGGAGATCAAACCAGTCAATCCTAAAGGAAATCAACCCTGAATATTCACTGGAAGAACTGATGCTGAAGCTTCAATAATTTGGCGACCTGATGTGAAGGGCTGACTCACTGGAAAAGACCCTGATGCTGGGAAAGATTGAAGGCAGGAGGCAAAGTGTGGTGACAGAGGATGAGACGGCTGGATGGCATCACCAACTCAATGGACGTGAGTTTGAGCAAACTCTGGGAGATGGTGAAGGACAGGGAAGTCTGGTGTACTCTAGTCCATGGGTTGCATAGAGTCAGACACAGCTTACTGACTGAACAACAACTCACCTGAGAGTTACCTGAGAAATACTCAGTTCCAGTCAGCTGTAGTCCTGCAAGTAGGAGAAGGGAAATACTCAACCTGAGGCCACTCAAGCCATCCTCTTCCACCCAAGGGGACAGAAAAACGCAGAAACACTTGTGAAGTTCACAGTCCAGAGCTCACTAAAACACTCGGGTCTAATCATAGGACCTTGAAACACTTCTCTTTGCCCCTCCCCCCACCATATTACTAAAAGCCTATTTACAACCATTCTTTGTTCATGTCTAGCAAAGAAAAAATTACAAGGCATACTAAAAGGGGAAAAGCACAATTTGAAGAGACAGAGGAAGCATCAGAATCAGACATGGCAGGGACATGAGAATTATCATATCAGGATCTTGAAAGATCTATGATTGATATGCTAAAGGCTCTAATGGATAGAGTAGACAGGATGTAAAAATAGATGGACAGTGTACTCAGAGAGATGGAAATCCTAGGAAGGAACCAAAGAGAAATGCCAGAGATCAAAAACATTGTGGCAGAAATGAAGAGAGCCTCTGATGGGCTTACAAGCAGACTCTTCATGGCTGGGGAAAGAATCTCCAAGTTTGAGGACATCACAGTATAAATCCTCAAAACTGAAAAACAAAACCAACAGAGACTGCCCCAAAAAAGACTATCCAAGGACTATAACGTGCTTAGTTGCTCAGTCATGTCTGACTCTTTGCGACCCCATGGACTGTAGTTCACCAGGCTCCTCTGTCCATGGGGATTCTCCACGCCAGAATACTGGAGTGGGTTGCCATGTCCTCCTCCAGGAGATCTTTCCAACCCAGGCATCAAACCCAGGTCTCCTGCATTGCAGGTGGATTCTTCATTGTCTCAGCCACCAGGGAAGCCATCCAAGGACTATAGAACAACTACAAAATGTATAATATACATGTATGAGAAAACCAGAAGGAGAAGAAAGAAAAGAACAGGAAAAAATACCTGAAACAATAAACGGAATTTCCCCCAAATTAATTTCAGACACCAAATCACACAACCAGAAAGCACAGTGATTTTCTAGCAGAATAAATCCCAAATAACTCTATGTAGGCACACCATTTTCAAAGTAGAGGAAATCAAAGATGAAGAAAAAATCTTGGAAAAAATCTAGGAAGACGGTGCTGGTGAACCCATCCGCAGGGCAGCAATGGAGACGCAGACAGAAAAGAGACTTGCGGACCCAGCGGGGGAAGGAGAGGGTGGGATGAACTGAGAGAGCAGCGTGGAAACATATGCATTATCATATGTGAAATTAACAGCCAGTGGGGATTTGCTGTGGGATTCTGCTGCTGCTGCTGAGTCACTTCAGTAGTGTCTGACTTGGTGCGGCCGTATAAACGGCAGCCCACCAGGCTCCGCTGTCCCTGGGATTCTCCAGGCAAGAACACTGGAGTGGGTTGCCATTTCCTTCTCCAAGCTGTGTGATTCAGAGAGCTCAAATCTAGTGCTATGTGACACTAGATGGGATGCGATGGGACACTAGGGTGGGATGGGGTGGTAGGTGGGCGAGAGATTCAAGAGAGGACATATGTATACCTAGAGCTCATTCATGTTGATGTATGGCAGAAACCAACTCAATATTGTAAAGCAATTATTCTCCAATCAAAACAAAAAAAAGCCTGCATGCAAATGTTTATAGCAACTTTACTCCTAATTGTGAAAAGCCAGAAGCAACCAAGTTCTCTTTCAATAGGTGTGAAAAAAAAACTGTAATACATACAAACAATAGGATGTTATTCAGTGATAAAAAAAAAAAATGAGCTACTAAGCTATGAAAAAACATGGATAAACTGTAAATACATATTGTTGAATGAAACAAGCCAATCTGAAAAAAATAATGAAAAATTGTATGATTTTCTGGAAAAGGTAAAATGATAGATATGATTTTTTTTTAAAAATCAGTGGTTGCTTTGTGCTTGGGGATGCAGGAGATGTGTTAAATAGGTGAAGTACAGGAGATTATTTTAGGGCATTGGAACCATGCTGTATGATACTGTAGTGGTGAATACATGATACTATGTATTTATCAAAACCCATAGAAATTCACAGTACACAGAATGAAAATTAACAAGTGCAAATTTTTAAAAAAATCATTTACAAGGTTGGAAGAATCCCACAATGGAATGCAGAATGTGACAAAACAAGCTAACTGCATTGCAAATGCATAAAACAATCTCACTTAAGAGACTGGGAAAGAAAAGGTGTTGACCTAAGTAACTACGGAAATGAGTGGAGGCTGTAAAGCAAAAGCCAAAATAAATCTACACAAGCACTGTACTCTAGTTGATAACGGTGTTTGCCACAGGTACGGATTAACAATTCTGATACTGCTATACTAAAATCAAGCAATTAAGTAAGAGAAAACAGATGGTGGAAAGCCTGACTTCTCATTACGGAAGGTACACATAAGCAAGGGGAGATCTGAAGGATCCACATGGTAATGAACCAGGGTTGGAGACACTGGTATGAACTCATGTTTAATTTTAAGACAACACTGATAGCTACATATAGAATTATTTATATTTCTGGATATTTTCATATAAATTTGTAGGTATTTATAGACGTGTATATTAACCTCAGGTGGCACAGTGATAAAGAACCCACCTGCCAATGCAGGAGATGTTGGAGACACAGGTTCAATCCCTGGATTGGGAAGATCACCTGGAGAAGGAAATGGCAATTCACTCCAGTATTCTTGCCTGGAGAATTTCATGGACAGAAAAGCCTGGCAGGCTACGGTCCAAGGGGTCGCAAAGAGTTTGACACAGGTTAATATGTACGCATATACTTCCTTTTTTAAAATTATTTTTCCTTGCTGAAAGAGCCAAGAAGTAACATCAGCCCCATACCAAAGAGAATGTCTAGTGCCAGATCATAGTTTCTAATACTATTCCCCAATAAAAGGAATCAGGGTTCCTTAGAGGAAAGAGCAAGTACAGGAAATATACAAAATAAGCATGTAGTAACTTGCACTTTCAGAAAGTAAGAAATATCTTTAAAAAAAGAGCCAAAAAAGCAAAAACAAAACAAAACAAAAAAACATAGACAATGATTGAGGGATATGTCAAAGAGATGTATTTTAAATCTTTAAATATTATATATTCTGTTACTATTATCCCATAATTAAAATATGAAGATAAGTAATCAATTTTATAATAAACAATATCTGATTTCTATGTAATGCTAGCTTCTAAGTTTTGCCAAGAAATTTATTAGCATTATTTATTAACTCTAATGATAGCCTTTAAGAAGAAAGAAATGCTATCTGTTATCTCTGAAATCAAGATATTGATAGATATAGTGATTCAAGTTTTTAGAACACAGGACTAACAGCCAAATTTTACAATTACCAACTGTTTGACATTGTAACATACTTGAAATTGATAGCTTTTACATTTCAATTCTACTCCCATCAAACTTTATGTTCTTAGAAAACACTGAGGGGCAAACTACTCAATGCAAAACAGTATTCAAATTTATGCAAATTTAGAACAACTGGTTAAGATCCCTTTAGTTAAAAGAAGAAAGAAAATATATCTTGGATTCCAAAATCTTTTAAAAGAAAACAAAAGCCAATTCTTTAGCAAAGAACTGGAAGTAGGAAAACAGGAAATTTTTATTTTATTCTATTCTATTCTATTTGTTTTTGGCTGTGTGGCGTCTTAACCACTGAACCACCAGGGAATTCCTTGGAGTACACCATGTTTTACCAGTGACTCTCCCTCCTATTGGTTTTTCTACCATGAAAACCACACCACTACACACTGGTACAGGTATCTAATATGAAATGACTACAGGTATCTGCTCAGCTCTGACCAAACTCTAATTCAGTCTCACTGTTGTATTCCTCACCTTTCACCCACCATGACTGCCTGCTTCTCTGAGTTTGACACCAGGACCATTCTTCTCTGGTCACCAGTCACAGATTAGGAGACCTCGGTGGGTGCACTGGGCAAGGGGTACCATTCATATATCCTCTGCTTTGCTTCTCAGCTAAATTTTGTTTGGATTGGAAAACCGAGACTCTGGCCCCACTAAAATCTCAGACCTCTTCCTCTTCAGAATTTCATTTGATCTGCCTCCAACACACCATAATTGAATTTATGAAATTCCCCATGCTGAGGTACAATTCAAATGAGATATATTCACAAGTTAGTTGGGAAGAAAATTGGTCACAAATCTTTGAAGCCCATTCAACAGTGCTTCTCAAAACTTTTAATTTAAGTTGAATAAGAAGTATCAGCAGTTTGGCAATTAAAAAAGATTAAGAGACTAACCAACTCTAACATCTCAGCAATAACTTAATCACTCCTATAGCTGGCATCTCTACCCTCTAGGATTTCCTTTCTGGTAACAAGCAGGCAAACATTCTGGCCAACAACGCCAGCAAGAGAGGTTACAGACACCACTCCCACGATACTCTTGGCAGACTCAGTCAATCTCTTATTTACTGCCTGAACTCTTTCTTTGCCCAGAGCACCCATGCTTTGTTTTCCATTTGAAAGCTTCCTAGACTCCCCCAGTGATCTCTTCTTCAAGGTAAAGCTCTGAAGACCATAGTTTGTTCTGCCTTTAGCTACATTTTTACTTGCCTGTTGCTTTGTTTATTACATATCAACAAATGGGATAAAGATGGAGGCTTCCCATAACCAGGTGGCACAACAGTGATGTCAGCACAGTTGCAGTTCAGCTCAGTCGCTCACGTCGGCAAATGGGATAAAGATGGAGGCTTCCCATAACTAGGGGGCGCAACAGTGATGTCGGCACAGTTGCAGTCCAGCTCAGTTGCTCAGTCATGTCTGACTCTTGTTGGCCCTGTGGACTGCAGCACGCCAGGCCTCCCTGTCCATCACCAACTCCCAGAGCACAGTTAAGTTTCACACAGTTTACTTTGCTCCATTTGGAAGAATCACACGTGTTTTTTTCACTCACCTAATTTTTATGATCACAAGAATGTAATCTCTAGAGTTCTCCCTTTTGTCTCCTATATCTTCATATACTTTATTGATCAAGAAATTGTCTCTTAAATCCACTAATGAGAGGCCTTCCACTCTATTGTATTTCTATTATATGCTGATTATTTCCAAGCATAAACAACAATAAACCTCTTGGATAAGCATGTTTTATATGTTAATTACACTCACAATAGATTTCCTTTCTAATTATAACTGTCATACAATGTTACATGGATCTTTAATTATCTTCAGTTAGTTATCTTGCTATTCAGTGAGGGGATTATTTTGTGCCCTGACCACAGTTTCTTAGATACTCAAGAGACAAAAGTCTCACAAATCACAGTAAATTCACTATCATTATCAGGCATTATTTGGTCTAAACTATGCTTCTAACTTCTTAATTGTATAATAACTTTTAATCCAAGGGGCTTCCCTGGTGGCTCAGATGGTAAAGAATCTGCTTGCAATGCATGAGACCCAAGTTCGATCCCTGGGTTAGGAAGGTCCCCTGGAGAAGAGAATAGCTACCCACTCCAGTATTCTTCCCTAGAGAATTCCACAGATAGAAGAGCTTGGTGGGCTACAGCCCATTGGATTGCAAAGAGTCGGACATGACTGAGCGACTAACACTTTCACATTCTTTAACCCAATCTTTATAGTCTCAAGTAACACACGCAATCAATTTTCCATCTGACATACAATCTTCACAGTAACTGTTAACACAAAAATTTTTGCATACTGACGGAAAAATTAAAGAATTCACTGTGACCTGTTAAGACTTAAGAGTTTATTAGCTATATTAGTAAAAGTTTATTGCACACACAATAGAATTCTTTTCTAATTATAACTATCATACAATGTTACATGGATCTTTAATCATCTTCAGTTAGTTATCTTGCTATTCAGTTGTCATTTGAGGGGACTATTTTGTGCCCTGACCACAGTTTCCTACATATTCAAGAGGCAAAAGTCTCACAAATCACAGTAAATTCACTATCATTATTAGCCTAATAATAATAAATGTGTTGATGTTGTTAGAAATCAGAATTCTTATTATAGAAGGGTGACAAAATTATGGATTAGAGGCTATAAATGAAGAACCCTAAGGTATTTGGAATCAGATATATCAGGAATACATATTTCATTCAGAGGAATGAATTATCATTCATTATCATCATTATTAAGACTTAGAGTTTATTAGCTATATTAGTAAAAACTTATAGAATTTATTAACAGCAAAATGCTAACAAGTAATGCCTTTCTCCTTTTATCAAATCCTTCTCATCACTCCAGGAGTGTTAGTTATTACTTCAAGCATATGTAGGTTAAGTTCAGATATACATTTTGAACAGGATTTCTCCTAAATGAAATCACTTCCTCTGAATGAAATATGTATTCCTGATATATCTGATTTCAAATACCTTAGGGTTCTTCATTAATAGCCTCTAATCTATAATTTTATCACCCTTCTACAATAAGAATTCCGATTCCTAACAACATCAACACATTTATTCATCAACACATTTATTAATCTATTTATACTATGTACAAAATAGTTTTGGAACTACTATACTTTGACCACCTCATGCAAAGAGTTCATTGGAAAAGACTCTGATGCTGGGAGGGATTGGGGGCAGGAGGAGAAGGGGACGACCGAGGATGAGATGGCTGAATGGCATCACGGACTCGATGGACGTTGAGTCTGAGTGAACTCCAGGAGTTGGTGATGGACAGGGAGGCCTGGTG
Source organism: Budorcas taxicolor (assembly GCF_023091745.1). Classification (NCBI taxonomy): domain Eukaryota; kingdom Metazoa; phylum Chordata; class Mammalia; order Artiodactyla; family Bovidae; genus Budorcas; species Budorcas taxicolor. The sequence continues at coordinate 15,295,200 of NC_068926.1, read as the reverse complement.
TGCTGCGATTCATGGGGTCACAAAGAGTTGGACACGACTGAGCAACTGAACTGAACTGAACTGATAGTACCATTTTCATAATAAATCTAAGTAAAATGTAGGATTTTCCTGTAGTTCTATTTGCCCTTTTAATATAGTCCTTATAGTATAAGATGCTGCGGATCACTCCATCTTCTCAGTCCTTTCACACAAGATCCTATCAAATTAAAACAATATCTATATAATCTCATATTCTAAGGGATTTAAACATAAGATTATATTGGTTATGTATCTGACATTGGCTCCCAGAACATATTATATCTTCCTGGTTGTTCAAAAATTCATGTCATCAAGTAAAGGGGAAAGCTTCACTCATCTTCTTCATGAAGTTTGTGTCTAGGGAACCAGAGTAATGAACCATCAGAACCTGAAACTATAATCTCTGCTTACAACTCACTGGGGTTCATTCAGGCTCATGAGGATAAGGGCCAGGCTTATTGGTAATTCAGTCAGATCTTCTATGCTCCAGCTATCAAATAATTGGAAGTTAACTGACCCTGAGGCAAATTAAAAAAAAAAAAATCTAAGTAGAGTGCTGAGAGTCACACAAAGAAGCAAATTACATGTCATGTTCAAGGTCAGGTTCAAGAAAAAAAAAAAAAACAGGGCATAAAGCCAAAGGTTCAGGAATCAGATGAGTGCAGAACCTAGGAAGATGCAGGAAAGGAGCAAAAGCCCAGGACTTGTGTTGTGCGTTGGGTACTTGGTGTGTGGGTGCATCAGCCCACACTAAACTAAAGACACAGCCTAGTACTAGAGGGTCATTTTTCCAGAGGCTGCACTGTTTCTATGAATATCACACAATGTAATGATTCTGAAAGAACCTACCTATAGGAAAATCAAGACCATACACCACACAGGAAAAATCATAAGGTACAATCTCCCAATATTATAGGTCATCTTTGATTTCTTTTTAAAAACTTTTTAATTAAATTCATTTATTTTTAACTGAAGGTGAATTGCTTCACAATATTGTCTTGGTTTCTGCCATGAATCAGCCACAGGTATGAACATGTCTGCTCCATCTTGAACCAGCCTCCACCTCCTACTTCATCCCACCCCTCTAGTTGCCAGAGAGCACTGGTTTGAGCTCCCTAAGTCAGACAGCAAATTCCCACTGGCTGACTATTTTACATATTGTAATGTATATGTTTTCATGCTCCTCTTTCCATTTACAACGAACTCTTCTTCCTCCAACGTATACTGTGTCCATAAGTCCATTCTCTACCTTTGATATCTATTGCTGCCCTGCAAATAGATTCAACAGTACCATCTTTCTAGAGTTCATATATATGGGTTCAGTTCAGTTCACGTCAGTCACTAAGTTCTGTCCAACTCTCTGAGACTCCATGGACTGTAGCATTCCAGGCCTCCCTGTCCATCACCAACTCCCGGAGTTTACTCAGATTCACGTCCCCTGAGGCAATGATGTCATCCAACCATCTCATCCTCTGTCATCCCCTTCTCCTCCCGCCTTCAATCTTTCCCAGCATCAGGGTCTTTTCCAGTGAGTCAGTTCTTCACATTAGGTGGCCAAAGTACTGGAGTTTCAGCATCAAAATCAGTCCTTCCAATGAATATTCAGGACTGATTTCCTTTAGGATGGACTGGTTGGATCTCCTTGCAGTCCAAGGGACTCTCAGGAGCCTTCTCCAACACCACAGTTCAAAAGCATCAATTCTTCGGCGCTCAGCATTCTTTATGGTCCAACTCTCACATCCATACATGATTACTGGAAAAAGCATAGCTTTGACTAGATGGACCTTTGCTGACAAAAAAATATCTCTGCTTTTTAATATGCTATCTAGGTTGGTCATAACTTTTCTTCCAAGCAGCAAGCATCTTTTCATTTCATGGCTGCAGTCACCACCTGTAGTGATTCTGGAGCCCCAACAAATGAAGTCTGACACTGTTTCCCCTGTTTCCCCATCTATTTGCCATGAAGTGATGGGACCAGATGCCATGATCTTAGTTTGCTGAATGCTGAGTTTTAAGCCAACTTTTTCACTATCCTCTTTCACTTTCATCAAGAGGCTCTTTAGTTCTTCTTCACTTTCTGCCGTAAGGGTGGTGTCATCTGCATATCTGAGGTTATTGATATTTCTCCCAGCAATCTTGATTCCACTTGTGCTTCATCCAGCCCAGCATTTCTCATGACGTACTCTGCATATAAGTTAAATAAGCAGAGTGACAATATACAGCCTTGATGTACTCCTTTTCCTATTTGGAACCAGTCTGTTGTTCCACGTCCAGTTCTAACTGTTGCCTCCTGACCTGCATATAGATTTCTCAGGAGGCAGGTCAGGTGGTCTGGTATTCCCATCTCTGAATTTTCCAGACTTTCTCATGGTTCACACAATCAAAGGCTTTGATGTACTTAATTAAGCAGATGTTTCTCTGGAACTCTCTTGCTTTTTTGATGATCCAGTGGATGTTGGCAATTTGATCTCTGGTTCCTCTGCCTTTTCTAAAACCAGCTTGAATATCTGTGAATATCATGGTTCACATACTGTTGAAACCTGGCTTGGAGCATTTTGAGCATTACTTTACTAGCATGTTAGATGAGTACAGTTGTGCGATAGTTTGAGCATTCTTTGGCATTGCCTTTCTTTGGGATTGGAGTGAAAACTGACCTTTTCCAGTCCTATGGCCACTGCTGAG